>NC_062568.1:134025449-134686699 GCF_022837055.1 Prionailurus viverrinus
GCGTCTGGGAGGTCATAAGTTAACAGCTCTGCTCGGAAAGCGGGAAGGCTGGAGGACAAAGGGAGGGAGAGCTGCTGAGCCCCCTGACAACAGAGCTCAGTTTGGTGGGGAACAAAGGCGCTCGCCAGCGCCATCTCCCCCGCCCATCCCCCAGCCGAAATCCCAAAGAGAACCTGTTCCTGCCGGGGAACTTGCTCGCTCCGCGCAAACACCCAACTCTGCACTTCGGCGGAGCCAAACCTCCGGCAGCGGATCTGACTCCCTCCCGCTGCCACAGGGCCCCTCCTGAAGTGGATCACCTAAGGAGAAGCGATCTAAGCCTGCCCCTCCTACCCCCGAGCACCTTGCCTACCCACCCCAGCTAATACGCCAGATCCCCAGCATCACAAGCCTGGCAGGGTGCAAGTAGCCCAGACGAGCCACACCACCCCACAGTGAATCCCGCCCCTAGGAGAGGGGAAGAGAAGGCACACACCAGTCTGACCGTGGCCCCAGCGGTGGGCTGGGGACAGACATCAGGTCTGACTGCGGCCCCGCCCACCAACTCCAGTTACACACTACAGCACAGGGGAAGTGCCCTGCAGGTCCGCACCACTCCAGGGACTATCCAAAATGACCAAGCGGAAGAACTCCCCTCAGAAGAATCTCCAGGAAATAACAACAGCTAATGAGCTGATCAAAAAGGATTTAAATAATATAACAGAAGGTGAATTTAGAATAATAGTCATAAAATTAATCGCTGGGCTTGAAAACAGTATACAGGACAGCAGAGAATCTCTTGCTACAGAGATCAAGGGACTAAGGAACAGTCATGAGAAGCTGAAAAACGCTTTAAACGAAATGCATAACAAAATGGAAACCACCACAGCTCGGCTTGAAGAGGCAGAGGAGAGAATAGGTGAACTAGAAGATAAAGTTATGGAAAAAGAGGAAGCTGAGAAAAAGAGAGATAAAAAAATCCAGGAGTATGAGGGGAAAATTAGAGAATTAAGTGATACACTAAAAAGAAATAATATACGCATAATTGGTATCCCGGAGGAGGAAGAGAGAGGGAAAGGTGCTGAAGGGGTACTTGAAGAAATCATAGCTGAGAACTTCCCTGAACTGGGGAAGGAAAAAGGCATTGAAATCCAAGAGGCACAGAGAACTCCCTTCAGACGTAACTTGAATCGATCTTCTGCACGACATATCATAGTGAAACTGGCAAAATACAAGGATAAAGAGAAAATTCTGAAAGCAGCAAGGGGTAAACGTGCCCTCACATATAAAGGGAGACCTATAAGACTCGTGACTGATCTCTCTTTTGAAACTTGGCAGGCCAGAAAGAATTGGCACGAGATTTTCAGGGTGCTAGACAGAAAAAATATGCAGCCGAGAATCCTTTATCCAGCAAGTCTGTCATTTAGAATAGAAGGAGAGATAAAGGTCTTCCCAAACAAACAAAAACTGAAGGAATTTGTCACCACTAAACCAGCCCTACAAGAGATCCTAAGGGGGACCCTGTGAGACAAAGTCCCAGAGACATCACTACAAGCATAAAACATACAGACATCACAATGACTCTAAACCCGTATCTTTCTATAATCACACTGAATGTAAATTAAATGCGCCAACCAAAAGACATAGGGTATCAGAATGGATAAAAAAACAAGACCCATCTATTTGCTGTCTACAAGAGACTCATTTTAGACCTGAGGACACCTTTAGATTGAGAGTGAGGGGATGGAGAACTATTTATCATGCGACTGGAAGCCAAAAGAAAGCTGGAGTAGCCATACTTATATCAGACAAACTAGACTTTAAATTAAAGGCTGTAACAAGAGATGAAGAAGGACATTATATAATAGTTACAGGGTCTATCCATCAGGAAGAGCTAACAATTATAAATGTCTATGCACCGAATACCGGAGCCCCCAAATATATAAAACAATTACTCATAAACATAAGCAACCTTATTGATAAGAATGTGGTAATTGCAGGGGACTTTAATACACCACTTACAGAAATGGATAGATCATCTAGACACACGGTCAATAAAGAAACAAGGGCCCTGAATGAGACATTGGATCAGATGGACTTGACAGATATATTTAGAACTCTGCATCCCAAAGCAACAGAATATACTTTCTTCTCGAGTGCACATGGAACATTCTCCAAGATAGATCATATACTGGGTCACAAAACAGCCCTTCATAAGTTTACAAGAATTGAAATTATACCATGCTTACTTTCAGACCACAATGCTATGAAGCTTGAAATCAACCACAGAAAAAAGTCTGGAAAACCTCCAAAAGCATGGAGGTTAAAGAACACCCTACTAACGAATGAGTGGGTCAACCAGGCAATTAGAGAAGAAATTAAAAAATATATGGAAACAAATGAAAATGAAAATACAACAATCCAAACGCTTTGAGACGCAGCAAAGGCAGTCCTGAGAGGAAAATACATTGCAATCCAGGCCTATCTCAAGAAACAAGAAAAATCCCAAATACAAAATCTAACAGCACACCTAAAGGAACTAGAAGCAGAACAGCAAAGGCAGCCTAAGCCCAGCAGAAGAAGAGAAATAATAAAGATCAGGGCAGAAATAAACAATATAGAAACTAAAAAAACTGTAGAGCAGATCAACGAAACCAAGAGTTGGTTTTTTGAAAAAATAAACAAAATTGACAAACCTCTAGCCAGGCTTCTCAAAAAGAAAAGGGAGATGACCCAAATAGATAAAATCATGAATGAAAATGGAATTATTACAACCAATCCCTCAGAGATACAAACAATTATCAGGGAATACTATGAAAAATTATATGCCAACAAACTGGACAACCTGGAAGAAATGGACAAATTCCTGAACAACCACACTCTTCCAAAACTCAATCAGGAGGAAATAGAAAGCTTGAACAGACCCATAACCAGCGAAGAAATTGAATCGGTTATCAAAAATCTCCCAACAAATAAGAGTCCAGGACCAGATGGCTTCCCAGGGGAGTTCTACCAGACGTTTAAAGCAGAGATAATACCTATCCTTCTCAAGCTATTCCAAGAAATAGAAAGGGAAGGAAAACTTCCAGACTCATTCTATGAAGCCAGTATTACTTTGATTCCTAAACCAGACAGAGACCCAGTAAAAAAAGAGAACTACAGGCCAATATCCCTGATGAATATGGATGCAAAAATTCTCAATAAGGTACTAGCAAACGAATTCAACGGCATATAAAAAGAATTATTCACCATGATCAAGTGGGATTCATTCCTGGGATGCAGGGCTGGTTCAACATTCGCAAATCAATCAACGTGATACATCACATTAACAAAAAAAAAGAGAAGAACCATATGATCCTGTCAATCGATGCAGAAAAGGCCTTCGACAAAATCCAGCACCCTTTCTTAATAAAAACCCTTGAGAAAGTCGGGATAGAAGGAACATACTTAAAGATCATAAAAGCCATTTATGAAAAGCCCACAGCTAACATCATCCTCAACGGGGAAAAACTGAGAGCTTTTTCCCTGAGATCAGGAACACGACAAGGATGCCCACTCTCACCGCTGCTGTTTAACATAGTGCTGGAACTTCTAGCATCAGCAATCAGACAACAAAAGGAAATCAAAGGCATCAAAATTGGCAAAGATGAAGTCAAGCTTTCGCTTTTTGCAGATGACATGATATTATACATGGAAAATCCGATAGACTCCACCAAAAGTCTGCTCGAACTGATACAGGAATTCAGCAAAGTTGCAGGATACAAAATCAATGTACAGAAATCAGTTGCATTCTTATACACTAACAATGAAGCAACAGAAAGACAAATAAAGAAACTGATCCCATTCACAATTGCACCAAGAAGCATAAAATACCTAGGAATAAATCTAACCAAAGATGTAAAGGATCTGTATGCTGAAAATTATAGAAAGCTTATGAAGGAAATTGAAGAAGATTTAAAGAAATGGAAAGACATTCCCTGCTCATGGATTGGAAAAATAAATATTGTCAAAATGTCAATACTACCCAAAGCTATCTACACATTCAATGCAATCCCAATCAAAATTGCACCAGCATTCTTCTCGAAACTAGAACAAGCAATCCTAAAATTCATATGGAACCACAAAAGGCCCCGAATAGCCAAAGGAATTTTGAAGAAGAAGACCAAAGCAGGAGGCATCACAATCCCAGACTTTAGCCTCTACTACAAAGCTGTCATCATCAAGACAGCATGGTATTGGCACCAAAACAGACACATAGACCAATGGAATAGAATAGAAACCCCAGAACTAGACCCACAAACATATGGCCAACTCATCTTTGACAAAGCAGGAAAGAACATCCAATGGAAAAAAGACAGCCTCTTTAACAAATGGTGCTGGGAGAACTGGACAGCAACATGCAGAAGGTTGAAACTAGACCACTTTCTCACACCATTCACAAAAATAAACTCAAAATGGATAAAGGACCTAAATGTGAGACAGGAAACCATCAAAACCTTAGAGGAGAAAGCAGGAAAAGACCTCTCTGACCTCAGCCGTAGCAATCTCTTACTCGACACATCCCCAAAGGCAAGGGAATTAAAAGCAAAAGTGAATTACTGGGACCTTATGAAGATAAAAAGCTTCTGCACAGCCAAGGAAACAACCAACAAAACTAAAAGGCAACCAACGGAATGGGAAAAGATATTCGCAAATGACATATCGGACAAAGGGCTAGTATCCAAAATCTATAAAGAGCTCACCAAACTCCACACCCGAAAAACAAATAACCCAGTGAAGAAATGGGCAGAAAACATGAATAGACACTTCTCTAAAGAAGACATCCGGATGGCCAACAGGCACATGAAAAGATGTTCAGCGTCGCTCCTTATCAGGGAAATACAAATCAAAACCACACTCAGGTATCACCTCACGCCAGTCAGAGTGGCCAAAATGAACAAATCCGGAGACTATAGATGCTGGAGAGGATGTGGAGAAACGGGAACCCTCTTGCACTGTTGGTGGGAATGCAAATTGGTGCAGCCGCTCTGGAAAGCAGTGTGGAGGTTCCTCAGAAAATTAAAAATAGACCTACCCTATGACCCAGCAATAGCACTGCTAGGAATTTATCCAAGGGATACAGGAGCACTGATGCATAGGGCCACGTGTACCCCAATGTTCATAGCAGCACTCTCAACAATAGCCAAATTATGGAAAGAGCCTAAATGTCCATCAACTGATGAATGGATAAAGAAATTGTGGTTTATATACACAATGGAATATTACGTGGCAATGAGAAAAAATGAAATATGGCCTTTCGTAGCAACGTGGATGGATCTGGAGAGTGTGATGCTAAGTGAAATAAGCCATACAGAGAAAGACAGATACCATATGGTTTCACTCTTATGTGGATCCTGAGAAACTTCACAGGAACCCATGGGGGAGGGGAAGGAAAAAAAAAAAAAAAGAGGTTAGAATGGGAGAGAGCCAAAGCATAAGAGACTTAAAAACTGAGAACAAACTGAGGGTTGATGGGGGGTGGGAGGGAGGAGAGGGTGGGTGATGGGTATTGAGGAGGGCACCTTTTGGGATGAGCACTGGGTGTTGTATGGAAACCAATTTGTCAATAAATTTCATAAAAAAAAAAAAAATATACAACTTCTAGCAAGCTCTTGCTAAAGGAACTTTCAAAAATTAACAATAGTTAAAAAGCAGGAGACAATTACCCTCATTAATGACTCCACAACAGTCACCAGGAAAGCCAGGCTATTTTTATGTCACATAGACTTACCCTTGATAAGCTTCTTTTTTTTTTTTTTTTAAAGAAATCAGAATCACAAACTACATTAAATCTCAACACTGAGGCTTATTTTTAACACCATGAGCGAAACAATTAAAACAGGATGAGAAGATGGTCATTCAAGAATACAATTCTCAGAAGTCAATATTATAAACTGTACCGTAAGCGATGATAGGCACAAAGGGTGACAGAGGGAATAATAGTGTTGTGTGTACTGACAATTTCTATGTGTTAGGCTGTTTTAATTTTGTTGTTTTATTAAATTCACATAGCACTCTGATGCTGTGAAAAATGAATTCTTGACAGTTTAAGACAGAGGTAGCTTCAGTGAATGCTAGATCCTGGATTAAATCTCATAAAATTGA
Organism: Prionailurus viverrinus; assembly: GCF_022837055.1. Taxonomy (NCBI): domain Eukaryota; kingdom Metazoa; phylum Chordata; class Mammalia; order Carnivora; family Felidae; genus Prionailurus; species Prionailurus viverrinus. The sequence continues at coordinate 134,031,573 of NC_062568.1, forward strand.
CAAATGACTTTAATGGAATGGCATGATTTGGGGAAGCAAAATACATCCCCTGACAGTCTCATCTGCTCCTTTGTAACTTATAAAATGTTAGTAATATTCAAAAATAAAACAGTAATAATAAACGCAAAAAAAAACAAAATAATAAAAATAAAAAAAATTAAAAAAAGCAATCATACTATGTATGTTCTATATATTATTATTTAATAATATATCACAAATATTCTAAGTCAGTATACTCAGATTCCTCCCATTCTATTTTTAAATACCTACAGTGTATTCCATTCTAAGAATGCACCCTGATTTATTTAACTACCTCCTTTTTGTTAGGTCTTTTGTATTTTGCTTTGCTCTTTTAGATAATACTGCAATGAACTGGAATCAGTGAGTGAATTTCTGCATTGGTGAGAAATGTTTCTATACAGATCAGATTCTTAGAAGTGTATACGCATTATTAATATTTACAAGTGCCACCAAATCGCTCTGCAATGATGTAAAGTTAAATGAAAAAAACGTAATCAAGAGTGGTTAAGTTCTGAGCTTATGGTCTCATATAAGTGTTAATCAACCCTGTGAAGAATCAGAAACCTGGGTTAGAATTTCAGCTCACAACATTACAGAGCAATGTATCACAGCAGGAAAGGAGACAACAAAGGTATGAGTTACTCTAGCTGTGGAACCTGCCTTTGACAAATTTTTTTAACTGTTGAGGCCTTATGTTCTTATTACTTAATTGAATGAATACTTATAGAATGCTCAGTGTCAGGTTCTGCTTTAGGTAATGGAGCTATACTAATGAATAAAAAACAAAACAAACAAAACCTGCCCGTACCAGTTTACATTCTAGTGGGAGAGACATAAAATAAAGAATACACACAATAAACGAGTAAACTAAATAGTACCTTAGAAAATAAGTGCTATGGAAAAAAATATATACCAAGGTAAGGAAATTTGGAAGCGGTTAGGGGAGGTTACGTTTTTAAGGTGGCCAGACCAGGACTCATTGGAAATGACAACTGGGCAACTTTAAAAGGAGTAAATTAGGAGTTTATCTAGAGGAAGAGTGCTATAGCCTAACCCTACCCACAAAAAGCTGGTTCAAAGGCACTGAAGCAGGAATGTACGTATCCTTGTCAAAAAACAGAAAAGAGGTTGAGAAAACTGAGAGGGAGGAAGGAGTAAGTAGGAAAAGAGCTGAGAGAAGTAAGAGGTTGGTGGAAAGCAGTGCAGGCAAATCCTACAGGGCACTGGGAGCCACGGAAAGGACTGCCTTTTACTCTGATGAAACACAGAGCCATCAGCATTAGCCACAACAGCCAAAGGTGGCAGCAACCCAGAAGGATGAAGGGATAAACAAAATGTAGACTATACGTACAATGGAATAGGATTCAGCCTTGAAAAGGAAGGACATTCTGACACGTGCTACAACATGGATGAAACTTCAAGAAATAAGCTAGACACAAAAGGACAACTGCTGTATGATTCCACTTATATGAGGTCCCTAGAATAGTCATATCTGTAAAGTAGAATAGTAGTTACCAGGGGTTGGGGAGAGTGGGAAATCAGGAATTATTGTTTAATGGGTCCAGAGTTTCTGTTGGTTACGATAAAAATTTGTGGAGATGGTCAGTGGTGATGGCTGCACAACACTGTAAATGAATTTAATGGCACTGAACTGTTTACAAAAAAATGGTTAAAAGAGTCAATTTTACGTTATGTGCATTTTGCCACAATAAAAAAATTTAATGGTAGAAAGGGATAAATTGTACGTTATGTATATTTTACCACAGTAACAAAAGAATGAGCTTCTTTCTAAAAATGGTTGAGAATGACTAGCCTACCACATAACTGATCTACAATAAAACACCACATCTTATGTACTTCAGTGTTAGAGAATGAACTATACTGAATGATTTTTCCAGAAAAATGAACTATCCCATTTTCCGAGAAGTTATTTTTAAAGAATCTTTTTGATGGACTTCCTAAGGAATTACCTATTACCTTTTCCTGTGAAACTGAATATAGTGAATATTTCTGATTATATATAATAATTTTACTTTACTATAATGGTGATTCCTTAGGAGCTCCTAAAGTTCAGGGCTGTTAATTAAATGGTTCCCCACTACTACGCTTTGAGTCATATCAATCATATAGACCTTCTTCTGTTCCTAACTGTTCATTGTGGTTTTCACTGATATCCAATACTTCTCCACTCTATTTGGTGCAATATGCCAGGAAATCCAAAAACCAAATTTATAATGACATGTAAAAATAATAATTAGACTTACAGACATCTGTAAGCACTCTCTTATGCTCAAATGTCTTGGATTCAGCCATAACTTTACCCCCATGGCTTTTGGTAATGGTGGGCAAACTTCCGATTATGACTCAGTCATGATAAGCCAGCGATAATTTTTCCATGGTAAAGATTTATAAAAATGTCCCCCCACCCCAGCTTAAATGAAGACTAAAACACAAGGGTAACTTTCACTTATGGCCTTTTATAGTTACGAAGTTCTTAATAACACTATAATTACTGAGGTTCCAGGATCGGTTTAAGGGGTCAACAAGTGCTCTGTACCACTGTATTTTTACCAATAAAATATTCCCCCAGATATAAGACTTCATCAAAAACAGTTATACACATAAATATGATTTAAGTAAAAAAGAGAATATACAAAAGTATGCTGCTTATGAAGAGTCACAGGCTTCTTCAAACATTATAAATGTGCCTTACTAAAAAAGTAAAAATCTGAGTAACTTACAAAGTACTATTTTAATGCCTACATTATAATCCACAAGTCTTTAATCTCTGAGGGTCTCTTCAGTCTATATCTGAATGGATACATACATCTGTGGTGGGGGAGTTTATAAAGGAATGAGGGATAAAATCCCCTACCCTAAGGAGGTATATATTATCTTGTCATTAGGTGACCCAAAAGACAAAATAATCATAAAGCATTAAACATTTATTTTTTGGTGGCCAAGTCTGTTTTATTATGCCTCTTTTCAGGAGAAAGGAATCCTTATTTTCAAGTAAGCCAAATGGGTAGAAAATAACTAAAGGTTACAAAGAAGTAAAGGATGTTTGTTAAATAAAGGAAGGCTACATTAAGGAAAATGACAGAAATAAAGGAGAAAAAGCCAAGTCTAACTTAAAACACCTAACTCAGAGAGAGACAGAAGAGGAATATATTACACTAGGCCCAAAGAGCACAAGTCAAAGAAACAGTTTCCATTGGAAGAGAAAACAAAATAAGAATCAACAGGAGAGATCACAGGTCCTACGAAACATGGTCACAAAGTAAAACAAGCAGGGGCATAACTAGGGACTCAAAAGACTTTCCAAGTGAAACCAAAATACGAGCAAAAAGTAATGGTCTTTCTGAGACTATAAAAGTGAAGCTATAGGGACTAGCCAGAAGTTTATTAAATCCAAACATAGGGACTTTAAAAAGAAGGGCTTCAGGACTAAAAGGAGAGTGACACCTTTAGCATGATACCCATGTGACAAAGTAGGTAATACCTCAGACAATAATCGGGATCTTTTCTATTCCGTGTATCTGTACGTAAAGATCCCAAATCCATTCTCACTATGCTTAATCAAGTATACATCTGTATTGTTGGTGTAATCTATTTCTGCATCAAGACAAAGTGAGGGAAAGCAGGAGAAAGGGCCAAGAGGATTCTTCACTGGAGAAATCCCATGGCCCTCCTTCACCCTGGTGTAACAAAAATGGGGTTCTGAGCTCTCCTTTATCCCTGAAATCAAGCCAGGTAGGTGGCTACCTACTATGCCAAGGGAGCACACCACAATGACTGGCACACCAAGAATTAAATGAGACACTTCTGGGATACTTGGGAGTCATTCATTATTTACCAATTATATTTACACTTTCCCTATGTATTCTTGTGTTTCCTGGCTTGAAAATAAATATGGTAATATATAATACTCATTGTCAAATAAGTTCAAAGTACTTTGCATAGCTAACATTTTTCATTTTTATAGTTCCTTAAAAAGAAAGTGGGGATGTACTTAAAAAATATACATTACTAAGAGGAACAAAATCGAAGACTTGCTGAAGATTATAACAATTGCAAAACAAATCCAGTAATGATACTTATTTTATCAACTATCAGACATTTCTTTTTTATTATTATTTTAATGTTTATTTATTTTTGAGAGGGAGAGAGAGAGAAAGTGAAGGGCGGGGAGGGGCAGAGAGAGGGAGACACAGAATCTGAAGCAGGTTCCAGGCTCTGAGCTGACAGCTCAGAGCCCAACGCAGGGCTTGAACTCACGAACCATGAGATCATGACCTGAGCTGCAGTCAGACACTTAACCAACTGAGCCACCCAGGGGCCCCAACTATCAGACATTTCTAAAGTGAAAGTAGTTGAAAAGACGCTCCACATAAAACAAATTATAGAAGGCCACTCATTTGGACATGTGGAGAAGAATTCTAGAGCTGTGCTGTCCAATATGGTAGCCACTAGGTCAGTCACGTGTAGCTATTTAAGATCTAACTTATTGGGGCGCCTGGGTGGCTCAGTCGGTTGGGCGGCCGACTTCGGCTCAGGTCATGATCTCGCGGTCCGTGAGTTCGAGCCCCGCGTCGGGCTCTGTGCTGACAGCTCAGAGCCTGGAGCCTGTTTCGGATTCTGTGTCTCCCTCTCTCTGACCCTCCCCCATTCATGCTCTGTCTCTCTCTATCTCAAAAATAAAAGTTAAAAAAAAAAATTAAAAAAAGAAAAAAAAGATCTAACTTATTAAAATTAAATTTTAAGTGTGGCTACTATATTGGACAAAGCAAACATGGCACATTTCCATCACTGCAGACGGTTCAATGGGACAGTGTTGTTCTAGAGAAATGATATCTAGGCCTGGGGAGACAGCCTCCATGATAGGAATTTGTTACTAATCAACAAGATTTTCAGATCTAAACTATTCATAAAGTCGTAACAGACATATAACCTAATAGTTATAGTTCCTCAGGTCTGGGAATGTCTTATAAATCACAAAACTACGCATCTTTGCTTCTTCTTTTTAATGGCATCTGCTATATCCCCATTTGATTAACAGACCACACTGACTCAGCAGCACTATTCACTTGGCATGAGATGTTACTGCAGTGCTACTGTGCTGCTCTTCCATGTTTTCAGTTATAACAAATTCTGTATTTTGTTTGTATAGGTATAGACCCTCCTGCATGGTCAAAACAATACCAAACCATATTTTTTTTTTAACTTAGAATAAAATTATATTGCATGCTTAAATATTCATTCCTCACCAGAGATTACAAGTAACTATACCTTCTATCGCTTTCTTGAGACAGACTTCATTTGCAAAAGATTTTTTCATAGTAATACAGGAAACTTTAAAGTTCTGACAATTAAGAAAAATAGATTTCTAAGTGTTTCAAAGACTTACTTTTTAAAACAATTTTGCGGATTCAGAGACTAAGACAAGCCTTACAGTTATTTTAAATATTCAGAAAACAGTTTTCCATTTCACATTCTGAATCTGATCTAAGCTTTTATACAATCATTTAAAAACTTACTTCAAAATTAAGGTCTCGAATCAAGATATCTCCATTTGGCGTTGCTAAAGGAACATGATCAAATCTACAGAGGAAATTGATAAAAAAAATTAAAATCTTACATTAAATACTAAGCAAATGCAGCTAAAAGAGAAGGGCTATTATGCAGTTAGCAAATGTTTATGGTGCTAAAGAACTTTTCAATACATACTTTATAATGTTATCAGCATTGAAGATCTCTCCAGCACCAGGTATCAAGGGAATGACTTCTGTTCCTTCTTCAATACCTTAAGTGGAAAATAAGTATTAAAGCACCACATTATGTCAGCCAAAATTTAAACCATATGGCCCAGTGCATTCATATTTACCCCTTTCCTGTTGTGAGACCATGGTGCGTTCATATTTGCCTTGATTTAAATCCTTTAGTACTTGCATTAATTCTGTAATCCGAGCAGTAAAACTAAAAAAAAAACCACACACAAGAAAGTCCTAATGAAAACTCCAAAGGTCATCATATCTCTATTATTTTTGTTATTTATTTGAGATGTAACGACATATGACATTGTGTAAGTTCAAAACTTATTCAAACTGAGCCCAAGTTTCCAAAATTATAATTTAGTTTAAATGAAATAACCTAAAAGAAGTCGTCTTATCATCAGAAAGTATGAGTGCTAATAGTGTATGCATGCTTTATTATGTTTCAGTAGGACAACAGGAACAGGATAAGGGAAGAGGTTTCATAGGATCCCCACCTCAACACATAGTTACTTCTTTTAACAGGTGAGACAAGAAAGTTGTATGCCACTAGAATTTTAAGGAAGTTTCTAGTAGATACTAGACTAGTAGACTAAGGACTAGTACTAGTGCATTCCTTAGACATAGGAAGTATGGACCGAGTTCCTGCTAGAATGAGCTACAATGCCAAGTATAGTTAGCTTCTCCGTCTGAGGAAGGCATTTATTACAAGTATGCCAAAATGCCTGCTACCTTCCTATAAACATGGACAAATACGGAAGATTCCTCTCTTTCCTACTTCAAAAGGGAGAAAAGATGAAGTGTTAATATTAGCTGGAAATCACTGTGGCAATAGAGAGAAATCAAAGCTAACGCCAAGACATTGAGGAAATAAAAATAACATGATGGTCAAAGAGAAAGCAATCTGCATCAAAGAATCAAAAGAGTGAAAATCAAGCAGAAACCTTCCAAAGGAACAGAAGCACCCCATCTACCATGAACCCATAAAGACATGAGAAAAGTTATTAACAAGCAGGAAGAGTGTCCGCATTCTCAAGAGAAACAGACTCCTCATAGCAGTAGACAATCTTCTCTATCTTGCAATGAAGCCCTAAACTGCCATAGAATATAAGGAAGAAGAAAGAAGAAACATGCGGATGGATCACAGGTCTGGGAAGGATCCGATGTGATCCAATTTCTTCAGAAGTACTTTTGACATGATGGTGTTTTTTACACCATACCAAGCCCTTTATATTAGAGCTTAAAATACTGAAATATTTAATTCCATTTTATGGTCTAAGAACAATTTCACCTAACAGTATGACCATATTTACAACTGCAGCCACAGACACCACGAAGTGACTTTTTACTTTTTACCCATTAAAATCAACTTCATCTGTGTTTATCCTTTGCTAGGTTGCCAGTAACAAGACCTATGGGGAAAAAAAGTACAGAGGAGGACAAAAAAGTTCAAATGCGAAAATTCTCTTCATTAACTTAATTTTCTGTAAATTAAGAAAAGACTGCCATGACTTAACATTTCCCAACTTATCGAATACTAGGGTCTGTAGAGCAGACAGCTTGAGAACCACTAACCTGGTTGAAGGCTCAAAAGAGCTGTCTTAAGCAAACATGAAAAGTTTACTATCAGAGAAAAATCTTCTTTAAAGGTCCTAAATCAGCTTCCAGGAGTAGGAAACGGGACTTCAGTTGCTCCTTATCTTAACCTCAACTGGGCACAATCATTAAGTATTACACAGTTTTAAAACTTCTCTGCAACTGTTTGTTCATCATTACTAATCTTACTTACCCGGCCAATCTCGTCATCTCACGGCCAGCCAAAACTATCCGACCCAGAGCTTGAGACATTCGCAAAAGCATTCTTCCACTTTGGTAGTAATCCTTAAAAAGAAATAAATATTGGTTTTCACTTATGTTTCTAAGACTAAAAATCAGCTTTTGTTTTTATATTGAAATTTTCCATTTATTATGACAACGGTTACTAATACTTTACCTCTAGAAGTTCTGAATGTGTACTCTTGACATGTCGAGGATGAGACAAATCTAGGAAAGGACGACTGACAACCAGGTAACCGACGACAGTGGCAAGATCTGACACAAAACAGTTAGGATTGAAACATTAATAACACTTCACTTTTCCACAAATCTCATTCCACTATCCATTTTAAAGCATACTTACATTTGGCAATTATGCTATCAATGAAGCCCATAGAAAACCGAAACAAAATGAAATTATGTAGGTGCTCCACCTGGCAGAAGCAAAAACAAAAACATATATATTTTGTACGTATATAAAAATACGAATCTATCCTAAAAATAAAAAAATTATAAGATTTATTCCATGAATATTTAGAGTGCCTACGATCTCTGATTACACTGTACAGCACATTTTCTTGAGCACAGTGCTGATCACAGAGTAGATGCCACACAAATACTCTATGAAACCATTTTTATGCAAACAGAATGGAAATCACATATAAATGATAATGTGGTATTATTTGCACATAATATTGTATTCAGAATATGGTCAGATACATACATGCTGAAAATGATCAATAACTAAAACAACAACAACAAAACAGAAGGATGAGCTAATTTAGGTAAAACACTAGCTGCTTAGATTGGCACACAGTGCTTTGCTTTAGTTGGAGACATCTGGTCTATGCTTTCTCTAAGAATCATATTACACTCTATCTGAACCAAGTGCTAATGTAATCAATGCTGCGCAGCCCTAGTCTGTAGCTTTAATCTCAGTTAAATGCAGTACCTTAAAATAACAAATCTAAAAATGTTTTGTATTCTGCCTTTTTATCAGATTATTCAAGGCCCTGCATGATCTGGCACTGGGCTCTATCCTAAATTTAATCTAAGCTGCTCCTCCTCTCTTAGTTCCAGAAATACTGGTTCCTCAAACATGTTCCTGTCTTAAGGCTTTCCTTCTGTTGTTCTCTTGGCCAGGAATACCATCTTCCTTGATATTTCTATTCTGTGACTAACTTGCTCACTCCATGCACGTCAGGGTGGCTTACTCTTACTACCTCTTGTGAAAGTACAATGACTGGAACGTTTATTCACCAAATGCCATGTGTTATATGCTATGCTCAATGCTGGAGATACAACAGTGAATAAAACAGACAAGGTCCCTGAGCTCATGGAGTTTACATCCTCATGAAAGAGACAAACTAGAAAACAAATAAGATAAATATAAATTGCAATATATGCTTTTAAAGAAACAGATCGTTAAATCGGGAAGGCCATTTCACATAGACTAACCAGAGAAGGCAAGGGCACAATAAGCTGTTAACTTTGGGGCTAAAATCTAAGGATAAGAATAAGCAAGCCATGTAAAGAGTGAGCTGGTGAACAGCAGCAGTTCCCTGGAAAATTACCCTAAATGCATTTTATCAGTAAGCACTATCAAAGTTCAGTCACGTTAAATATAAGCAAGGCAAAAATCCAATTTCTGAAATAAGGAATTTAAAAGGAGTTTCCTTAACCTTTTTAAATCACTTCAAATATACACTTAATTTCACAAACTTCCACTTAAATGTAAGCTCCTTACAGGCAGGATTTTGTATGTCACGTCCACAATATTACCAGCACCTGGAACAAGCATGGGCACCTAGATGGCACTCAGTATCTTTTAAATGAATGAATAAAATTCCTTGAATTCACATTTTCCAAATGGCAAGAAAAGAACTGATGTATGTACAGTTTTCACAAGAAACAATGTTTGGAACCCTAAACCAAGGGTCAACCAACCATATGGCCCAAAGTACAAATGCAGCCTGCCACGTATTTTTGTAAATAAAGTATTATTGGAACACAGTCACACCCACTCATTTACAGAGTGTAGAGTTACTTTTGAAGGGCAGAGCTGAATAGGTACAACACAGACCATACGGTCTAAGAAGCCTAAGCTACAGATCTACTATCTTGTCTTTTACAGAAACAGTTTGCCGACCCCAATTCTAAATAATAATCATCATAATAATATCTTCAAGAATGCTACAGAAACCAAAGAATTTATCTCTAAATAAGACGCCTGTGCATCTCTAAAAATACACTGACAATTATTTTAATAAATAAATAATGTTTGTAACGGGAGGCTTAATACACTAATAGGATAGTTTTTATTCTTATATTTTTTATGAAAATACAGCATAAAAATACTTCATAGCTGTTTAAAAATGAATAGCTTAAGGATTAAAGATATATACCTATAGATTAAAGATATATACCTATAGATACAGATAATCACGGGCCAAAAATAATCTTTCCATAAATACACGAGCCTCAAGCATGTTATCTTACCAGTTTTCGGAAGACTGAGTGGATTGTCTGCTTTTCTCTCTTATTTCCATTGTAAAAGGCAATTTCTTCACTATTAAAGAAAATAATTTAGTGATTAATTTTAAAATTATCTATGCCTGAAAAACAACTGAAATAGAGTATTTGATGACTGAATATTTTATTGATATGGACATTTAGGGGGTGCCTGGGTGGCTCAGCAGGTTAAGCATATGACTTCGGCTCAGGTCATGATCTCCTCACGGTTTGTGGGTTCGAGACCCGCGTTGGGCTCTATGCTGATGGCTCAGAGCCTGGAGCCTGCTTCAGATTCTGTAGCTCCCTCTCTCTAGCCCTTCCCCACTCATGCTCTGTCTCTGTCTCTCAAATATAAATAAACATTAAAAAAAAACTTCAGTGGACACTTAAGACTATAGGCTTAATGGGTGTGTCTTGCCACAGTTCTGTGCTGGAGATCCTGCTCCAAGCTCAGCTGACCAGACAGCACAGGAACACACACCTAACCGGATCACAGACTGAACTGCAGCCATATGTTGCATATGCCACCTGTAGCCTGGTTGGAAAAGATGTGCCGGGTGAGTCCTCAGAAATTTAATTAATTTCTTTAATAAAAAATAAGAAGGAAGCTGCTATGATATATAGGAAAGCAGGGCTGGGACAGCCATTATAGATGACAAATGGAGTACAGACCCTACACACAGGAGGGAGAGGATAAATAACAGGTAGAAGAAGCTACTGAGCGATGCCATGACATGTAGCCTTTGAAAGACTGAAAAGCAAACCAACTCCAAATGATTTCACAGTGCCAGCTTCCAGGAGGCCCAGCTGAACAGTCATTCTTATTCTGGGAACCCCACCATTTCCTCACAACAACTCTCCTTTTCTTGAGCTGGACTGAATGGGTCCATAAGGGCCACAAGAATCTTGACTAGAAGAAAAAGGGCATTCTTACGGATGAAGAAAGGTTCAGTGCAGTTAAGAAAATCTGTTATCATACAGCTAGCAAGTCAGATGTAGATTGTAAACCGTACCTGACCCTCAAGTCTAGTCTTCCCATAAGCAGATAAGATTGTAAACCATACCTGACCCTCAAGTCTAGTCTTCCCATACATCAGTATGATGTAAACATTCCCCGAAAAGTAGCTCTTACAGCAGAGAAAAGTAAAGATTTACATAGGAGTCTAGAGGGCAGAGTTGAAAAGCCTTCAATAAACACCCAATATTTCCTTAAAGTCTCTTTTTCCCTTAAAAATTTATGTGAATTGCATATTCTACTCCAAAATGTACCTGCATTTTTCCCATTATAAAAACAAGGTAGCTCTTGCCTCAGCCCCTTCAAGTAAAATTAACTTCGTATAAAAATGAATCACGTTTGACCTGTGTTTCACCATTTCCTTGACACAATCATATCGAGCCCCAGGGTATCAGAGTTCCAGTTTAAAAACAATTCTATACCTATAATTAGTTTCTCGCTTCCTTCTACCTCCTCTGCACATTTAAGCCCATGGAAGAAGATAAAGTGAACATTCCACTGAGTCATTTTAGCCCCAATCTAAAACCTGAAAGGGCAAAAACATCCTAGAATACTATGGCTGGGCATCTACCATTAATTCTCTTCCACATCCTCTTCCTAAGAGAACTCTAATTTTCTTAGTTATCTATCTACAAGGAATGAGTTCCATTTGGTCTCAGGCAATCACTTTACTGTGACTGCTTCAGACATGGGTAAGGGATAATTCTGGTCAATGAGAGGTGAAACAAAGTCAGCCATGGGACTTCCGGGAAAGTTTTCCTGCTCTCGTGAAGAGATGGACTGATTTCTGGACTTTTTACAGGGGAGGAGTGCTGGTGACATCTGGAACTGCTTCGCCATCTTGTAATCACAAGAAAACTTAGGCTGAGGAAAAGAGGAACGTATAAAGGAGGGCTGAGCCAAGAGAACATAAAAGAAGCCAGAGCCCTGATCATGCTGTGCCTGGAACAGGCATCTTATGAGTTCTTATGTCAAGTAGTAAATGTCCTTATTGTTACAGCCACCTGAATCAGGGTTTTCTGTTTCTTGTAAAAGAAAGCATTCTAGCTGATACCATCTTCCATTCACTTGGTAAATCACCTCTCTACTCAACCAATCATCTATTCCTCAGCCTCCCTACGGCACAAAATTCTATTTAACATTGGTACCATTTTAGCAATGCAAGGAAATAAAGGAAGAGGGAATTATTAAAAGAGTAATATTTTTAAAATATTTTTTAAGTTTATTTATTTATTTTGAGAGAGAGAGAGAGAGAGAGAGAGAGAGAAAGCAGAGGAGGGGCAGAGAAAGAGAGGGACAAAGAGAGAATCCCAAGCAGGCTCCACACTGTCAGCGCAGAGCCTGACCAGGGCTCAAGCCCACGAACCGTGAGATCATAACCTGAACTGAAGTCAAGAGTCAGACGTTTAACCAACTGAGCCACCCAGGTGCCCCTAAAAAAAGCATTGTGAATAAGTCTGTAAATGCTTATGGGGTACTAAATAAAGATCAGGATTCTCAAAATGAGGTAAGGTTGACAGATTAATATATACATACATTAATACATGAGAAAATTTACTGAGTACAAACTACATATCAAAACCTGTGCTGGAAGCTTTGTATATATTTCATATTTAATCCTCACAACAGCCCTATATATCTATCATAAACAAGAAAAGTGAAGCTATAACTAACTTGCCGAAAGTTGTATAATATATAACTGGTAAATGGAGGAGGCAGATTTTGAAACTAGTCAGGCTGGCTCCAAAGCCTAATACTTTTTCTTCCTATTTTGGAAACTATCTGGAAAATAGGAAAATAGAGACAGATGCAGGAAGACTGAATTACTAAGAATTCCAAACAGTCTCAAAAGTATTTGTGGATAAGCTGAGATAGAATTTTCCTTGAAGAAGTATTGTAAGTAAATCAGAATTTGAATTATATTTTGAGCATGTTTAAAGTGAAATGAACAGAAAATTAGTCAATAAAAGATATGAAGAGGTGAACCAAGGATACTACACAGTTAAGAAAAACAATTAGAAATGTGGAAGATTACTCTTGTATAAAACTGATTATCTTTCATAATGTATATTTTCAAAAGAGGGAAATTCACAAACACAATTTTAGTAACACTGTCTACCATACTTTTTGGAATTAACTTACATGACATCAATATTCATAAAAACACATTTTTAATACCGCTAAATTCCTTCATTTTTTAATGATTATTATTTTTTAATGTTTGTTTATTTTTGAGAGAGGGAGTGGGAGCAGAGGAAGGGCAGAAAGAGAGGGGGACAGAGATCTAAAGCAGCCTCTGTGCTGACAGCACAGAGCCTGATGTGGGACTCGAACTCGCGAACCATGAGATCATGACCTGAGCCAAAGTCGGACGCTTAACTGACTGGGTCACCCAGGTGCCCCACAGCTAAATTCCTTTAATACATTGCTCCTTACCTGTTGGTGATGAGCCGGGAATTGACATATCTATACTCTCCCTCATACTTTTGCTCAGTTATTGTCATCTTACCAACAGGTCTTCTAAGTCGAGTTAGGAATAGCCCGGAAACAATCAAGTAGGCCATCATACTTGCTGGGCCCTATTATTATTGGAAGAGAGAATATACAAAGTTTAAGGATATCATAATACATTCACCAGATGCAACATGTACAATTTCTATAATTAGCTCCAGTGGCTTTGAGAAAAACTGCTCTTTTGGTTAATTTTTTCCCCTTAACTCTTTTTTGAGAAAGGACACACTGGGCATTTCATCCTTTTAACTACTCATCAACTCTTCCTCCAACACTGTACGCTCTCCTGAATTTGTTCACCCAAAAATTCCTAATTGCAGTCTACACTCTTCCTATAGCATCTAAAACTCTTCTGATGAAACTCTTCCTGATATTCCCTTAAGATTCCACAGAAAGTCTCAGACCTCTTTTTTTTGCCTTCTCCTAGAATGTTAATATTCCCTGAGGTTTCTTCCTTAGACCTCTTCTCCCAAATTTTTATCTCTACCCCCATCACTCTTAAGAATCCAAGACAGTATCTCCAAGTAAGTACCATACACTTAACACCTCACTACTCTGTAGGGCCTCAAGCAAAGTCCCCCAAGCCAGCTCTAATTGCCCTTCCCTCTACATCTTGCCTGCAGCTGCCACAGCTTGTAACTTGGTGAGTCACCACATCACCCACTGACCAACCCAAGGGAGAAGCTTTAAGCTCACCTCTCCAAGTTCATCACAGGTACTCCCTCACTCCCACCTATATCGTATGTTCCGCCATGCTGAAAAAACAACTTCCTGAACACGCCATTCAATGAAGTTGTTCTTATGCCTGGCAAACCTGACATATCTAATGGATGCCTACTTATCCTCCTCAGAGCAGCTCAAATATCACCTCCAATTCTTCCGGACACTAAAGATTTTATTCAAACTTCTGTTACTGAACTTAGCACTCGACCTTATAATAATCTGAATATCTATTCTTTTATTAGATTGTAAACCTTCTTCAGCAGGAACTGTGTCTTATTCATCTTTTTATCCTTACCACCTAACACAAGATGTGTGGACTATAATGTGTATTCAATTTTTTTTTTAATTAAATATGATTGATTCAATGCAGTTCAACAATTACTGCAAGAATGGGCAAAGGAAAGAACTAAAACATAGTTTCTATCTTTGAGAATCAGAATTGGATAACAGGGATACATGGAAAGATTATTTAAGTATAAAAATGTACTAAGTACCATAAAAATATTGGAGCACACAGATGAGAGGCATTAGGCCTATTCACTTGCTTATAGTAAAAACAAACTAGAAGAATGATTAAACTTGGATCACAGGGTAGCAAAAGGTTAGTAAGGTAGATAAGAGAATTCAAATAAAAAACTACTTTCCCAGTATTCTGGAAAAAAAGCTAAATCCACTATAGAAATCACATATTCTCAACTACAAAATGTGTACACATACACGTGCACATATATATATTCAATGGCCACGTTATTACATGGTTGTGTGATAAATATGTAACAATAATGTATTAAATGCCTAAAGTAATACTTCAATGAGAATACTCAGAGAAAATCTAAAGGTCATTCTTACCAACACAAGTATCAGAAAGACAGGGTAATAAGGCTCATGAGATAGTCAACCATTTACATTTTTATAAAATTATATATGATGTAATAAACAGTTATAGCCACTCTAAAGGTATTTCTGACATTTTAACATTCAGGTTTCATATTAAAATGGCTGCCTCCAAATCTCTTATTTAGCCATTACTTTACAACAGTAAGTACATGTATGTCATTGTTAAAGCACTTCCGGTTATAAATGCCACAGAAACTTTCCAAGTATCTGCCTTAAGGAAAATTAAAACACCAAATTACAATACTTTCTAAGTCTCTAGTACAGTATGAGTTTATAAACTAGACTTTATTAGGTACATGTCATAAAAGCACATTCTTTGAGATATATAAAAACTCCTACAAACACTCCAGCTATTTACAACACCATATTAGAGCAATTTAAAAGAGATTAAACTCACCTGAGCTCCTATTGCACTTGTTAACTTGAAGATATACAAAACTATGTCTAAAAATGGCTGTAACGTAAATATTAGAAGGTAAGGAATTAAAAAGAACTGGAATGCATAGATATATAGCTAACACAACAAATATAAAATACTATTCAACATTTTAAATTTTTTTTTTTTTCCAACGTTTATTTATTTTTGGGACAGAGAGAGACAGAGCATGAACGGGGGAGGGGCAGAGAGAGAGGGAGACACAGAATCGGAAGCAGGCTCCAGGCTCTGAGCCATCAGCCCAGAGCCTGACGCGGGGCTCAAACTCCCGGACCGCGAGATCGTGACCTGGCTGAAGTCGGACGCTTAACCGACTGTGCCACCCAGGCGCCCCGAAATACTATTCAACATTTAACACATACTTGTCAACACGCAGAGTTCCCACTATATATAATGTACTATAACAGTATATAGATCAACAAATACATAAAAGAAACAGTTCTTAAAAACTTAAAATAGAGACAGCATGACCAATGTCTACTGACCATCAAGTGGGAAAAACATGTATCACCTTCCAACAACCAAGGAAGCTCTACTGTGATAATGAACCATGAGTAACTCAGTAGTTTCTCAATGTAGTGTAAAGACACTGAATACAAGGACCTAAGATGGAACCCCAAATCTAGTACCACCTTTTCTGGTTTCTATATGTCTGCACCTATAAAACAAAAGGCTCTTTCTACTTGTAATATTGTTTAATTCTATTACTTTATCAAAACATCCATGTGTTGAAATAATTGAATGAACCTATAATTTTCTGATAGTTTAAAAAAAGAAAATAAAGAAACTTACCTTACTAAGATTTGAATACAGATCAACTACACTGTTACAAAACTTTTCTACATCTTGTGTAAGCAGCTGGTCTGGATTGGCTATTCTGTTGTCCAGATTTCCCATTTTATAATATGTGAAAGCTCTATAATAGCAGTAAAAAAATGACATTAAAACAATCACATTTTAGCACATAGTGTAAATTCATAGAAACAGAAAAGTCCGGAGCTGGAAGAGTCCCTAAAGATTGTCCTAACTGATTTTAGAAACAAGGAAGAACATCCAGAGAAGGATGACTTGTCAATTAACGGAAAGGCCCGTAGGAGAGTCTAAATTACTGAGGGCTTTCCCTGTATGCTTCTGGGTCCAAGAGCAATTCCCTTGAAAAACATATTCAATACAAAGGAAAAACCTCTATATCTCAGTATCATAAGCATTTCTATTCGATTTAAGCATTTTTAATACAAAAATAGGTTATCACTTACTGGAGATACTCCTCATAGAGGTATTTAGTTAGTCTTACGCGGAAGCACAGTTTGAGCTCATTTAACCCAAACTTCAAGAAGTTATTAACCAGAGAGATCTGAAACAAACAGATATTACTGGTTTCACTACAGTTCTACTTATAAAATTACAATTTATTTCTCTTTCATTGGGTATGTCCCTAAATCCTATGATTTTTATTACCAACAGTCCAAACTGATGTACTTCAGTTCTGTTTTACTTAGAGTTTACAAAGATACAAAGACAATATGCTAAACCAAATGCAATTGGCTATACTATCGTGATATATTATTAAAACCTAACTTGACACTCAATTTTAGAATATGTTAGTATCATCAATTATGAGAAGCACCTTGCTACTTTTTTTGTAAACAAACAAAAAGCCTAATCTGTCACCTTTGTATCCAATGTAAAGGAGTCCTAACATTTGCATTTATATTTTGTTTCCTACTACAAGCACTGACAACCCTAGACAATGAAATTCTATTTTCATTTGCATTTGTTAAAGAAAAAGTACTCTAAGTTTCACACCAACTAATACCATTTCCAGAGTATTTCTAGAGTCATCTTTATTTCTTTTCCATCATTATATTAAAATTAATAAATTAATTCTTCCACAGTTCCAAACTCATTTACATGAACATTTTCTCAAGAAAACACTGGCCGCCTACTGAATCTCAATCTTTTACTGATATCTATACTACTTATCTCAATTTTTTAAAGGTCTAAAAGCCATGTATGTATATTCCTCAAGCTTTATTAAATCTCTGACATATTTTCTGATTAACTGGATTTTACCATCAAGTTTTTTTCACTGATATATTTATATTAAAATTTTTATAGTGATAATAAAGAACCAAGCTAAGAAAATCACTTATGATTTAAACCAAACACTGACCTTTATTTTTAATAAATAGATAATAAATTCCCATTTTAAACAAACAAATAAATAAATAAATCCAATTTAACTTAAACTACATCAGTGGTTCAAGTTACTATAAATGGCCTAAAGCAATGGTTCTCAACCAGGGTGATTTTGCCACCGCGCCTACCCCCACCCCAGCCTCCATGGAACATATGGCAATGTCCTAGAGACATACTTGGTCATCAAAACTGGGGGAGGGGCACTACTACCATCAAGTGCAATGCTACTAAACATCAGAGATACTCTGGCCTAAAGGTTAAAAAAAAAAAAAAATACACATCAATCCAATTTATTTTTCTATCTAGGATAAAGGTTTACATTGAAAGATTCTGCTGTAAGTTACAAAACTAAACTCAGAATAGGAACTTAGTACCATAAATCTTTAAAGTTAAGAAGTACAAACAAATCTTTGACGATTTTAGTAAGATACAAATTTGTCCGTATGTAAAGATTTTTAAAGAATTACACTTACGAGAGGCATGGCAGCGATGAAGTTGAATAAGTATCTCTTGAAATCTTTCCTGCTACGACCAATGATACCACTGCAAACCACCACATGCAATGCATTAGTTGCAAAAGAAGCAATATTTCACACTAAAAACCCTGTAAAGCTCTAAAATTACTCTTGGAAATTTTTATTGACTCAAAAGAATCAATAAGAAAAAAAGGTGCTGAAAAACATTTTCTTGCAAAAACATGTTTCTAACTTTTGAAATTTAATCATTTTACATAGGCTGCCTGCAAATCCCTCTATAAATGGCAAAATCAAATACGAATAATTTCCTTAGTTCTTTCCTTAGTAAAAATGGCAATTTAAAAAAAGGCTTAAATTGCCACAAAAGGAGCTTAGATGGCAAAACAATTAACTTTATAGAGTCAGGAATGGGTTATTATGGATGAAATTAGCTAATATTTCTTTGTTTTTAAATATTTTAATACCATGATTCTCATTTGTATGAACTAATTGCAGAGACAGACTAATGACAGATCAGCAAACTCACTGCAAAAGGTCAAGAGTAAATATTTTAAGCTTTCGTGGGCAGGAAGGTCTCTGTTCCAACTACTCAATTCTGCAGATGCAGAAGCAAGAACAGCCAAGAATGAGACTGGCTGTGTCCTAATAAAATTTTCCAAAGCAGATGGCAGTGGGATTTGTCCTGTGGAGGCTTGTTTGCTGACCCCAGGACTAAATGATAAATCAGAAAGTAGATTAGTGGGGTTCCTCAGAGCCTCAGGATGGTTTTGCAGAGGCTTCAGAGGTGTTAACACACTTAAACTAAACCAACTCTTCTTTTAGTTCATTTGTTTTACATATTTATCTGTTCTAAAAATATCCATTAAGAACTTATTCAAAGTAAGGGTTCCACTACTTTTTTGAAAACTATCATATAAGTAAAGGATCTCTGAGTACCTTATGTCTGTGATCTACTAAAATGATAGAACTTCTTTGGTCACACACTCTTTTCTCAAATAGCATTTATTAATATTCAAATATAAGTAAAATATATTTTGAAAAACAATGCACTAAATGATTTAACCTAGCTCCACGGGGACCTGGGTGGCTCAGTCGGTTAAGCATCTGACTCTTGATTTTGGCTTAGGTCATGATCTCAGTTTGTAGAATCAAGCCCAGAGTTGGGTTCCATGCTGACAGCACAGGGTCTGCTTGGGATTCTCTCTCTCTCTGCCCCTCCTCTGCTCTTTCAAAATAACTGAAAAAACAGAACAAAACAAAACCTAGCTCCACACCACAAAAAAATAATATGGTAATAATTTTATTTTTATGAGGGAATAGGTGAATAATGCCATGTAATGTTAACTGGTCTTTTAGAGCAAAAAAGTTGTATGGTCAAATAAATTTGGAAAATCTGGGCTAAACAAAGCTAGCAAATGTCTTTACAAAAGGTCTTCTCAAAGCTCTTACAGTATGACGTGTTGCACTGAAACTCTTTTGAGACAGTTCTATAGCGTGTAGCATCTCTTCTGTCATACATAGACAGGACATACTTAGGGAAATGCTCCTTTAGACTGATAAAAAATTAATAGTCCAAATTTGATAGAAGTGCTAAACAATTTGTTTTTTAATTTTATGTTGAACTAGAAAAAGCTAAAATAGAATCATATAAAAATGTTTGTAGAAACAAGAAAATTAAAGGGGCATCTGGGTGGCTTAGTCAGTTAAGCATCCGACTTCAGCTCAGGTCATGATCTGACCGTTCGTGAGTTCGAGCCCTGCGTCGGGCTCCGTGCTGACAGCTCTGAGCCTGGAGCCTGTTTTGTGTCTCCCTCTCTCTCTGCTCCTCCCCCACTCATGCTCTGTCTCTCTCTCTCTCTCTCTCAAAAATAAACATTAAAAAAATTTTTTTTAAAGAATATTAAAAACAAGAAGCAATTAAGACAGTACAAAAAGTTTAGAGGTTTAAGTTAAAATGACTTGAACCAAACTTTACATAAAACCAAAGTGCTTTAGCTTTAGCCCAAGCTGTGAAACACACAAGATTATAAAACTTGGTAAAGCACATGCTATCATTCAGCAATGGTTTACCATTGGAGTAGCAGCTATAAATTTAAAAAATGGTTTCTTGAATAAAGCCTTATTTCTGCTTATTATTCCGCTGCAAAGGAAAAATAATAATAAAGAATAATTTTACAGTTTATTTACATCATTATTACTTCCAAAACATTTAAGCCTTTTATAAATGATGATTTGGTGATTTTAAAATGCTGCCTGTAGCCTGGGTGAAAATAAAATATATCTTTATGATTCCACTATAGCAGCAACAAGGTATGAAGGATTCTCCTCTCTACCTTAAAGAAGGAGTCTGTCCTATTAAAATGTGCCCATACTCCAAAGCTTTTAGCCACTGCTAACAAATAAACATGTAAGGGATATTAAAATGTACATTACGGACCATCATGAGTCTTTTTGAGACTGTTTTTTTTTTTTTTTTTTTTAGGAGAAATACATGAATCTAAACCTCCGTGGCAGAGGCAAAAAGGAAAAGACAGATAAACCAATTTACAATGTGGCATTAGTACCGAGTTAGAGGAATGTGTTATTTTTCAAATAAAACTTTCATATTACGAATTCACATTTAAAGATGTTAAATTTAACCAAAGATCAAAGATCTCATACATAGAAGCTCAAAAATATTTATCAAGGAGAGAATTAACAATTAACTTTAAAATGACCATTTCACAATTGATGAACATGGGTTAAGAGTGTAAGGAAGCTCCTTGCACTGTTCTTGCAACTCTTCTGTACGTTTAAATAGTATCAAAATAATATGTTATTTAGAAACCCTTAAGTAGTTTTGTTTTTCATTTTTTTCCTACATCTCAAAACTACATTTTAAAACTGAGTACCCAACAAATTGATTACTCTATCTAACAGAATTATAACCTGGCTTATGACAGATAATAATCTTCCTCCTGTCCATCATCACCAAATAATGTACCACCTACTCTTGGCAATGCATTTTCTCCAGGGCATTAAGTCTGTGAGAAAACTAATATCAGTGTCTATTCAGTTAAAGTTGGAAATCCATAGTGTATAAGAGTAAATATTATTTTAGATTACAAAATGTGAAATCACAAAATGTAAATAAAAGGGGAAAAAAGTTTACGAAATAAACTACTTTTCCTATACTATACCAAGGTTGTGCAAGGTTATTTATAGATAATATGTAACTTTCTACACAGATAGCTAATAAGTTCATAGTGTATATAACCTGCACATTTTTTGCTGTTAAGTATTTAACAATGCTGTAATTGGTGAGACTGTATTTTTATTAATAGATATGGCATTTAGATAATAAAGTCATCAAAGGAAAAACTATAAATTCTACAATCATGTAAAAGGGTATAAATGTCTTCTCTACGTTATACAAAAGACTCAAATTACTTAGGCACACAGCCCATATAAACAGAACTTAGCAATAAAATTGATCCTCCAAAGCTGATATGCTAGCAGCAATGAATAAACACTTATGTTTTTGACAAACTTCTTAGAATTTTTTAGTGAATTCCTCACTAGAGTACACACACAAAAATGACCAGACTGTCTGTAAAACACTATTCAGGAAGACCAGACCGTCAATAAGCCCTCAACTTGGCTTCCTTCAGCCCTTACTTTTAAATGTGAATAGAGAGGCAAGAGTGACAGAGTTGCTAACATAAACAACAAAGATGAGAACAAAGGGCCAAGAAGGAAACAGAAACAATGCAGGGAGACAGGGAGAGAGTGAGAGTGACAGTGAGAGAGAAAAGACAGAGAGAGAGAGAGAGAGAGAGAGAGAGAGAGAAAAGGAAGGAAAGAAAGGAAGAAGGGAGGAAAGAAAAAAGGAAAGAAAGTCACACACTTGAAAGAATGACTGCTCTAAAAATGAACATCCATACAAAAAGATAACTCTTGGAAATAAAATTATGACAAATACAGATTCACTGGATGATACAGTAAAAGGAAATTTCCTTGAAAATGTAAGAGATGAAAACAGTAGAGAAATTATAAGAATCAGATGATCAGTCTAGGGTTCCAACACTCAAGTAATAAGGATTCCAGAAAAAAAGGAGAGAAAAAAATTTTTCAGAAGCACAAGACAGTATCTCAGAATGCAGAATGAGTTCCTCAAATTGAAAAAAGCTCACCTATGGGGTGCGTGGGTGGCTCAGTCAATTAAGCATCTGGCTCTTGGTTTCAGCTCGGGTCATGATCTCACAGTTTGTGAGTTCGAACCCTGCATCAGGCTCTGTGCTGACAGCGCTTGGGACCTGCTTGGAATTCTCCCTCTCTCTCTGCCCCTTGCCCGCTCGCTCTGTCTCTTTCAAAAATAAATAAATACATTTTAAAGAAAGAAAGAAAAGAACCCACCTAGTGGGACACCTGGGTGGCTCAGTCACTTAAGCATCTGACTAGATCTCAGCTCAGGTCTTGATCTCAGGGTTGTGAGTTCAAGCCCCACCGTTAGACTCTGCACTGGGCATGAAGCCTACCTGGGGAGGGGAGGGGAGAAAAAGGCCCACCTAGTGCCCAGAACAATGAAAAAAAAAATTCACAGCAATATTCAGTAAAATTCCCAAATACAGCAATACGTGAACAATAAAAAAATGGTAATAAATGCTTCCATAGGGACTTAAAATAGATGTACTGCCAAGGAAGGGCAATCTGCACAAGAATGGGCCTCCACACCCAACATGGCAGCTAGACCAGCAGTGTTTAACCATGGCTGCAAATTAGAATCACTGGGATGTTTCAAAAAGTAATGACTAATTGAATCAGAATGTGTAGGGGTGGGCCCAGATATTATTCCTTCTCAAAATTCCCCAGATGATTCAAATCATCCTGCAACCAAGGTTGAGAACTGCCAAGCTCTACAGAAGACAACAAACAGGTGATGTTTTCAAAATTCTAACAAAAAATGAATTCCAAGTTGGAATGCATTAATACCTAAATTATCAGTCAAGTTTAAGAGGAGAAGAAAGACTATCAGACCTACAAGGAAGGCCTCAAAAATTTACTTCCCTGGTATCCTTTCTCAGAAAAAGACTGCACCTGCCAAAATAAGAAAGTAAACTAAGGAAGAGGGAGACAAAGGATTCAGAAAACAGGTTATTTAATGCAAAAGAGAAAGATAAAGGAAATTCCCAAGATCATGATACAAGCAAATTCAAAAAGGACTGCTATTTAGTGAGCCTAAAGTGCAATCAATACTGAGTAGAGCAGGAAGACAAGAAATTGACAAGAGGTATGAGGTGCAGTGGAAATAGAGATAAAAATCAAATCCTGGTGTGCAGGACCATATTACAACACTGTAAAGATTTTACAGTTTGTCAGGAAGTCTGAGCCGAATTAGTAAGAAGTAGGCAAAGAACTAAGGCAAACAAACAAAAACTTGTGATTTTTAAATGCCAGGAAAAACAAAAAGTTGTACATAAAAGAAACTACCAAAGTGCAGCATGTAGCTCAGTGGTAAACAGTCAAAATCACGTAAACAATAAATTCTGACTTAACAATAAATGAGGTAGAACATGAGAGGGTGAGCACGGGTAGGAGTATAAAAGAGCAAATTCTCATCTTCCAAAGTAGGAAATAAATGCATGTTCTCTAACACTGAAAAATCTAGGACAGTAACGTAAGTTACACTGAAACGCAGACACAGAGATGAAATGGTAAAAACAAAAGAAAAGAAAAGAACTGACTCTGGGAGCGACAGTTAAAGTGGAAGAATGGGGCACAGGACTGGTGTGTTTATGACTAAGTCCAGTTCATGTACTCCTTTTTAAGCTGTTCACGTACTACTCTGATTAAAAGAAAAAGACAGGGGACTGACCACAGGTTTCAGGGAGACTTGTGTCGACTACAAGAGCCCACACAATTACGCATGTTCTAAGACGTGTAGTTGGGGCTTTAGTCCTTTGCAAATGACTTTCTGTATTCTCCTAGAGAGATGAGTCAGAACAAGGGCACAAAGCATTCTTTCTCATCCTATAAATCCTGAGAAGCAAATCAAGAAAGAAAAAAAAAAAAAAAAAATCAACCCTTATTTCAAAATTTGGGAACATTAAAAAATTTTAAGTACTGTCATTCAAAATGAACAAATTAATTTAGATTAATTAAGTACTTTAAGAAATTCTCCGATAAAATATTGCACACTAGGAAATAGAATTCCAAGAAAAATATTTTACTCTGATGTTCAAATTGGTATCATAAGGAGTAAAATCTTTATTAAGATAAATGTTAATATCCCAGCTGTTACTGTTTTTAAATTCAAAATGATCAAATGTAGTGATAATATGCAGAAAGACTATATTGAAAAAAACATAATAAAGCACTAACTTCAAAAATTGAAGAAAATGTCTAAGAATTGTTTTCTTCTTTCCAGTAAACATTCTCAATGTGATTCCCTGAAATGTTCTGATCTTTTCCTCCAAATCATCTGATTAATTTCAAATATCCAACTTGGTGACTTTTTTAAACCCCTATTACAGCATTTAATACACTGCCTTTTAATTTGTTTATTTGTCCCGAGCCCTGTATAAACTGTCAGCTCTGCAGGGCTTGGTACAGAGTCTCTCCTGCTCACCAATATATCCCTATCACAGAGTAGCATGGTGCCTGGCACATGGGAAACACTCATTTAAGTAAATGAACAAATACATCACCTGAGTTAAATATTTATATGTAATTTAGAATCTATTTCTTGCTTAAGATAATGTTATATAGGAGACAAGTTAGTATTTTATACATATAGGAGGAAGGTGAATAGAAAAGTACCTTTCAATGAGTGTCCCATTTTGAATCATCCAAACATCACAGTATGTTCGAGACACCAGCATAACAGCAATAAGTATCAAGTAACCTGTCTAAAATAAACCAGGCACAGTAAATTAAATTAATGCATTTTTAAAGGTTAAAAGAAACATTACTTTGGTGAAGATTTTTGATTTCTAAATTCAAATCTTTATTCTAGCTTTAATACAGTAGCTGACATTTTACCTACAGGTAATTTTTAAATATAATTTTAAAAGAATTTAAAAACACAAATGAAAAAAGCCTTATAAATCATTCAATCTAACTATCATCCAGATTTCAAAAGTGAATCCCAGGCAGGTCAAACGACTTCCCTTCATACAATTAGCCAATAACAGAAGGTAGCAGTAGAACTTAAATTACCTGAGGCACAGTGTATTATGATTGTCCTGTACTGTGAATATACAAGTGTAATAAAGAAAAAGGACAGTAACTGTTAATGTACAGTTAAATAACTAACAAATATTAAAGGCTAAAAGTTTGCCTAATGGAATAAATTTGGTTCAATTTGTTAGAAAAATCTCTAATACTGCCCCTGCCCTCAATTTAGTTATTTACACATAAAATAAGAAATAAAATAAGATTTACATATAAAATAAGAAATAAAAAATAACAAAACAGAGCATAGGAGACAAGTATATTTCCATCTCTTCATGTGATAAGTGGCAGGACAGGAAGGCCTGGGGTGGCAAAAGAGGGTTATGACATTAGGAACAAATCAAACAGACCAAGGAAAACAAAGGAGAGAATGAGGATTATGAGTAAAGAAAGATGAAGGATTTAATGGGAAACAGAAAATAGATTAAAACCGTATGAATAATGGTATTGCATATCCAGCAGAATTTACCAGTATTAAGCTACTGTAAGCCTCTAAGTAGAACATAATGTGAAAAAGTGTCCTTTAGGGGACATTACTTAAACAATGCTGTGGAAAACAGATCACCGAGGGGAAAAGATGAGAGACTGAGTGAGGAGTCAACTCTCTCTGCGAGATGAGAGCCTACCCTCCAACCTCCAACACACACACCATTCAAAGCTGACCCCACTTAAATCTTCTAAACTGGAAGAATAATGACAGTAACATAGAAGCTCAAGTCAGGGAAGAGGACATGTGGCAGCAGGGACATTTGTTGGATAATGTATTTAAAGTCAAAGATATGGAGTTGAGTGGCAACTGCAACTATTATTTATGTAAATTTTACAAAACAAATAGTCTTTTAAAAAGGTGAAGGTACTCAAAATACAGCACTTTACGTGAAGACGAGGCAGGGAGTCATAAACACAGAATAACGAAACCACAAGAAAAGACAATGTCAAAGAAAGTCTGTGTAACTGAGCAGTGAAAGCTGCTACCCCAACATCTGCCCGAAAGCAAAGATACCATCTTCCTACACTCTCCACCATCTGAAAGTTAGGTATGCAACTGGCAACAGAAGAATCTCTTCATTTCAATAAACACTATGGGCAGATGTCACTTTAACTGTAATGCTAACTTTCAATTCAGATCTTAAACACAATTTCGATCCTAAATTAATCACTGACATATAAAGGAAACACTAGACAAAGATAGTTTCTTTTTTCCTTCATTTTATGCTCTTGGCTTAATTTTTCCCTGAAATAAGTACCAACCTGACTTGGCTCACTTTAGCAAAATCTGGCAAACTTTGATTACTGACACTCCTGAAGCACCTTTCTACAAAGAAGTCCTTAGAATCACTACTATTCCCACGGTTAATGGGTCTGTGAACATGTCATAAACTAAAGATCTGCACTGATTTAGGCAGTCCTTTACCTCATGATATAGATCAACTTCCATATATTCATATGCAGTATTATCATTTCTCTATTTCCTAAATCAGATAGTCTCTCTATCCCTACTTCCAATCTCCTGTGATTTCTATGGGAGTTTACTTCACTTTGGTGAACTGGGGTTAAACGTGGATTTTTATATTTCTCAAAGATAGTGTGTAAAATGACTCTGCAGCATGGCTAGGCCTAGACAAAGCTGCGAGGTTGGCCAATTTAGGCCCTTCTTATCTTCCTTACTAATTCCCGGAGACCCATCCAATGTCTCACATTCATTTTACGCTCAGCAAACCCTTGCTAAAAGGTCAAATAAGTACTGAACTGCTAACTCATAAGAGGGGAATATACAAATCTTTCCAGAGAAGTTTGTATTTTAAATAAGAATTCTTCAGTCAGGTGGTTGGAGAATGAGAAAACTTCACAAGAAGATACTGAGCATTAAGCTACTTTTTATCAATATCTGTTTTTGCTGGGGTAGAGGGCAGGATGTCATAGACATGAGGTCATGAAAGCACAAGAGCACAGAGCCTGACTACAAAATAGCAAAGAATATTCTAAGCAGATGATACTGAAAGACAGGTCAAAGTCAGGTTGTGACTTACCCTACAAAACATTTAAAAATAAAGAAAGGAGCAGATTTAAAAAGTGTCAGGGTGATCTCATTTTTATTAAAATACGTACTATACACCAAAATAACAACAGAAGTTCTGAGAGGCTAACAGGTACCAAGAAGAAAAAAATCTACCTGCATTTTCCAATTTTTCTTCAAGGAACATGTATTATCTCTATCTTATTTGGGGGAAAAAATGCTACTAAATTATTTTTTACAGTTGCATAACGGTGGAATCCACAAGCCACCATGCCAAAGTGAAGTAGAAAGAGAGCAAGTCCAGTGTGACGAAGGAATGTGCATTCTCTTTGGGGATTAGAGTGCACTGGGAACTTCCTATATTTTTCTTGCTATTCACAGATTATAAGGCTAATGGTTTTTAAAATGTGAACAATGGAAAACACGTTTCAAGAAAATAAATTTGGCAGAGAAGATAAAAAGGGGAGCTTCTTTGAAGTGAAACTAACTAAAGAACACTACAATATCCAGGTTAAGAATATTCAGAATGAAAAATGATCCAATCCCAGTGACTGAAAAGATGAATTATGGGAAAGAGAGTGAAAGGTAATGATATTTTTAGTGGTACAGACGGTGACTAAAGATGGAGAACACAGCATTATCTTATTTTTTAATCATTAAAAATACTCCTCAAATAATGATAAAGGTAATACTGATTAAAAGGGCAAAGGAAAAGATAATAAAAATTTATTCCTAGAACCAGCTCACTTCCTGAAACTACTGGGAGAATTCATATATCATTTTGGGCATCTCAAAAACATATTTAATCAAACACAAAAGCATAACCCTCAAACATATTCCATCCATAAATCAATGTGACTTGTTAATGTCTCAATGATATAAAAATGTTTGTCTTTCTAAATGTAATCTTGTTTTTATTAACAGAATTTAGCTATAAGAAAACAATACAGGGGCACTTGGGTGGCTCAGTTGGTTAAGCATCTGACTCAACTTCAGCACAGCTCATGGTCTCACAGTCATGGGATTAAGCCCCGTACCAGGCTCCTCCAAGATTGTTTAGGATATTCATTCTTTCTCTTTCTCTTTCTCTCTCTCTTTCTCTCTCTCTCTCTCTCTCTCTCTCCCCCCCTCCCCTCTCCCTGCCCCTCCCCAGCTCAAGTGCACACATACCCTCTCTTTCTCCCTCAAATTAATTAAAAAATACAACAACACCATTTAAGGTAGCTGCAGTGAAGTACTCTATCTAGCATGTCACACAAAATATAATGAATATTTCATAAACAAGAGAAAACTATTTAAAAACTGGCACCAAACAACAAGAGTACTTACATGACAGGAGATGATTAAAAAAAAATTAAAATTTAGTAGTAGTCTTCATTACCTACACAGAAAACATCTGACCTGTAGAATAACAAAAGCTACTGGTCTGATCTCATGTAACCTCAAAAGTTAAACAATATAATTTCATAAGACTTACCTCTTTACAAAATGTTCTAGGGACCATGATTTTCAGAATCCGTGTGAGTCTTAAAAGAAACACCTTGTCCACCACAGCTCGCTCTTTTTTCCCCTCTTTCTACATTAAAACAAAAAAAGATATTTATAACAAATAAGATTAAAGAACCACATTTCATCGAAGTCAGTAATAACAATTATCAAAATGGATATTGCATTCAGAGAGTGCAAACTTGCACTGCTCTTCAAACATGCTTTCAAGAAAATAAAATGTTATCAGAAACTGAATAAAGAAGTGAGAAGTTCTGGGCCACGGGAATATCCAGGAGAACACTGCAAGCAGAAGAAACAGCAAGTGTAAAATGCCAAGGTGAAAGCTCATTTAGTTGCTTGAGGAACAACGAAATGGCAATCTGGCTGGAACTAGAAGCAAAGGATAGAAGCAGAAGATGAGATCAGAGAGACAGCTAAGAAATGGTCAAGTACTTACTATTATCCACTTCCTGATTAACAGCAGAATGTTTTTAAAATCCTGAACAGGAATTTTCCTGGTATTAATTACCGGGAACTTTTAGTTTCCTATATTTATCATTTAGCATTTCCAACATGCAATCTACCAACTCACTCTCTCTTCCTCGTAAACTCTAAGACAAGGTACCTTTACTCCTACAGCTCACATTCTAACAGAAGAAATACAGATAAAAATAAACCAATAAATTGTTACAGGTACACCAGGCAGGACCAGAAGAAAAAGACAGATTCATGTAGGATGAAAGCAAGAGCTCTTTGGGGAGGTGACATTTAAGCTGCGACATAAAGTGAAGCCATGTGATAACTTTGGGACAGGAGGGTAGTCAAGCACAGGGAACACCAAACACAAAAACCCAGCGTTGAGAATTAAAATTAGTGCGTACACCAAAGAGCAAGAGTGTAGAAATGCTAAAGCAAAGAGAATAAAAATGAGAAAAGCTGAAGAGGTTGACATGGCCTGCAAAAGACAGACCCCTGAGGCCACAGTAAGGACTTAGAGTTTATTGCCAGTGTAGTGGGAAACCACTGAAGAAACTTAAGAGCAGTGATTAATCTTACCATCCTCAGACATTTCTTCTTTTAAGTGTTCGCAAGGATAAAGAAAATGTAAGATGAACTGGGTATGGTAGAGGCTATTTACTTTATTACCCCTGGACTGTCTGGAAGAATATACAGGAGAAACTTCCTGCAGTAGGCAACACACACCAGAAGGATCCCATCCCCTCCCTAGACCCTTCCCCACTTCCCATAATCAAAGTTACTTATTTGTTAACTACTAGGCTCTTGATAAACAATACCCATGGTATAGTAAATTCTATAGTTAAACTTTAGTGTAAATATGTTTCACCTAAGCTGATGAACCTGAAATGAATAGTTTGTATACTGAATGAGAATAATAATAATCTTCCATCTGTATGTCAGACACTGTGCTAAGTGCCTTATATTTATATAATCTTAATAGGCACTGACTGCATTACAGAACTGTAAACCAAGAAAGGAAGTCTGAAGGCGCTGTATTTGTACAGTTACATCAGGAAGACTAAGATGGGTAACAATCAGCCTACCATGTTACTGCTAGAACAGAGCTTAGGTCTTTCAAACCTTATGAAGGTTGCAAAACTCTTTCTACTGAATTAGAGGCCCAGTCTACTTCATTCATACATGCATGCATTCATTCAATAAATACTCACTCAGTCCCAGGCACTGTTCTGAATGATGTGGATACACCAGTAAGTAAAATAGACCAAACATGCTACTTACAGTCTATTTGTTTTTTTTAATATATTTTTTAATGTTTTTATTTATTTTTGAGAAAGAGCGAGCGGGAATGGGTTAGGGGTGGGAGACTGAGAAAGAATCTGAAGCAGGCTCTGCACGGACAGCAGCAAGCCCAACGTGGGACTCAAATTCATGAACCGTGAGATCATGACCTGAGCCAAAGTGGGATGCTTAACCAACTGAGCCACTCAGGCGCCCCCAGTCTATTTACTTTAGCTAGCTTATTCTTCTCAAGCTAAACCCTACAATTTCAACTGAAATCTCCCCTTTTACTTCCCCCAACTGACAAAATATAGGAAGAAAAAAATAAAGACAAGGCAATAGATATCAACTGCCTTTAAAAAAAAAAGTTAAAACTTACACTGTCACTGCCTCCCTACCATACCTCACTGCACATGCAGTCAATACCTTGAATAAACAGAGTAGTAATAAATTAAACGGCCATCTTCTGACTTAAACAGAGGATTACCTATTTCTAGTTGCTTTCAAAAAACGATCTAGGGAAAACAATGAGGACAGTTTTAGAAAAGTTATAAGAAAGTCACATTGAAGCACTTTAAAATCTTTTTTTTTTTTTAAAGGGATTTTTTTTTTTAATTTTTTTTTTTTTTTCAACGTTTATTTATTTTTGGGACAGAGAGAGACAGAGCATGAACGGGGGAGGGGCAGAGAGAGAGGGAGACACAGAATCGGAAGCAGGCTCCAGGCTCCGAGCCATCAGCCCAGAGCCCGACGCGGGGCTCGAACTCACGGACCGCGAGATCGTGACCTGGCTGAAGTCGGACGCTTAACCGACTGCGCCACCCAGGCGCCCCAAAGCACTTTAAAATCTTAACAGCTACTTGGTATATAATTCTTCCTCCTCTTTTATTACTGCTCCTATTGTCACCACTCCTAACCCATAAGCTTTCTGAAAGCCTGACTTGATTTGCATTTCATTTCAAGCCATGAAGGAACTGCATATATACTTCCTAAAGTCATCACCGCATGTTTTGCAAAGAAACCCCTGGACTAGAAGGCTGGCTCAGAAAGGCTGAAGACGTACCAAAATGCTCTACCAGTCTTGCCACGTAATAAAACTCATACCTGAAACCAATCTAAAGGAGAGCATCTACAGAGACAGTACGTTTCATAAACACTACTAGCCCATCCTATGAATTCACTTCAATTTCACAATTGACTTTCCCCACCTGGAACTTCCCACTATTTCTTTAAAAATACAAAAAAACACTTTGATGTTACAAATTTAAAACTTAAAATTATAGAAAAAGCAAACCATTAGATAAAGACCATTTAAATAATGAAAGAAAAATGCAACCAGAAAATAATGTACCTAACACTCAGGAGGCAACTAGGTCAAAGGGCAAAAAGAAGTTCCAACTGATGTGCCAATCAACTTAGAAAGGTGAGATGAACTAGAATGAACTAAAATAGATGTTTGAAACAGCAAATAAAATAAAGGTCATATGGCGCTGACAAGAGTGTAAGCATTCCGGTATATTGTTGGGAAAGTGCAAATTGATACGACTATCATGTAATACCTATAATAGCAACTAACAAAATGTAAAATGTACACGGGCTGTAAAATGTAAAATAACTCAGCATATTTACTTTTAGGAATTTATCCTATTGGTGCTCCTGCACATATGCTTAAACACATAAATGAAAAACATCTGCACACCGTATATTATCATAAAATCAAAACCTAAATATGCATCAATAATGATATAGTATATAAATTATAGAAAATTTATGCAATGAAAATTCTACACACCTGTAAAAAAGGAAGCAGCTCCTATTTATACAACAAAATACTACAGAGCAGTTACATTAACTAGATCTTCAGCTATCAACACAGACATTAACATTGAAACTAAAAAACATTAAGCTGAAAAAAAGTAGAATGATACATCCATGATTCAATTTATAGAATTTTTAATATGCAAAATAGTTCTACTTACACTAACGTTTATGAAGATACACATACATACAAACACCCCATCAGTATAAAACATGCATGGGAATGCTAAATTCCCCATTTGAATTTATGGTTCCCCATAAACACAGTACTGTGTTTACCTTTATATATTTTGAGTTTTATGTCATGTATACTGCCATCAAAATTAAAGAAGTATTTTTAAATCAACTCAACTATGTCTTTATACTACTGTGTAACTCTATTAAATCTTCTTCTTAAATCTCATGTCTTGTGAAAATTGTACCATCCCACCAAACATTATAAAAAAATTTCAATGAAAAAAACATTCCCTTTTTAACTGCTTTCCCTCCTAAGTAACACATTAACTACAGAAAAATTAAAAAGTCTGAAGAGCAAAAATAAGGAGCCTATACCTATCATTTAGAGACATCAACTACCAGGCAAATATCCCACCAGATTTCATTTCAGCATATATGTATGTATGTGTATATGTGCTCACTTCCTATAAATTTTACAAATGTGGTATAAGTGTGCATACTGTATTTATATCCCTTTGTCAACTATTTAATCTAACATAAAGTTATCTTGCTCACACTATACAATGAGCAAATAAGTATATGCTAAAAAAAAGTTATACAAAAATAGAAATTAAAGAATCAGTGAATGAATTTAGCTGTACTGACAAGTTTTAATGATGTCCTAGAACTTGATATGATACGATGCAGATGGTAGATATAACTAAGATAATTAAGGTTTGATTACTCAGATATAATTTAGATATGAGATTATGAAGATAGAAATATGCCAGACATTGAGATAAACAAACCTTGTCCCATTCTTCACAGTCAGAGAAAAAGATCACAGAAACCAAAGAACAGCAATTTTGACATCAATCTCTGGAATATTCAGAGAATAGACATTATATGGAAGATCTGGGTACATTAAGAGACACTAATTACTAGAAGCCAGCATGAGTTTACTAGGAATAAGTCATGTCTAACTCTTCCCATTTTCTTCTTTGTTAAGAACATTTTACTAGTATATTAACTGACATGTATAATGTAAGCTCCACAAGGGTAAGGACTTATATTCATATCTGCTGTACACCCAGAGACAAGACCAATAACTAGGCATATATGAAGGGATCAATCAATATTTGTTGAGAGATCGACTTTATAAATGAATCAATAAACTTATCAAGAATTGATGTTCTTAGAAAATTACTGTGGCCCTTAATAAAGAAATAGGAACCTGATTTTGCTATAGTTGGATATGGTCATAGCCAAATAAACCATAACCGAAAACAAGCAAACAAATAAAGATTAAGAGATGCTGGAGTAACCTCCTTGGTCCTAATTACATAGTCAATAATATCAGCAATTCTGAAGAACAATGAGAAGGCCAATTTAAATTACTGAAAATGGGGCACCTGGGTGGTCCAGGTCATGATCTCATGGGTCATGGGTTTGAGCCCCACATCAGGCTCTGTGCTGACAGCTCAGAGCCTGGGGCCTGCTTTGGATTCTGTGTCTCCCTGTCTCTCTGCCCCTCCCCCACTTGAGCTCTCTGTATCTCTCTCAAAAATAAACAAGCATGAAAAAAAAATTTTAGGGCGCCTGGGTGGCTCAGTCAGTGAAGTATCTGACTTTGGCTCAGGTCATGATCTCACAGTTTGTGAGTTTGAGTCCCACGTCAGGCTCTTTGCTGACAGCTCAGTGCCTAGAGCCTGCTTCAGATTCTGTGTCTCCCTCTCTCTCTGCCCCTCCCCCGCTCATGCTCTGTCTCTGTCTCTCTCTCTCTCAAAAATAAATAAATATTAAAATAAATAAATAAGTAACTAAAATTTTAATTATGGAGAATGCCTTCTACCGGACTTATTGGATGTAAGAATTACATTCAAAATTACACTAACAGTACAGACATACTATAGTATAGACTAATAGCACATATCCAATAAGCTGCCATGTATAGAAATAAATATTTATTTAAAATAAATCAACTAAGTTACCATATGATCCAGCAATTCCACTCCTAGGTATTTACTCAAAAGAAATGAAAACACAGGTTCACACAAAAATTTGCACATGAATGTTCATAGCAGCATTATTCCTTATAACCTAAAAATGAAAACAACCTAAATTTCCCTCAACTGATAAATGGATAAATAAAATGTGGTAAATCTATGCAACAGAATATTATTTGGCAATAAAAAGGAATGAAATACTGATACATGCAACAACACAAATGAACCTTGAAAATGTCATGCTAAATAAAAGAAGCAGTCATAACATACCACATATTATATGATTCTTTTTACATAAAATTTCTGAAATAGGCAAATCACAGAAATAGAAAATAGATTAGTGATTACTGGGGTCTAAAAGAAGAGGTTAATGAGGAGTGATTGTTAATGGGTATGGAATTTCTTTTTGGGGAGATGACAATTTCCTAAAATTAGTCCACACAACTCTGCGAATATACTGAACTGTATCCTTGAATGGATAAATCTTGTAGTCTATAAATTACATCTCAATAAAGCTGTTATTAAAGAAGAAATTCAACTGATGAATACAGACGTAGGGAATCTGCCAACAGAGTTGTTCAACAGAAAGTAACTGAAGGAAGGACGCCTGGGTGGCTCAGTCAGTTAAGTGTCCAACTTGGGCTCAGGTCATGATCTTGCAGTTCATGAGTTTGAGCCCTGCATTGGGCTCTGTGCTGACAGCTCAAAACCTGAAACCTGTTTCAGACTGTGTTTCCTTCTCTCTCTCTGCTCCTCCCCCGCTCGCACTCTGTCTCTCTCTCAAAAATAAACAAACATTAAAATAATTTTTTTAAAGGATAAATGAAGGTTACAATCTACCAAAAACTCAATTCAATGTAAACAGCAGTTAGGAGCAAAGACATAAATGTAATTCTAGGCTGAATTTCAGCAATATGGCTTTCATATTAAGAGAGGTAATAGTGCTGATATATTCCATGCTAGTCAAGTGTTCTAGACTAAGAATAATGTCTAGAGAAACTAATCAGTGTAGGTCCAGAAGAATGTATATGGAATTGAAAAAGATTGGAAACCATGACAGATAGATAAACTATCTTCAAACAATATGAAAGTCTATTAGAGAAAACAGAGCAGGCTTGTCCTGTATGGCTACAGAAGA
Organism: Prionailurus viverrinus; assembly: GCF_022837055.1. Taxonomy (NCBI): domain Eukaryota; kingdom Metazoa; phylum Chordata; class Mammalia; order Carnivora; family Felidae; genus Prionailurus; species Prionailurus viverrinus. The sequence goes on from NC_062568.1 coordinate 134,067,544, forward strand.
CAAAATAGAATCAATCACTAAGAGGGTAGAGGGGAAGATTAATCTCATTATGGGCTGGAACTAATACAGTAATGGCTGCCTCCTAGGTGTTACTACTCCTCATCATATGAACAGATTCAAGTAAATACTGGAAGTCACCTATCAAGGAATCCTATTTCAAAAAGAATTCCTATAATAAACAGTGGATTGAATAATAAGTTCCCTTCTAATTCTAATAGCATATTATTTTATCCTAATTCAAATTTATGTAACAAAATAAATGAAATACATGAAATCCCAAAGAGTAGGTTATTTAAAATTTTACCTCATTGTTCTGTAATGGTGGTTTTCCATTTTTCTTACTGCAGAGGAAAAAAGAAAAGAGAAAGAGCTTTATTTGCAAACTGTTCTCATCATAAAAATTATTTTAAGACATCAGAAGAATATACCAAATTCTCCAAGTGAGTTCCTTCTCTTTCATATCACACAAAGATAGAACATATTAAATATAATACTCCAGCTGCCCCTTACTAAGTATTATTTAGAGAAAATGCTCAATATGTTAACTACTACTATATCAAGCATTGGATTATTAATTTTTAATACACACACACTCATTTTCCCATGGAGAGGCAGAGTCTATTTCTCCATCTTTGAATCAAACTGCTTCCACCAATGGGATATTAGCACATTAACACAAGCGAGGGCTTGCAAACTATTTGTGCACTGGGCTCTCTTGCTGCTAGGAATCTTCTCCCAGCCATGTGAGCAATCCCAGGTTAGTGGCCTAAAGGAGGAAGGACCATGTGCCATTCCATATTACAAATAGAAAACTGACTTGGTACCTAAGTGGCATGGTTCATGCTACTCAAAAGCAATTAATCTGGTAATTACATCTAGGTCTGACCACTAATTTAGGTTACCTCCCTAAACAACATAATAATCAGGCTTAGGTTCTTTTTGTAACACATTATCATAGAACCCTATAATTCTGTACAACACTGATCACATTTTAAATCTCAATTGATGGATAATTCCTCCCTATAAATCAGTTCCATTAGATCAGGAGCTACTGCAGGTTGGTCGCTCCAAAGTAGACATGAGGTGCTGTTTGGGGTACAAAATGTTTACTGGGGATCAATACCTATGAAAGGAAAGCAAGGAAAGCAAGTCTGGACAAAACTCAAACTGTGATGCAGGCCCAATAAAATTTCAACCAACCAGGCAGGAAACCCTGTAGCAAGTACTGTCCATAAGAGTGCTCTGTGAAAGGTTGAAAAGACCAGGTCTTTTTACCTTTTCCTTGTTCAGTCTACAAATGCATGCTGGTCCAGAAAGGTCAATCACTTGGGGAAGGTGACTCTGTAACAAAGGCAGACTCTAAGATGCAGGTAGAAGGGGTCACTTGGTTATCCAACTCCTTATAGCTGGACAGTAAGCCCTTATTTGAGGGGAATGTGGGAGCATACCTCCGTGTCTACAGGGGGCATATATTGTTCAATCCTCTATGTTCAACACTTAGTGGGGCTCCAACAATCTAAAATGAACACTTTCAGTTATAAGATACCAGATCACTGAACAAGGCTAGCAAGCCAAACTTAACTACAGTTTAGTAAATGCTCTTATTCTAAGAGTGCTTGGGTTTATTATTTTTTCTATTTTCAATTGTATTACAGGATTGCTTTTCTGTTTTAAATTTTTTATGAGATTGTAAAACTGTTTTAGAAAATGCCTTTATATGTATGTTCAGGCAGGTGCAATTAATTATGAGCTCTCTTTTACAGGCTTTCTAAATTCCACTTTTTAAAACAATTCTTTAAGGGGTGTCTGGGTGGCTCAGTCAGTTGAGCATCCCACTCTTGATTTTGACTCAGGTCACGATCTCAGTTTTGTGAGTTCTAGCCTGGCGTCAGGCACTGACAGCACGGAGCCTGCTTGAGATTCTCCCCCTTTCTCTGCCCCTCCCCCACTCGCACTCTCTGTCTCCAAATAAATAAACTTTTAAAAAAAGAATTATTTAATGTTTCCATGAAAGTTCTCAATATTGAAGACACTAGCTACATAAATATATGTAGATCATTTGGGATAAATTAGAATTTTATGATAAATTTTATGATAAATTAGAATTTATTAGAATTAGTATGCCAGAATCCTAATTATTGAGTTACATGTTTTCACTTGAAATGTCATGCTACAGCCTGGAGAGAAGTTAATTTACTTCCAAAACATGATCTACTTACCAGTAGGCAGATTCAATTCTAACAAATATTCAGTATTTACCTTTTCTTCATTTTTATCTTATGAAACTAAAAAAGGCTCTACGACAGTCATGTCTTCTACTCTTGTGTATTCTTTGGCTACCAAAAAGATCAACTAACCAGCTAAATGCATTAAAATAAAGGTCAACGTGTTCAAAATATATTGCTGATTTTTACACTAATGGCAAGGTATCTGTAATAACTACAACAGTCATTAGTCAATAGTTGTCTTGTTACATTTCAGAGTACAACAAAATTCATTTAAGGATAATGTTACATAAATTTTTTATAAAAATAGCTATATTTTCCCAAACAAAAAAGTTAGTTAGGAAAGTGGCACTGTCTTATATTTCGGAAAATCTTATTCATGTCTGACTTAATAGAAGAAAACTGGGTTCTCATATCAGAGTCATTCTTTCTATTGTGATACAGATAGTTGTCAAATGGGAGTACTTCATAATTTTCATAACTATAATGTTACAGTGCAGTATGAAATCAATGAACCTCTTTGTACCCTATACAATAAAATCCATTGGTCTATAGTGCATTACTTTTAGTGGATATTTTATCCATGCAAAATTTTGTAATATGCATTTGAGTTTTGGAAAATACTGATTCACTGAGTTGTGTAGCAGACCTTCCAAATGTAATATATTTTATTATGCAATATTTTAAAAATTATATTTGTTAATACTGCCACCAATCTCATCAGAAAAGTTTTTTTTTTTTTTTAATTTTAGAGACAGAGGGTAAGTGCAAGTGGCAGAGGGGCAGAGGCAGAGAGAGAGAGAGAGAGAGAGAGAGAGAGAGAGAGAGAGAGAGAGAGAATCTTAACCAGGCTCCATGCTCAGCGTGGAGCCAGACACAGGGGCTCAATCCCTTGACCCTGGGATCATAACCTAAGCCAAAATCAAGAGTCAGATGCTCAAATGATGGAGCCACCCAGGCACCCTTGGCATCTGACTCTTCATTTTGGCTCAGGTCATGATCCCAGGGTTGCGGGATCAAGTGCAGCATCCAGCTCCACCTATGGCCAATTGATTTAAGACAAAGGTGCTAAGATAATTGAATGGGGAAAGAATAATCTTTTTTTATGTAAATTTTTTAATGTTTATTTATTTTTGAGAGAAAAAGAAAGAGAGATAGAGCACAAGTAGGGGAGGGACAAAGAGGGAGACAAAGGCTCCAAGTTCTGAACTGTCAGCACAGAGCCCAACACAGGACTCAAACTCACAAACCACCAGATCATGACCTGAGCCAAAGTCAGATGCTTAACCAACTGAGCCACCCAGGTGCCCCAAGAACAATCTTTTTTTTTAATTTTTTTTCAACATTTATTTTTTAATTTTTGGGACAGAGAGAGACAGAGCATGAACGGGGGAGGGGCAGAGAGAGAGGGAGACACAGAATCGGAAACAGGCTCCAGGCTCCGAGCCATCAGCCCAGAGCCCGACGCGGGGCTCGAACTCACGGACCGCGAGATCGTAACCTGGCTGAAGTCGGACGCTTAACCGACTGCACCACCCAGGCGCCCCCCAAGAACAATCTTTTTAACAAATGTACCAGATCAACTGGACAGCCATATGTAAAATAAATTAATCCTACCACTTATTGCACACCATATACAAAAAAGAATTGGAAGTGGAACACAGACCTAAATGTAAGAGCTAAAACTATGAAACTTCTAGAAGAAAACAGGAAAAAAACCTTAGTAACCCTGAGTTAAAACAAAGACTTCTTAAATAGGACACACAAAATACAAGCTGTACCAGAAAAAAAAAAAAATCAATAACTTGGATTTCATCAAAATTTTAAATGTTTGTTCTTCAAAAGATAAAGAAAATATTTATAAAGCATATTTCCAGAAGCACCTGGATGGCTCAGTTAACCATGCAACTCTTGATTTCGGCTCATGTGGTGATCTCAGGCTACTAGTGCAGAGCCTGCTTGGGATTCTCTCTCTGCTCCTCCCCACCTCATGTGCTCTCTCTCAGAATAAATAAACTTAAAAACAAAACAAAACAAAACATATATCCCAGAAAAAGGCATATTCAGAATACATAATAATCTTAAGTCAAATAAGAAGACAATTCCTTTAAAGATTTAAACAGACACTGTGCCAAGGAAAATGTATGGATGGAAAATAAACACATGAATAATGCTCAAACGTTCCCTTAGTTCTTAGAGAAATGCAAATTAAATCACAGTGAGACACCACTACACTCATCCACTAGAATGGCTCAGATTAAAAAGACTGATCATACCAAGAATTATCAAGGATGTGGAACAACTGGAATCTTCCTATACACTGTTGATGGGAATATAAAATGATACAATCACTTTGGAAAACAGTTTCTTAAAAAGTTAAACAGGGGCGCCTGGGTGGCTCAGCTGGTTGAGGGTCCGACTTTGGCTCAGGTCATGATCTCACGTTCTGTGAGTTCGAGGCCCGCATTGGGCTCTGTGCTGACAGCTCAGAGCCTGGAGCCTGCTTCAGATTCTGTGTCTCCCTCTCTCTCTGCCCCCCCCCCCCCCCACTCATGCTGTCTCAAAAAAAAAACGTTAAACATACACCTACCATACAACCTAGCCATTCCTATTTGCTCAAGAGAAATGAAAGCATACATCCATACATATACTCTACATAAATGTTCACAGCAGCTTTATTTTTAATGGTCAAAAACTGGAAACAATCCAAATGTCCATCAACAAGCAAGTGGTATATCCATAAAATGTACTCAACAATTTAAAAAACAAACTATTGATACACACAACATGGATGAATCTCAACAGCAATATGCTGACAGAAAGTAGTTAGACAAAAAAGTATATAACGTATGATTCCACTTAGGAAATTCTAGAGCAACTAAAACCAATCTGTAGTTACAGAAGGCAGATTAGTGGTTGCTTCAAGCTAAGGGCAAGGAGGAGACTGACTACAAAGGGTCACAAGGAACTTTGGGATGATGGAAATGTTCGTTACCTTGATTACAATAATTATTTCAGAGGTGTTACATGCCAAAACTCATCAAGTTGTATACTTTAAATATCGGCAGTTTACTGTCTATCAATAATGTTTCAATAAAGCCATAAAAAAAAATACTAACAGGGGCGCCTGGGTGGCGCAGTCGGTTAAGCGTCCAACTTCAGCCAGGTCACGATCTCGCGGTCCATGAGTTCGAGCCCCGCGTCAGGCTCTGGGCTGATGGCTCAGAGCCTGGAGCCTGTTTCCGATTCTGTGTCTCCCTCTCTCTCTGCCCCTCCCCCGTTCATGCTCTGTCTCTCTCTGTCCCAAAAATAAATAAACGTTAAAAAAAAAAAATTTTTTTTTTAAAAAATACTAACAGATACCTAGGAAAGACTCTTTCCTAAGAACATAAGAGAATAGTGCATTTTGTTTGTTCTTTATTTTTGGAGAGGTGAGGGAGGGGGAGATGGAGTTAATTGTTCCTTAATACTGCTGGCAAAACATATAAAATTAACAGGCAGGAAGTTCCCTAAAGATGGGAAGAGACAACTAAAGACTAGGAAAAAGAAATTGTCAAGAATTAAAACAAAGAAGTTTTTAGATAAGAGCTTTCAAACTAAAAAAGGAAGAAAACAATTCTGAAAACCTCAATCAGAATTTATTTAACCAGAACAGTAATTTTGTCCCTAAAGCTTTTCTCACCTAGTTCATTCTTCCAGGCCAGTATTTCTCAGACTTGGGATAATGTATGAACCTCTTTTGAAGGAAAAAAAACAAATTCTTACAGATCCCACCATTGGCCTTAAATGAAACTGGTGCTTCCTTAAATATGTATAAGCATGAAATTAAGCATATACTACTTTTTTTCTTACAGTTCTTCTACAAATTTACCATTTAAATACAGGCAAAAATTTTAAGGTCAATAAAAATGGAATCAACATTCATTTAAAGTGATAGGTGAAATAATATTGCTACAATTCATTACCAGTGCTGGGGGTAAAAGAGTATAAAGAATTATTTATTCCAGTTAATGTCCAAGATTATTTTATATTATTTTTCTTTTGTAAACAATGAATTGGTTTTAAATCACTGCTTCATTAGTGTTGATGGAATAATCAATTTATTAGTATATTCCAAAATAAAATTCTAAAAATTAAATAATATTTAATGAATACTTCTAAACTTACTTTTCTACCCCAAATCTAGTCTTTCATCTTCTCATACTGAACCTGGGCCCTAACTCAGTGAATGTACCTTCATCTACCCAAACCACAAACTTGGGAATTATTCTTAAGTATTCTCCCTTTCTCATACTCTTCATATCCAATCGCTCTCTTATGCTCTTCATTTCATCTGTACTTCCAGGACTTCAATTCAGGCCATCAAAATTTCTCACATGAAGTACTATACTCTTCCTACCTACTTTCTAAATAGTTTCCTTATCATCTCTAAGCTCTTTCAATTCATTTCCATAGCCACATCAAATTGTGTGTGTGTGTGTGTGTGTGTGCGCATGTGTGTGTGTGTGCGTGCGCATACATGGCATACACCCAAATGAGGTTAATTAGGGCCCGAAGGTGAAGACCTGAACATAGGCGGTGGCTATCAGAATGGAAAGAAAGATAGGGAAACTGCTAGAAATGACAGAGTGAGGGAACAGATCAGAGCTGGGACTACAGCCAACCCTTAACAATACAGGTTTGAACTGTACGGGACCACTTACACACAGATTTTTTACAGTATGAGACTGTAAATGCATTTTTCTCTTATGATTTTCTGAGTAATAGTTTCTTTTCTCTAGCTTACTTCACTATAAGAATACAGTACATAATGCATATAATATACTAAATATGTGTTCATCAATATGTTATCAGTAAGGCTTCTTCTGGTCAGTTAATAATAGGCTATTAGTAGTTAAATTTGGGGGAAGTCCAAAATTATACACAGATTGTCAAATGCATGGGAGTTCAGTACTCCTAATCCCTACATTGTTCAAGGTTCGAATGAATATGGAAAAAAGTGGAGAAGAACATAGACTTTAAAAACTGTGTAAAGATAGAGGAGATAGTAGAAACCATCAGTTCCAAACTGATGCCATGAAAGGCAAAGATCATTTTCCTCAGGTTTCACAAACAATTACACCGTGAGTGACTGGAGGACAGTGATTCTGTTAGCCATAAAAAAAAATAACGGTAGAAAAAGCATTCAGAGGGGCGCCTGGGTGGCTCAGTCGGTCAAGCATTCCAACCTCAGCTGAGGTCATGATCTCTCAGTTCCTGAGTTCATGCCTTGCGTCAGGCTGTGTGTTGACAGCTTAGAGCCTGGAACCTGCTTCGGTTTCTGTATCTCCCTCTCTCTCTCTGCTCCTCCTACGCTCATGCCCGAGTCTGTCTCCACCCCCACTTCTCTCTCTCTCTGTCAAAAATAAACATTAAATGGGCGCCTGGGTGGCGCAGTCGGTTAAGCGTCCGACTTCAGCCAGGTCACGATCTCGCGGCCCGTGAGTTCGAGCCCCGCGTCAGGCTCTGGGCTGATGGCTCAGAGCCTGGAGCCTGTTTCCGATTCTGTGTCTCCCTCTCTCTCTGCCCCTCCCCCGTTCATGCTCTGTCTCTCTCTGTCCCAAAAATAAATAAACGTTGAAAAAAAAAAAAATTAAAAAAAAAATAAACATTAAAAAAAAAAAAAAAAAAAAGCAGTTAGGGAAATAAGTGGACTCACTGTAAACATGTTCGATTTCAAGTCCCCGTAAGATAACTATATGGAATTGTCCAGAAGACAATTTTTAAAAACTTTACATTTGAAGTTCAAGAGTAGAGTTACTGATTTGAAAGGCATTGTTAACATGACAGTAATGTGGACACATAATGATATGACTCCTCTGGGAAACAAAAATATGGACTCTGAAATGTCAGTTTTGCGTTTATTAAAATGCTGTACTAAAAATTTTAGACTGGGGGCGCCTGGGTGGCTCAGTCAGTCTAGACTGGGTGGCTTAGACTGGGTGGCTCAGACTGAGACTCAGTCTCAGTCGGTGCTTGAGCATCCGACTTCGGCTCAGGTCATGATCTCACGGTTTGAGTTCAGGCTCCGCATGGGGCTTTGTGCTGACAGCTCAGAGCCTGGAACCTGCTTCAGATTCTGTGCCTCCCTCTCTCTCAGCCCCTCCCCTGCTCATGCTCTGTCTCTCCCTGTGTCTCAATAATAAATAAACATTAAAAAAAAAAAATTTTTAGACTGTGCTCTTAAGGAATTTGGTTTAAGTTGAACCTGAATGATACCTGAATGATAATGCCTCCAGGTACTGTAAAAAGCAAACTTTCCTCCTGAAAGAAAAGTATGTTTACTATAAGCCTCAAAACTATTCCTACAAGTAATTTTAGGTTTTTTTTAAGTTTATTTATTTATTTATTTTGAGAGAGTGAGAGAGACAGAGCACATGAGTAGGGGGAGAGGCAGAGAGAGAGAATCCCAAGCAGGTTCCAAACTGTCAGCACAGAGCCCAACACAGGGCTTGAACCCACAAACTGTGAGATCATGACCTAAGCCAAAGTCAAGAGCTGGATTGTTTAACCAACTGAGCCACCTACGCACAACCCTGTAAGTAATTTGAAATAAAATGTCCAGACCATAATCAAAGTAACCAAGAACACAGCAAACGGACTCCATAAACAGGAGCCAGAAGAAATTAAAGAAAACAGGAGACCCAAAAAGATTTCAGACGTTGGAACTGCCAAACACATCCTAAAAGACAATGCAGACTGTCTTTAAAAATTTTTTTTTAACGTTTTTTATTTTATTTTTGAGAGAGACAGAGACAGAGTGAGAGCTGGAGAGGGGCAAAGAGAGAGGGAGACAGAGAATCTGAAACAGGCTCCAGACTCTGAACTGTCAGCACAGAGCCTGACATGGGGCTCAAATCCACGAACTGTGAGATCATGACCTGAGCTGAAGTTGGCTGCTTAACCGACTGAGCCACCCAGCCTCCCCCAGACTGTATATAAAGAAATACACAAAGGGGCACCTGGATGGCTCAGTTGGTTAAGTGTCCGACTTCGGCTCAGGTCATGATCTCACAGTTTGTGGTTCAAGCCCCGCGTCGGGCTCTGTGCTGACAGCTCAGAGCCTGGAGCCTACTTCAGGTTCTGTGTCTCCCTCTCTCTCTGCCCCTCCCCTGCTCATGCTCTGTCTCTCTGTCTCAAAAATAAATAAAAACATTTAAAAAAAAAAAAAAAGAAATACACAAAATAAAACAAAGATATCTACCAAACCAAGTAAATTATAAAAAGCAACACAAACCTAAGAGAACCAAATGACATTTAAAAAAATAACACAGAAACAAATGAAATTAAATATTTAATAGTTTTAGCAGATTTCACACAGCTGAAGAGACTAGTTAATAATCTCGAGGCTAAATCAGAATTTACTATCCAGAGTGTAATAAAAAGTAAACAAAAAAAAAAAAGGAAAACAAGAGAGTGCTCACGTGAGCAGCACATGTACTAAAATTGGAATAATACTGAGAAGGAAGATCAGCATGGTCCCCACACTAGGATGAAACACAAATTTATGAAGTGTTTTAAAAGAAAAAAAAAAAAAAGTAAGAGACTATGGTTATAACAAGACTATCTTAGTTGGTGTCCGGGAAGAATAAAGAAAGAGAACAAGGTATATGGCTGAGAATATTCCAAAATGGAAGATGAACCAATCCACAAAGTCAAAAAGGCCCTGGGAATCCTAAGCAGGGTAGATAAAAACATCCACACCTAACCAAATCATATTGAGCTCCAGAAAAGTCAAAGATAAAGATAAATCCCTAAAAGTTAGAGCTAGAGGAGAAAAAGACCCATTACCATCAAAGGGGCAACAGTTATAAACTGATAGCTGACTTCTCAATATTAATAATGGAAATCAGGGGCGCCTGGGTGGCGCAGTCGGTTAAGTGTCCGACTTCAGCCAGGTCACGATCTCGCGGTCCGTGAGTTCGAGCCCCGCGTCAGGCTCTGGGCTGATGGCTCAGAGCCTGGAGCCTGTTTCCGATTCTGTGTCTCCCTCTCTCTCTGCCCCTCCCCTGTTCATGCTCTGTCTCTCTCTGTCCCAAAAATAAATAAACATTGAAAAAAAAAATTTTTTTAAATAAAAAAAAATAATGGAAATCAGAAGATGGTGGAATCAAATCTTCAGTGGAAAGACAATCACTGCCAATCAAGAATTAAATATTCTAGGGGCACCTGGGTGGCTCAGTCGGTTAAGCATTTGACTCTTGGTGTAGGCTCAGGTCATGATCTCACAGTTTGTGGGATCAAGCCCTACATCAGGCTCTTTGCTGACAATGCAGAGCCTGCTTGGGATTCTCCCTCTCTGCCCCTCCCCTACTTGTGCTGTCTTTCTCTCTCCCAAAATAAATAAAGAATTAAATATTCAGGGGAAAAACACTTCCACGAATGAAAGCAAATAAAGATACTTTCTGACAAAATGCATAAAGTTCATTATCAGTAGATTTGTACTAAAGATCATATTGCTGGTGGCGGGGAGAATGATTCTAGTTGGAAGATGCAGATTGCAAAAATGAATGAAGACTAAAGAGTAGTAAATATAACTCTAAATGAAAATTACATAAAACAATAATAATGTCTTTTAGTACTTTAAAAAAAAGAAAAACAACACCACACCAAACGCATATAAATCAGGAGGAAACTAAGAGGAGCCACTGCTCTAAAGTCATTTTACTGCTTACAAGGATGATAAAGTATTATTAATGTTTAACCTTGAAAATTTTAATATATGTTAAAATTTCTAGGGTTACCAGTAAAAGAAAAAATTAAAATAAAGAATAATTTCCAATCTACTAGAAGGAATAAAAATAAAATAATGAAAAAAGAAATACTAACTACAAGGCAATTGTGCTGTTAATCAATAACACAAAGAAAAAATAGAAGAAAAATTTCCAAATGTCCTGAAATTCTGGTAAATTAAATATGAGACATATTCTTTGTGTTCCTCCTAAAAAGGAGGAATCTGTCTTCTCATCCTTGAATCTGGGCCGAGCTTATGACTTGCTCTAACCAAAAGAATGTGGCAAAAACCTTTCTTTTACTTTTGCCTCTTGGAATATTGACCTGAGACCACATGAGGAAACTGGTCAAGCCTACTGGATAATAAAAAGTTACTTAGATGAGAACCAAGGCACCTACTACCCAAGCCACCAGCCAGCACCATCAGCCAGAAAGAAGTAAAGCCATCTTGAATCTTCTTGTGCAGCCAATCCTCTAGTTGAATGCAGCGTCACAAGCAAACCCAGACAAAACGAGCCACCCACAGAATTGTGGCAAAAAGCCATTAAGTTGTGGGGTGGTTTTTTATGCAACAATAGATAACTGACATATATAAAGAGATACGCTTGGGAAAAGTCATGGGTCAACAAAATAAAAATATTTTTGAAATGTGTAATAGACATATCAAATACATTTACAAAATGGTAAAGTTTATACATCAAAAAACCTGTGTGCTGCAACGAAAGTGCTTAGAGAAGACTTTATAACCTTAACTGCACACTCTAGGGAAAACAAAGTCTGGAAATTCGTATCTCTCAGAACATTAGAAAAATAAAATTAACTGAAGAAAGTGTAAAGAATAAAAGAATACAGAAAGGAAAACAACAATGAAGTAAGAAACAGACACTAAATAGAGGTAAAGCAAAACTGAAAGCTGGATTTTTTTTTTAAACTTCACACATTTTACAAACTTATGGCAAGACTAATCAAAAAAAAAAAAAAAGGCAATCATACACTGATCCAGATTAGAAGCAATCTTCATCAAAATCCCAACATGCTGCTCTTAAAATTTATATAGAAGTAATACATAGTGGAAAGAGTTGATAACTGATAAACATTTTATATTTCATTTATAGGATCCACTACATTCATAAAATAGAGTTCTACCAAAGCATCTATAAAATAGCATTAAATATTTACTTGTGGTAAATCAATAGGTTCATAATGACACTTAAGAACAACTCATTGGTCACCTTCAGAGAACAAGGGAACTGACGGATTATTTTGAAAACTGGTAAATTAAGAAGCATGTATCTATCCTACCTTTCCTAATTGAATTGTACCACTGGGTAACCAAATAGTAAAGAAAAGTTTCTTATTATGGAAGCATTCCACCTTACAAATAAAGAATGACATTTCAAATATCACCATATTACAAGCCATAATAAATGCGCTGATCAAGGCATCAGGCAACGATGGCTGCTAAAAATCACAAAAAGAAACAACCAGACACTACATACATCTTGATGGAGAGTATCTCTCAACACCTAGAAGTATTCTTGTCCAAAAAAAATAAAAAATAAACAAAATCTAAACTTTGATGAAGCTTTTAGATCCAACTACTAATTTACAGGAAATACAGAGAATGAAGAAAAATGTATGCAATCAGTGCAATCTACAAACTGTAAGAAAGGGACAAGACAAAAAGCAAGCAGGACATGTAGATTAAAAGAGACAAGAAAACACACAACAATGCTTAGGAATGCACCTTTGGACAATAAAATTAAAAAAGAGACGTACAGATGCAATTAGTATAGAAGTCAGGATAGCAATTATATAGCAAGGGAGAGGAATGGGCTGTGATTGGAAGGGGCACATGGAAGCTTTCTGGAGTGGCTGGCAAAGATTTATTTCTAGACCTGTGTGTAGTTACAAGGGTGTTTATCTTAAAAGCAAAAAGTCATTAAGTGGGGCGCCTGGGTGGCGCAGTCGGTTAAGCGTCCGACTTCAGCCAGGTCACGATCTCGCGGTCCGGGAGTTCGAGCCCCGCGTCGGGCTCTGGGCTGATGGCTCAGAGCCTGGAGCCTGTTTCCGATTCTGTGTCTCCCTCTCTCTCTGCCCCTCCCCCGTTCAAGCTCTGTCTCTCTCTGTCCCAAAAATAAATAAACGTTGAAAAAAAAAAAAAATTAAAAAAAAAAAAGTCATTAAGTTATGTATGTGTTTTTATGCAGTTTTCTTTATCTGTAGGGTAATATACAATAAAAAGACATAAGAAATCTTAGACTATTTCGTGGATGATTCCAGTATTTTAGTATCAACATTTGCCATAAAATTTTAACAATTAATTTTGCATTGAACCTCAGACTTTTTTTTTAACTCCTGAGTGACTACTGACTGACTATTCTTTTGAATCTAAGCCCACCTGAAGGATTTGATAAAAATGCTTTATTCTGTCTTTTACCTTCCACATGGCTAATTCAAACTGAAACACTCTCATAATCAGGTACCATTTTTACCTGACTCATCACTGGTAAAACGAAGATAGTAAAACAACTATCCCAAAAGACCATTTGTAAGGAATAAATGTAAAATACTTAGAACAATGCTGAAAATATGGTAAGTGCTCAATAAATAGTTAATAGTCATACCTCCAGCTTCATGTCTTCACAGTCTGTTCTCAAATCATAACTCCATTAACTCCATGCCCTTGCTCATGCTGTTTTCCCCACACAGAAGACATTCTACCCCTACCCTCCACCCCCCCCCCCACGCCCATTAGCAAAACACTAAAATCTCTTAAAGTCAGACTCAAATGTGAAGTCTCCCAGGGTAACAACAGATACCAAATTAGCTGAATATGCTTTGATGAGCTTTATTTTCAATTTTATACTAATTTAATTGCATTCATTCAAAGCTGTTAATCTAGCAAAAGGATTACTAATGCATGTTTCTAAACAAACAAAAAAAACACTTAAGGGCCCCTGGGTGGCTCAGTTGGTTAAGCCTCAGACTTTTGGCTCAGGTCATGATCTCATGATTCATGAGTTCAAGCCCCGTGTCGGGCTCTGTCCTGACAGCTCAGCCAGAGCCTAGAGCCTGCTTCAGATTCCGTGTCTCCCTCTCTCTGCCTATACCCCACTTGCATGCTCTCTCTCTCTCAAAAATAAACATTTTATATAACAAATAAAAAGAAACCATTTTTTTTTTCAACGTTTATTTATTTTTGGGACAGAGAGAGACAGAGCACGAACGGGGGAGGGGCAGAGAGAGAGGGAGACACAGAATCGGAAACAGGCTCCGGGCTCCGAGCCATCAGCCCAGAGCCCGACGCGGGGCTCGAACTCACGGACCGCGAGATCGTGACCTGGCTGAAGTCGGACGCTTAACCGACTGCGCCACCCAGGCGCCCCAAAAAATAAACCATTTTTAAACACACTCACTATGGTTGTACTTAAGAAGACTTCAAATGTTCTTACTATGTACATTAGTTCCCACTGAAGAGCACAACCATCACTTAGTAAAAGAATTTTATCCTTGCATTTATGCAAGGCTGGATCATTGACAGAAATGCCTAAAACAAAAGTGATTTCTTCATAAAAAGACTGTCATAATGAGAGCAATGTTCTTAAGCAAGGGCCTGATGTGAAATTTTTTGTAGAAATGACTAGAAATGCCATTTTTAAACAACTCTAACATTCCATGCAAATCATTGCAAAAGAAATAACAATGGAGAAATACAGTACCCATTTTTATAAAATTCAATTTGGCATATATAATTGCAAAGAAAACTGTAAAGAGCCTATCTTTCTTCTTCATAATTCCAGCTTGTATTTTATTGTAATAGATTAGAAGGTAATGATATTCTTCAGGTCATGGATGAGAGTGACAATGATGGGGGGGGGGGGGGCGGGTGGAATTACAATTTATCCAAATGGACAACATGGTATCAGTTATCAGAAATGGTAAATTCTAAGAACAAGCACAAGTTCACCAAAAAGTCATGTGGAACCAAATTCATTCCCTTCTCTGAAGGGATCATGAAAATTCTGTAACCTTTGTTTACTATGCTACAAAGCATTTGACGATGGCCCAAATCAGGAGTTCTCCACCTTTTCCACGCAAAAGAAACCAATGCCACATACAGCATTAAGGTCTCATTTTCACAGCTCCATGACCAGAAAAGAAAGACCCTCCAGTAGTAACAACTTAAAGGACTTTAACTGGCCCAGTATGGATTAGATTCCTTGCCCTACTGTCAGAGTGCCAGGTCATTACTGGAAGGAAAGGTGTGAAAAGTGCTCGGTAAGTTGAAGATGAGAACCAATCCAACACCCAAAGAGTATCAATTAAAGAAAGGTTACAGAGGTATAAATCCACTGTTCTATACTTGGTCCTATCCAATAACTTAAATTTGTTGAGAAAATATACAGAAGGAATATTAATTAAATGAGCAGGATCAAAAAGAAAAAATTTAGAGTAAGTGGTATGTCCAAAGATAAGCATAAATACCTGCACCCAGTTTTAATTAAAAAAAAAAAAAAATCAAATACAACAACAGGTTAAGGAAGGCAAATGGAGGGAAAACAACTGTGTAAAGCTAAATATGAGTGAAGAGTATTGACGACTGTCACAAAAATAAATGTAATTCCCCTGATTTTAACAAAGCTTAGGATCACTAAGGAGATAACAAGCCATTCCACTCTGTGTCAGTCAGACCACACTTAAAATAATACTGAGTTTTAGACTTCTTCTTTAAGAGGTGGAGGAATGAGTATCATATTCAGAAAGCAGCAACGGAAAAAATACAGAGGCCTAGTAACTTAAATACCTTCCAAACTCTGAGAGTAAATGATTCTATCAATTCAAAAAGGCTTCTTGAGGAGATTTTCAGGGGCACCTTTGAGGAAATTTTTAGGAAGGCTCGACAGTTTTTGAGAACCCAATAGTGGCATGAACTAAGAAAAGTTCATAAGCTTTAATTGTATAATCGCATTTCTGGCAATTTATTCCAAGGAAATAATTCTGCAGAGACAGAAATGTTTACCTGCAAATATATTTAGTATTATCTAGAAAAATTACAGAAGCAAACTAGATGCCCAAAATAAATTATGATACAGTCACAGGAAAGAGTATGTATGTACTTCTTTAAAATTATAGTTATGAAGTTAATGATGAAACATAGGGAAGATGTCTACATGTTAAATGAAAACAGCAAAACACATACATTATAATTATGTAAAACTATATGCATATAAATGAGAAATAAGAGGTAATAAAAACAATATGTATGTTATAGTGACGACATTATGGACAATTTAATTTTTTTAATTGTCTTTAATGTTTCCACTGTATTGTTCCACTGTATTGTAACTGTGAAAAACAGATTATAAAACAATAATACCATTTTTATAAATTTCTAAGACTTGTTTTACCAATGCATATAAAAGGGGTCAGCTCCTAAATGGCTCATAATATACTTAAAAAGACAACATTCATAGCAAGAAAAATTTGTTATTTAAGATAAAAGTAACCACAGCCCTAAGAAATGAGCATCTCAGAAACAGAGTCATTAAACAATTTTTATCTGAAAGCCTACTATATGCCAGACATAGTTCTAGCCACTGAGGTTGTATCAATAAACAAAACAGACAAAAATTGCTGCCCTCATGGAGCTTACATCCTAAAGGCAGAGACATATAATAAACAAGATAAATATGTAAAATAAATATCACATTTGACTGATAAGGAAAAGCTAGGAAAGTGGACAGTGTGTGTATCGAGAATGCTTTTGTAAACTGAATGGCATTGGAAGGTCTCCCTGAGAAGTTATCTGAAGAAAGACTGAAAAAGGGGAGGGAGTTAGCAGTGTGGTACCTGGGGAAGAGCATATCAGGCAAGGCAACAGCAAGTACAAAAAGCCTTGAAAACGAATGCCTGGCCAGTGATGCTAATGTGCCAGAAACTGAGAAGTGTAATTAATTAAAGAGTTTGTACTCAGTCCCTGCCCAATAGACCCCAGACAGCTCTACTGTTCTGAGAACACTGCTTCTGGACTTGACCTGCATTAGTTGGTTTCAGTACACAGATGCTTTTCTTGGCAAATTCCTTCAGGTCTTTCGCTTAACCACCATCTTTTTATTCGGAGGTTCTAAATGGGGCCTAAAAACTCCATTCATAGTTCATCCCAAGAGTCTTATGCAGCTCCAGCCCCTCACCTGACTCATACTTGAACTTTGCAAAACATTTAGTGGGCCTGTCAAACTGAGCAAAGGGAAGCCAGCCCCTTCTAGAGCTTGATTTGAAAGGAACAGATCTCAGGAAGGAAAGAAAGCTGAATTTGAAGTATGCAGGAAAGCTGTAAAGTTAGTGGGGAGGGAGTACAGGGAGTAGAAGCTAGAGATATGAGAATATCCAAAAGGTACAGAGAAGATCTAGCAACAGGCCACATGGCTGAGGCTCAGGGAAAAATAGTCAACAAACTTAAAACAGTGGAAATATCAAAGGAATTTATAAATAAAAGAATGTCTCCATTTTAAGCTGTTCGCTATGCTGAGATATAATTCCTGCCACCACTCCCAAATTTTCAATAAAACTCTACCACAATTACCTGCTTTGTGGCTGATGCTTTACAGGAATCCAGGCAGATACTAAAAAGACAGGTTCAAGAGACAAGATGAAAAAATAAAAAAGAGAGACCATGTAAATGGGATCTAAAACAGCTTTTGCAAAGTGAAGGAAACTATCAACAAAACAAAAAGGCAGCCTGCTGAATGGGAGAAGATACTTGCAAATGATATATCTGATAATATCCAAAATATATATATATAAAAAAAAAAACTACAACTCAACAACCAAAAAAAATAAAAAATAAAAAAAAAAAAGGCAAAAAACAAATAATCCAATTAAAAATGGGCAGAGGATCTGAATAGACATTTTTCCAAAGAAGACATACAAATGGCCAACAGACACATGAAAAGATGATCAACATCACTAATCAGGCAAATGCAAATCAAAACCACAAAGAGGGGCGCCTGGGTGGCTCAGTCAGTTGAGTGTCCAACTCTTGATTTTGGCTCAGGTCGTGGTCTCACAATTTATGTGTTCCGGTCCACATCTGGGTCTGTGCTGGGGGTGTGGAGCCTGCTTGGGGTTCCTTCTTTCTCTCTCAAAATAGATGGATAAACATTTAAAACAAACAAAAACCAACAAACCACAATGAAATACCACCTTATACCTGTCACTATGGCTAAAATCAAAACAACAAAAAATAACAAGTGTTGTCAAGGATGTGGAGAAAAGGGAACCCTCATGAATTGTTGGTAGAATGTAAATTGGTATAACCACTGTGGAAAACAGTATGGAGGTTCCTCAAAATATTAGAAATAGAAATACCATATGATCCATTAATTCCACTACTGAGTATTTACCCAATGAAAACAAAAACACTAACTCAAAAATATACATGCAGGACGCCGGGGTGGCTCAGTTGGGTAAGCGTCCAACTCAGCTCAGGTCATGATCTTGTGGTTTGTGGGTTCAAGCCCCACGTCCAGTTCAGAGCTTGGAGCCTGCTTCAGATTCTGTCTCCCTCTCTCTCTGCCTCTCCCCTACTTGCGCTCTCTCTCAAAAATAAACATTAAAAAAAAAAAGGATACATGCACCCCTATGTTTATTGCAGCATTATTTACAACAGCCAGATATGAACACAACCTAAGCACCCACTGATAGATGAATGGATAAAGTTGTGGTAAACACACACACACACACACACACACACACACACACACACACACACCCGAGTATTACTCAGCCATAAAAAAGGAGATTTTACCATTTGAGACAAAATGGATGCACTCAGACAACAGTATGCTAAGTGAAATAAATCAGGGAAAGACAAAAACTATATGATTTTACTTATATGTGGGATCCCCCAAAAAACCACACAAATAAACAAAAAGCAGAAACAGACTCATACACAGAGAGATCTGATGGTAGCCAGAGGGATAGGGGTGGAGTGCGGGGGATGGGTAAAATGGGTGAAGGGGAGTGGAAAGTACAGGCTTCCAGTTACGGGATGAATAAGTCACAGGGATAAAAGGTACAGCACAGGGAATATAGTCAATGGTATTGTAACAGCATTGTACTGTGACAGTAGCTAGGTAAAAATTATCCTGTGATGCAAAGCATAACTAATAAACTTGTAAAATCACTATGTTGTAAAACAGTAACTAATGTAACACTGTACGTCAACTATACTTAGAGTTAAAATATATATATGTGTATATGTATACGTATATGTGTGTATACACATATACATATTAGAGGTGCCTGGCTGGTTCAGTTGGAAGAGCATGCAACTCTTGATCTCAGAGTCATGGGTTTGAGCCCCTCATTGGGCATAGAGATTAATTACAAATAAGACCTTTAAAAAAAATAAATTTAAAAAAATGAAAATATATATTTTAAAATTAAAAAAATAATAAAATAAAACAGAGCAGAGACAAAAAAGTGAAATAAGGTGTAATTAAGAAAAACACAATCTCCCTGAAACTCCTGAAAAATATTTGGGGGAGGAAACAGTGTTCCCACCATCTATATAGACCGGGCTCTGAAAAGGATAAAGGATCACTCTATAAGCTGGTTTACTTAGCTATACCCTGATAGCTGACAACTAGTTCACACCCAGTCAAGCAATTAAAAATGCCTCACCTTTTGCACATGTGAAGCTGGAGAGATTCCCAGCCAGGCTTGCAGATGTCAGATCTCACTGTGCTCCCAGCCTAATGACCTTTTGCAGAAGCCCCTCAATAAAATGGTTTGATCCAAAGGAAAAGGTATGCTAAATTCATGCTTCAGAAAGTTAAAAGAATCATTATTTAGATCATCCAGAGTTGTTGAATGATACTTCACGAAAAGGGTGACTCTAACCTAAACCTTAAAGGATAAGAGCTGAAAAACAGAAAATCTAGAGATATTCCAAGGATGGTTAATATGAATAAAGCTTCAAAACCTAGAATGAGTATGGCCTGTTCAGAGAACAGTGCAAAATTGCCTATTTGGAACACGGAGTACTCATTGGCAGGCAATGGCAGATAAGATTGGCCAGGTAAGGTGAGACCAGGTGAGGGAGGGCTCTGAAATTCAGGAAGAGAAATCTGAACTTGACAAGCATTCATGGGAAGGGAAAGAAACTGCTTTGTTCTGTTTTTGTTTTTCGTGTTTTTTGTTTGTTTGTTTGTTTGTTTGTTTGTTTTAAGATCATAAAATACTACAGCAGTGCAGACTGGTGTCTTTGTCTGCCCTCTAAAATTGGCTTATAATTTCCCACTCATGTAATTTCTACTCATGTTTTTACTGCTCCTACATCTCCAACTGTCTATCAGACAATTACACTTAAAAATTCCTCAATTACCCTATGTAATTTGTGTACCCCATAAAACACTTAATTGTCTATCCTGTAACATATGCAAACTAGGAATTTAAGAATGACACAGTACATGCCCTCAAGAGACTCAATATGATGCAGGCAGAAGCCAAGAAAACAAACTACTACAATACAGAGGGCAGAGTGCTAACTACTAAAGTCGAGAAATGCTTAGAGTATCATTAGAGCAAAGGACAACATCAATTTGGAAATCAGGAAAAGACAGAAAACACCTAAGAGAAAGTGTTAACTGGACTGAGTTTTGAAAGAAAATAAACACCAAAGGGTAGGGGAGAAGTAGTGGGGATGACAGTTATTGCAATCAAACTGCAAAGGCTGAGCAAACTCTCCTACTCAGAACTGCTATTCCATTTGGCTGGATGAGGATAAGAAGCAGCACGAAAGAACCAGATCATGAACACGATTTTCTCATGATAAGAACTTTGCATTTTAGAGGGGCACCTAGGTGGCTCAGTTGGTTAAGCGTCCAACTTCAGCTCAGGCCATGATCTCACAGTTCGTGGGTTCGAGCCCCAAGTCTGGCTCTGCACTGACCACATGGAGCCTGCTTGGGATTCTCTCTCTCCCTCTGCCTCTCACCCACTCGTTTTCTTTCTCTCTCTCTTTCTCTTTCTCTCTCTCTCTCTCAAAATAAACATCAAAAAAATTTTTTTTAATTTTAAAAAAGAATTTTGTATTTTAGAAGAGCCAAAAGACTTTAATGAAGGAATAACATGATCATATTTGTGTTTCTTAAAAAGAGTTCTGGTGGCAGTGGAAGCTGGATTAAAAAGGAACTACAAAGCATCTTCATATCACAAAATGCAACAAAAATCTGATAAAGGCTGCTATTAACGTTCAATTTATCTGCAGTTATCCATTCCTACCCCCTTTCTGGGCTTAGCTCATATTCTTCATAAAACCTTCCCTAACTTTTCTCAAACACATTAATCTCCCCTTTCTCAGAACTTCTAAGGCATATCTGTCTGTACAATGCATTCTGTAACCACCTTACATTTTTAACTAACTTGCATTTAAATTTCTTCTCCCTAACAAAAATGTATCCTTTCTAAGATGTCATATATTTTTTGAAGTTTATTTATTTAGTTTGAGAGAGAAAGAGAGAGTGCAAGCAGGGGAGGGGCAGAGAGAAAGGGAGAGACAGAATCCCAAGCAGGCTCTACACTGTCAGCACAGAGTCTGACACCGGACTTGAACTCACAAACCATGGGATCATGACCTGCATCAAAATCAAGAGTCAGATGCTTAACTGACTGAGCCACCCAGGCATCCCTGTCATACATTTTTTTAATGTGTGTGTAATACATACACACACACACACACACACACACACACACACACACTCTCCATCCCACAACATTCTGAAACCCATTAACTTCCTTTCAACTGATTATGCGTTCTCCTTTATCCATAAATAAAGATTCCACTATTCCCCATAAATAATAAATAAAATAAAATGTATGACTAAGCAAAATTAAGGTGAAAAAAGTATACTGTAGTGAGGAATGAACACAAGGCAACTTTCTAGGAAGACGAAAATGTTCTCATTTATGATAGGGGTATGTTACACTGCTGTACTGCATTTACGTAAAAAATGTATAAGCAAGATTTATACTGTTCAATATATATATTTACCTAAAAATCTGTAAAAATAAGGAGTGGGAGGCAAGGGGCTATAGATGAAACATGAATGGCAGAATGTTGATGGTACTTCTTCAGTGAAGTGTATATATAGGTAGTTATTCTGCCTACTTTGAAAAAACTGCATTAACAAAACTAAAAAATAACTCAGGAAGTTAAATTACTTGTTCTCCTAATGCTTGGAATAATGTGACATTATAACTTTTAAAGTGGCTTTTCTAGCTCTATTACCTATTTGATTCTAAGGGATATCTTCTAAGACAAACTTATTATTAAAAGCACAGATGAGGGGCGCCTGGGTGGCTCAGTCGGTTGGGCGTCCGACTTCCGCTCAGGTCATGACCTCGTGGTCCCTGAGTTCGAGCCCCGCATCGGGCTCTGGGCTGACAGCTCGGAGCCTGGAACCTGTTTCGGATTCTGTGTCTCCCTCTCTCTCTGACCCTCCTCTGCTCATGCTCTGTCTCTCTCTGTCTCAAAAATAAATAAATTTTAAAAAAAAAATTTTTTTTTAAATAAAAAAAAAATAAAAGCACAGATGAAAAAAGGTCAAGCAGCCACAGGTTCCTTAATTAAGCACCAGATAGGAAAATTAATTAGCCCTGTTACAAACGATGCCCGAAAAGCCAGTAAAATATAAAGGCAGAATTTTCTAATCTTCTAATCTTCAAACTGTGCAGCCAAAGATAGCATCTGAAAGATCTCCAAAAGTTTCTGGAAATATAACATCTACAAAAATAGACTCAATGCCATTCTTAATGGTTTTAAAGTAATTCACTTACTTTATCTCAGTAATTTAAACATCATGCTTATCGGCTCTTAATTTGCATTCTCCTCCCACAAAATATTTAATGTGGAAAATAAAGATTTTCCTTACTCATGCCAATACACAAGGTTAACAATCTTCTGTTCAGTAAATTAACTGTTGCATAATTTAATCCCCCAAAAAGTTTACTAAGTTTCTCAAAAAAGATAGTTTTAACGCATTTTACAATAAAATGTAAATGATAAAAACACCTAAAATTCAGTAAAACCATTTCTATTGTATTGTTTTGCTACTATTTCCCAGGAGATTATATTTAAAACTTTCCTTACTCGGGGCCCCTGGGTGTCTCAGTCTGTTAATTGTCCGACTTCGGCTCAGGTCATGATCTCACTGCACGTGGGCTCAAGCCCCGCTTCAGGCTCTGTGCTGACAGCTCAGAGCCTGGAGCCTGTTTCTGATTCTGTGTCTCCCTCTGTCTCTCTCTCTCTCTCTCTCTCTCAAAAAATAAGTAAATGTAAAATAAAATAACATAACATAAAATAAAATAAAACTTTCCTTACTCAATGATCTATGGTCTTATAAATCAGGAGCCACCTAAACTGTAACTGTAAAGGACATGAAGAGATGCTGAGATGCTGATAATATTCTTATCTGGGTACAGATCTGAAGGCTGATTACATGAGTGAGTTCTATCTGTAAAAATCTTGAAGCTCTCCACTTATGGGTACTTTTCTATATTACAGACAAACACATTACACATGTAATACTCTGATAAAACAAAGTAAGCCAGATCTGTTAGAGCTGTCCTCAAATCCCCTACCTGACACTAAAATACCTGTTCTATGCACTGAAACATTTCTCTAATAAAATTCAACGCTATTTTATAGCATTTAACATTTTGACATATTCCAGATAACAACTTCCATTTCCAACTGGGAGCTCAGAAAGCATACAATCCAATAGAAAAAAAACTGTTTATATTTTCCAGAATAAATCATTTTAAAAGCAAATTGAATAGAAGAAAAGTAAATTGGGGCTGTATTGTCTGGACAAAGATGCAGATCATTTTCAACTTTGTTAATCAAATTTAGAAAGGAAAAGAAAGACCATCACTTCAAACCTTAGTAAGATAGGGAAGACTTCTAGGAGAACGTTAGTAAACACTTCATGAAAGGAAGGTCACTTCTTAGTGATTTAGTCCTAAGTCTACTACTAGTCAGACATTTTAAGCAAAACAAAAACAAGAGGAAACAGTACCTGCCCAGGGAGATGAATGAAATAAAATACATGAGAGCGGTATGCCAAGATTTAACATGGAATATCCAATGAATGGCAAGAAAGCTTGGGAAGTAACCTTTCCTCATTCATTTGCTGAAGCCAAGTGTCTCCCAGCTAATAAAAAATTATGTCTGTAACCCCACAACAGTAACTCAATACTCTTTTCCTTCCTCTTATCTTACAATCGCCCAAAGTTAAAGCTAAACCTTAAGATTCTCTCGAGGAGAAAGCAGCGGAACATAATCAAAAAGGATCTTGATCCCCCAGCTAAATCACACTTTGACCTTCCACCTCAAGAGCCAGGGGAGGGAAACTTGCTTTCCAAATACTACGGAACCACTTGAGCCTTTCCGGATGAAATGCTAGGGAGTTCACTGACCCACCTCCATGGGGAAACCACTTTACAAAAGCAATCTTGCCAAATGGACCCAGGATAGTTGGCAGGAACCATCATCACGACTTTCAACAGCAACTACTAGGGAATCGTGTCAAACCCCAGCCAAGTGACTGAGACAACAGCCTCCAGCCTGGCGAGTACAATTCTCAGTCTCAAATCATACATACACGTCCACAAGGCAAACCCACGGTCTCTCAGGAAATGAGATGACAAAACTAGAACATACCCAGAAAGTTGGCACAGCAGGTGGGCTGGGGGCAACAGCCTCGCGGCCAGGGCACAAGAATGCCAGCGGGCGCTGGAGAAAGATTCACACTCCTGGAGGCAGTGAAAAGGCACAGAGAGCACTGGAAACGAGGCCCCGGGGCAGAGGCACAGGTTTGCTAGAGGGTGTGGGGAGTCACATCCCGGGGGCAGAGTGCGGGGCGCAGGGAACACTGGGGACAACGGCGCCGCAGGGAAATCCAGACACCCTGACATTGGAACCTGGCAGTAGCCGTGGCCGGCCTCTACGCTTGACCCCGCCGGGCAAAGGGACCCGCCACCCGGCGCCAGGAGAGAAGGGAGAGCGCGCGGGGCGCGCCCGCTCGGGCCCGGGAAGGCGGCGCGGCCAGGGGCCTTCTTACCCGTGCAGGCCGAGGGCGCGGCGCCTCTTGTGAAGCAGGCAGAGCAACAGGAGCGCGGCCCCGGCCAGCGTGGAGTTTCGCGCCGTCAAGTACTTGCTGAAGGCCGCCATAGCACCGCCAGTGCAAGCGAGACGGGAACGGGGACGCGGCGGCAGCGACGGCGGCGGCAGCGGACACCCTAGTGCAGGAAGCGCGGGGCAGACTGGGAGGAGAGGGGCGCGCGGATGGAGGGTGGTGCCGGCCGCGCAGGACCGCCCCCTAGCGCGCGCCGCCGCGTCGCCCGCGCGCTGGAGCCCACCACCGACTTCAGCTCGGCGGGAGCGCGCGCGGGCGCCACGGAGGCCGGAACAGTCCTGGGATGCTTTCTGCGCACGCGCGGACCCCCGCAGGGTCGCCGGGATTGCCGGCGCTGAGATGCTGTGGGTCTTTGGTCTGGTGCTCGTTACTTCTCCCCGGCCTGGTTGCTTCCCTTGCCTCACCTCTACTCCCACCTCCGCGCACACCGACCCTTCCCAAGAACTGGAAAAGCGAGCCTGCCCTGCACCGGACCTGGTGGGACCTGCCACTCCACCTCCCCTTTTCCCCCCCTGCACGGTGAAGGGCCGTTACCACCCTCTTAAAGGAGCGCAGGAAGAAGGGGAATGGCCTCATCACAGAACATTTACACAAAACCGAAGGCACCGTAATTATTCAGACGAAAATTCGGAAACTCCGAAGAGATATAGGAAAATGTGGGAAGAATGACTACAAATCGAGAACCTTTTTGCAAGCCAGTTTTTCTAAGCCAAGGGTTATAATCTCTAGGGGACTGTGGAATCAGTTTGGTAGATTGAGACCATCTGTGTGTCTATGTGTGTTGGAGAGAGAGATCGGTAAGGATAGACGACAGAAAAATCTCATAGTGCATCACATGTAAACGAGTTGTTTTGAGAAATTTTTATTCCAGTCTTGTATCCATGTGTCCCAAGCAGTGATAAAGTGTATTTCTTTAATGTGGGTCTGATCAAACAAAAAGCTTGAGAAACACTGTTCTTTGCAAAGGGACATTCAGAAATAACAATCGTGCGTTGTGGGAGTGTTGGCCTTACTCCCAGAATCAGAAGGGCATTACAGATTACAGCATTCTTCTGGCTGGCACTATGCTGCAGAAATCATTATCCCTAGCATTTAGACTGGCATATGTACAGTAACTTAGTGAATCCTTGTCTTCGGTTAAAGAAGCTGGAGTCAGAAAATAAATGCATAAAACCTTGCATAATAAAAACATATTGAAGTAGCCTACGTGTTAAAGTAGCCCATATTAAAGCAGCCCACAAAACTTTTCCTAGGTGTTTTCCCAGTATAAACTGGGAGATAACCTAATACAGATTACAAGAATCACAAAGGGGGTGGGGGCTTAACTGTTTACATTTTTCGAAGGTGGAGCTTTCTACTAAATTCTCCATTTGGCATGTAGACATTTTCATTACCTCATTCAACAATTAGGCAATTTGGTACGCACAGAGGTTACAAAGATAAACAGATCACAATCCCTGTTCTCCAAAGGCTGGTAGAGGAGGAAAAAATATGAAAAAAAAAATATTTTTTTAAATCTTTTTTAATGTTTTATTTATTTTTGAGAGAGAGAGAGACAGAGTGTGAACAGGAGAGGGCAGACAGCATTGGAGACAGAATCGGAAGCAGGCTCTAGACCCTCAGCTGTCAGCACAGAGCCTGACGTGGGGTTCAAACCCACAAACGGTGAGATCATGACCTGAGCTGATGTTGGATGCTTAACCGACTGAGACACCAGGTGCCCCTGAAAAAAATTATAAATATGTAAGTGTCACATTAAAGGTATGGACAAAGCACTATGACAGCATGAAAAAAGAAAATGTTTAGTTTTGACAAGGACTTTCAATTAGGGCTTGACAGAAAATGATTTTGTAGCTGAATCCTAAAGGACAGAGAAAGAGCCATGCAAGAGGACAAGAGGGAATATTACTAATTCACCAATAAATTGCATAGTAACATAAAAGTGTTAGGAACCATAAGAGAAAGTCACATATTATCTTGAAGTTTGTAGCAATGAAGGAAGGGCATGCAAGTTTAGAGGAAAGATATATTTAGGAAATAGACTACAGATCAGAGGAAAGATAAAAATGACTCATTGGGCAAGATATTCTAAAAGGTACCCTTGTTCAAAAAGCATAAGCGATTCTAAAAAAATGAAATCAGTTCATGTGTGTTCAAATAATTTTAGCTGTTCATAAAGCCCATCAGGTAAAACCACAAAGGACAAACCTGTAACCCAACAAAGTTAAGTTTATTAACTTGCTACAGAGAGGATGCCACACAGCAGAGGAATTACGGGTGTGTCTCCAAAAAAAAAGGAAGAAATGGGGGTCATTATACTATTAGAAGAAGGGAGTTTAGATAAAATCTAAATGAAACAGTATTTAATAGACTCAGCAAATCAGATCTGTATATAAAGAGTTAATAATCAGACCTGAGTTGAGAAGTCTACTCTGGGTTCTATTCCCTTAGTAACTTAAATTTAAGAGCAATGTAGAATGTTGTGTCCAAAAACCCCTTTTCTGAAACTCAGAGGCAGCTTCTCCAAGTCAAAGTGACTTACTTCGATGGTTTACATCTCCCTCTCTCTCACTAATATGAGTTTGAAACAACAGAGTTTCTGACAACTTAAGATTTTAGAGAACAAATTTCCTCAGTACATGCCCTCTGATAATTAACCAAAGCAATTTTTCAGGTCCACACTTTATAATAGTTAATAATTAAGAAAAATGTGATTTTATTGGAAGCTATCCAAGAGCTCTGATTTTTACATCTCCGTTAACAATCAGGCAATTTGGTATGCACAGGATAGCGGACAGAGAAAAGGGCACAGGGAGTTAGAGAATCTGGAAAGCCTCTTGAAGAGTTGTTATGTTAGCCATACTCCATTATCCTCCCCAATGATCCTTGCTTTCCAGTATTCATGCCCTTGTGTAATCTCCCTCACATCAGGATTAGTCTTTGTGACAGAAAGAATGTGAAGGTGACAGCATGTGACTCCTGAGACCAGATCATAAAAGGCAATGTGGCTTCCACCTTGGTCTCTTGGATTGCTTGCTCTCAGGGAAACTACGAAGCACACTCAAACAACTCTAGAGAAGAATTATGGATTCCCACCAAGAGCCAGTACCTGCTTACCAGCCTTGGAAGCAGAATCTTCCACCTGCACGGGTGAATGCAGCCTTATGAACGATCCAGAGCCAGAACGCTCCACCAAGATTCTCCAAAATAACCCATAAAAACTGTGAGAGACAATAAATGTTTACCATTGTTTTATGCCACTAAGTTTGGGGGTAATTTGTCATGCAGCTGATGTGATTGGGGCCAAGCCTTGAAAAACAGATGGAAGGAAGGGGCTTTAAGAGAAGAACTGCCTGGGTGGCTCAGTGGATTAAGCGTCCGACTCTTGGTTTCAGCTCAGGTCATGACTTCACAGTTTGTAAGTTTGAGCCTTGCCTCAGGCTCTTGCGTTGATGGCACAGTGCCTGCTTGGGATTCTCTCTCTCTCCTTCTCTGTCTGCCCCTCTTACGTCTCTCTCTCTCAAAATAAATAAACTTTTTTAAAAAGGAGAAGATATAACAGAAGCAAAGATACAAAGACAAGAAGGCACAAAGCAAGATGATTAAGTCTGGTGTTGAGTGGAGGTTCATGAAAGGGTGTGAAATAAGAAAAAAGCTTGAAATGTTTAATGGAGGTCAAGGTGAAAGATCTAAAACACCCATTCAACCAGGTAGAATTTTATTCTGCATGTAAGAGGGAGGAGTCCAGGTTTGGGGGAAGAGTTATGATCTCAGCTTTTATTTAAAAAGACCATGCCAGTGGCAGCGTGTAGGATGGATTGCAGGAAGAAATACCAAGCAGAGAATCCAGTCTGAACACTCTTGAAATAATCTAGGTGAAAGGTTGTAAGTACCTGAGTCAGGCAGCACAGAGCAAACAGGAAGGAAAACACTTTGTGGGTTCAAATTGGATGGGGTTGGTGAGATTGTTATTTAATGGAAAGGAAAGTTTTCAATTTACTTTGAGATTTCCTGGTTGAGTGCCTGAGAGGATGACATTAGTTACCTGAAGTCAGGAGCACAGAAGTGGAACATTCTTGCCAGGGAAGATAATGCAGATGACTGATTCCTCGCTAGTTCCTAATCACCAAGGTAAATTCCAAATCCGCCTTGAAGCACCTTACACAAAGCTAGTTATGACATAAGCCCTGCCTACCTCTCTGAATTCCTACCCTGGCACTCCTCTCCTGGAAAAGACATATTCCACCTCTGCCCTAGGAGATAAATACACACTGATATTCCCCCTCTGTGGTCTTCCCTAGAATATTCTATTCCTTCTACCTGAAATACCAACCCCTTTCTCCCCTAATATCCTCACTCCCCACTCAGTTCATCCTTTAAAATAAAGCTTTGATGGTCTCCTCCTGCAAACTGTCTTTTCTGACCACATTTCCCAACTCCCCACCTCCTGCCAAGTTAATCATTCCCTTTGTGCTACCTCTGTCTCATATGTAATTCTATTAATGAATAGTTGCATGTTTTTTTTTTTTAATTTTTTTTTTCAACGTTTATTTATTTTTGGGACAGAGAGAGACAGAGCATGAACGGGGGAGGGGCAGAGAGAGAGGGAGACACAGAATCGGAAACAGCTCCAGGCTCTGAGCCATCAGCCCAGAGCCCAACGCGGGGCTCGAACTCACGGACCGCGAGATCGTGACCTGGCTGAAGTCGGACGCCCAACCGACTGCGCCACCCAGGCGCCCCTAGTTGCATGTTTTTAAAGAGAAACTAGCATTCATTTCTCTAACATGGTAAACACCTCAAGTCACCAGGAAAAATTCATCATTTTCATCTTTGCTTAAAAAAGAATCACTTGTTGGTAAGTTGCATTGTTTGT
The DNA here is from genome assembly GCF_022837055.1 of Prionailurus viverrinus. Lineage (NCBI taxonomy): Eukaryota > Metazoa > Chordata > Mammalia > Carnivora > Felidae > Prionailurus > Prionailurus viverrinus. The sequence goes on from NC_062568.1 coordinate 134,097,621, forward strand.
AGGAATGCAAACTGGTGCAGCCACTGTGGAAAACAGTGTGGAGTTTCAACAAAAAGTTAAAAATAGGACTTAACTTACGGCAGAGTGCTGCCCTAAGTCATACGGATTAAAACCATATGCACTTACTATTGTGTTTTCTGTTATTTAGAGTAAATATATCCTCAGGTCCTATACAGTGTTAGCCAGAATCTCAGTAAGTGTTTGTTAAACTGAGCAAATTGATTTCGAGGAGCTAAAAGGAATACCTGGTGGAAATGCTCAGCAAGTAATCAAAAAATTAAGAACTAGTTTTTAGGAAAAAAGATCAGTACTAAACATTTATTTATATGAAAATATTTATTAACGACTTACTATATGCCAGGAACTGGGACCAGTGGTGATAAAAACAAAACAGTCTTCATGCAGAACAGTCTAGTAGGGGAACACATACTAATCAAATACTCATAAATATAAAATCCCAGATATAATAAACAGTTTTAGTTATACACTCAGAAAAAAATGTATATGGACTTAGAGGTCTTCATATACAAAAAAGAGAATATTTGGAACTGAAAAAGAATTAGAAAGAAGAATGGGCAGTTGGGAAGTGAAATATAATCCTGTAGAACACATATATTTGATCAATGGAGGAAAGAAAACAATCCAGGACAGTGAGAATAATTAAAGAGGCAATATGGGAATCTGGAGTCATGAGGATCACAGAAGTCACGATGGAAGAGTTTCCAGAAGGGTATAGGAATGGTGATTGAGATTGTCAGTAAGTATTGGATATCTATTTCTTTATGAAGCCTTTTCTGGACTCTGTTTTCCTTCCCTTGGTGTCCCCAAAGCACTCTGTTCAGATTTCTGTCACAGCTTCTATAATGCTTATTTATTTAAATGGAAGGAATCATCACAAGGGAAGAAACCAAGTCTTATTTTTTGTCTAATCCCGAATCATCTGAAAAATGACTATGATCCATACATACTTCATTCTCCAAACAGAATAATTTCCAAATTGCTCAAAGAATGAACAAAAAGAAAAAACAATTAAAGAAACCACAAAACTATGAGAAAAAAAGAGAGGAAAGAATTCTTCATGAAATAATTATCTTATAATCTTGGTATGGGGAAGACCTTCACAAATATTAAAATCCAGAAGCTATCAAAGAAAAAAATTAATAAATTTGGCCTCTTAAAAATAATTTCTTGAGGTACCTGAGTGTCTCAGTTGGTTAAGTGTCCATCTCTTGATCTCAGGGTCATGAGTTCAGCCCCACATTGGGCTCCATGCTTGGCATGAAGCCTACTTTAAAAAAGTTTTTTTCATGACAAAAACCACTGCAAACAGAGCAGAAAGAAAACTGTAGGAAAAAAAAAAATTGTACTTCATTTCATAGACCACTGGTTATTTTCCTAAAAGTACCTTCAAATCTGTAAGAAAAAGGCCATAATCTGAATTTTAAAAATGGGTAAATAATATGAGAAATATAGTTCATATAATAAAATATTAAAATTAATAGGAAAAGATGTTTTTCTCACACATAGAGAAAATAAAGCCTCACTTAGATACTACTCTCACCTATCAAAATGGCAAAGATCCAAAGTTTGATAACACATTATGTAATTTTTTATTAACATTTCTGGGAGGTATGTAAATTAGTACAAATTGTAGAACAATTGATCAATAGCTTAAAAATAGTTAGAAATGCACACATCCTATGACTCAGTAAATTACTTCAGGGAATTGACTCTTTAAATGTACTCTCAGGCAGTGAAATATCATAGATATAAGGTACCTTTGTAAAAGCAAAGAATTAGGAACATTCTTTAAGTCCCACAAGTGGAGGACAGGTTAGATGAATGTGATGGAATATTGATTATATGTACTAATATGAAATGATCTCAAAATATAACATTAAGCAGAAGAAAGAGCCAGGAGCAGAATAGTATGTTAAATGTTACCATTCATAAAAAGAGTAGAAAGGAAATAACATATACTTATTTGCTGATGGGCAAATATAATATCTTTAGAAGGATATTCATGAGGTTGATAATATTGACTGTAGGAAAGGTAACTGAGTGGGGGTAAGATGCAGAAAGAAATATTTACACTGAATAAATTGGTATCTTTAAGTTTTTAACCATGTAAATACATCATATATTACATTTAAGAAAATTTCTAATGAGGTGAAGTTCACATAACAAAATTAAATATTTTAATCTTTTAAAAAACTTTTTTAATGTTTATTTTTGAGAAAGAGAGAGAACAAGAGAGAGAGAGCTCAAGCAGGGAAGGGCCAGAGAAAGAGGGAGACACAGAATCCAAAAACAGGCTCCAGGCTCTGAGCTGTCAGCATAGATCCCAACACCGGGCTTGAACATCATGACCTGAGCCAAAGGCGGATACTTAACCAACTGAGCCACCCAAGCACCCCTAAAATTAAGTCTTTTAAAGTCAACAATTCAGCGGCATTTAGAACACTCACAAGATTATGCAACTACCACCTCTGCCTAGATCTAAAATATTTTCATCGTTCCAAAAGAAAACCCCATACCTAGTAAGCAGTTGCTCCCCACTCTCCCTTGATCCCAGCCCCAGCAACTACCAATCTGCTCTCCATCTCTATGGATTTATCTATTCCAGATATTTCAAATAAACGAAATCATCCATTGTGTGACATTTTGTGTCTGGATTATTTTACATAGCATAATGTTTTCAAGGTTTATCCACATTGTAGCATTTATTAGTACTTCAATCTTTTTATGGCTGAATAATAGTCTATGTTATGAATCAGCCACTTTTTTTTTCAACTTTTTTTTTTGTTTGTTTTGTTTTGTTTTTTATTTATTTTTGGGACAGAGAGAGACAGAGCATGAATGGGGGAGGGGCAGAGAGAGAGGGGGAGGGGCAGAGAGAGAGGGGGAGGGGCAGAGAGAGTGGGAGACACAGAATCGGAAACAGGCCCCAGGCTCCCGAGCCATCAGCCCAGAGCCCGACGCGGGGCTCGAACTCACGGACCGCGAGATCGTGACCTGGCTGAAGTCGGACGCTTAACCGACTGCGCCACCCAGGCGCCCCAGCCACTTTTTTTATTTACCCACTCATCAGCTAATGGACATTTGGATATTGTTAATAGTGCTGCTATGAACAGATATGTTGAAGTATTTGCTTGAACACCTGTTTTCAATTCTTTGGGATATATACCTAGAAATATAATTACTTGGACATATGGTAATTCTATGACAATTTTTTTTTTTTACATAAGCCTTTCATGTAACGTGAGTCTTGAACTCACAACCCTGAGATCAAGAGTCTACTGACTGAGCCAGCTAGATGTCCTATCTATGTTAAATTTTTTGAGGAGCCACCAAACTCCTTTTCACATCAACTGAATTATTTTATATTCCCACCAACAGTGAATGAGGGTTTCAACTTCTCCCTGTTCTCATCAACACCTATTATTTGTTTGTTTGTTTTTATTATAGCAATCTTAGTGAATGTGAATTGTGGTAATGATTTGCATCTCCCTAATGACCTACGATGCTGAGTATCTTTTCATGTGCTTGCTGGTCATTTGCGCACCTTCTCTGGAGAAATGTCTTTTCAAGTCAAGTAAAGTTCTTTATGTATTCTGGTCATTAGATCCTTATCAGATACATGATTTGCATATAGTTTTTTCCATTCTTTAGGCTGTCTTTTCACTTTCTTGATAATGTCCCTTAATGCACAAAACTTTTTAATTTTGTTCAAGTCAAATTTATCTATTTTTTCCTTTGTTGCTTGTACTTTTAATGACATATCAAAGGATCCACTGCCAAATCTAAGGTTATGAAAATGTATTCCCTGTGTTTCTTCCTAAGTGTTTTATAGTTTTAGCTCTTACATTTGGATCTTTGATCCATTTGGAGTTAATGTTTTTTTAATTTTTTTAATTAAAAAAATTGTTTTAATGTTTATTTTTAAGAGAGAGAGACAGACTAAGTGCGAGGGAGGGACAGAGAGAGAGGGAGACACAGAATCCAAAATGGGATCCAGGCTCTGAGCTGTCAGCACAGAGTCTGATGCAGGGCTCGAACCCATGAACCACAACATCATGACATGAGCCAAAGCCAGAAGTCAACCGACTGAGCCACCCAGTCACCCCTTTGTTTATTTTTGAGAGACAGACAGAACACGAGCAGGAGTGTGGAGCATAGAGAGAGGGAGACACCGAATCCGAAGCAGGCTCTAGGCTCTGAGCTGTCAGCACAGAGCCTGATGAGGGGCTCAAAGTCACAAACCTTGAGATCATGACCTGAGCCAAAGGCAGACGCTTAACTGAATGAGCCACCCAGGCACCCCTACAGTTAATTTTTGCATATGATGTGAAGTATTTGTCTAATTTCATTCTCATTTCATTTGTCTCATTTGCATGTGGATCTCCATTTATCCCAGAACTATTTTGAAACTGTTATATATTTAAAATGAAATTGAAATATAAAACAAATAGATAAACTTAGTCTTTTTTCCTTTTGGGATGGAGGGTGTCAAAGTTCTGGAGTCTAACACTTCACAAAGGCTTTGTAGAGGCCCCTCCATCTATCAGTCCTCTGCACTCACTGTGACTGGAGTGTCATTGTCTCAGCCTGCACATTTCCCTTCAAGTCAGGAGATCTTGGATGAGGCTAGGTGTTCTGACCTAGCCTCCAGCTGGAGCTGGTACTCTACACAGTTAAAGAACCCCTGTCTCCTGCATTCTCTGGCAGGACCTTTTCATTCTCCTCAAACCCCAGGCTCCCTTTAAGCTTTGATGATCAAAAGTCATGCAGCCCTCGTACAGAGCCCAGCTGAGGTAATGATGCATAGAACTTGCTCCCTGAGTAGGAGAAGGGAATGGGAAAACTGATGAGAGAAAACAAAACTGATATCTTAAGAAATTATCCTGCTACACGTGTATGGGGAATCTATAGGAAAAGGTGGGTGAATTCTTCTATAACCTATGTATCAGAAAAGGTGTTCTAACTATGACTAACAAATCCTGATGCAGTAAAAGAAAAAAAATAAAAAATATAAGTAATGAAAATTTTTAAGCTTTGATATGTCAAAAAACAGTGTAAGCAATGTCAAAAGATAAATGACAAACTAGAAGAACATATTTGCAAACTGTTTTGCAGATAATGGGCTAATCTCCCGAATTTATAAAGAATTTATAAAACTTGGGGGAAAAACAAAGAAAAATGGACAAATGACAAAAAAGACAATTCACAAAAAGAGATATAAAAAAATGGCCTTTAGATATATTGAAAGATGTTCAACTTCACTCATAAGAGAAATGAAAAATAAACTCTACTGATATACATTTCTTACCTGTAACATCGGCAAAAATTGAAAAGCTTGACAATGTTACTCTGTGAGAAGACCATGGGGAAAACAGACACCCTCATACATCACTGTGAGAATGAAAAAAGTATGGGGAATTTGGCAATATGGAAACAAATATAAAACCATACATGCATATATGCCTCAACCCAGCAATCTTACTTCTAGGAATTTAGATACACAAGGAAGTAGGTACACTCCAGAAATTTAAACAAAACAAAACAAAACAAAACAAAAAAACATATAGGCACAGGATTACTTCTTCTTGAAGCATGATTTGATGTTATGAAATAATGGAAACTAATCAAAGACTTAAATATAGGATATGGATTGAAAAATCTTTGGCACAGACACACAATGAATTCTATGCAGCTGTAAAAAATAACAGAGCAGATCTCTAAAAACTGCAAGGAAGTTATTTCAGGAGGTACCCTTAAGATTTTAAAAAAGCATAAGAGAGGAGCCTAGGTGGCTCAGTCAGTTAAGCATCCAGCCCTTGGTTTTGTATTGGGTTATGATTGCAGCCCTTGGTTTTGTTTTGGGTTATGATTGCATGGCTCATGGGTTTGAGCCCCACATTGGGCTCCATGTGGACAGTGCGGAGTCGGCTTGGAATTCTCTCTCTCTCTCCCTCTCTCTGCCCCTCCCACCCCAAAATAAATAAATAAGCTTAAAAAAAAATAAAGCATAAGAGCTTAAACAGGTCCTACCTTTTACATACAAAAGAAGAGAAAATGGGATATATACATATATTTGCTTATCTTTACAAAAAGAAACGCTAACCAGCAAACCAGATAACAATGAAATTGGTGGCATACAAAGGGTGGGAAGAAAGAGGATGGGAAGGGATGTGAAGGGAGTATCACTTTTCTGAGAATATCTTTTTGCAAAATTTTGGATCTTGAAAGCATATTTATGTCCTACACATTCAAAAATTAAATTCAAACGCTAAGAATGGGAGGAAAATAAAAAACTCTAAGCAAAAGAAAAGACACGAACCTAACCGTATTTCAAACGAATACCAGAACCATACTGGAAGGAAAAAGATTAAGGAAGAAAAGAACCAAGGAAGGAAAGATGGAAAGAAGCCAAGTAACTTACAGATAAATGTTTGACTGTACACCCTTAGTCTTGGGCAAGGTGGGGAGTAGAAAAGAATTACAAGTGAATCTTGGACTCATTTTAGAGATTCGTTTATTATAGTAGTGTCAGCAAAGTGATTCTAAGTTACGTTAGAGTGTATTACAGGACTGAGCAACATACAGATGTTGTTGGGAGCTAGATATCTTGTGGAGAGAGGGAGCATACAAATAAGGAATGGAAGAAAATGAGAAAAGGATGCTGAGGGGATGGATTGGAATTGGAGATCCAGGCATGAATTTATGACTTCTAAAATATGTATATGGTGTGTGTGTATAAGTATGTATGTGTGGGAGGCCGGACCCCGGTGCCAGGCTGAGACCGGGTCGAGCAACGGCTCCCTGTTGACTCAGCCAATCCGGTGGTTCCCCCTCCCATTCCCCCACTTGCAAAGGCATACGAAAGCCTTGTCAAGGCTGAGAAAGCTAATTCCTGAAGCCTGTGGTCTGTGGGTGTTGGCAGTAATATTACCCCCTTTTTCTACCCCGGGTGAAAGAGAAACAAACAGGGGAACTGTGTTTGGCTAGCAATCTATCAACAAGGTCTTGTTGTGACCCGTTTAGAAAGTTCAAGGTACACAGAACTAAATGTTTTGGCTGGCAGCGATCATGTGAAACCTGTTTATTCTTAGAATGACCTGATCCATAAGAGTCTTGATATAAAAGATTGTGTACAGCAACAATAAAGCCGTCACTTGGGCCATCAGCCCAGGGGACCCTCCTGTTCCCAAACTGGCTTCTCTTCTTTTCTTTCTTACATTCCCCTACCCTCAGGACCCTGAGCTCCGTGTTTGTTGCGCTGGTCGCAACATGTATGTGTATGTTTTTGCAGGTGTACATTCGTATATATGTGTATACATTTGTGTATTTCTTAATTCTGTCCACTGAAAGGACCAAGAAGCAAAGATGCTGGTAGCAATGATCATGCCTAGTACCTATTAAAGATCTTGGTCTTTAATATCATTCTTCACTAAAATGAACGAGGGCCCCTCAAAGACATAGCTAATTCTAGGCATGGAACAAAGTGAGTACAAGTCTGAAAGCGCTACTTATGCCAGAAAATAAGAAGTGGTTAAAAAAAAAGATGAAGCATGTCACAAAAACACAAGAGCCCTCTAGAAGAGACTCCTCTTGGCCAAATCTGGGATAATTGGGGCACCAAAATAAGCACAGTAACGAATTATAAGCCAATGGAGAAACAGAAATTAATGAGTTCATATCTATAATAAATAAATAAGGAAGCAGAGGAGAGAGCTCTTAATTATAGTTCAATGCTGAGGACAAACTGGTAAATGTGGAGGAGTACACAAGTTGAAAGATTACCATTTTGCAATAATCATAGTAAAGATTGAATCAGGCAAAAACCACCAATGGACGCTAAATCCAGGAGGAAATTTTGATAAGGAACAGGAGATTTTCATAATCCTAAATTATCTTCCCATAGACCATCTATTAATTACAACAGTAAAAAATGGTGATTTTAGTGAATAAATTGGACAACATCTTGACTAAGCAATTCAAATCAACAACACCAGGGTGGGACAGATGGATATCTTATGCCTCTAAATGTGCTATTCTGAAGATACAACATCCCCTATGCAGTATTTTGGTCTAGAATGCATAATGTGAGTCTAACCAGGAAGATACATCAGAACAACCCAAAATGAAGAACATTTTTTAAACAAGAGAGGGGTACTGTTGTTGTGAAAAATGTCAGTGTCATAAAAAGAAAGGCTTTAAAAACATTCCAGATTAAAGGAGGCTAAAAAGAGGTGACAATTAAAGCAGTAGCTAACCCTAAACTGGATTTTGTTGTTTGTGGGATGAGGGACAGCAGAGGATTTCCTTAAAGATGTTATTGGGTCAATAATTGGGTCAGTAACTGATAAAATTGGAATATGATTGATGGCTTAGAGTATTATATCAATGTAAAATTCACTGAAATTGCTAACTATGTAAATGGTCCCTGAGTTATGATGGTTTGACTTACAATTCTTCAACTTTATGATGTAAAAGCAGTACACATTCAGTAGAAACTGTTCTTTGAGTTTTGAATTTTGATCTTCTCCTAGGCTAGTGATATGCGGTACAATCCTCTCTTGGGAGGCTGGGCAGTGGCCACCAAGGTTTCATCAGCCATGCGATCACAAGGGCAACGACAGATACACTGACAACCATTCTGTAACCATACAACCATTTTGGTTTTCACTTTCAGTACAGTACTCGATAAATTACGTAAGATTTTCAACACTTTATTATAAAATAGGCTTTGTGTGTGAGATGATGTTGCTCAGCTGTGGGCTAATGTGAGTGTTCTAAGCATGATCAAGGTAGGCTAGGCTAAGCTATAGTGTTCAGTAGGTCATGGGGTATTAAATGCATTTTCAATTTACAATATTTTCAACTTCTTTTTTGTTTTTTTAATTTTTTTGATTTATTTATTTATGAAAGAGAGAGCTAGCAGGAGTGGGAGAGGGGCAGAGAGAGAGGGAGACACAGAATCCGAAGCAGGCTCCAGGCTCTGAGCTGTCAGCACAGACCCCGACGTGGGGCTCCAACTCACGAACCATGAGATCATGACCTGAGGTGAAGTCAGACGCTTAACCGACTGAGCCACCCAGATGCCCCTACAATATTTTCAACTTCTGATGGGCTTATCAGAATGTAACCCCATTATAAGTCAAGGAAGATCTGTACTGTGATTATATTAGAGAATATCCATAATTCTGAACTTTGTAGGAGTAAAGGGCCATCATTTTGGGGTAAAGGGCCTTCACATGATTCCAGAACACACACACACACACACCACACACACACACACACACACACACACAAAATAGCACACACACAAATGATAAAACAAAAGTTAGATATTTACAATCAATAAATCTGGATAAAGGGTATATGTGTGATTTTGTGCCATTTTAATTTTTGTAACTTTGGTAGCTGCAAAAATAATTTTTGAAATTATGAAATTATTTGAATAATTTTGAAATTATTTCAAAATAAGACTTTTAAAAAAAGAAAAATATAGGGGCTCCTGGGTGGCTCAGTTGGCTAAGCTTCTGACTTCAACTCAGGTCACGATCTCACAGTTCATGAGTTTGAGCCCCACATCGGTCTCTCTGCTGACAGCTCAGAGCCTGCTTGGGATTCTCTCTCCCTCTCTCTGTGCCCCTCCCCCACACTCTCTCTGTCTCTCTCTCTCTCTCTCTCTCACACACACACACACACACACACACACTTCCTCTCTCTTTCTCTCTCTCTCAAAATAAATAAACTTTAAAAAATAAACTCTTAAAAAAGAAAAAGGAAAAAAGAAAGACTAATTCAAGAATATCTATAGCAGCCTTTCCCATAACAGCCTTAAACTGGAAAACTCCAGTGTCAACAACAGAATGTGTAAACAGATTATGGCATAGCCACATGATGGGACACCATTCAGCAGTAAAAAGGAAGAACTTCTGGTAAGTACAGCAACATGGATGAATCTCAAAAACACTGAATGAAAGAATACACACACACACACACACACACACACACAACACACTACTTGATTGAATGAATATGAAATGTAAGAACAGGCAAAATAAATTTATGATGGAAGTCAGAAAGTGGTTGGATTTAGAAGTGGGGTAAAACTGACTGGAAGATAGCATAAGGGAAATTTCTGATGATGAAAATGTTCCATATTTTGTTTGGGGTGGTGGTTTCATGGATATTTACAAATGCCAAAACTCATCAAACTGAACATTTTAGATCTGTGCCTTAAATTGTAACTCCAATTAAATGATGAATAAACAAACAAGCTATTTTTTTAAAGGAGATATCTAAAGGTAAATTCAGGTTGAAAGAGAAGTTGCATCCACTTAAATGTCCTTGGAATTTGTTCCAGTGTTAAAGCTGTCGTGTCCTGAGAAAGACGTGGAATATCTAAAAATATGAATGGGACATAATTTATTTTATGAAGACCTAGGGTACTTAAAAACATTCAAGGGAAATAATTTATCTTGCCATTCACTCAGATAACCTTTAGAATATTTAAGAATGCCCTGTGAGATGTACAGTTAATTTCACACATAAAATAGTAAGTTTGTAATCCTAAAAAATGTATATATTTCTACACTTGGAAGGATTTCTGGATTTTGCTGCGTGGAGCTTTTGTTTCATATATGTAAGAAGTGGCATATCTCCATGGAACTGGGGCCTGTTTGGGCACCATCCTCTCCTGGGGATGTTGTCCTGGTCTGCCGACGCTGGGCAACAATCAGGGCTGTAAGCACACGTTAGTGAGTTCCACCCAGTGGAACTCTATCTTAAAGACATCTATCTTTAACAGAATAAAGGAGTTCTCTCTTTTTTTTTTAAGGAGTTCTCTTTACTCAAGCAATAGAAGGATTAGTTCAAGGCAACTAAATTACACAATGGAAATAATGTAAGTTGAGATAGCTGTGCCATATTTCAAGTACATGTATTATAATCACAGTATAATTTTAGTGTTGCACAGCTCCCGTGCTCTAGATGCTGGTGGAGCCTTCAGCCAGGTAGCACTAGGGTGACTGACGTCCTGTGCCAGTCCTGTGGCAAGCAGCTCTATGTTTTTGGTCAGGTTGGTTCTGCTCATTCACTCCTTGACTCCTTTCGCTCCAGAGTGCCACATTGGTCCTTTGGTGGGGTGGGTGGGGGAGGGGTGTGCTTCCGTTTTCACAGTTATACATATTCCAGAGTTTCTCATTCTCTTCAGTTTCTCCACGTCCAGTTTCAAGGGCACAGATTTTATCAATGATTCTTTTATTGTTCTAGAATCTGTGCTTCTAATTGCTACTGCTTAAATCTTTGCAAAACAGGGACTTCCATAAGAGAATCTTTGCTGATGCCTTCTGTCTATGAGCTTCTCTACAAATCCCTATCACATACCTGCTGTGGCCAGAGTGGAAAGATTTTTTTATAGTCCTCCATGGCATAACTTAGAAAATAAAAATCATCTGGATTTAGACACACACACAAGTGTCCCTTTGTCTACAGCAGCAGCAACTGACGTCAAAGCCGCCTACTTACTACCTCATGGGTGTTTTCAAGTTATCCGATTCACATTCATCTGCATTTGGGTGGCAGGTTGATCCGAGCTCATGCCTTGAAAAAACACCAGGATGTGGAAAGAACAATGGACTGGGAGCCTTGAGTGTGAGTTCCACCTCATGTGTTGTCATAAATAACTGCATGACCTTAATTTCTGGTTCTCAACTTTCTCATATGGGAAATAAAGGGCTTCACACTGGTTACTTCTGAGATTGGGGCTTGGAACTATTACTACCATGAAAGACTTCAGATTTAAAGGTCCAAGACTGTGCCAAAAACATACCAATAGACAAGCTCTTGCATCTTCACACATGCTAACTACTGAAGGAGGATTGTTTTTTATATTGTGGCTTTCTCTACCTGTAAACAGAAATGTGTATACAGTACTTTCATAACTTTTTTAAATACCAAAAATTATAAAATGGAAAAGTTTAGGACAAGTTGCTTCCTAACATTCTTTATCACTTAAAAATGCTTATTTTTGAAAACACTATCATAGGGTGTTAGGGCAGGGGAAAGGAGTTCGGTACAAGGAGCAGCACAAGGGAATTTTATGATGACAAGACTATTCTATGTGGTACTGTGGTGGTGAATACATGACCCTCTGTGTTTGGTAAAACCCACTGAACTATATACCACAAAGAGTAAACTTTTTTACTCTTTTACTACATGCAATTTGAAAAGCTAACTCAGGATTGTTGGGGAATCCCAAGATAGAATGAAGACCAACCACAACAAATGAATCTAACTATATGAGAAAGTATGACATAACTGCATGGGAGTGGGGAGGAAGAGTTGACCCAAGTAATTTTTATTGGAAACTATAAGACTAAAGACAAAAAGAATGGACAGAAAACACTGTAGTCTACTTAGCAACCATGTTTCACACGAGAGGACAGGTTAGCAATTCTGATAACTGCTTTACAAGGATACCAGGGTTGAACAAATACGTAAATAAATTACAGATGATGGAAGTCATATGTCTTGCTGTCAGGGAGAGTAAATTACAAACAAGTAAAGACAGGAAGGCTAGAAAGAACCCTGTGGAGTTGAATGAGTCAAAGATATCAGTATGAACCCATGTAGATAGATGGATGGTACAGAAATAATAAGGAGTTTTCATTGGCCAAACTCGGACCAATTTGAACAACAAAAAGTAATGACAATAGTATTTGATTATGACCCAAGAATAGAATAAGTATCTATTAGTCCTTAATTGATATAAACAAATGATGAAACAAATAAATGGGGGAGAAGCAAAATCCTTCCTTACAGAAAAATTCCAAAGTTCTGAATAATAAATATAGAAGGAACGAGGGCAATAGAAAAGTTACCAGTTGAGCACCACGGCAATAATTATTGTGAACAAGATTTGGGATGAATGCTAAAATTAGTGGGTGAAACTTTAAAGAGGAACCGAATAGTTGCATAGCCTCAAAGCATCTCCCCCAAAACATTTATGAAATGTTTTGGTGTTTTTAATGTATGTTCACAAATGTTTTGATAATCCTACCTCTAGGAGGAGTCATTTATTTTCCCGGTTCTTGAGTGTTAACTGGATTTAGTAAGTGACTTCTAATGGACAGACTATTAAAAGGGGGAGGGGGGAACCCAGTAATATTACAGTAGAGAAAACTGACAGACACATACCATCTTAACCAAGTGGTCAAGGTTTACAGCACTGTAATAAGTTGATTAGCACATGTTGATATCATATATCCCTCATATGATGAAATGAGAAAGGCATTTCATCTCTGTGACATTCTAAAACACCCATAAACTCCAATCTGGTCATTACAATACATCAGACAAACCCAAATTGAGGGACGTTCTACAAAATATCTGGCTAGTGCTCCTCAAATGTGTCAAGTTCGTGAAAAACAAGGAAAGACTGAGAAACTGTCCCAGTTTGGAGGAGACAAGAGAGATATGGAAATCAAATGCAATGTGGTAACCTACTGAACCCTGGAGCAGAAAAAAAAAGTAAGTGAAAGACTGGTGAAAGTTCAATGAAGTCTGAAGTTTAGTTAATAGTGCTGTACCAATGTTGATTCCTTAGGTTTGATAAAGGTACCTACTTACATGCAATGTAATAACATTAAAAGAAGCGGGGCGCCTGGGTGGTGCAGTCGGTTAAGCGTCCGACTTCAGCCAGGTCACGATCTCACGGTCCTCAGCCAGGTCACGATCTCACGGTCCGTGAGTTCGAGCCCCGCGTCAGGCTCTGGGCTGATGGCTCAGAGCCTGGAGCCTGTTTCCGATTCTGTGTCTCCCTCTCTCTCTGCCCCTCCCCCGTTCATGCTCTGTCTCTCTCTGTCCCAAAAATAAATAAACGTTGAAAGCACAATCTCCTTAAAATTGTTAAAAAAAATAATAATAACATTAAAAGAAGCTGCATGAAAACTATCTAGGTATATCTAACTTTCTTATACTTCACAGATCTTGCGTTTTTGCTTTTGTTTTTGTTTTTACAAATTGAAGGCTCGTGGCAACCCTGTTTTAAACAAACCTGCTGGCACCATTTTTCAAACTGCATTTGTTCACTTCATGTCTCTTTGTCACATTTTGGTAATTCTTACAATATTTCAAACTTTTCATTATTATTCCATTTGTTATGGTGATCTGTGATCAATGATCTCTGAAGAACAAAGCAATGATCTGTTACTATTGTAATTGTTCCAGGCTGCCACAAACCGCACCCATATAAGATAGCAGATTTAAGTGATAAATTTTGTGTGTGTTCTCACTGCTCCACCGATGGACCATTTCCCCATCTTTCTTCCCCTCCTCAGGCCTCCCTATTCCCTAAGACACAACAATATTGAAATTAGGCCAATTAATAACCCTACAGTGGCCTCCAAGTGTTCAAGTGAAGGAAAGAGTTACACATCTCTCACTTTAAATCAAAAGCTAACGATGACTAAGCTTAGTGAGGAAGGCACGTCAAAAGCTGAGACAGGCCAAAAGCTAGGCCTCTTGCACCAAACTGGTAGCCAAAGTTTGAATGCAAAAGAAAAGTTCTTGAAGGAAACTGAAAGTGCTACTCCAGCGAACACACGAATATAAGAAAACAAAACAGCCTTATTACTGATTTGGAGACAGTTTTAGTGGTCTGGATGGAAGAGCAAACCAGCCACAATATTCGCTTAAGCCAAAGCCTAATCTAGAGCAAGGCCCTAACTCCTCAATTCAATGAAGTCTGAGAGAGGTGAGGAAGGTGCAGAAGAAGAATTTGAAGCTAGTAGAGGTTGTGTCATGAGGCTTAAGGAAAGAAGCCATTTCCATAACATAGAAGTGCAAGGTGAAGCAGCAAGTGCTGATATAGAAGCTAAAGCAAGTTATCCAGAAGATCCAGCTAAGAGAATGCATAAAGGTGGCTACACTACACAACATATTTTCAATGTACATGAAACAGCTGTCTATTGGAAGAAGCTGCCATGTAGGACTTTCATCACCAGAGAGGAGATGTCAACGCCTGGCCTCAAAGCTTCAAAAGATAGGCTGACTCTCTTGTCAGGGTCTGACGCAGCTGCTAACTTTAAGTTGAAGCCATTGCTCACTTACCATTCTGAAAGTCCTAGGGCCTCAAGAATTTTGCTAAATTTGGTCTTCCTGTGCTCTGTAGATGGAACAATAAAGCCTGAATGACATACATCTGTTTACAACACGGTTTACTGAATATTTTAAACCCACTGTTAAGAACCACTTCTCACAAAAAATATTCTTTGTTAAATATTGCTGCACATTGACAATGAATCTGTCACCCAAGAGGTCTGATGGAAATGCACAACAAGATTAATGTCACTAATGTCTGCTAACACAACATCCATTCTGCAGCCTATGGTTCAAGGAGTAACTTTGACTTTCAAGTCTTACTATGTAAGAAATACATTTCATAAGGCTATAGCTTATAGATAGAGGAATCATAGATAGTGATTCCTCTAATGGATCTGGGCAAAGTTCATTGAAAACCCTCTGGGAAGGATTCACCATTCTAGATGCAATTAAGAACACTCATATTCATGGGAAGAGGTCATGATATCAACATGTGCAGGAGTTTGGAAGAAGCTGATTCCCATCCTCGTGGATGACTTGGAGGGGCTCAGGACTGCAGTGGAGGAAGTAACTGCAGGTGTGGTGGGAATAGCAAGAGAACTAGAAGTGAAGCCTGAATGTGTGACTGAACGGCTGCAATCTCATGATAAAACTTTCACGGATGAGGAGTTGTTTCTTATGGATGAGCAAACAGTAGTTTCCTGTGATGGCACCTACTCCTGGCAAAGATGCTGTGAAGACCTTTTTGAAGTTTAAACGATAACAAAGGATTTAGAATGTTATATCAACTTAGCTGATTAAGCAAAGGCAAGGTTTGAGATGATTGATTCAAATTTTGAAAGAAGTTCTACTTTCAGTAAAGTGTTATCAAACAGCACTGCATGCTACAGAGAAATTGTGAAAGGAGGAGTTGACTGGTGCAATAAACTTCATTGTTGTCTCTTTTTTTGAGGGGGGGGATTATGTGTGCGTGCTAATGAGTGGGGGAGGGGCAGAAGGAGATGGGGAGACAGAATCTTAAGCAGGCTCCACTCCCAGCACGAAGCCCAATGCTCAAGGTGGGGCTCAATCTCAAGACTTTGATGCTTAACTGACTGAGCCACCCAGTTGCCCCACTGTTGTATTTTAAGAGATTACCACTGCCACCTACCATTCAGCAACCACTGCCCTGATCAGTCAGCAGCCATCAACATCGAGGCAAGACCCTCCACCAGCAAGAAGATTACAACTCACTGGTAGCTCTGATGATTGGTTAGCATTTTTTAGCTATATTTTTTAATCAAGGTATATACATTCTTTTTTTTTTAGATGTAATGCTATTATACACTTAATAGACTGCAGTACAGTATAAACATAGCTTTTACATGCACTGGGAAACCAAAACATTCATTTGACTTGCTTTACTGTGATATTCACTTTATTTTGGTAGATCCAGAACCAAACCCTCAGGATCTCCAAGAAATGTACATATAAGAATTAATTCTCTAAACTATCTTTGTAACCCATCTCTGTGCTATCTTTCTAACTTATCTTTGTACTATCTTTTTTTTAATGTTTATTTTGAGAGAGAGAAAAAAAGCATGTGCACAGACGTGAGGAGGGAGAGGCAGAGAGAAAGGCAGAGAGAGAATCCCAGGCAGGCTCCACTCCATCAGTGCAGAGCCCAGCATGGGCTTGATCCTGGGAACCATGAGATCATAACCTAAGCCAAAGTCAAGATTTGGATACTCAACCGACTGAGCCACCCAGGTGCCCAAATAGTGCACAGTGTAGTATCTTTGAAACATCTGTAAATCTAAATTGTTTAAAAGAAAAAAGAGTTTAGAAAAATGTTAGGATAAAATGCATTCAGTGTTGGGGCACCTGGGTGGCTCAGTCAGTTAAATGTCTGACTTCGCCTCGAGTCATGATCTTGGAGTTCCTGAGTTCAAGCCCCGCATCAGGCTCTGTGCAGACAGAACAGAGCCCCAGCACAGAGCCTGGGGCCTGCTTTGGATTCTGTGTCCCCCTTTCTCTCTGCCCCTCCCCACTCTCTCTCTGTCTCTCTCTCAAAAATAAATAAACATTAAAAATGTATTTTTTTAAATACATTTAGTGTTGCAGTTAAAAATATATTTGCCCAGTCAGGAGCCTTATTGTTGCATCCAGAGATCAAGTAAGAAACTAGTATAAATAAATAACTCTTTTTAAAAAATGTAAATAGAGAATTATAGACCACAACACTCTTTTTTTCTTGAAATACCGGCCAACAACATCTTGAACCTATCAACAAAGCCCGGGCATACACCTTGCACATCATGTAAGACTAGAACTCATTATTTCGTCATTAGTTTCCTGTTCATATCTCTAAAAGAACCTCAAGAGATCATCTAGTCCTGGGCTGGGGAACCATTTCATCCCCATCCAGGCTCACAGACACATAGAAAACAGCATTAGTACAAAGCAACTTCATGCCATTTCAGTTGTTGGGAGTTTTTTTCATATAGCGAAATGTGTATCATTATATTTGTGTGACTTTAAAATTAAGAATTTACGGAAAATTGTTCCATAAATATGGGAAAAATCCACAGAAACTTGTTTCCTCATTAGGAACAGTTTAAGGAATGAGAGAGGTTGAAGTTGAGAAGCGAGATGAGGAGGAGCTGCCTGATACCCCTGCGGGGCCATTGACTTCATGGCTAAACCTGTCATGGCATCCTAGAGCACGAGGCCGGATGAGGGGTTCATGGGAAGTGGCCCAGCATGAGAAGCACCTGAGAGTAACTGCAGTCGGCGTCCCAGTGGAGGATGAGTGTCAAAGTTCGGTGTCGAGACTTTGCTGTCAGGTCCAAGTGGTGAAAAAGGAAAAACTGAATTAACAACTAGAGCTTCCACCTACAGTGGCATATCCCGTTATATTCTCACACGAGCTCTGTGAGGGAGGTACTGTTACTAGCCTCCGAGTCTAACTGGGGAAATTGAAGTTAAGGGACACTAAGGAACTTGTCCCAGGTCTCACAGCTGGTGACTGGCAAAGCCAGCATTGGGACCCAGGTTTATAGGACTTCAGAGTTCTTAGCCACAACACAGAAAGAGTAAAATCTGAGCAGACGCAGGAACCACAGAGAGAAAGAAAGGCAGGAATAATGTGAGAAAGTTTAGCATTTACCTCAAGTATCTGAGAGTCACTTTTAATGGTTGCTGGGGTCGGTTTCCAGGTTTAAAGACCCAACAATGGAGCAAACAAGGAAATAGCAATGGAGACAAAGACATGAAAGTGTTCTCTCTCCCTCTCTCTGTCCCTCTCTCTCTCTCTCTCTCTGTCATATACACCCACACAAAGAGAAATATTAGACTCACGGAGGAAATGGAATTTGAGCCACTACATGTGACCACTCACAGCTATGTCTCTTCTGGACTCTTCTGGGGCCAGTTTTCCATCTAGCTCTATCCTGTGTGGGCCTAGAACTCGGCAGAGTCAAGGCTGGTGGGCTAGTGATTAGGTGCCCTTTCACAGGTGTGGTATCTGGAAGTGGTCTGCTGCCCTCACACCTGCTCACTAATGATCGTGAGATACATTTGTTTCCCTGAGAAGTCTTCCCCGACTCTCCAGATTAGGTAGGGCCCTGGTATGTGCTCTGATATTGCCAAAGAGTTCTCCATGGCACATTTCACTGTATTAATTAATTAACCGTTTGGTTTTTCTTTTTTTAAGTTTATTTATTTATTTTTTTAATGTTTATTTTTGAGAGAGAGAGAAGAGCGTGAGCTGGGGAGGGGCAGAGACAGAGAGGGAGACACAGAATCTGATACAGGCTCCAGGCTCTGAACTGTTAGCACAGAGCCTGACACAGGGCTTGAACTCGGGAACCATGAGATCATGACCTGAGCCGAATTCGGATGCCTGACCAACTGAGCCACCCAGGCGCCCCTTTTTATTTATTTATTTTGAGAGAGAGCATGCATGCGAGTGGGGCAGGGGCAGAGAGCAAGGGAGAGAGAATCCCAAGCAGGCTCCACACTGTCAGCACAGAGCCCCACCTGGGGCTCTATCTCGCTAACCATAAGATCATGACCTGAGCAGAGATCAAGAGTTGGATGCTTAGCCTACCGAGCCACCCAGGTGCCCCTAACTAATTAACCATTTGAATTAATGTATCTGACCTCTGCCTTCCTCGCTTCTACCCAAGCTCCGTAAAGACAGGGATTTTTTTTTTCTTTTTTTCAAACATCATACCTCCAGTTTTCAAGACAATACTTGACACATGGTAACGCTCAGTATTTGTGGATTGACAGTGTGCTACATGAGCATTGGGCTGCTTTCTGTCTATCTAACCATTGGCTGGAAGAGGCTCATCTCCTTCACCTTCTGTACTGTTACCAGATAGAAGTAGTACCCAGTCCTGAACACCGGCCTAACAGGTTGAAGTTCTTACCACCACCTCACTACTTTTCTACTAAGTCCCTTCTCTGAACCTGGATCCTGCTTTCCTCTAAAAATGGTGATCAAAGCATGCTGATCAAGACTGATAATTGGATCCTGATGATGAAAACAGCTCAGAAGCTCTTGATTTGTCCTTCTGCCCTTGCTACCCTGGTATCAAATTGTCTCTTACCTGAGAACCATTTTCCTCCAAGGAGCTCCAACTGCCTCTTAGAGCACACATGTTATGAGTCACATAGATGTTAAGGGGCCAGAGGACCATACTGTGCTGGATATTGTCCATGTTAGATGGTAGCAACAATGTTCTATGCTAATTGATTATTTCTCTTCTTTTTAAAAGATCTACAGGGTTTTTTTATTAAATATTTTAATTTTGGGGGCGCCCGGGTGGCTCGGTTGAGTGTCCAACTTCGGCTCAGGTCATGATCTCACGGTTTGTGAGTTCGAGCCCTGCGTCGGGCTCTGTGCTGACGGCTCAGAGCCTGGAGCCTGCTTGGGATTCTGTGTCTCCCTCCCTCTCTGCCCCTCCCCCTCTCATGCTCTGTCTCTTTCTGTCTCAGAAGTAAATAAAAACATTTTTAAAAATTTACAAAAAAAATAAATTTTTTAATTTTTTTTTTTAATTTTTTTTTTCAAAGTTTATTTATTTTTGGGACAGAGAGAGGCAGAGCATGAACGGGGGAGGGGCAGAGAGAGAGGGAGACACAGAATCGGAAACAGGCTCCAGGTTCCAAGCCATCAGCCCAGAGCCTGATGCGGGGCTCGAACTCACAGACCGCGAGATCGTGACCTGGCTGAAGTCGGACGCTCAACCGACTGCGCCACCCAGGCGCCCCGAATTTTTTTAATGTTTATTTATTTTTGAGAGAGACAGAATGTAAGCAGGGAGGGGGCAGAGAGAGATGAAGACCGAATCTGAAGCAGGCTTCAGACTCCGAACTGTCAGCACAGAGCCCAACGCGCAGGGCTCAAACTCACCAACCTTGAGATCGTGACCCAAGCCAAAGTCAGACACTCAACCGACTGAGCCACCCAAGTGCCCTAAAAGATCTACAGTTTTATATGAAGAGCACCGATGGCTGGTGGTGGCCAATGTCTTAGGTTTCGGGTGAGAATATGACTGCATTGTTAACACCCAGGAATGCTATACTAGCTGATGGGACTCTGGGTATGCACCCTGTTTGGGGGAAATGAATTTTTCACCTAGGGGAGAAAAAAAAAGACTAATGGTGGATGCTGATGGGGAAAAGGGAAGAGGGTTGACTGAGGGCAGAGTCTTTATTTGCTCTTTCATATCTATTCACCATCTTTTCACACTCTGCTCTGTGCCCCTGACTTTTATCAACAGCATTAACCAGATTTCCAACTGGGACGGGCCGGAGACCAGAAAATGAGAGGGCAGCGAAAGTGTGATGGGTCGATTCCCTTGACTGCCTGTTTGTGAAGTGACAGGTTATGCATTCCTACACCTGAGGCCACAGCTCCCTCGCTCCCTGCTACTACTGCATTCTCACTGGTTTCAGCCATCCCTCCCTCTTCTTGCTTTCCCCAGTTTAGAGACCGTAGGCTTCCTGCTGTTGCCAGTCCTGTAGAAGTCCTCCAGCCTGTATAGTTTCCCTATATCTTGTCACACATTGTAAGTAGTAATGTCATTAAATTTTCTTTAGTCATCTTTTTGAGGGTTCCATCTCTTTCCTGCCAGGCCCCTGACTGATCAAGCAATTAAAGGGGAGTGGGATGGCTCCAGGAAATGGAACACATAAATAACCCTCCTGCTAGGGAGAAATGGGGACACAGATCACTCATAGCATGGGATGGAAAGGTTAAAAGCGAGGCACTAGAAGACCAAGTGGGAATGGCATTTAGTGGCAATGGTAGGTACAAAGATTGTGTGGATTGGGATGGCCATGTCTTACAACCCTGGAGAGCATATATAGAAAAAAAGGGTAAAATTTAAGGCATTTAAAGCCCAATGCAGGGCATGGGTGGATAATCAGAAAGCATCACATTTTTAAAGTAATCCCTTGGATCCTATAGGCACGGGGCAGATGCAGCTGAGAATTAAACACAGAACCTAACTGTAAAAGTTGCAGAGTTTCAGTGTCCGTTAAATGCACAATACCATTAAGGCTCTTATGCTCAGTTAAGACACTAATAGGAAAGGAGTAGGAACCTAAGACTTTTAAGCAGAAGAGATGGGGCTGAGAACTTCAAATCCCCACAGCCTCTGAGTTTTCACTGCCAGCAGCAACATCACCTCCCCTTGCTCCAAGGGAACCAGATTCCCCCTGCATAAAAACCTACCAATGGCTTCAGTTTCCCACTCACTGTCCATCTAGTTGGTGGCAAAACCCAAGTAAGTCTCGGAGAATAACAGTGGAATTTTGCAAGCCTTAATTAGGTAATGATGTCATTTGCAGTCTGGCTCTACTATGCAGATACTGACCTAGAAAATGCTTTTATTCATTCGCTATCAGTAAAATTTCAATCTTAATATCTCACACATTATCACATCGGTCCATTACATTGGTTACATTGTGCTAATTGTGCCTGGTGAGTGGGAAAAAGAAAGCATTAGAAAAATAAAGCATCACAGATAGATGCTTTAATGAAAAACATGGGTGCTAAAGATGGAGCTAAATTCTGAGAGTTCAGGGCTCTGGCACACCAGTGAGTGTCTGTGGGTCCAATGTTAAGATATCACCTCAAAATGTTATAGACAAGTTGTACCTGGAATGTCCCACCACAAGGACAAGACCTTTTTGGACATACCATATTTAAGCATGGTTTTCTGACTCTTTTAGTAGTAGCACATGAGGCATCCAGTCCTGAGTGGCATCCAGATCAAGAAAAGGCTCCGCATTAGCTTCAGGCTACTTGGACCTTATGATCTCATAGGCCCAACGGTGTTGGAAATGTCTCTATCAGATGGATGTTGTAAGGAGCCTCCTGGTTAAGATAGATACACTTTCTTTCTGCAAATTAAACTATTCTGATTATATATATATATATATATAGTCAATACACTTTATGAATTTTATTTTATTTATTTTATTTATTTTTTTTTTTAATTTTTTTCAACGTTTATTTATTTTTGGGACAGAGAGCGACAGAGCATGAACGGGGGAGGGGCAGAGAGAGAGGGAGACACAGAATCGGAAACAGGCTCCAGGCTCTGAGCCATCAGCCCAGAGCCCGACGCGGGGCTCAAACTCACGAACCGCGAGATCGTGACCTGGCTGAAGTCGGACGCTTAACCGACTGCGCCACCTAGGCGCCCCCACTTTATGAATTTTAAAACTCCACATACTCTTCCTTCTTTCTCTTTCACTTGACTGTCTTTCCAAATAAGTATATATTGAACATCTATCAGATTGTGCTAGGCATTCTAGTCTTTAAGTTCTTTTTTTAAAAAAAGTTTATTTATTTATTTTGAGAGAGAGCAAGCAGAGGAGGGGCAGAAAGAGAGAGAGAGAGAATCCTACACAGGCTCTGAGCTGTCAGTGCGAGCCCAGAGGTGGGGCTTGATTCCACAAACCCTAAGATCATGACCTGAGCCAAAATCAAGAGTTGGTTGCCCAGCCAACTGAGTGACCCAGGTGCTCCTAGTCTTCAAGTTCTTTAGTCAAAGAATTATGACAACCATCTGGACTCTTAGAGACAGATTCTTTTCTCAAAGCAGCACAATTCTCTTTATAAAAACCAAATTTGCTTTGTTTTCAGGTTTTAGGCCAGAGTGCAACTATTTTTATCACAATTAAAAAGTGGTCCTCTTCTATCTGAGATTATCTTGTCTTTGGGAAAGATATATATGGAACAGGAACAGAGGGAAGGTACAATCACATGAGGTGATCAGGGGAGTTGCAGATGTCAAAGTCCAATCACACGACAAACCAGCAGTCTTTTCAATGTGAGATGGATAGAATGCTTCTGAGATTAAAGCAAAACATTAAACTGGATAGACTGCAGTAATAAGATCTCACTGTCTCAAAATAACAAATATAATTTCTTGCTGAGGTCCTGTTTTTTTGTTTTTGTTGTTGTTGTTGTTGTTTGTGGGTTTTTTTTGTTTTTTTTGTTTTTTTTTTTGTTTTTTTTTTTTTTTTTTTTGTCCTGCTGTGGGCACTGTTCTCCTTACACAAAGACTCAGGCTGATGTAACTTCCACCACCTGGTACTTTGCATGTCACTGCGGCAGGAGGGAAGAGGCATAGCCAACCGTGCACTGACTTTTAAAGGCTTCCACTTGCAATAAACACAAGTCATTTCCACTCCTGTCCCATTGGTTAAAGCTATGGTTGACTTCAAGAGGGTGGAGAAATAGAATTCTGCCATATGCTTTCAAGGAGAAATATTGTACAACAGCACTACACAACATAACAAACCAACTCAACAACCCATTCAGCCCCTACTTCCCTCCAGGATTCTGAACGCAATCACCTAAATATAATAAAAAATATTTCTGTCAAGATAAAACATTACTCGCGTTGCCGTGTTAGGACAAGGGGGAGGAAGGAGAAGCACTTAAAGCGGCGGGGGCCGTGCGGGAGTGAGGTTGGACCCAGACCTGTGGCGTCCCTACCTCCCTCTCTCCTGGGAGCTGGGGGATCCTGAGTTGGGCGGCGGCGGCGGCGGGCGGTGCGGTGGGAGGTGGTGCGGGGCGGGGCGAGGTGAGGGGCGGGGTGGGGCGGAGAAGTGACTCGGCGCTGCGGCCGCTGGACCGCGTGCTGCTTCCAGGTAAAACCTCAGGAATCACAGCAAACACAGGGGCCACAGAGGCGCCATGACATCACCTCTTAGCAGCCCCCAAAGAGACTGACTGCCAACTTACTCAGAAATTAATTGAGACTGTGAAGCCCTTTGGGGTTTTTGAAGAGGAAAAGGAACTGCAGCGCAGGATTTTAATTTGTGAAAATTAAATAATCTGGTAAAAGGGTGGATCCGAGGAATCAGTGAAAGCAAGAATCTTCCACAATCTGTAATTGAAAATGTTGGAGGAAAAATTGTTACATTGGGATCTCACAAGTTGAGTACATACAAAAGGCTGTTGAAGAAGCATCAAACTGTGTTTTGATGGAATAGAGATTTGTATTTGGTTTGCAGGTTTAGCACTGCAGGCTATTCCAGAAGACTTGGATCTATGAGACGACAATCTGCTTAAGAATTTAGATATAGGATGCATAAGAAGCCTTAACAGTTGCAGGGTAACCAATGAAATTTTACATCTAGTACCAAACATTGACAACTTGTCTCTGAGAGCTATCAGCATCTGAGAGCCACAGCATCTATTCCAACATTTTAGGTTTCCTCGGAGATGTTTCCTGGACTATACTCATAGCAAGAATTTGTCAGCTTTATCCAAATGAAATAGCGTCAACTCTTGTACATAAATTTTTCTTGGTATTTCCTAAATGGTATGTGTTTAGATTATATTAGAATAAAATTGATTGTAGATGTTGGAAAAAAATATTAAAAATTATTCAGTCATTAAATATTATAATGATGGTTCCAAAATACACATAGGGGGTGAATTTATACACAGTGAAACTATAGGTGCTTTTTTCTTTTCTTCCAATTTTTTACTTTTCTGACTTGTGAATTTCCTAGAGTGATCAAGTAGCATCTTTTATAATGAAAACCACCAATAAACTTAATTGTGTAAAGTATGTTTATGAGACTATAATAACTTAGAAAAGATGCTTATGATTTTTTAGTGAAAAAATTAATACATACAATTGCATTTATGTTGATACATATATCAGTGGTCAGGGACAAAAGAAATAGATAAAATGTTAGACTGTCTGGGGGTGCCTGGGTGGCTCAGTTGGTTGGGCATCTGACTTAAGCTCAGGTCATGATCTCACGGTTTGTGAGTTCGAGCCCCACATCGGGCTCTGTGTTGACAGCTCGGAGCCTGGAGCCTGCTTCGGGTTCTGTGTCTCCCTCTCTCTCTGCCCCTCCCCCACTTGTGCTCTCTTTCTCTCTCAAGGATGAATGAACATTAAAAAAAATTTTTTTTAATGTTAGACTGGCTGTATTTTGATGAATTTTAAAACTCCACAGCTTTTATTTATTTATTTAAAAAAGTTTCACATGCTCCTCTGACTGAGCCAGCCAGGTGCCCCTTTTTTATTTTTAAATGTAAAATAAATAAGGGGTGCATGGGTTGCTCAGTCAGTTAAGCATCTGACTCTTGATCTCGGCTCAGGTCATGATCTCAGTTTGTGGGTTTTGAGCCCGTGTTGGGTTCTGTGCTGGCTGTGCAGAGCCTGCTTAAGATTCTCTCTGCTCTTCCCTCACTTGTGTGCTCTGCCACTTTCTCTCTCTCTCTCTCTCTCTCTCTCTCTCTCCTTCTCTCTCTCAAAATAAATAAATAAACTTAAAAAAAAAAGAAAAGAATAGTGCAGAAAGTATGGAGGAAATGCTATTTTCAAGCTCTGCCTTTATTTCTGGAAAAGCATCCATCTTTTATCCCCAGGGAGAGGACATCCTCTGTCAGGTATAGCAGGACAAACAGAGGGCCAAGAACAAGGAGACCTAGTTTGTAATTCTGACTCTACAGCTAACTGGTTTGGGATTTTGTTTTATTCATTTAACCTCCCTTGGCCTTGTGTAGTCATCTGAGAAGTGAAGATATTGATCAAGATGATCTTTTTCATTTCCTCTAAGTTCCAAAATTCTTTAGGCCACATGAGGTACAAGGGTCCTAAATCCCTGTACTGTGGAACATGAATTGCCTTATAAAATATTTGCTTCATTCTAGCCCCAGTGGCCAGCATGATAATATTAGTACATAATAGGCATTTAATAAGTGCTTGATAATCAAAATTCAACTCACTGAATAGTCATGATCATCCTCCAGAGTAAGATGATCTTATAGAGGTTGAATTTACATGCCTAATAAGAGTACCAGGATCTGTCTGCTCCAAAGTTAAGGCACACTTTCTAATACATAAAACAAACTAATTTCAACATAGAGAATCTGTTAAAATTCTTAGAGACGGGATCAACTTTAAAAACAAAACTAGAACATTGTTATGGTATTCTGAATTATGGAAAACATTTAGTCATTGACTGTTTTGTAAGATATAGTAATTGACATTGTGTTATTTATTGAATAATTAGTACTTCGGCCTCCTGTTGGAAGGACTTACCTTTTAGCTGAGAAAAACGTTGTGAGTATGTTGCCTAATTTAAACTTGTCCAGGCACTCAATGTGCAGTAAGCCAATGGCTGAGACACTGGTTTTGAAGCCAAAGGAAGCTTTATTATCAGAAAGGCAGCCCAACAAGAAGACAGGGGATCATTGCCAAAGCTGCTTTGCTTTGTTGTGCTTAAGGACAGCTTATCCACAAGAGAGGTCTTCTTGAAACCTTAGAAGGAGGGCCTCAAACAATCTGGAAGTATGCATTCTTCTGGACAATGAGGCAATTTGGGGCCTGATAAGATCAGATACTAGATAAGTTGGGAACAAAATGGTGTGTGGAGCTAAGTTAATAATGCAACTAATACAACTATAGTTCTGCTTATGTTTTCAAAGCAGGTCAAGAAAGCAGGTGTCTGGCCTCACATTTGTGAACCATGAAAAATGCATATAAAACATATTACAAAAATACGCAAGATTATAAGGCAAATGCTGATTATCTTTGAACTCCTCACCCTTTGCAGATGCCAGTGATTAGATCCATGATTGGTCGCCTATTAAACTGCTTTCACAAAAATAGAAAACAATATTTACTTTGTACTATATATTACCCTGTAATTACACTTACGTCTTTCCTTTGAATCTTAGGCCCACCTTTGTTCCAGATACTGTGTCAGTCCCCTCTTTGTTTCAAATTTCTTTTTTTTTTTTTAATTTTTTTTTTTTTTAACGTTTATTTATTTTTGAGACAGAGAGAGACAGAGCATGAACGGAGGTGGGGCAGAGAGAGAGGGAGACACAGAACCGGAAGCAGGCTCCAGGCTCTGAGTTGTCAGCACAGAGCCCGACGCGGGGCTCAAACTCACGGACTGCGAGATCGAGATCGTGACCTGAGCCGAAGTCTGACGCTTAACCGACTGAGCCACCCAGGCGCCCCTGTTCCAAATTTCTTAAGGTAAGGGTTATTTCACCCCATCCCTATTCCAAGCAAAGAGTTTAACTACCTGGGTAAGTTCTCGCCCAGGGTCAAGCCTTAGGGATCTGATTCCCTCTCATCAGGAAAATGCTTAAGATGGTGTCACAATTACTGGATTCTTTCTGTAGAGGGCCTAACTGTTTTCAAAACAGTAAATCCAAATAGCTTTGCTTAAACTGCTTGCAGTTTAACAACTAAATAATTGAAAAGAATATTTTGGGGCAAATTCCGCAAATTCCTCAGTCCTGAATATTTTCAATTAAAATACAAATGATGGTTTTCTTCCCTAAGCTAGGTTTTAAATAAGAAGATTTCAAAAAAATCATCACACACACAGAATTCTAAATTCACTAAATTTTTTTCATAGCCGCTCACCTGTTCACATACACAGACCAATCACAGCATCTGCACATGGTTGGGAATTACCACAGGTTGGAGGACTTTTTCAGTGCTACAGTGGAGGCAAGGCAACTGTGACTATCATTTCAATGAAAAGCACTAAAGATCCATCTAAGTTTTCTTTTTTCCTTAGCCAAAATCTAAAACAATGCATCTAAGCTCCTCTGCTTACTCAAGGCCTTCTCCTTATCTCCCTGTATTGTGTCCTGTCTTCAGGCTACATGTTCTGAATAAAATGTGACCAGTATGAACTCTGCTTCAAGGTGTACTTAGTCCTATAAGTTTGGTATCCTCTTTTTTGGGGGGAGTATTTAATAAACTTGAATATAAATATTTCCTTTGTTCTTATGTTAGAATTTTATATTCTCTTTTTCCCCTAAGATTTTATTTTTTAAAGTAATCTCTACACCCACAGTAGTTGTGGGCTGGAACTCACAACTACTCCAAGATCGAGTCACACACTTCACCAACTGAGCCAGCCATGTGCCCCAGGATTTTATATCCTTTTATGAACTTCCCACATGGCACAAACCTGGCCAGAAGGTATATAGACCATCCCTGCCAATGTCAGTCCATTGGAGGAGAGCTAGCTTCTCACAGATCTACAATAAATGAAGTGGACTACCTTTTTCCATAGTGGCAACTGAGGCCAGCTCTCTATTCACTAGCTCTTGACCTTTGTAGAAGAGAGCAACTTCTCCCGGTCTGGAGACATTTGAAAGATCACACCTGAGGCAGGTTTTTCTCTAGATAATACTTTTCTTCCTCAGGCTGACTACTACAGTAAGACTTCATAGCCCCCTGAGCAGAAATACCGTTCTTGTGCTAAGAAGAAGGGCTTATGAGCCCCAAAATTGCAGGACCTACTTAATAGGAATATTTTAGGAATCTGGGGGACACATGTGCAGGGATCTTGAGCATACTGGATTGAGGATGGTGGTGGGAGGCAGGAATAGAAAGCTGGGTGGAGTATAGTTTATTGACATTGGGAGTACTTCTCCATGACTTGGAGCTCGGTGTTCTGTCAAGGACACCAGTAATGTGTTCAACATGCTGCTGAGAAGGCTCTTTGAAGCTTGCACACTCTGATAGCCTAGGATAAATGAGATGGAGGTGCTGAAACTGACTTGGCATAGTGCTGAGGAAGGGGTCTGAAGATTGGGGGATATAAGAATATTAGAATGAGGTTATTATCTGTGATCAGAGAAACCGATACTTGACAGCGTTCCCCAGGAGGAACCAGAGGACCCTTCTCTCACTAACGCGGTGAGGAACGCATTGCTAAGGGATACCAGTTAATTTGAGAAGCTCTGTGGCAGCTGTCTTGTATAGGCTGGGGTTGACAGAAGATGTTGCCATGAAACTGAGATTCCTACTATCGAGGAAATGGTAGGATTCTGGAATGGCAGACACCAATGGCAGTGTTTACCTGTTAGAATAAAGGGGGCATACGTCCTAATGGGCAGCAAGGCTATAGTAAGTAGTACTCAGTATGCTTTGACCCTCAGGAATTAGCCAACAAACCATGGTGTTCCTAGGGGTGAGCCAGATGGAGAGCCAACCGGAATGTTACTTGACTTGTATAATAAAACAGAAAAATCGAGAGCTGGAGAACAGAAATCTTCACCAGCTCTTACTTTAGAGAAAAAGAGCCCTTTACCCAGTTTCTAAGTATGTCACTTCCCAGACCCAAAGCCCATTCATTGAGGGAGAGGTAGATCCCTTTGAGGAAAGACAATGCAATGCTACTGCAAGTATATATGATAAACACTACCATGATCCTTTCCCAGAGGGATATAAGACTGTTCATCGGGTAAATATGCACTGGCAAAAAGGAATTGTCAGACTTTTTAAGAACTGTTGAATATAGGGACCAGGGCTATGTGTTCATACTGAATCAAGAGACCTGAAGTACCTTTGTTATTCTCTGCTTAAAATGGGGTCATAGGGAGGCCAAGTGATAAATGGAGTCCTAGCTCAAATATGTCTCACTATGGGTTCAGTAGATCTGTTGGACCCACCCTGCGGTTATTTCTCTCATTTATGAGAGTATTGTTGGGACACATATAGTTAGTAGCTGACAGTGCCTTCACATTGGTCCCCCAACCTGTGAAGTAAGAATCTCTAGGTTTCTTCCTTCAGCCAAGTTAACAAATCAAAGTAATAATACATGCTGGCAGAATTGAGTACCAGTTACCCACAGTGATTGCCAAATCAATAATGCGTCATGGAATTTTAGGGTTATTTTTTTTCCCTTCCCTGTCTTATTCCTCCAGACTCTCACTCCTACTACTTAGGATCCCTTCTTAAACAAACAACCTGCTTGCAAGACTGCTTTTTCAGAAACTCAGGCCAAGATGATTCTTCAGTGGCAGTATCTGTGTTACTCCACTTATTTAGAGGAACTGTACCTCTATCTTCTATGGCCACTTGATCCAAATGGAGCTGCATATTCTTAGGGAGCTTTGTTTCCTTGGCCACAGTGGTCGGTTATGGGATAAACAAAGTAGTTAGTTAAGACACACAAAATGAGCCAAGTAGAGTGCTTCTCCAAATTTTCTTTATGTGGAGCTATTGGAAAAAATAGCCTCCAAGGCTGGGCACTACTGGTAGAACAGAGAGTCTGACCAGATCTGCAAAAACTCACATTTGCCCAAGCCATCGTATCTGCCTCTCTTTTGGGTGAATTCCCTCAACCTTCTCTACCGTTTCCAAATTATCTTGAGTGTATCTTATTGGCAGAATTTAAATTGCATCCAGAAATGTAGTTCCTAACCTCCAGGCCCTTTAATGCCAGGGAAAGCACAGAAGAGGGTGGAAATAGATGCTGTTTTGCTAATAAGCAATATCAAACACAGGGGATAATGCATACTTCATAGGATTGGCGATAATTAAATGAGATTCCATACAATGACTGGGTCAGAGTAAGGATTAAATATATGATAACAATATTCAACTCAAAAAACAGGTAAAGTGATACTGCCATGGTGAAAAACTGTGATCTATCTGGACTGTTTATTATTAACACCTCTACGGGGATAGGATAACCATTCATTTCTACACATGTATAACATAAAAGATAGACTGAGACCATCTTTTCTGCCATTATATTACTTTATCTGTATTACTTAATCTATAGAACAACCATGTGAGATAGATACTGTTGCCTCCATTTTACAGATGCAGAAACAGGCTTTGCAGAACTATGTCATCTGCTCCAGTCTACATGGTCAATAAGTAGCAGAAACAGGCCTTGAACCTACTGTTTTTTGGCTACAAGGTTTGTAGTTTTTACTCTGTACCATAATGAATAAACAGAAGAGGAAATCCGGGAAGCATTTTGGAAGAAGCAAGATTTAGGTCCTTGAAGAATTCAACAGGTGACTATGGGGAAGGAAAAGACATTCCAGGTGGAGGACAAGCCTATAGAGAGGAAAGCCTAAAGCATACCTGGCTAGCGATGAGTGATTTGGGGCTACTGAATTCAGAGATGCAGGGGAACATATTCCCGAAGAAGCCCAGTGAGGCCAGCAATTATGTCTGGTGTTGCTCACCATTAGGGCCCAGCAGAGCACCTTGCACATAGTGGACTTAATATTTTTGAATAAATTGAAGATGAGTCTGAAAACATGGCTGAGGTCAAGATTTAAAGGGCTTTGAATACAAGGTTTGAACTTCATTCTATATGGGATAGGAAGTCATATGAGGATTGCAAAGAGAACAACCATAATGTGGAATCTATGGAAACACTTTCCTAGGCACCATGTGTAGGAGAGGACCAAAGGTGAAAGGAGATCTATGCATGAGGCCTGCGTGAGGGTAGTTGCTATAGTGGTTAAGAGTAGAAAGAAGGGAAAAAATTCAAAAGGCATTTTGGAGATGGAATCAACAAGTTGACAAGAAATTTTAGAGAAACCTGGAGATTACACAGATTTCAAGTTTGATTGACTGAGAGGATGGTACTTACTCAAGGTGATGGCCACAGGAGGCAGAGTAGAATAGGAATGCTAGGTGGGGGTGTCTGGGGTCAAAAGATGACTTCTGCTCTGGATGGTTTGGTTTGGAGATGCATGTACACCAAGGGAAGATGTTCAGCAGGAAGCCAGCAGATGCTGCCCTTAGGGGATAAATCAGAAATACCTACTTGTGCATGATTCAGGTGGAAGATATAATCGAAACTGTGGGACTAGAATAAATAACCCCAGATCATCAAATGAGGAAATGTAGATTGTGTAAACACCTGAGATCAAATTCTTGCTCTGTACATGGACTGTACTTTCAAATAATCGTGGTGATGAGGTGCCTAAGTGGCTCAGTTGGTTAAGCATCTGCCTCTTGATTTTGGCTCAGGTCATGACCTCACAGTTCATGAGATCAAGTCCCATGTGAGCTGATAGCACGGAGCCTGCTGGGGATTCTCTCTGCCTCTCTCTGCCCCTCCCCCGTTAATGCTCCCACTCTCTCTCTCTCAAAATAAATAAATAAATCTTAAAAAAAAAAGTATGATGAGCTGTAAGAGGGAAAGTTAAAGTCATTCCACACATTCTTTTTTCATAAACATCTGAGGAAGATCTTGTAAAAAATATAATATGCCAACATATACTTCACAAATCAGTATTTTACTAATAAGTTCTTCCCTAAAAATTATTTTAAAATGCAAAACATCTTTAGAAAAACTTAGCATACACCCAGAATAAATTGCTTACAAATTATTTTGCAGCTACCTTTGTATGAACATGGATTATCTACAAAAAGTGAATATCACATACCTTTGACAATGTCCAGCTGACACCTTCATCCATGCAAAATACAAGTTGCTATTTTCTCCTGTAACGTTTGATGAATACCTGATCCTATATTTGCATTGTGAATTGAGTATCTTAATTGGTAAGGCTTTGCAAAAGTAAACCAAAAACTGAGTTTGTGAAAAGGGTTCAAGAAATGGAATTGTTCTTCATAATAGTAAAGTTTGGAAATCTTCAGGGAACCCTGAAGGGAAGGGGTGGAGTGAAAGGGAGAGCTGGGAGGAGCAAGAATGCAAGAGAGACAAGATAAGAACCTGGTGTCATGCTTGGTGGAACGGAGGCTCCAAGAACTTATAAGAACAGAAATGACTAACTTTCAGTGTCTTTTTTTTTTTTTTTTTTTTTTTGCAGACCACCTCTTCTAGTCTCTGGCAAACCAACAGTGAGTAGTAGATGACATACACTATCACAACCACTCAAGGCCTATTGTTAAATAAAGGCTCAGAAAAATGAAGTAAGTGACCCATCCAAGGTGACAGTGGTAAGCGGTCGCATCAGTAGCATGCCCACACTGTCTTACCCAAGGGCTTGACAGACACATTTGGGAGGGCATCAGACTTTCCTTAAATTGTGAAATGGAGATTTAATCTTATCTTAACAGAGTAAGTTTCACATAGAAAAAGGTTTTGGAATATAGAAGCAAAGGCAAATAATTTATCTGAGCACATCTACTGAGAAGAAAATGTTAGACAATCAAAGAATGAGTTACACTTCTATAGCAGCTCAGAATAATCATTACAGACTGAGATGCTTAACTCTGAAAATTAAATCAAATGGAAATGTTACTCACTGAAAACCTTACTTGTTCCAGTGAATTTCTTTAATGGTTAAAGATTTGATTGGCTACTTAGAAAACCCAAATAGTTATATTTATAATCTTTATCATGACTCCAAAGTATTAAATGTATAAAATATTATTATGGACATCCTACAGAATTTGACTGCCTTTGCTGAGTTGACCATATTCCAAACTGTGATATTATTATTTGTGTACTTACATTTTCTCTTCCAGTGGTTTGAAGTTCAGCTTTGCATTCCTTCAAACTGCCTCATCTATAGTAAGTGATGAGTATGCGCTGAATTGAATCGACAGTCTTCCCAGGGCTAGTTACATATAATAGAAGAGAATAAAATCTAAGATGTCTTAGTAATTTAACATTTGCTTTGAAAAGGATAAACCTGTGTTTATGAAACTTTTAGGCTTTTATTGTTTCTATTATCAAATTAAAATATAGTTTAGGATCTCTTGAATTGATATCGCACCTTTGTCCTGAGGAACTCATTGCCCACCATGGACTTCAAGGCCATCATTTAAGTCATAGATGGCCATCGCCAATCCCACAAAGATTTCTACCCAGGCTCTGGCCCACAGGGAGGTATTCTGCTTGGAAAGGAGAAGGACCTCCTGCAGAGAGAGGCAGGGGGAGGCCTGGGTGAGGGGAAAGAGATTGATTGTAAAAGTAACTTCTGCACTTCTAAAAATTCCTCACTTTCTTACAATTTGAAAACTACAGATATATATTAAATGTGAAGAGAAAATGAATATAGCTTCTGTCATTTTGGTGAATATCCTTCCAGTCCTTTTTTTCCTGAAATTTTTTTCTTTTTTTCTTTCTTCATTTTTTCTTTTTCTTCGTCTTTTTTTAAGTAGTCTCCACACCCGTCATGGAGCCCAACATGGGGTTTGAGTGCACAAACTGGACATCAAGACCTGAGCTGACATCAGGAGTCGGATGCTTAAACGACTGAGCCACCCAGGTGCCCCAGAACTTTTTTCTTAATTGTGATTATGCACTATAAATGCTATTGGAATCTGTGTGTGTGGGTGTGTGTGTGTGTATTTCCCCACTGTTTATGAAAATTTTCAGATAAATGCTTAGCAACATAGGTAAATGTCTCCTGAAGTTGGACTAGGGTGACATTTCTCAACTTGTGGGTAATGATTGCTCCAAGATTCATAACTTACACATAGTGGTGCTGAAATATAATGGTTTTGGAAGATTATTATAAATATTTTCCATGGCCAGGAAAATAGAATCCAGAATGCCTTTGTGCCATCAGGCACTTTTTTTGTTAAAACTTGCCATTTTAGTCATTTTTAAGTGCACAGTTCAGTGGCATTAAGTATATTCACATTGCTATGCAGTCATCACCACTATCCATCTCCAGAACTTTCTCCTCATCCCAAACTGAAACTCTGTACCCCACAAAAAATAACCCCCTTTCTCTCCTTCCTCCAGCTCCTGGTAGCTACTATTCTACTTTCTGTCTCCATGTATTGGACTATTCTAGTTACCTCGTTTAAGTGGAATCACACAGTATTTGTCCTTTTGTGTCTGGTTTCTTTCATTTAGCATAATGTCTCAAGGTTCATCCACATTGCAGCATGTGACAGAATTTTGTTCTTTTGAAGGGCTGAATAATATTCCTTTGTATGTATCTATGACATTCTGTTTGTCTATTCAGCTTTTGGCGGGCGTTTGGTTGCTCAAGCACTTTCCTAGGAGTTAATTTAACCTGTGGGGTCTATCTCCATTTTCAGATGAAGAAACTGAGGCTGAGATAACTTACCCAGTAAGTGATGAACTTGAATCCAGAAGCCTAAGCAACAGCCTGAAGTCTTAACCGTTATGCTGTGCTCTTCCTATGTTTTTGAGTGAGGGTACAGGAAGTTCCATTCTGTACTACGGGGGAGGAAACCCCCACAGGCTGGATTGGGATAGGAGGGCTTCGCGGCAGCTGTGGCTCTGGCTCTGACCCTCAAAGGAAATGAAAGATTTAAATAAACTGTGGGCTGCGAGAACCGAGGCGTAAAAGGGCAGGGACAGGATTTGCTTTGAGGGGAATGGTTATGTGAGGGCCTGTTGGACCAGACGTTTTCCAGGGAGGTCGTGTGCCAAGCAAAACACCTGTCGCGAAAGTTAAGGCCAACAGCGACCCAATCAGTTCCCCATAGCCTGTGCCACAGGACACAGTCTTGTCAGGACTGAGCTTCCTTCAACTCGGCCATCGGATTAAAGGTTAAAACCGAATGTATGTTTCCCCCCAAAACCTGTAGCACGTTAAACTTGTTAAATCAAATGATACCTTAAGTGACCGAGAAGGATCGGCTATTTAAAGAAACATGTCATTTCTTGTTAAAGCAATGTGGAGTACAGACTGTTTTCTCACGTTATACTCCACCAAGTCATTCATCAACACCGTGGAAAGACAATCCATCTCTTCACAGCTTTACCTCCTCTGCTGAGGGTGAATAGGTGAAGACAACAAGAAACGTGAGCAGTTAAGAATTAAACTACTGTTGGCGCCTGGGTGGCGCAGTCGGTTAAGCGTCCGACTTCAGCCAGGTCACGATCTCGCGGTCCGTGAGTTCGAGCCCGGCGTCGGGCTCTGGGCTGATGGCTCGGAGCCTGGAGCCTGCTTCCGATTCTGTGTCTCCCTCTCTCTCTGCCCCTCCCCCGTTCATGCTCTGTCTCTCTCTGTCCCAAAAATAAATAAACGTTGAAGAATTAAACTACTGTTTAAATGGTAGCACTTGAGGCTTTAAGATCGTGAGGTGCTTGAGAGCAAAAACCCCTGTCTTGTTTTCCTCTATCCTCCTCGGAGCCTAGCACAAAGTAGTCACCCAGACTTTGCAAATACAGTCTCCTGAACAGCAGGGAACCAAACGGCAGGGACTGCTTTGGAGTGAAGAGGAAACAGGCTCCTGGACTGGACCCAGTCACCTTGGTGGGGTGACCACTGGCAAATTATTAAATGTTCTGGGCATCAGTATCCTTATTTGAAAAATGGAAATCATAATGCCTAGTTGAGTTAAATAAATCAGTTCACATTTAAAAACTCATTTTTAAGAGCCCTTATTAAGAACCGTGGGGTTGACTCCATTTTAAGATAATCATAAGTGGCATTGGAGAATTTGGAGACTTCTATCCTGAGATTCATTTCAGAGATTTCAGTCAGAAAATAGCAATATCGAGAGGCATCTGGTAAGTGATGGTTTGTCCAGTGAAGTAAGAACTTGCCCTTTGTACCTTAAATGCTAGTCCTTCTCAGGTGCCTGGCATAGTCATGTCAGCCTGTCACTCTATGGGACAAAGTTCATGTCCTTGTTTTAGCTAAGTCTTTCCTCACAGTCTGTGTATTAAAACAAACATATGTACCAATGTCAGTGCTCCAGAATATGTAAGAAAAAAATTGATAGAACTGCAAGGAGAAATAGACAGGTTTACAGTTACAGATGGAAATTTCAAGGTTCCTTTCTTTTTTTTTTAATGTTTATTTTTGAGAGAGAGAGAGAGAGAGAGAGACAGAATGTGAGTGGGGGAGGGGTAGAGAGAGAGAAGGAGACACAGAATCCGAAGCAGGCTCCAGGCTCTAAGCTGTCAGCACAGAGCCCAATGTGGGGCTCGAATTCATGAACCATGAGATCATGACCTAAGCCAAAGTCGGATGCTCAACCGACTGAGCCACCCAGGTGTCCCAAGACCCCCTTCTTAACAATTAATAGAACAACTAGACAGAAAATTAGTAAGGATACAGAAGAACTCAACAAGAGCATCAGCCAATAAGATCTAAGAGACATTGATACGACACTCCGCTCAACAAGAGTAGAACACATTTTTGACAAGTACTTGTGAAACATATGCCAAGATAGACTGTATCCTAGGCTATAAGACAAATCTAAACTGAAATCACACAAAGTGTCTCTCCAAAAACAATGGAGTCAAACTAGAAATCAATAAAGATGACAAGAAAATTTCCAAACACTTGAAAACCAAACAACACACTTAGGTAAGACACAAGTCAAAGAAGAAGTCGCAAGAGAAACAAAAATACATTGATTGAACTGAATGAAAATGGAAATACAGCATATCAAAATTTGGGTACATGGCTCAAACAGTGCTGAGAAGGAAATATATAGCACCAAAACCATACATTAGAAAAAAGGAAAAGTCTTATATTAATTATCTAAGCTTCCACCTCGAGAACCTAGAGATGAAAGAGCAAAATAAACCCAAAGCAAGTAGAATAAAATAAATAATAAGGGTAAAAGCAGAAATCAATGAAATTGAAAACAGAAAAACAATAGACAAAATAAATAAAACAAAGAGCTGGTTCTTTGAAAAGATCAGTAAAATTGACATACCTCAAGCAACACTGAAAAGAAAGAAAGAAAGAAAGAAAGAAAGAAAGACATAAATTACCAATATCAAGAATGAAACAGGAGATATCATTAGAGACCCTACAGACATCAAAGGGATAATAAGAAAATATCATGAACAACTCTACAGACATAAATTTGACAACTTAGATGAAATGGACCAATTCCTCAAAAAGCTCAAACAACCATAAATTAGTCAATATGAAATAGACCATTTGAATAGCTCATAACTATTAAGGAAATTGGCTTTGTAATCTTGAAACCTCCCCAAATGAAATCTCTAAGTCTATATGGTTTCACTAGATAACTCTACCCAGCATTTAAAGAACAATTAACACTCATTCTATATAATCACTTTCAGAAAATAGAAGAGGAGAGAGTATTTTCTAATTCATTTTATAAAGACAACATTGTCCTGATACCAAAACCAAATTAAAATGGTACAAAAAAGGAGAAACAAAGACTAACATCTCTCTTAAATATGGATACAAAAAGTTTAATAAAGTATCAGCGAACTGAATTCAGCAAAGAATTACACAGCATGACCAATTGCAATAAGTGGGGTTTCTTCCAGGGATGCAAAGCTGATCCAACATTCAAAACTCAGTTAACATAACCCATTACATCAAGGACTAAAGAAGAAAAAAAATCACATTATCTTGTCAAATAGACACAAAGAAAGCATTTGACAAAACCCAACATCTATTCATGATAAAAACTCTCACACACCAGGAAAAGAGAACTTTTTCAAGTTGATTTTTTTTTAATCTACAAAAAAACCTACAAGTAAAAACTAGAAACTTTCTTACTAAGATAAGGAATAAGGTAAAGATGTCCCCTCTCACCATTTCTTTTCAATATCACACTTTAAGTCCTGGCTAATGCAATAGGACAAGAAGATAAAATAAAGGGTATACATATTGGAAAGGAAAAAATAAAACTGTTTTTTTTTCATTTATGATATGATTATCCATGCAGAAAATCTGAAAGGATCAATAAAAATCTCCTGGAACTAATAAATAATTACAGCAAGGTTACAGGATGCAAAGTTAATATATAAAAGTCAGTTGCTTTCCTATACACCAACAACAAACAAATGGAATTTACAATTAAAAGCACAAAGATCATTTACATTAGAATAAAAAAAATTGTTAGGAGATATTTATATATTTCTTAAATTTTTTTTTTAATTTTAGAGACAGAGAATGCAAGTGGGGGAGAGAGGCAGAGGGAGAGACAGAGAATCCTAAGCAGGCTCCACATTCAGCATGGAGCCCAATGCAGAGCTCAATCCCAAGACCCTGGGATCATGACCTGAACTGAAATCAAGAGTCTGATGCTCAACTCACTGAGCCTCCCAGGCTCCCCAGAACCAATTTTTTAAATATTTAGGTATAAATATAACAAAATATGTACATGATCTATATGAAGTAAACTAAAAAACTCTCATGAAAGAAATTTTAAAAAAACTAAATAAACGGAGAGATATTCCATACTCATGGGTAAGAAGACTCAATATTGTCAAGATGTCAATTCTTCTCTACTTCATCTGTAGATTTAATGAAATCCTAATGAAATTTCCAGCAAGTTATTTTGTGGATCTCAACAAACTGATTCTGAAATTTATATAAAGAGGTGAATGACCTAGAAGAGTCAATACAATATTAAAGGATAATAACAAAATTATCCAACTTCTAGACTTACTATAAAGTAACAGTAATCAAGACAGGGTAGTGCTGGAGAAAAAAAAAAGTAAGGTAAATGAAACAAAATAGAGAGTTCAGAAATAGACCCACATAAATATAGCCAATCAACTCTTGAAAAATGAGGCATGGCAATACAATGGGGATAAGATAGTTTTTCAGAATTAACGCTGGAAAAACTGAACATCCACATACAAAGCAACAAATGTATCTACACACAGACCTTATACCCAAGAAAAAGTTAACTGAAAGTGGAGCACACACTTGAATATAAAATGCAACGCTATAAAACACCTAGAAGATAACATGGGAGAAAATCTAGGTGATCTTGAATTTGGCAATGACTATTTTAGACCAAAGTCCTGAACCATCAAATAAATAATTGATAAGCTGGACTTCACTAAGATTAAAAGCTTCTGTTCTGCAAAAGACACTGTCAAGAGAATGAGAAGACAAAGGCCTAGAGCAGGAGAAAATATTTGCAAAAGATATATCTGATGGGGACTGTTATCTAAAATATAGAAAGAACACTTAAAACTCAACAATAAGAGAATGAACAATCCAGTTAAAAAAATGGGCAAAAGATCCGCACAGACACCCTCCACCAAATAAGATATACGGTTGGCAAATAAGGACATGAAAATATGTACAACATATCCTTAGGGAGCTACAAATTCCAACAACGAGATACCTCTATACACCTATTAGAGTGGCCCAAATCCAAAAAACTGACATCAAATGTTGCCAGGATATGCAGCAACAGAAACTCCTCAGAATGGTTATGTACCTGGGCCCTGGAAGCAGGCAGCCTAGATCAAATCCTGACTCTAGCACTTAAGAAATGTGCAACCTTGACCAGGTCATCAGCCTCTCAGAACCACAGACTCCCCATGTGCAAATGGAAATGGTAATAACTATATTCTCATAGACTTGTTGCAATTTTGAAGCTACACTGAATTTTC
The DNA here is from genome assembly GCF_022837055.1 of Prionailurus viverrinus. Classification (NCBI taxonomy): domain Eukaryota; kingdom Metazoa; phylum Chordata; class Mammalia; order Carnivora; family Felidae; genus Prionailurus; species Prionailurus viverrinus. The sequence goes on from NC_062568.1 coordinate 134,138,307, forward strand.
ACAAACTTAACACACCCATGTTAACCAGCCCCTCGGTTGTAAAACAGAACATTTCACTGACGTTTGACATCCTCCTGGTGCTCCCTTTCCGTCATGATGCCCCAAAGTACTTACCATCCTGATGTCTAATGGCATAGATTAGCTTTCTCTGCTTTGTACTTCTTGTCAATGAGTCATGCAGAATGTACTATTTTGCATCTGGTATCTTTCCGAAACCCAATATCCTGAGATTGATCTATTGCACGTAATTGTAAATTGCTCACTCACATCATTATGTAGTATTTCATTGTGTGAGTATTCCATAATGTATTCAGCATTCAGTTCTTGTTAAGCATTTAGGTTCATAGAGTTGTCTTAGGGACTAAGTCTAATAGAATGCACAGCCTTTCATCGTTGTTCTCCGTCTTTTTTTCTGATACCTATGATCATTTCTCTCTCTCTCTCTCTCTCTCTCTCTGGTCTAGAGAAAAGAGTACTTGGATTTTTAAAATATAAAATAAATACTTTCTTCGCACATTGAAAAATCCCAACCCTCTATTAGCATTCTCTTCTTCAACTATCCATGTGAAAAGGAGACCTCTCAAGACTCTGACCTTTATCTTCAAAGTCCAGTGTGAATTACAAAAGAGACTTTCTAGTTTTTTGAGCTCCAAATTCAGATCAGTTTGAACCATCTGCTACATTTAAGATCTTTTTTAAAGGAGGCTTCGGATGTTTATAATACAAAAGCTTTTAGGGGAAAAAAGCCAAGTTCTCCACATGTAGCTCTAAGGAAATCTTGTAACATTTAAGAATCTCTCAAAGGTGAACTCTTCCTATCTCCATTTCCCTCAAGGGCACACCCCTTGTGGTTTGGAGAAAATGTGGAAATGAGTTACTCAACATTTCTATTGTAAAAATGTTAAGCAATAGAGCACTCCTGATTTAATCAAACAGATCCACCCACTGATACCCTCTGTCCCCAGCCTTAGAACACCTTTCACTTTTGCCCTCATTTCTCCAGTGATTTAAAAAAAAATTTATTTTGGCAATTTATCTGAAACATTACCGATAATAGTGATGGAGAGAGGTGGGGCAGGGACAGTGGGCTGCAGAAGCGTCCAGTGCAAAGTCTAGATTTCCCCTTAATCACAGGCTGGGAAGAATGTGACCAGTAGCCAGAACAGTCAATGAGGAGAGGAGAAGGGACTTCCAAGACAAAAGGAAGGGGAGCAAAGGTAATTGCTATCTGGTAATTGCCCCATGTCATACATGGTGAGTAACTGTGTTGTGTGCATGTGTGTAGATATATGTGTGCGTGTGTGTGTGTGTGTGTGTGTGTATATGTGTGTGTGTATATCCCTGAGACAGGCTTGAGAAGCTGCTTGTCTGTTTCCTCGAAGGGAGTAGGGCAAATATAAGAGCTCCCAGTTACTGCCAGTCAGTAATTGGCATTATTTGGTCAATACTGCAGATGCCCTTTGAACACGTTGGTCATATCAAGGTGCTTAAAACTGTTAAATAAGAACTCATGTATTAACTTTGGGCTGCCTTCCTAGGTGTTCAAATAAGAGATGAAGTTAGATATTAATGTTGAATCTCTTCTTCTGGGCAAGCAGTGGGCCCTGAAGGTGGACATGGGAGGATGAAACTGGCTTGCAGCTGTGAGCTTGGAGGTCAAAGGGGTCCAAAGCCTAAGTGTCAGTTGAGGTAGCCTTGAGAAGCAAAGAACAGTTAGTATCAGTTGAAATGCTTTAGACTGCAAGTAACAGCATAGTGAGAAGTGCTAGCTTAGTGGTTCTATCTGTAGCTTCTGAGCCAGATCTGGGTTCAAATCCTAGCTTTGTCATTTAAGTAGCTGTGTGACCTGGGCAGGATATTTACGCTGTCTGTATCTAGGTTTCCTTGTCTTCCAAGTGAAGAAAATAATAAACACATAGGTTTGTTATAAGCCTTAACTACACACGTTCATTCAAGGTACTTAGAAGAGTGCCCAGAACTTAGTTCACTGTATGCTAACAAGTAATAGAATCGCATACTCAAGAAGACTTAAACATTTAGGAAATGCATTATCTCCCAAGGGAGAGTGGGATTCACAGTTGATTGAACATCACGACATTATGGTCGTCTCTCTGTTCTGCCATCCTGAATGGTGCCTTATTTGCAAGCTGGGATCAAATGGCTACAGAAGCTCCAAACCTCCCGACTGGAAATAGGATGTGCTTCTTTCTGTGGCTATCTTTTAATAGAGAAAGGTAACTTTCTGAGAAGCTCTTCCTCAGATTTCCTCTAAGATCTCACTGGCCAGAATAGATCTCCTGGCAAAGAGAATGAATGTGTTGCTGTTACACCACTCAATTCCACGTCTGAAGCTGGGGACAGGGTTCGCTTCCCCTGGATGCTTTGAAGTATGTCTGAATGGTATTGGGCTCCCACAGGAGCTCCAACTGAAAGGATGGGGGAATGATAGACAATGGATACTAGAGAGCCAACCAACAATGGCCACTATAACTAACATGGACAAAGAGAAGAAATGGGCTGCAGGGGTGAGATAGGATGGCACAAGAGAGAGCAAGAGGCAGAGCCTGGAGCAATCCATTGAGGTCATTTTACCCCTGGGAGAGGGCTGTTTAAAGAGCACGGGTAACCCACAAGTGGGGAGAAAGCTGTGAAGGACACCAAACATCACCCTAGTCCTTCATTAGTTCTTCCTTTGTGGGTGGAGAGGAACAGGATTATCCTAGATTTACTTGATGGAAAGCTTTAATCCATTAGGTACAAAACAAATAGGACAGATTAATGTCGAAAACTGTGAAGAGTGGTATTTTACCCTACTCACAAGTTAAGAAGTTAGCCTGCTACAATTTCATGGATCCTGGCAGAAGATCTGAGACTCCAGGATCAAAGGCTGAGGACTTTCTTACTCGCAAAGTAAATACCAAAGCATGAGTATTTGTGCTCCAATTCCCACAGGGTGATGCAGAAAGGGCCAGCTGACACGTGTACATATAAAGGGAAGGAGCCCTGAGCTTAGAGAAACCAAATATTTCATAATAAAAAAAAAGTTACCCTGCCGGCTCTTTGCTCTGAAAGTAAACTTTATCTTTATTATATTAGAAGATAAGCACATCTATCTACACTCTCTTATACTCTGGAAACTTTTCTGATGGGTCTACCACTCCATTGGCTACTCTAATGAATCTGACCAACAGAGGCTGAGACCAAATCTGTTCAATTTGTACAGTACAACATCTAATTAGTCTACTATCAGTAGGACTCAAACCAGTAGGCTGAAACCAACCTGTAGAATTCACCCCAACCATGCCTCCCAGGGTTCCAGATCCAGGCAGTTGAACAAATCCCATATATCATCAGGTTCTACCTTAGAAAGTCAGGGGATTTTCTCCTTATATTTCTGTATTGGTGTTTCCACTTGGCCTGAGACATTAATTCAGGTACTACAGGATGTATCTGTGATGGCACCGGCTCTGCTTGGTCCTCCAGGAGGAAGTTTAGGGCAATTCTCTCATCTGTAGCAACCTTACCTGCTGAGTTGAGGCCCACTTGAATGCTTCCCGGGGATGAGGCACTAGCACTGATCACCTCAACCACAGTCAGAGACTAATTTTTTGTACCACTTTTTCTAATCGGATGAGTCCTGATATAGGGATAGGTATACACAGGGTGCGCATAAATAACAAGTCAGTTATCTCTTGGGGAATCTCTCCTGAGAACCAAGGGTGGCATCTTTTGGGAGAGATCTCTTAGTTGTGAGGGCTTCGTGATTTACTAGTGTTGCTTCCCTAACCACTTGAAGATTTCTTATGACCATGGCAAAGCTGCAAATCATTGTGTTTTCAGAAGGCAGGGAGCTTAATGTCCTAGTTCCACAAAGCAAGTATAGTCCCGAGGGCATATGTACATCATGACCATGAAATGAAAGTGTTGTTTATAGTTGTGGGGGTTGCTAAGTAGGACCTATATCATTTAAAGGGAGACATTGACAGAACATCCAACATTACCTCTTGGCCAGCTGGTAAACCTTGAACTTCCCTGGCCGAGTTTAAATAATTGAGTTTAGTCTTTCTTTATAGAAGGACTGCCTGAGGGCAGTTGGGGGGCATTTATCTATAATAGATATCTATTATCTATTATTGACGGTTGTAAGAATAGGGGTGAAGACATCTGGATGTGTTAACAGGTATTATCTTTGTGGGAGGTACAGGAGCTGGGACCATCCTCTGCCTCTTCTGATTGACTCCCCTGTAAAGGTAAGGTGACTAGTGGTCAAATCACAATCAGAGTCATCAGGCAGATGATGACAAAATCAGGCAGTCAGTCAAATCAAAAGCCCTTGGGGGGAAAAAAGTCCTTGCAATGGTTTTGGGAGAATCTCACCAGAGGTTTTCCTTCATGAGGAAGACTCCAGAGGTGATTTGGAAAAACAAAGATCATTCAGATCTCTCTCTCTCTCTCTCTCTCTCTCTGTCTATCATGTGTCTCAGGGTCTGAGATGCTCCCATCCCAGGTGCTACTGCTGCCTGTCCTCCATTGCCTCAAATTTCTGCATCCACTTTCGGCGTTGATCATTTCACCTTTGCTTCAATCATTCCCTAATCATACTCAGACCTTTTATTCAGAAAAAAAAAAGTAATTTGGACATTTTAACAAAAGTTACACAGACCCATTGCGGCCTCCACATTGGCCTGTGATAGGGGATTGATGATGGTGTCCTCAACCAAATGGCAACTATCCTTATGATCTGGGACCGTGTCAGTCCAGCCAGAGAATCCAGGTGGCTGAACCAGAGTTAAGTCTGAATCTCCTAGGCCCCATTTTGATGGGGCTGCCATCTGGAGGACGTGCCAACCATGCTGGCCTGGAGTCACTGTTAGGGGAGAGAAAGACATACCATGCCCAGGAATGGTCATGGAGAAACCTCAGATTTTCAAAATAAGTCCCTATCACCTCATCCCTTGTGTCCTGATCATTACCCAGAAAGCAGCTAGGAGGAAATGATCCCTTTCCGAGGACAGCTGTATTCGGTGACCAAACCTGATTTACTTATGTGCGTGGACTAGGATAAGGGGATGGGAGCAGAATCAGAAATTTTGAAGGTCGATGCCAGATGCCTGTGGACATTATGGATCCTGGAAGGTCCATAAAACATCCATACTAACATCAGCTGAGGCAACGGTAGAGGGAAGAGGAAGGGTTCAGGGGGACACAGGACGAAAGAGCTTCTCCAGGCCAGTAAGGCTTTATATTTACTTTTACTTTCAAACATTATGGTGTCTGCTCATGGCTCAACCAAATGAGCTTGCAGTGCTTTTGGCTGGTTCAACAATTTAAATTGGGTGAAAATCCTCATGGCTAATACCACCCATTTCAGCCTTAGGAACCCCTGGACTCAGTAGCCATGCCACTTTATATTCTGGCTGGTGTTACTGGGTTTGCACCTTTTTGCTGACTTGGGCATGGCTCACACGGCAGCAACTTTTTTTTTTTTAAAGGAATCTACCTCAATCTGGGGCATTTGCTGCCCATTATCAAAATAACATCTCTTGAGACTTCATCTAGCTCCAGTGTAAGTTTTGGCGGGGTGAGAACTGACCGTAAGAGTTTATGTAGAATTCTTCAGGTCAGTTTCTCATTCTCCAGCGGATCACCTGCAGCGGCATTGTAAATCCAATCCCAGGAACTCTTACGAGTTCAAATATTAGATTTCTTCTGTGGCTTCCCATGGAAGCTGTCTCAGGGATATCTCCCCCAAAGAACCATGATAATGGCTGGGACCCACTGCAAAGCCGCTGAGACCCTTTGCTCTTGTCTGAACGAATCTGAGGGTGGAATGATAGACCATAGGAGGGACTAATGATCCAGTTGTTGCCATTCTTCTAGAAAAAGGCCCGGGACACCTGGGTGGCTCAGTCGGTTAAGTGTCCGACTTCGGCTCATGTCATGATCTCACGGTCTGTGAGTTCGAGCCCCATGTAGGGCCCTGTGCTGACAGCTCAGAGCCTGGAGTCTGCTTCAGATTTTGTGTCTCCCACTCTCTCTGCCCCTCCCCCCACTCGCACTCTGTCTCCATCTCTCAAAAATGAATAAACGTTAAAATAATTTTTTTTTAAAAAAGGCCCAAAACTCCTGCTCATCCAGGATTAATATTAGCACTAGTTGTTACAGCAGGGCAGACCTGAAGCTGCCTGCCAAACCGGTGAGGGTCTCCCTACACCAAGATGAATTAGCAATGCTCCAAGCCCCACTTCACACAGCTAACTTGGAACCTACCTCCTAGTCCTCAGCTTGCTTCAATTCCTCCTTATAATTGGCAAAAACATGGAGAACCGTGCCTCATTGATCAAAAACTTGGTCAACATGTTCACTGCCAATTCCCAGAGACTTCCCTCGAAGATCTGCTAATTAGCCTCTTTGTCTACATCCCCTCTTGGTACCAAGACTGTCAAGAACTGCGAAGAGTCTGAGATTTTACCATCCTATAATCTGAGTTAGCCTGCCACAGTTTCATGGATATTGGGAGAAAACAGAAGACTCTTGGATCATAGACAAAGGACCTCATTATAGCAGTAGGAGTATCCAAATATCAGTACTTGTGTCAGTGTCCCAAGCCCCAGCTCCCACAGGGCAATGCGAAGAGAGGCAGATAACACCTGGGGATGCGGTGGATTGTGTTCCAAGAGTCTAGGGAAGCCTCTGTCCAGCTAATTACCTCTTCATGAATCTGTTAGCCCAGCTCAGCCTACCAGCATCTAGCTTTATGCAACACACACACAGACACACACACACACACACACACACACACACACACACACACTGATATCTTCTCCTTTCAACAATGTAAGACAGCCTGTTTTACCTGTCTAACCCATGCCCGGATCCCATCCCCCTTTCCTTTGACATTCTTCCCTCATGAACAGTCAGCCGAGTCCAATTCTGACTTTACATTTATATCCTTAAATAGTAAACAACTGATTTAAAAGGTCAGGTAAAGAGAAAGACTTTGTGTTTGCTCTTAAAAGACAGGTTATCCTTTCTATGACATCCCATTAATCACATACTTCCCAGGACAGGGAGCTTCTGTGTTCCAAAGTGTCCCGTTCAATTGTTGTAGTAACAACTGTTAGAATCTGACTGTTGGGCCTGTCGTCCTTTAAGGAGACAGAGTGAAATGGACCTCTTTGTTTTGTCTCCCATCTGCCTTCCTCTCCCTAAGACATGTAGCCAAGACTTCCTCCCTCCTTTTCCCCCAAACTGAGGGTAAGCGTAGCCCCTGGTTAAAAATGAAACCCCATCTTTTCACAAAAGGTGCTTTCAAAGCTGCTGTGGGGTTGTATGGCTAAAGGAGTGGTCCTTTATGGTCCATTTTTTACTCTGTGAAGCCTGAAGGGACACAATCGGAAAACAGGAGATCGAGAACCAAAATGAATACATTCGAGAATGGGAAAAATGCAAAAGGGTCTGCAGCTTCTGCAGGTCGAGCTTCTTCAAAAGGGACTAGACTCGGGCTGCCCATCCTAGACTCTTCCATGGGGTTTGGAGTACCTCCGCACACAGTTCTGGGGGACTTTTGCAAAGGCAAGATTGTTCCATTGGTGTACTGCTGGAGCTCCTCTTTCACTTCACTCTGCTAAGGAAAGTTTAACACTAGAGGTAACAAAATAATTCTGGGGGCAAGACTGACCATGTGGACAGGGAACAACATTTCTCTGGGAGGTTCAGGAGAGGAATCCAGAGAGGAGGGGTTAGATGGTTAGAAGAAAGATACCAGGATAAGGAGTGATGTTAGTGACCAGGTGTGCCCACAAGGAGCTCCCTATGAATAACCGAACCTCCTACATGTACTTTGGGAAAATCGTATTAGACCCTCAGTGTAAGTCTCCTTCCTCCACCATCCCGTATTATAATAATTTCCACCTCAATTGCAATGCACCCTCTCTTTCCTCCCACCCCCAAAGCCAGAGTCTGATTAACCATACAGGCTCATGTAATGGTATCTTAGAAAGTAAAGGGAGTATATGATAAACAAAGCGTGGCCTGCCCCACATTCACTCCTCCACCGGTACAAGTAGAGGAGCCTTTTTGGTAGGGGACCATGCCTAAGAATTCCAGGCAGGATGCAGCCATGAGCAGGGGAGGAAGCACATGACATTGAGGAACAGCATCTAGTAGACAAGTCAGGTGGAGTACAGACAAAACCTTTCCATATACTTGAAGAGGAAAGTAAACTTTTAAGGAGGGCAAGATGATATTTGGGGCACAAATGGATTAGGATCCAGACATTTCATCCCACCCCAAAGTGGAGAAGTGAGTTGCAATGGATTTGTCAAGGTCAAGGGCACATTCTCTAGGGTGGGGCCTTGGGTGAGGATATAAAAATATTTACACAGAAATCATCTTTTTGTTTAATGTTCATTTATTTTTGAGAGATAGAGAGAGTGCAAATGGGGAAGGGGCAGGGGGAGGGGACCAAGGATTTGAAGCAGGCTCTGCTTTGACAGCAGCAAGCCATATGTGGGGCTCAAACTCACGAACCTTGAGATCATGACCTGAGCCAAAGTCAGAAGCTCTACTGACTGAGCCATGCAGGCGCCCCTACACAGAAATCATCTTAAATAAAACTATTGCAACTGAATAAAGGAATCCTCATAAAATGGACCCAAGGCCAAAAGGAATTCTCAAGCCCCATCACTCATGGTCAATTGCAGACCCTAACAGGAAGAGATTTATACACTTTCCCAACATGAAGGAGCCGATTTTACTACTCCAGCAGGAGTAGAAAGCAAAGGGAGTATTTCTTCTTGCCTGGTAACAAACTCAGCCAATAAGAAAATGCCACAACTCAGCCAATGAGAAACCATCACCAGCCTGAACTCATGCTTTCCTTAATTGGACTCTGGCTCAAAGCAGCCCCTTCCAATGTTTACCTTTCCTCTATAAAGTAATGTTTCTCTCCTTTGATCTCTGCACTTGCCTATGGTTTGCCATGGCATACATGTCCTGAATTGAAATTCCTCTGCTATTCCCAAATAAACCCATTTTATTCATAAAGTAACTGACTGTTTCACTGTTTTTTTTTAATGTTTATTTACTTTTGAGAGAGAGAAAGACAGAGTGTGGAGTGGGGGAGGAGCAGAAAGGGAAGGAGACAAAATCTGAAGGAGGCTCCAGGCTCTAAGCTGTCAGCACAGAGCCTGATGTGGCGCTCGAACTCACAAACCACAGGATCATGACCTGAGCCAAAGTCGGGCGCCCAACTGACTGAGCCACCCCGGCACTCCACAGTTGTTTCACTTTTAAGAATGATACTAAAAAATAATAAACCAAGATAGATGCTTCCACATCAAGTGACAAAGAATTATGACCTCAACATACAGAATGCCTACAATTCAGTGAGAAAAGACAACATAATAGAAAATCTAAAATAATAGCACACTCAAGATAAAGCAAGGAGGCTTCATTTACAAAAGACTATTTGTATAGTTGTGTGTATAGGACAGCCACAGTTAACTGAAGCTATTGGCAGCCAATCAGGTATCATTTCTATGTGTGAAAATAGGAGAGAAAAATTACAGGAGCCTAGAAGAAGAGAAGGTCACCTGAGAAGAACAATGACCTTTTTTCAAAGCCAGTCAGAGTAAATACTTGGAGTTTATTTTCTTCCCACCTCTAATCTCCTGCCAGGTTCTCCACTGGCTAAACCCAGCAGGGAACCTTAGGGCACTGGGGCATTGCTAATGAAGGACAGAGAAGTCAAACTTCTAGGAGACAGTAGGGCAGAGTAGGAAGACTGTGAATCCTCAAGCAACAGACAGAAGACACCCAGCACAGAAGGAGAAAATATGAATATGCAATTACAGGAAAAGAAATACTAAGAGTATAATGGCCATGTGAGACTAGGTCAAATTTCCCCAGCCATTTATTTTTTTAAGTTTATTAATTTATTTTGAGAGAAAGAGGGAGAGTGCAAGAGCAGGGAAGGGGCAGAGAGAAGAGGAGACTGAGAAGCCCAAGCAGGCTCCATACAGTGAGCTCAGAGCCCAACACCTGGCAGATCCCAGGAACCATGAGATGATGACCTGAACTGAAATCAAGAGTTGGACGTTCAACCAACTGAGCCACCCAGGCTCCCTCACCAGCCATTTAAAGATCAGATTCCTAAGTGAGACTTCCTGAGAGTACCTGGTCTACTACTTAATTATGTACTCTTGATTAGGTCTTGTTCTCATCATTGGGGTAATAAATGGGGTCATAATAACACATCATAGAGTTACCCTAAGGATCAAATGGGAAAAGGTATGTCAAGCACTGAGCCAGGGCTTGACATGGGGTAAGCAGTCAATACATGAAACCTTTTTTCCCCCTTTCAAATTGGTAAATGATAAAGATCTATAATACTTGGTATTGGCGAGGTTATGGGGTAAAAAACCTATTTTATTGGTAGTACAAATTGGTATATAACTTTTGGGAGGGTAACTTGACAGTATTATAACTTAAAATAAGAGTAAACAATTCTATGTGTAATAATTTATCATACACAACTTCTTTTAGTAACACGTAGGGACATATGTCTAAAGGTGTTCAGTGCCATACTGCAGTTGGGAAAGGTTGGAAACAACCTAAATTTACACAATGAAACTCTACGTACCCATTTGTGTCAGTTATCTATTGCTGTGTAACAAATTACCTTTGGAAACTTCAGAAACTTAGCCTCTTAAAAACAAGAATTTATTATCTCATAGGTCATGCAGGCAGGAATCCCTGCGTGGCCTAGCTGGATACCCCAGATCAAGATCTTAGAAGGTTGTATTTCTACTGACCAAGGCTGTGATCTCATCTGGTGGTTCAGTAGAGGGAAGGAATGTAGAGATAGAGATATGCATCTTTTATTCCTGCATTGGATTCCCCATCTGGTTCAGACCGGCATAGATATCTTCTCTTCCCATTGGAGTGGTAAGACTCACAACAAGGGTTTGCACTTTGGGGTGGAAGCAAACAGAGGAGGCCTTCTGTTTGCCTTGATGCTAGCTCCTCTAGGACAGCCTGCCTTGGGTTAAGACCCCTTTTCTTTTGAGAGGAAGCACAGTGATTTAAAGCTGAAGTCTGAGCTAATCACAAGGTCTTGCCTTTCCTTGATTTGTTCTCTGTGAATGTATTTCCCCCTGGTACCTTAGGAGAAGGGATTGGCACCTACAGCAGAATTAAGAATATCTTGTATTCCAGCAGGTGTTAGCCAAATCCATGTCTAAACACATCATCTTCTTCAAATATGAGGCCACATCTATCATGAAGTTGTTGTCTAAGAAGCCTTCTCTCGAGTCTGAACACTCCCTATCTCTTATCATTTTCCCTCAAATGAGGTGTTTTTTGTTTTTGTTTTTAAGTGTATTTATTTATTCATTTTGAGAGAGACAGAGACAGTGTGAGTGGGGGAGGGGCAGAGAGAGAGGGAGACAGGGCATCCCAAGCAGGCTCCACACTGCTAGCACAGAGCCTGACGCACGGCTCGAACCCCTGAAACTGTGAGATCATGACCAGAGCTGAAACCAAGAGTCAGACGCTTAACCGACTGGGCCACCCAGGCGCCCCAACGTCGGTTTTATAGCCATGATCGTTTAGTTGACTTTAAAGTCATTGTATGGTGCTCCCTAAATATTTGACGAATGAATTTATTGATTCAACAATAAACATTCTAATTGATCAGTGTCCTTAAATCATCACTAGGGCACAATAGCATTTTAAGGGCAGTGTATCAGCTAGGATGCTTTGGATTGCACAAAAAAGAAAAACTGACATCAAGCTGACTTAAACAATAATGGGATTCATCAGTTCACGAAACAAGGAATCCAGAAGTTGTAGAGATGCAATGGCTTCAGAAGGAGAGATTCACATGGTGGTGGAGGCCCTGGCTCTACTTGTCTATTATGCTCTCTGTGCGGCTTTCAGACTTGGTCCTCAGGCTGGAGCCTCTCCTGAGAGCAAAGTACCTACAGCTGTTGATTGTAAGCCAAGTCATGCCCACCCACAGAACAGAGCTTCCTTTTCCCTGACCACCAAGCCAAAGGAGTGTTACCTGTATCAGACCAACTTGGGCCACCTTCCCAGCCCTGAACCAACCACTGCTTGCGCTGTATGACTTGGACTTGGGGAAGTGCCCCTTTAAGCCAATGACTGATGGCAAGAGGATGGGGCTTCTAGGCCAGTCAAATCCTCCCTCCACTCTATCCCGGTACGGAGAGGTGGGAAAACCTCACCCAGATCCCATGGCTGGGAAATATAGATACTGCTAGGGAAAGAAGAAATGGAACTTGACTCTTCCATTATGTATTCAGCTGGTGTTGACTCAGTCCTGACTAGACACTCTTCCACACCCAGGGAATACAACAGAGAACAAATGGACAAAGTCACTGCTGTCATGGAGGGGAGATGAAAAAGTAGCACAGAGGTAAGTCAGGGAGGGTAAGAATTCCCGGGATCACAGATAGCTGCTGTTCTACAGAGGGTTGTTGGAGAGATGGGTCAGAAAAGGTGACATCTGAGACGTAATTTGGAGGAAATGAGGGAGAGTGAAGAATACAGGGAGCCACTAAGTCAGCACAAGGCCTGAGGTGGGAGAGCGCATGTCCTGTGTGATTCACAACCACGAGGGCTGTGTGGAGCCTGCTAAGCCATGGCAAGGACTGTGAGAATGGGGCTAAGGATGACATCAGGCAGGTTTGGTTGTTAACTGTGGTGGCCTCACTGTTGGTTGCTCTGACCCTGCTGTCTCTACTTATTCCCTACCACAGAGCTCATCTCCATGAAAGGCTGCAAATACCAGATGCCTGCCTTGCCTGCTTTTCAGTCAACGCATGAACGAGTCGTCCAAAAATCCCCACAACGGTTCCATAAGTTGTAGCTTATGGTCAAATAGATGGGAAAAGGGAGAGACCGCAAGTCACGAGCCAGTCAGGAGGCTTTCACCGGATTCTAGAACAGAGGTAAGGTATGTCTGAAGAGCAGTAATGGTCATAGGACAAGAGATATGGGTTGAGCGAGGCAGAGATGACAGACATGGAAGTGACAGGTTCTGGGAACTGGACGTGGGCAGAAAGGGAGAGAGGAATCAGCTGAGGAGGTGGTGAGTGGGAGAGTGACAGAACCTTCTGGAGCAAGGGCCACAGTGTGGCTAGAAAAAAATGAATCTGGTGAGGTGGTGGCTGTGAGGTGGTGGCCATTAGTTCAACATGGAGTACATCAACATGCAGGGGAAGGGAAAAGATTCCCATCTTGAGAGACTATCTAAAAGGCAAGAATAGAAACTCACCAGACTTGTTCACAGATCTGGTCTATGTATAGGTTATTCATTCTACCTCCCCACTCCCTCCACCTCCCCCCCCCCCCCCCGCCCCATGCTCTTTGCCTGGCAAACTCCTATTTATTCTTCTACACTCAGATTAATTCCCAGCTCCTCAGTGAAGCCTCCTTATCCTACCCTGATGCAGAATTTGTTCCTTTCCTACGTTCCCAGAGCCTTTCGTGGACACCTGAATCCTATCATTTGCCACACACAATGCATTGTCATTTCCCTGCTGCCTCCCTCTTCAGTGTTAGACTGCAGGTGCCCTCCCTAGAGACCAGCTTAATGCTTTTTGTATTCCTGGCATTTAATACTGTGCCTAGAAGATATAATAGGTAATCACCAAATCAGTGATGAATGAACGAGTGAATAAATGAATGAAATATTGATCATAGAAAAAAGGTAGAGGTTAAAAGTGTTAGCAGAGAGTAATGAAATTTTGAAACATTTAAGTTAGGATATTTTGACATCCATGGAGAATGGTGGAGTAGATGAGGTTATCCTTGGCAACTCTTAGGTTCTATATGTGGAAGGAGGAGATCTAAATCTGAGCTGACATCAGATATGAAGAGGGATTACAGTCATTATCTGAGAATAGCTCAAGAAGGGTGCTGAGAAGTGAGTGAAATATTTGATGAAGGTGAAAGCCAGAGCCCACAGAGAACCTGAAGGTCAGGAAATCAGGAGAATAAGTCTTTAGGATTTTCTGGAAACATAGCAGTCACATTTTATGATGCAATCGTGGCAATGCAATCATGGAAATCTTACATACTCAACATCGGCTTTTCCATAGGACTCAATGTAAGGGGGGGGGGGTGTTCATTCTCGGCTGTCAGGTGTATAAACGTGATAGTTTTGTATCATTTTTCAGGGGGGGCTGATCTTGCAGCCAGGCCAATGGCATTTTTTTCATTGTTTTCATTCTTCTCCCCCTTTCTGAGGACAATTTGAGAAGATTAAAGTTATGCTGGCTATAATCCTTGCATTTTCTCATTTTATTGCAATGATTTCATAGTATATTCTATCTCAGTTGTTCTCAACCCAGAAGAATCTGAGCCTCTCTGCTGCCTCCACCACCACCAAAGTGGAAACATTCTGATCGTCACAACTGGCATCTAATGGGTAGAGGAGACCAGGGATGCTGCTAAATATCCTACAATGCACAGGAGAGCCCTGTGTGTCAATAGTGCCCCAATGTCAATAGTGCCAAAGTCAAGAAACCCTTAGAGTCTCCCCTATATGAACAGCACAGACATTATGGCACTTGTTTGGCTGGCCAGCTTCAAAATTTTGTGGTTCTTCATAAATGCAGAAAAGGTAGAGGGATTTCCTTTATTTCCATTTTGGAGACTTTGTTGACAGCTAATATTGCACTTCAAATTTTATCACACCTTTAGTCCACGTTCACATCAAGGGCGGATTTTCAGTCACTTTTTTCAAGACTAACACTAACATCACCAATTTAACAAGCACTTAGGTGACATTGCTGAAGGGCTATAACAACAAGAAAGGTTAACGCAGAATGACAATAGTCACTAAAATCACGCCCAGAGTCTTAGTAGAGTTAGAGGAGGTGTGAAGTAGGGGTTGGGGACACAGCCTCTGAGGGAATGATCTGGCCACATCTCAGCTCTGGCACTTTCTTGTCAGTCACTGGCCTCTGGCAATTGCCTTTCTGGGCTTCAGTTTTCTCAGTGGGGGATAAGATTATCACAGAGTCCTTCCTCTTAGAGTTGCGAAAATTAACTACTGACACACATAAAGAGATTAGAGAGCACAATAAGGTGCCCAGGATGGCAGGCGCTTCTCTTTACCAGTCAAAGTGGGCCTGCTTGCATGACCATCGCACTGATCAGCTTTAAAATTCTGTGGTTCTTGACAGATGTTAACATGTGGGAGCAAGTCCCTTTTTATTTCCATCTTTGAGGTGAGAATGAGACGTGGTCGTTCTCATATTGTGCTTCAAAGTCACACAAAGAGATCAGTGAGTGTGGCTGCGCTATAAGTCTTCAGGGAATAATAGTTATAATAGCAGCAGGAGCAAAAGCGTTCCCTGTATGTGAGACAAGGGGCATTATTCGGTAGCTGTTGTTTTCTTCAGTTCCACGATGCGCCACAAGAGAGTTCCAGAAGACCGTTTTAAAAAACTTAAAGAGGGCTGCTTTTGGTTCTGTTTAAATTGTACCATAAATGGTCACAAGACGGGGCCAAAAGATTCCTTTTGAAAACCTGATTCATCAGTTCCTTCTTTGGTTGTTTAAATTAGACCAAAAAAATAGTACATGAGTATATTTAATTGGAACAAAAATACAACACATGGGGTTAAGTACAAACATTTCAATTCAACATACACCATATTTTTTTTTTCTTTGTTCTAGATTCTAGTCATAGAAAAACCCCTGGAAAAAATTTTCTGTTTCCATTAATCTATTGAAGATTTAATGAAAAACTTTTCAAAAAACATTACACTTCACTGGTGGTGATTTAGCACCCCCGTCGCATAGAAAAAAAATGGGGTTCCTGAGATCTGCTATAAAGAGCCCCAGTGCCCTGCTTTGACAGATTACTGTGAAGGCAGAGTTGCCTTGGTGACTCCGGGTTTCTCTTCCAAGTTCATACCTGAGCAAATGAGAGACAGTGCGGGGAGCATAGCAGCATGGCTTTCTGGGGTGCTGGGCTCTGTTAAAGGAAAGCTCCAAATAGGATTTTCAATCACAAAAATTAACAGCACACAGGGTCTTTTTTCCCAGTCCCTTGTCTCCTCCCTGGAGGGGAGGGGTGGGGGGAGGGGTGTCAATCCCCTGAGGCCGTGGGTGGAGCCTGAGGAGCCTCTTACCTTAGCGCACCAAACCCCGCCCCCGTCCCGCCCCTGGTTGTCCCCAGGAGGTGGAAAGAACCTGAGAAACACACTTTCCAAATGGTGCATGTGCACAATTTTCGAGAGCATGACGTAATAGCCCCGGAGAAAAGGCCCTTGAGGTCTTTCAGACGTCCCAATAGGACTATTCAAATAACGATAATTCCTTGGAAATTGTTATTTCACTTTCTCTCTTTCATACTTCTGTAAAGTACAGACTTAAGAACAATAATGAAGTAAGAGCCCTGAAGTCTGGAGCCAAAGAGTCCCAGTTTTGGCAGCGAAGGGAAGAGTAGAAGAGGGAGGAGGAGAGAAGAAGGCAAGAGGGAAGAGGAGGTGAGGATCGAATGGAGTGCTCAGTGCCGGTGCTGTGTGAGCACCTACCCTCCGTGCCCACTCATTTAATAACCAAAAGAATTCCACTGATTTGGTGCTTTTGGCTTCACTGACAGGCAAAGAAAGAATTTGAGAAGTGACTTTTACAAGGTCACACACCAGTAAGGGGTGAAATCAGAAGTCAAACCAGATAACTAAGAGACGCCAAATATGTGGGTTTTTAATAAAAGCCTACTATTAACCATCCACAGCCTTTGGGGTTTACTCTGTGGTGGTGGTTGTCGGAGCAACATGCAAAAAACAGGTTGTTTGCCCTCTGTTGGTTTGACTGAGGGGGCAATGACCACAGAGGATACCCATTTGACTCAGACGCTCTTGCTGGGAGGTCCCCAGTGTAGAGCAGAAGAAACTCCTTCATGCTCTGGGCCGTGGCCTGCCTGGTAAAAACTTCCTGGGTCCCTCCAAGGTGGTAGTTTCCCTTCTACTGTTTATTGATGCGCTACAAAAGGAAAGTGCTTGTAAACAACTTGAGTGCATGAACAAGCTAATTAAAACAATCAATAGCTTGTGAATGAAAAAAGTAGTAAAACTAATTATTATAGATTGGCCCTGTGGGAAGAAGAAAATTGCTGACATTCTTCAGGTCTAAGCTGATCCATCTGAGACAGAAAAGCACAGTTTACCAGGTCCCTTCAGAGGATATGGTTCCTTCCCAGCCCAGATTCAAACTCTCCTGCTTCTCATCCCAACCTGTAATTTCCTTCTTGGCAGTTCCTCTATGCAAGTGACCCTCCAATGATCCTCACTCCAAACCGTTCCCTCTAGGCAAGCATCTGACTTTTCTGTTTTTAACTTAAAGAATCATGAAAGATTTGACTCTGAGAAGCACAGCATTGAAGGACGCTGCAGACCTCTAGTAAAATGACCCACAGGATGCATGACTCCTTTTGCGAGTGTTTCCACTTTCCACTTTTCCATTTTCTAGTTTCCACTTGATGGCTAGCCAGTCTTTGCGTGAGCACCTTCCAGTGACAAGAAATGACAGCTGTGGCTGCTCTGACTGCTGTCAAATACCTCTTGCTTTTCTTTCGAGTTATACTCTGTCCCTCTAACGTCCCACTATGGCTCATTCTATCTCTTGGGGCCTTAGAGAATAAGAAAAATGCCTTTCCCAAGCATTTGAAGGCAGAACTGTGTCAGCTCATGCCTTCCCAGTGTCCAGTTCTACTTCCAAACTTGCTAGGTGTTCTACCCCCAGGAGCGGAGCACCCGTTGAAACGTTCTCCAGTTTACCCAGGAGAGGTGTTTACCTGAAATGGCCAAAAGCAGCCCTGAGCAGGGGAGGATCAGAGTCGTCTCTGGGAGAAGCAACAGTCATAGCTGAGGGGAAGTGGAACACCAAGTCCAAAGTAGATCGGGGAACAGAGGAAGGACATCAAACAATAAATTTGTTAGCTCAGAGGGTCAGGAGTAGAGGAGAAACAGGAAGAAGAATAGGTCCAGAAAGGCAGTTCAGAACTAAGACCACGAATAGTAAATTTTTACAGGAGCTCCCCTTTTACATAGCTATTCACATGTGTCCCATGGCCATGCAGGGCCAGACACCCTCAGTTAAACACTGGGAGTTCTTCAAGTATTTATTATACAACAGGTTATCGAAACTGCCTTTACAACACATTCGAGAATCTTGTTGAACATCCCATCAACTCACTGGTCATTAGTTGGTAGAATCACCTGACACATTGGGGTAACAGGGTGTCTGAGAGGTGTTGAAAATGTACACCAGGGCATGGAGCAGTCTTTCTTTGCTCAGGAAAAGTCTCTTTAGTGGACTCTTTTAATTAGGTAAACATAGCTGGATAGAGTGCATGGGAAGCACTTAGTGTAGCCAGTAAGACCAGCTCTCTTCATCTCTCCTCTTAGACTAAGTGAGTCTCAGCGTTTTTGGACAATGGGAAGTAAGTGAGGCAGAGGTGGCCATGAGGCAGAGAGATACAGATCATCTTGCAGAATGAAGCAGTTATATTAAAAGTAATGTAAAAGTGATCATACCGTGTTCAGACTGAGTGACCAAAGCAGGTCATCTTGTTTGAAATGGCACAATGGCATTGTTCCATACCTAGTTCATAGCTGTTCCCCTCTTCCAAATTTCTTAGTGGTCACTAACTGGTGACATCATTCACAGTTCATGGAGGATCTAACGTCATTCACCCACATCAGGAAATTTGTGTGCACTTAGAACAGCGGATTTTGTTCATTCAGCTAGCCTTTCCAGCTTCCTCTTTGCCAGGCCCTGCAGCGGGTGCTGTGGGTACAGCTGCAAGCTCTGTGAGTGCTCTCTCACCACCCTCCAGTTCCCTTGGAGCACATCCTGAGCTTCTTGCTTTGTACCTGCTCACACATAGCAAGATGCCTGGAGACCCTGGAAAGTTCTCTAGCTACTAAGGTTAACTTATCCTTTACGATTAAAATGAAATGGAAAGCCCAGCTTCCCTCTCCAAATCTCTAGATTATTCTTTTCCTAATCACTTCTGGGCTCAGCTTCCTGCTTCTGTTAATTCTCAGTCCCCACTCAACCCTTCACCTCCTGTGTGCATGGCCTCTTTTCCACACCATGTTACCCCACTGGGGAAAATGCTCCAATTCCTGCACCCCCACACCCTACTGTCAAGAAAAACAACACACTGTGTCAGTTCATTTCCTCTGAGATTTGGTCACCAGGACAGAATTAGAAATGCAAGAGATTTCTTGAGGAAATCTTGAGATTTCTTGAGGGAAGAGCGAGAGAGAGAACGCGCATGCACACACACACACACACACACACACACACACACAGGAGTGGGCGGGGAAACCTTAGAACATGATGCAGGTCTGACACCTGTGACGAGAGAAGGGGAAGGAAGAGGATTTGCAAGAAGAGCCTCAGAAGACAGTACAGTTCTGGGAAAGTCCTGAGCAGGCAGATGGGAGATCTAGAGCAAAGATCGCCCAGTGGAAGAGTCCTGCGTTGGGCAGAAATGGCTGAGCTAGAGGTCTCCGCTGAGTTCAGTCAAGGCTGGAGCAGCCCAGGTAGATGGCGGCCTTGGTGTGAACATTGCAGTGGGTCCCCAAGGTGCACGAGCTGGAGGCCAACCTAATTGCATTGTTTGTAGCAGTTTCTCCCCAAGAGAGATCTGAGTGAATGACGCTCCACAGCTGGCTTGGAGCACCACATAGCAGACTTTTATTGAGGTTCTAAAATACAGGAGAAAATGATGGGAGTCATGTGAAAGCACAGCACAGCCAATAGAGGAAAATAAATATTGGACCCCACTGGTTTTAAACTTACTAGGCCATTCCTAACCACTTGTGGCTCTCTTTGTGGTGGTCCCTCACATTACCCCCTCACCTCACTTCCCTTGGCTCCTCTTTCCCTTTGTTTTTTCTCTTTCCTCTGGCTGTTAACCTTCAATTCTTGTTATTTTTCTCATACAAGGCAATTTATCCTTGGGGATTTCATCTTTCACGTGCCAGGTGTTTCACAAAACAAAGGATAGTCTTCTCTCTAAACAATTCTACTTCCATCTTTATAATTAATGTTTTTAGGCCCATTATGTATTTTCTTTGTACAATTTCTACAGAGTTTCAGAATCTTAATTGTAGGTATTATTTGAAAACTGAGTGCATTTTTTGCCAGGGAATTAACAGATACGTCTTCTAAGATCCTTATCGTAGCTGTCAATTGCTCTATGAGTGACATCAACTGAGTTTAATTCAACAGTATTTATGGAGCTGCCCTCAGTCCTAGAAACTAAACTAAGTCATTTTGCAAAGAGAAATAAAATCAGTTCCTACCCCTAAGAAATAAGCTTCCAGCTTCTTGAAAGAAAAGTAGGGATATGTAAAAGGATCCACTACCAACTCAGTGGCTGAGCAGATGTCTAGATGAGAAGGCTGAAAATGGCTTCTGAGATCCTCGTTCAGGTGGAGTGATTAATGTAATTTATCCAGAGAAAGGACAGGACAAAACGCAGATGGGGGTGGAAATGGAGAAATAGGTGATTTTAGAGATAGATGATGTTTCAGCGGTGCTCAAATATTTTCCTGAATGGATGAATAAATGAAATGAAAAGGCAATGGCATGAGCTTTTCAAAGGTAACTGGAAATTCCAACCCTAGGAGGGTGGTGAAGGAATGGCCTGCAGAGAAATGGTTAAGTGGTAGGTTTGATGAGGCTGCCCAGTGGAAATACTGTGGGACCCAAGGAATTTAACAAAAATCCCCTACCCCTGGACAAGCAGAGAAAGACTAACTCCATTTTGTGCTACACCCACCATCTCATGTATAACCCCCACATGACCTACTTATTGCCTAAGACACTCCCCCACCCTAGTCAAGCCGCTGAGCACACCCTTACTGGAAATTGGCTCGTATAGGAATACGGAAACCCTAACCGCCAAAGAATGTAAACCCCGCCTTTTGCCTGCCAAACTTGCGCGCCAATTCTGACCAGAATGATAGGCTAGTTCAAACAGTTACTATAGGGTAAATTGTAATTCAATCGGCCACCTGCATGTGGACTGACATGACTATGCAACTTTCTGTGTGTGTTACAATCTCATTGGCCACTGGCCCGTATAAAACTGCTACGCCTCTTAACCTAGGGGTCCAAGTCCCTGCTCTGCTGTGTCAGGTATACTTGGGCCCAAGCTCGAGCTTGCAAATAAACCCTCGTGCGTTTGCATCGGTATCGGCTCCTTGGTGGTCTCTCGGATTCGAAATCGGGGGCATTACAGTACATCAGAGACAGAACAGCATAAGACAGCATAAGAGACAGAACACACTAAGTCTAGAATCCTCAGAGATGTGTACAGAAACAGACTGAGTAAAGAAAAGATTGTTCCAAGAGGAACAATCAGAACAGAGAGTAACAACCTGTCACTGAAGGTAAATGCAGAATCACAAGAAGCTAGACTAGAAGAGGAAGAAAAAACAGGTTAGATTCTTCTTTGGTGACCCTCAGAGCCACCGTTTCAACAGTGAGGGGACAAAATGCAGAGAGGACTTTTGCTCTTGCTGGAAGGAGAGAAGTTAGCATTAGAATACTGAACATTGGAGGAAAAGACGAGAAGCCAGAGAAGCCAGAGAAAAGCGGAGCATGGCCAGAGCCTGAGGGAAAGGGGTCCAGAGAGGAGAGTGGGTGGGACTTAGTGATGAGACCGTCTTGCTGCCAGAGGCTTGAGGCAACCATTGATTGGGCTGGGTCAGAGGTAGCCTTGGAAAGGAGTGGGGCACTGTGTTCTCCTACACAGGAGGGCAGATCAACACAGAAGAAATGGACTGAGTGGAAAAAAGGGAAATTGAGGGTGAAGTGGGCCTTCCTCCCACCTCTTAGAGACAGAGGACCAGGTGGGGCTCTGGTCTTTGGAGAGCATAACAGGTTGGAAAAGGCCATAGGAGTCAGCCAGAGATGACCTTGAGGAAGCTAGGAAGGTGTGTGTTCTCATCCTCACACTGACGACAATTCATTCACAGTGATAGCTATTGTTAGAGTTCTTATTTTTCACATATTATTGATGTGGAGAACAAAGGCAAAAGGAAATGTAGATAAAATTAAATTTCCTTATAGCCCATTGACAAATACTTGAGGCAGGCAGAGTAAGACATTCCTCCGGGAACTCCCAACTGTCTCAATGTTAATGCCTGGCTAGAGGCAAAAACAACCTTAGCTCGAGGATAGTCAGGCCTCAAGGATCTGTAAGTCTTGGTCACCAGACCAAGGATTCCAAAATCCTTTTGGAAACTTCCCTGTGCCTTTACCTTCCCCAATTCCCAACTATGTGATCAGTCACCCCTCACACTTACAGCGCAGCTCTTTCTGCCCACAGGGGTCCTGACCCCGTGTCTTAATAAAAACACCTTGTTGCACCAAAGAAGTCTGAAGAATTCTTTCTTGGCCCTCGGCTCCAAACCCCAACACTTCAAACTGCATCATTTTGGCACCCCAATGTGAGGCCTGCGTCTTCTCATCTGGACTCTGAGCCTCGGTGCAAACTTGGTAAGTACTCCTCTCCTCTCCCTTTACTTTCATTTCAGGAGCTTTTCAGGGAGTATGGTCT
Organism: Prionailurus viverrinus; assembly: GCF_022837055.1. Classification (NCBI taxonomy): domain Eukaryota; kingdom Metazoa; phylum Chordata; class Mammalia; order Carnivora; family Felidae; genus Prionailurus; species Prionailurus viverrinus. The sequence goes on from NC_062568.1 coordinate 134,160,934, forward strand.
TATTGGAACACTCTCATATCAATTGCTCAGGCTGCAATCCTCTAACCCACGGCTCCTCTATGGGGAAGAGAAAGCCTGCCTTTTGGCTGGAAGTTAGTACCTTGGCCGGAATGCTAATAAAGACTCAGAAACTTGATGCCCTCTCTATATTCCCATTCTTATACAAAAGTTGTCTGTGTTGGGCACAGGACAGCCACCTAACTCACCAGGACAGCTTAGTCTTAAGACTCCCGTGTGAGGTTTCCTCCTCATTGGTCTAATGTGACACCCTTCACATCTCTGGCCTAGCTGCTTCTGGCCTCGAGACCTCCACTTGGAGCACATCAAAACCAGTAACCGACTGAATTAAACCCAACCAGGATCTTTCCCTAGGGAAGCTGGTTGTAAAGACTACATGTATTGGAATGTCAGTTAGATCATGATGGATTTCTGTCTTTACTGTTTTCCATCAGTGTCCCTTACTGGCTACTTAAATTATAAAGTTGGGTAATTTCCCCTTGAGAAACTCTCCTAGTGCTTTCTATGGGTTAAAAAGGAAGGATTCTTCAAGGCAAAGCATGTATTTTGATCCATTCAGTGCTACCCATTTATAGTCTAGAAAGCAAATGGGGAAGGGGAAGGTGGTAGCTAGTATCCCTCCTACAGGTCTTTACAGTGGGAATGGTGACCAACAGCGGTTTCGTTCAAAGAATGCCTCAGATTGCTTTTGATACCAAGAAGCTCTGACATGTCCTGCGCCTGGGATGTCACCCAGGAGACAGGGGCAGGGGATGTTTGGCAGTAGACCTTTTCTACTTTTCTAGAAGCATGAGAGCTTCTTCAGCCCCCAAGGATTCTCCCTTGGGATGCCTTTTAACTCACGGAAATCAATTCGGATTGTAAGATCTAGGAAAGAAAAAACTGATCTTCTTCTGTAACATTGCATGGCCTCAGTACTCCTTAGGAGATGAGGGGAGATGGCCATTATTGGGACGTTAAGCTTCTGTATGATCTATCAGATCTCTTCTGCAAGAAGCAGGGAAAATGGACTGAGGTACCTATATCCAGGCCTTCATGGCCCTAAGTCAGGATTCGGACCTGAGGGCCTATTGTAGAATGTGTTACCACCAACCAGGTTCATAAACCCCATCTGGATATACTGGATGATGACCGCCTAAATAGGCCCATTCCTCCTAATAAGCCAGGGCTACTTCAGGAGTCACTGACCAGTCCAGACAAAGAGGACACTGGCTCTGTTGCTATCCCTCCTCCTTATAGACCCCAAGACCTGTCTGCTCCCAGCCCAGCTGGACAAACTAGGAGTGGGATTCCTTATCTTGCAGGAGTTCCAGCTAACTTTGGAATGCATCTTCTTAGGAAAGTTGCCAATGGAGAAATGGGCATGATTCAAGTCCATGTCCCCTTCTCCATGGCAGACCTGGCCCAGATAAAATAATAATTAGGACGGATCATGGTGTGTGCGGGTGACTGATCCTTGCCATGTCTTCGCACAAGACTTTCGGGATCAAGCGATTTCTGGCCAGGAAACAAAAGCAGAATCATCCCATTCCCTAGTGAGTTCAGATAAAGACTGGTAATAAAATCAGGTACAACTCCAAGAGGCGGCATTGGAGAAGAACGAAGCTGGGTCTGTAAGAGATCGCTCGTGCGATGGCACGCATATTTATGCTGCATGAAGGTCACGTGTTCCTATCCCATCACTCTGTAAACCTCCCTACTACCTGAACAATAGATATGCTTTATCAGGGAAATGATTTTTCTCTGCTATTATGCTTCTGTACCAGTAGGTTAGTAATAAATATGTGAGAACTTTTGACTGAAAAGAAAAAAACAATTAGGACAATATTGCGAAAACCCTTCTCAATTTATTGAATCCACAATTAACAAGTGTATATACTGTTTGATTTGACCTGGCAAGATATATACATCATATTAACTCGTTGCACCCATGAGGAAAGGAACTGTATGGGGGATGTATTTGGAGTATCTCTGGCAACCAGAGATAGGGAACGTTATCCGGTAGGGGGCGCTGCTGTTCCAAATACCGAAGCACACTGAAATTATCCGGAGGACAGACAAGGAAGGGAAAGGTGAGATCATGTGATTACTTGTTTAACACAAGGAATGAAAAAAGGAATCACTATACCTGTAAATTTTGATAACATTCAGGAAGTTATTCAAGGAGCTGGTGAGAATACAGCTCTATTTCAGGGTCATTTGATAGAAGCTATCAGTAGAAATGCAAATCTGGACCCAACCTCACCTGAGGGAACAACTATACTAAACCTGCATTTTATAAGTCAGCTGGCACCTGACAGCCACTAAAAACTGACTAAAATGTCCTTAGGTCCTCAAATCTTCCCTCTTCCCCCAGAACCTACTAGAGGTAGCAACTGGAGTCCTCAATAATACAGATGTGGCCTTAAAGCAAGGAAAGGACCGGAGAGCTGAATTGCAGGGTAAAATATAGACTCAAATATTGGCTGCCACTATTGTGGATTCCCCACGACACCAGACTAACCAGGGGCCAAAGAAAAAGCTGGTATCAAAGAATCAGGTAAGACTCCATGCTAGCACTGTGGTCAGATCAGACAGTAGAAAAAAGAATGTCTAAACAAATGTTCTCCACCAGGGCCATGTCCTGTCTGTAAGAAAAAAACGACATTGGAAGAAAAACTGTCCTCATCTCCAGAGAGAGAGGGAGACAGGAACTCACTTCCCTGCCTGAGAGCAGGAACCAGAGGATCTGGCATGATGGGGCCCTGAGGCTGGTCTGGCTCCCTTTGACATCAAGATGACTGAGCCCTGGATTACTCTGGATATGGAAGGCAAGTTTATCAATTTTGTTATTGATATAGGAGCCACTTTCTCTGTTCCTATTCAGCACTCCGGTTCTGCTTGTTTTTCTGACCATAAAATTGTTGGCATAGAAGGGGAAACTACGTGCCATTGGACAATGCCTTTAACCTGTATATACAAAAGTCAATGGGTTACTCATGTTTTTCTACTTCTTCTGTCTTGTCCTACTCCATTACTTGGACGAGACTTAATGTGTACACTGGGAAGCAGGTTTTCCCTTACTAAAGAAGGGGATGGCTTGTTCTCTTTAATACCTGGATAGCTAAAACCTTATCCTGCTATCCCTACTACTAGCTGGAAGGAAATAAATCCACAAGTCTGGGATTGTGGATGTCCTAGAACATCCTAGGAAGCCCTAGGACGGCTCTTAAAGCCCAACCAGTTAAAGTGATTTTAAAGAACCCAACCAGGGGTGCCTGGGTGGCTCAGTCGCTTAAGCATCCAACATTGGCTCAGGTCATGATCTCATGGTTCCCAATTGGAGCCCCACTTTGGATCCTCTGTCTCCCTCTCGTTGTCCCTGCCCCCAACTCTAAAATAAATAAACATTTAAAAAAGATAAATAAATAAAGGACCCAATCACTACCCTTCATAGAAAACAATATCCCTTAAAACCTGAGGCAAAGGCTGGATTGCAACCACTTATTGATAAGTTTCTCAAACATAGTATTTTAAAGCCTTGTCAATCTCCTTATAACAATCCAATTTTACCAGTCAAAAAGCCAAGTGGGGACTATTGAATGGTACAAGACTTGAGAACTATAAATGAAGCTTTATGCCTGTTTATCCCATAGGCCCAAATCCCTATACTATTTTCACCCAGGTCCCTGGTGATGCCCACTGGTTTATAGTACTCATTTAAAAGACACCTTCTTTTGCAGCCCTCCAAGTGAGGAAATGCAGCCACTATTCGCCTTTGAATGGGCCTCACCTTTGAGCCCCCAGGCTGCTCAGTTAACATGGATGGTCTCCCCAAGCCACCACTGGGATTTAGAGACAGTCCTCACCTTTTTTGAGACTGCATTTAGTAAAGACCTTCATGCCATCGCCTTGCCTCAAGGGACTACAGTTCAGTATGTGGATGATATTTGATTCCGTAGTCCCACGAGAGAAATGTCTGATGGCAATTCTGTAACTTTACTTGATTTCTTGGCAGACAGGAGAGGGTACTGCATCTTCCTTAAAAAGATGCAAATATCTAAACAGAAAGTACAATATTTGGGACATGAGCTAACGCCAGGTCACCATATCCTGTCTACTGACAGGAAAAAGACTATATTAGATCCTGGACCCCCAGCTATGAGAAAACAACTCCGTACTTTCCTAGGAATGGCAGGTTCTTCCCAGTTTACACTTTCCTAGGTATGGATTCCTGGATTTGGGCTCTTAGCCAAACCATTGTATGGTTCAGTTAAAAGCCCTGATGAGGAACCTTTATTCTGAACTAAAGCCCAGCAGACGGCCTTTCAAACATTAAAAGCTTTTGCCAGCCGCCGATTTGGCTTTACCAAATTTAGAAAAACCTTTCACTGTATATGAAGCAGAAAAACAGGGACAAGCTGTGGGAGTTCTTATCCAGAAATTAGGAAGTGAAACAAGACCGGTGGGCTATTTTCCGAAGTCACTCGATAATGTCGCTCAAGGTGGCGGCTTGTCTTCAAGGGGTGGCTGCAAGAGGCCTCCCAGTAGAAGAGGCCTCAAAACTTACTCTGACACAGTCTCTGCGAGTGATGACTCCACATCCGGTCCAGAGTGTCTTAGAAACCAAAGGCCACCAATGGATGACGGGAGGCCACTTAGCAAATACCAGGCTAGATACACCTGAAATAATACTTAAAACCTGTCAAACCTTAAGCCTAGCTATCCTTATGCCTGGCCATTATACTTGTATGATAGACTGCGACTACTCAGAGATTATTGATCTTGTTTATTCTAGCAGACCAGATTTAAAGGAGTCCCCTATTGAAAATGCAGACGATAATTGGTTTACTGATGGCAGTAGCTTCCTGGATAAGGGAGGGAGAAAAGCTGGATGTGCTATAGTTAGTTTAATTAAGACCACTGAGGCAAAAGCCCTTCCAACAAATACTTCTGCTCAAAAGGCTGAATTAATAGCACTTATCCATACTCTTCAATTGCTACATACCCATGGAGGAAGGAAAGGGGATTATTATCAAGCCGTAATTCCCCAATCAAATATGGGCCTGAAACTATTTCTTTTCTTTTCTTTTTTTTTCTAATGTTTATTTATTTTTTGAGAAAAAGAGACAGAGCATAAGCAGGGGAGGGGCAGAGAGACAGGGAGACACAGAATCTGAAGCAGGCTCCAGACCCTGAGCTGTCAGCACAGAGCCCAAAACAGGGCTTGAACTCACAGAGTGCAAGATCATGACCTGAGCCAAAGTTGGATGCTTAACTGACTGAGCCATCCAGGGGCCTCTGAAATTATTTCTCTTCTTGAGCCTGTATATCTACCTAAGGAGGTAGCTGCAATTCACCTCAAAGGACCTCAGAAGGATATGATCTTAGGGGGACCTGGGTGGCTCAGTTGGTTAAGCATCTGACTCTTGATTTTGGCTCAGGTCATGATCTCACAGTTTGTGAGACTGAGCTCTGCACAGGGCTTTGTGCTGACAGTGCAGAGCCTGCTTGAGATTCTCTCTTTCCCCCTCTCTCTGTCCTTCCCCCACTTGCATGCAAGCATTCTCTCATTCTCTCTCTCTCTCTCTTTCATAAATAAACTTAAAAAAAAAAAAGGATATGATCTTAGAATCTAAAGGAAACAACTTGGCAAACCATGCAGCCAAACAGGCAGCACAAAATAAATAAATATTCAGTCTCATACCAATCTTAACTCCAATAAAGTCCATAATTCCAATCTATTCAGACCAAGAAATTCACAAAGTGCAGGAATGAGGATATTCAAAAAATGCATAGGACTGGCTTGTTAATAATAAGGGGAAAATCTTTATACCCAAAAATAACCAATGGAAGATAATACGGGGTTTACACCAGGCTACTCATTTGGGCAAAATACTTTAAAACATTGTATTAAAAATATATTTGATCGAATAAATTTAACAGCTACAATAAAACTGGTCTGCCGATCCTGTATTGTTTGTGCACAAGTAAATCTGGAAGACGCGGTCTGCCCTCCCCCACTTTTAAAACCAATCCAAAGCCATAGGACATATCCATAAGAGGACTGGCAGCCTGATTTCACACAAATGCCTCCTTGCAAAGGCTATGAGTTCCTACTGGTGTTTGCTGATACTTTCACTGGGTGGATGGAGCCTTTCCATGTAAAATGGAAAGAGCCATGGAAATAACCAAAGTTTTCTTGCTAGAAATTATTCCTAGATTTGGCCTCCATGATCCCTTCAAAGTGACAATGGTCCTTCTTTTACTATGCAAATAAATAGCACAAGATTTTAAAATTAAATATTTTGGAGGTGCCTGGGTGGCTCAGTTGGTTAAGCATCAGACTTGATTTCAGCTCCTTGCTGGGCATGGAGCTTGCTTAAGATTCTCTCTCTTCCTCTCCCTCTTCCTCTGCCCCTTCCTTGCACCACCCCCTCACCTCAGTTCTCTCTCTCTTTCTTAAAAAAAAAAAAAATTAAATATTTTCTACATTCATCTTGGCATCCACAATCCTCTGGGACGGTGGAAAAAGCTAATCATACTCTAAAATGATACCTTACTAAACTTAGTCCAGAGGCCCAGGAAAATTGGGTTACTCTCTTACCAATAGTACTTCTCAGAGTAAGAACAGCTCCAAAACAACCTCTAGGACTTAGCCCTTTTGAGTTATTATATGGAAAGCCATTTCTTACAGACTTGTTACTAGATCAAGATTATAATACTCCATCAAATTTTTCACTTAAGGTTGGTTTAATGGTAAGTTACTTAATGAGTATACTGATCACATGCTCCCCAAACCTGATTTAACTACAACTGAAAGTCCGCCGCACCTAAGTCCTGGAGATATGATTTATTTAAAAGATTGGAAGTCAAATACAGTGGGGGATTTAAATCCAAAATAGAAAGGTCCATATGTACTCCCACCGCAATAAAATTAGAGGGGCACTCTTCATGGGCTCGTATCTAGAATAAAGCCTGTACCTCCTTCACAGGAAACCAATGAGCAAACTAACATGCCTTCTTACACCTGTGAACCTGTAGAAAATCTAAAATTCCTCTTCAAACAACAATGAAGGTTGTATATTTTCTCCTTGTTTTCTGTTCATCTATCTTAGCTGACAATTCCTTTCTATAACGGACACAGTATTATACTGAACTGCGACATCAAACAACTTGTTGGATATATGGAATTTGCTCAAGTCAAGTTCATCTGAATTCCCTGGTGGGTTTTCCCCTTTGCAAGGCACTGATTGGCACTCTCTGTATACTTATATTTCAGAAATAATATATAATGATACCACGTTTCATTGATAAATCTATCACTACTTAGAATGTTTCTTCCCAGCCCATGACCAATAGAACATGGAATTTATCAAGACATAACCAGACTTTTTCATACCCTCAAACTATTAAAATATTAACTGATTTTACAAACCCACAAATTGATGCCCTCTAATGAGTGCCTAACTTACAAAACCCCACTTATCACTATACTGAGGATGGCATATATCAAATTTGGGATGCATATTTATGGCTCACACCTACTACTGGACAGTTCATTCAAACAGCAATTTTATGGGGGAGGCAAGAAATCATACATATGACACTTGGGCAAATAGCACATGGCATTTAGGATGGCTATCATTAGAACAGGTTCTCAAACCATTATGCTCCAGGCAGCTGATTGGCTTGCTACTGGTTGGATAAGGCGACCTGGAATCAGATGGCTGGCTCCAAATGAAATCCACTGGTTATGTGGAACTAACCACATATCCTCTAGGTCATCGTCGCACCTTACGTTTTGCCTGGATTCATGGGTGCGTTATCCAACCATCACTTCCCCAGGTGATCTTCCCAATTTAAAAATAAGATGGACACAGTCTAGAAAACAGATGATCACTTGGTGTCCATTTTTGCTCCATCTGTAGGATTAGAAAGTGTAATTTGGCTTATAGAAGCCCTTAATAAATGCACCGTGAAGGTCCTCAATGATTCACAGAACAGCATCTCCTTACTTAATACTCAAGTCGCACAGATAAGCAAGGCTGTTCTACAAAATACAATGGCTTTAGATGTCCTAACAACAGCACCAGGTGGTACATGTGACATTATTAACACAGGATGCTGTGTATACATCCCAGATGATCAAAAAAATGTCACAAAGCTATTAAAAGATATGAATACCCAAATCGAGGCTCTACAAAATCTTTCCCTCCTTTTCAGTGATTGGTTACATTACTGGTTTGGAGGGGCATTATGGTCAACTATTAAGGGTCTCTTTGTTGCACTTCTCATTCTTATAGCTGTATTCATCCTAATATATTGCCTTTTTCAGTGTCTCTCTGCTGAGACTCCATCACTACGATGACTTCACATCAACAGATGATCCTTTCCACAGAGATACTTCTTTACTGTCCACATTGGATTCAGCTGCCTCTGCCTTTCGTAACTCCCCTATACATTCCCAGACTGACCAATATTGACCCATAGGTAGGGACATCTCTATGCCCCTATTCAGCAGGAAGAAGTTACAGAAGATAAGACCTTCCTCCCTCAGCAGCCTTAAAGATTTAGGGGTCAAAATTGTTGGGGGGGGCAGAGGTGATGTGGAGAACAAAGGCCAAACGAAATGGAGATAAAATTAAATTTCCTTATAACCTACAGGCCATTGACAAATACTTGAGGCAGGCAGGGTAAAACATTTCTCCTGAAACTCCCTACAGTCTTAATGCTAATGCCTGCCTAGAGGCAAAAAAAAAAAAAAAAAAACCCACACAAAAAACAAAAAACCTTAGCTTGAGGATAGTCAGGTCTTTAGGATCTGTAAGGCTTCTTTAACATATGAAAGCCCTTTTGGAAACTTCCCCTGGTCTTTATTTCCCCAACTCCCAAGTATACAGTCTGTCAGCCCTCACAATTAAAATGCAGCTCTTTCTGCCCATGGGTCCTGCCTCTTGCTTTAATAAAAGCACCTTTTTGCACCGAAGGGGCTCCTGGCTGGCTTAGTCGGTGGAGCACACAACTCTTGATCTCAGGGTTGTAAGTTCAAGCCCCAAACTGAGTGTAGAGGTTACTTAAAAATAAAATCTTTAGGGGCGCCTGGGTGGCTCAGTAGGTTGAGCATCTTACTACAGCTCAGGTCATGGTCTCACGGTTTGCGGGTTCAAGCCCTGCATCGGGCTCTGTGCTGACAGCTCAGAGCCTGGAGCCTGCTTTGGATTCTGTGTCTCCCTCTCTCTCTGCCTCTTCCCCACTTGTGCTCTGGATCTTTCAAAAATAAACATTCAAAAAAATAAAAAGAAATAAAATATCTTAAAAAACAAAAAATAAAATAAAAACACCTTTTTGCATCAAAGACATCTCAAGAAAGAAACTTGGCCTTGGCTCTGAACCCCAACACTTCAAACCGCATGATTATCTCACTTAACTCTTGAAACAATCCTTAAGCTAAGTTCTGAGGGGTGGAAACCAAAGCACGGAGAGGTTTTAAAAAATGTTTACAGTGATGGAGCTGGACTTCCAACCTACTTCACCTCACCTTACAGCCCATGCCATAAAATGCCTTTTTCTAGAATACCTTACCTTTCCCATCATGACTTACAAAACGTGTGCTCTTACCAAGCTCTGCCCAGGAATCCTCAGTCTGATTTCCCAGTCTGGACTCTGGACCTTCTCAGAGGTGCCTCCTGTATCAGAAGTACCCTATGTCCCCTTCCCTCTCTGCCAAGCACACTGTTTTCCCCACCCCCTCTCTTCAAAGATTTCTTCATGGATACCTTCTCTGTGAGGTCCTCTCTCTGTGGGTGAATCTGAGATTGAGATTCTCTTGCTCTTGTGTTCACTGTAAAGCTTAGGTATTTTCCTATCATTGGATGACCAAGCTTGTGGGAACCTTTGTGTCCACCTGGATGTCAGCTCCTTGAGAGTGTCCCAGTCTCAAAGCAGGGAGGACTTTCGTCCGCTCTCAATATGTCCTAACCAGTCTCTACTCTGAGATACTAGTTAACACATAACATTTGTAGAATATGATGATATTGCCAACAAATGTGTATTTACCTGCCTTCTCTATAAATGTAAGTGGCCAAAACCTCTATAAGGATTTTAATCAAGAGGTAACTTTTCTCAAAATCGGATTGCTTTATTTTCTGAACTTATACCTAGCTAGGGATTTGGTCATTTCATCCTTGTGTTTTATCTACCTTTACACTGTTCAGTTGCTCCTGAGTTAAAAGGGAAAGGCTAGCAATTTCCTGCTCCTTGCCTGGTCTGTTGCTAGAAACGTGTGAGATTTACTTGGCTCTGGTTTCCCTGAATATCTCTACCTTTCCAAGGAGGCATCCAAACGCTGCATTAAGGCAGCATTAATCTCTGCAGTGTTTCTTCCCGCTCAGGAGTTACCTCTTCCTGAATCCTCTTCGTTTATTGGAGGGAAATTCCTAATTGCCCTTAATTTATCACTCCTCTGACCCTGTTTCCATTGCTGATACATTTTATTGGCTTCATGAAGACAAGACCAAAGCACTAAACTAAAATAAATTAAAATGAAACCTACTTCAATGCTTTAAGTTCCTGAATGTTCTCCCTTACCCACTATGGCTTTTAAGGTATTTAAAGAATCTCTCATCGTGTGGCTTTTTCTAAAGCCATTCTTCCATCACTGTCTACTCCAGATTTTTCTCAGTCACTTTTGTACCCTGTTAGTATTGTTTCAGTCCTCCTACCCCTTTTTAAAACCTCTTCTTTTTAAGCATGCTGGTTTTATAAATCAAGAGCCTTCTGTTTTTCCCATGGTCATTTTTGGTTATTCTCATGTGGTCCTTCCTCATTTAGTAGTTTTTCTGAGCAGTTAATTCATTTCCTGGACACAGAGGGTTTTAAAGAAGCCTTACTTTGCCTTATTATCCACTTTGCCCCTCAATCAACCCTTTGTAATAGTATCTGGTTCTTCTAATCCTATTTAACATCCTCATCTACTTTATAATCAACTCTCCACTCTCTTCAATGACCAGCTTCTGTGGTTCATCCTTCTATTTGCCTTTCTCCCGTGATATTACATCCGGGCTGATCAAAATCGAGCTTCCTTTAGCTTTCTGCCAATTGATTTTTAGGAGTGAGTCAAAAATAATTTTATTTTGGGCTCATGGTAACTCTTTTTCACTTGTGCCAATAATCATGTATGCTAAACACATTGTGCCAATAATCATGTATGCTAAACACATTGATTTAAAAATAAGCACATGCTTATTGTCATAAAGCAACCGTATTTTTTCCCATGACCTCCTACTAGTTATAAAACATTTCATCTCCTTAGGTAATTATGATAGTCACAGAAATAACTTTTAAATACTGCTATGTGTCTTCTCTAAAAAACTATCTCATTTTCATGAAAATTACCTTCTTGGTCTTAAACCATCTACACTTGCTAATACCTGTGGTATAGGTGTTTCTTAGGTTTCCGATGGAAAGATTTTGCTGACTGATCCAAGCTTAGACTTTTGCCCTTTTTTTGGGGTGACAGACAGGTTTTTCTAAATTAATTATGAAGTCATTCTCATCTGGAATTCATAATATTCATGTAACAGTCTCAAAGAGCTTCATGAGGGGCGCCTGGGTGGCGCAGTCGGTTAAGCGTCCGACTTCAGCCCGGTCACGATCTCGCGGTCCGGGAGTTCGAGCCCCGCGTCAGGCTCTGGGCTGATGGCTCAGAGCCTGGAGCCTGTTTCTGATTCTGTGTCTCCCTCTCTCTCTGCCCCTCCCCCGTTCATGCTCTGTCTCTCTCTGTTCCAAAAATAAATAAACGTTGAAAAAAAAAATTATATAAAAAAAAAAGAGCTTCATGAATAAAGATAGCTACTGTAGAGTTTGACACTCTGAGGTATAAAGGGGTTAAATTATGAGCCTCAGCAACCAAACAATAAGGCCCTGACGGAACCAAAGAGAGCCAGCCTGCCTAAATCATTTCTTCTGACTCCTCTCAAGCTCCCCCCCCCCCCCCCCCCCCCCGTGTCCCACCTCCCGTCCCTTCTCCTTTGTTACTGGCTGCTGTTTCCTCTGATTGTAATTCATTCTGTATTCCTTCCTGCTCCTCTGTCTTGGCTAATTGTTCTTTTCCCACACTACTTGGTTTTAATTTCCTCTAGTTATCACCTTATCACCAATGTCTACACTTCCTCTCTCTTTCTGACCTATCTCCAGCTCACTGCTGACCTGCAGGGTCCCTAGCACAACTGCTTAATTTCCACTGTACTCGGGTTTGCCGATCTCTGAAATGGGAGTGGTAACTCTCCCTTTCTTCCCAAAGCCGCCGGATCAAAATCCAGTCTTTCTGGGGCAGTCTTACCAATAACAAACTATGGGTGTGCTGCATTCTGTGATTATTTTAATGAACATTCCAATCGGTTTCACTAGCAAAGCTGGAAGCTGAGAGGATATGTCATCCTTTTGGCTCTGTTTGCCCCTGTTTTTAACTTTGCGAGGGAATCCAGCCACACGAGTTCTAATTTTCTCTGTGTGGCACATTCACTGACAGAGCAATTTTCTCTGTGCTGTAAAAATTTGAGTGACATCCTGAGTAAACCTATTTATCTCTTTTCTTTGAGGAAAAAAAAAAATGTTCTTCTTACCCTTCCCCACAGGGTGGTGTCCTAGGAACTCCGTCAAAACACGTAGGCTCACTCACCAAGTTTCTTCACCAAGGGTTAAAATGGAAATCTTAATTTTTAAAAGCTGGTGTCATTATTGCATTAGAGAGGAGGGATATCCAATATTTAACGTAGGCTCATTGATCCCAGGGTGTCGGCGGGGTGGGGGGGGGGGGGTGGGTAGCACTCAAGCTCGCTATTGTTTTGTTTGGTTTTATTTTGCTCCAGCAGACTTGAACCTTCTTTTTCCTTTTAGGGTTTGGGGGATGGGGAAATGAACTGTCCCTTGACTGAGGAGGTGGAGTGGAGGCCTTTGTTTTAAGACCGCAGTTCTGATTACACCTGACAGGGCTGAAACTTGATTCCCACAGAGACTACTCACACCTTATCTTCTTCATTCGTGATGATTACAGCAGGAATGCGGCACAAGGTGTCACTTTGATTCAGTCTGTATACTGCCGAGTGTGATAATAAAAAGAAAAGTTCATTTTTTGGTCCCAAGATTAGCTCCAGGGAGAGTTCTCTCCCTTCCATCAGTTTTTTTTTTTTTTTTTTTAAACTGGTCATCGAGGCTAAATCTTAATGTTCCTGGCTGAGAGTCTCATAGTTTGAGAATAATCACGTTTAATAAAAAGTCTGCCTAAGAAAAGGACTCCCATAACCTGAGCCATGGCAGTGATTTTGTGGTATTTGGATTCATGTCCGTAAAAATATTTGGACACCAGATGGTGGATTGTTAGGAGCATTCATCCCAAACCAGAAGTTTTAAAAAATTCACACACACACACACACACACACAGCACTGTGGGAGGGAAAAATCATCATTAGTTTTTTTTCCAGTCATGCTGCATGAGTAATGGCAAAAGCAAGAGCTAAAACAATAAGATTACCGTGTTGAACTCTTAATGCGTTGTCAGGAATACAGACTTCAAGTAGTGCTGAAAATATGTTCTTCCTCTGAATAATGCATACTTTAAGTGCAACTCACTTTGACAGCTTACCAATTGTACATATTTTCTAAAAAACAAAATCATCCTGCTGGTAGAGGAAGCTATTGACGGTGACCTATCTCCTATACAGGACCAGATTGAGAGGAAGCCAAATTAAACACTAAACCAACAGCCAAGGGCCCTGCTCATTAATCCAAAATGACATTTTCTCTGCAGGTTGATTTTGTTTTTAATAGTCTCAACTATCTACACTAATGGGTGGGGACGCATAGGATAAATAAACCAAAACAGGATAACAGAAAATGGAATTGATATTTAACTGTGGAATGTATGTTTGTGGGAGGGCTGTTATTTATGTCACATGGTGGTCACGCTCCATGGAGCTTTGGCTGTCCCTTTGTTGTGTTAGAGCAAACGTGAACTGTGAACTGTTCTCTGAAGGAAAAATCTGGCCCTGGCCCATGGGTCCACCTTAGTTTGTGTCTTTACAGAGATAGGTCTATGCAGATACCCGGCCTGGTTCTTCACCTGTGGATGCCAAGCTCCTAGGTATGCACCTGCATCTAATCAGAAACACAGAGTTTCGATACACGTTAGGTCCCCTGCCACACAATTTATCCTTGACTTCTCTGCTGCCTGATTGAAGAAGAGAACATCTCTGGAAGGATATATTCTGTCATTTCTTTCAGCTATTTTAAACTTAATCCCTGGATCAAGGCAGATAATTAAAGAACTTCGTGTTTGAACTGTATCATTTTGTTCCCTCAGAGAACTGCGTTCTTGAGGACTTCACTTTGCTGTGAGGCCCTAACTTAAGTCCCCTTGGGTGATCCTGTGAGAAACAACTACTGGGAACTGAGTTGCTTTACATATTATTCATGACATCAGTATCCTTTCTGAAGATGCACCAGAGAAACTTCTTTCAGGTCTCCAGTATCCTGAGCCCCTGTAGGTATCTTACAAAACAGGGTAAGTTTGGGGCACCTGGGTGGCTCAGTCGGTTAAGCGGCCAACTTTGGCTCAGGTCATGATCTCACACTCCATGAGTTCGAGCCCCGAGTCGGGCTCTGTGCTGACAGCTCAGAGCCTGGGGCCTGTTTCAGATTCTGTGCCTCCTTCTCTCTCTGACCCTCCCCTGTTCATGCTCTGTCTCTGTCTCAAAAATCAATCCACATTAAGAAAAATGTTTTTAAATAAAAAAAAATAAAAAATAAAAAAAACAGGGTGAGTTTTATGACTGATATGGTTTCTTTGTTGCTCAGAGCCAAATCTGTGATCCCTCTGTAGTAACTGCTTGAATCCCTATAATTGGAATTGCTCTGCAGTGGCATTATTTCTTGTTTCACTTTACTGTCTTTTTCTCTTCTTCTTTTGTTTCAATTTATTGCATGATTTTTTAAAAGTTTGTTTGTTATTTTGAGAGAGAGAGAGAGAGCATAAGCGAGTGGCAAAGGGGCAGAAAGAGAGGGAGATCGAGAATCTAAAGCAGGTTCCACACTGCAGGGCTCACACTCATGAACCATGAGATCATGACCTGAGCCTAAATCAAGAGTTGAATGTTTAAATGACTGAGCCACCCAGGCACCTCTTATTGCATGATTTTTATAAGTCACGTAAGGTACATTTTGAAATAAGTCAGGGTAGTTAAATGGATACATTTATCATTCTTATGGCATTTTCTGAGCAAACATCAACAAGAAAATAGCCCCTGGAGATACCCCCAAAAGTATGAATGATAATGGGGGAAAGTTTTTAAATATTTTTATTACCCCAGGTAATTGAGAATTTGAGATACAGCAGCTATTTTTAATTAATTTGACTGAAACACAGAGGAAATTGAAGCACATGTTGATTTCAGACTGGAGGAAGAAGAAGCAAAAACTCTCTGCAGGGTAGGACACCACTACTGAGCAAACCAGGACTCACAGGAAAGGAGGAAGGTACCATCTGACCCTTTACTAGGTGGGAAATGGTCCTGAAAGGGCCCATCTGGGCCAAGGGCTGAAACCAAGGACAACCTCATCTGGAGGGAAGGGTTACTCTGCTGAAAGAGTGAAGCAGGCAGGGAAATCCTTCTCCAAACCCAATTCAATGCTTCATATTTCTTTTAAAATCTCATTTGTTTGTTTGTCTATTATTATGCTTAAATTTGAGCAAATCATAACCCAAGCCCTATTATCCATCCTTGATAATGACATTTATTTATGAAGGTAAAGTCCATCAACTACATGCAACAATGCGCCTGTCACTGAGGATAAATGAACAAGTCAGAAGTCCTGTTCTTAACGAGCTCACCCCTTTTTAGCCCTTTTTGTTTGTTCATTTATTCAAACACCTATTTATTATTTCATATTTATTTGTTTTATCCAGTATCTCATTTAGTTATTGAGTATCTGAAGGGAGGGCTATAAGAATAATTGTGGGAGGGCACCTAAGCTATAATGCGTTGGGCAACAAAGGAAGTCCACCTGAGGAGGTGGTCTTTAGATTGACACCTGAAGGCAAGGAGCTGGGCCAGGGGCCAGGGATGGGAAGGGTGAATGCTGAGTGGATGGAACAGTGTCGGCAAAGTCCTGAGGTGGGAATGAGATGCCCGAGTTGGCTGGAGAACAGTGAGGGAGGGCCAGTGTGCATGTGATGAAGTGACAAGGTACCTGTGAGGTCGTGCTGTAGGAAAGCATTATTTCTTCTCTCAGATGCCCTCGTGGCCAACATCTTTCAGCTCCTTTAAGTCTTTGCTCAGCCACTCTTTCAATTTGTCCTAACATGACCATCTCATCTGAGTTGTAATAGCCTCCTCCCTCCGATTAGTTTCCTTTGCATATATCACCTTCTAACGGTATAATACAGTATTTATTTATTATGTTTCTTGTTTGTCTCCCCCCTACCCTTTTCCATTAGCTTCAGGAAGGCACAGATTTTTATCTGTTCTGTTGACTGGCACAACCCCCAAATCTAGAACAGGGCCTGACATGTGGCAGGCACTCAATCAATAGCTGTTGAATGGAATTAAGTTGAAAGGCAATGAGCATTTTAAGCAAGGATGCAACCTGATCTTATTTATATTTTTGGAAGATAACTCCGGAAGCTGAGTGGGGAAAAAAATACGTTTTAAATCCAAAAGACACTTCTCTACATGGTTCTCCATCAACTCCAGAATCTAAAACCAAGCCTTGGCCAGGAAGATGTTAAGCTTCTTTTTTTTTTAAATCACCCAGGTAGATAAAGAAATAACATGGGTATTATGGAGGCTTTACGCACACGGGGAGGAGCCACAGAAGGAAAGCCAACCACCCTATCAAGTCAGGTCAGGTCAGAAGCACCCACCGCATGCATGCCTACCAACAAAGCCCCAAATAACTGGGATCAATGAAACAACAGGTTATGTTTGCGCTGATTCTCTTTGCTGTGGCTTGCTACCGCTTCAAGGAAGAAGCTATTTGCTTTTCATGTCAGAGTTAAAAAAATTTTTTTTCAGATTTCACTCAAAAGCAAAACAATTTGTACTGGTTAACTCTTTTTAAAGAAGTATATTGAAAGAAATTGCCTCAGGATAGGGTGCTCATACTCCATTAAGAGGAGATTTATTGGTTACACAGACTTGGAAAGCCTAATCTAGGCTGATTCGTGCACTCAACAAATATTTATCAAACATTCTATATATGCATGTCCTTTCTGGGGAGTTAAAGAGATGATTCTTATACGGGTTCCTTATAAAGCTTACCTTCTAGTTGAGGAAATGACACGCATGCACAAGAAGTTAAATTGGAAGAGACCAATGCAAACTGTGCCCTGAGGCAGCTTGTAAGTATTAAACAGGTGGTAAGACCAGGTGCTGTACAATCACTCCCAAATGCTAGCCTGTGTAGTTTTCACTCCCTTAGACAGTCACATAATAAAAAAATATATAAGTGAATATAAATGAGTTTTTCTGAAGCTAAGGGTACAACATTGAAAGAACTGACCATTATTCTGAGACTGTGCCTTTTGGTCTTTTTGAGTGGTAAAATATCTTTTCTTTCATAAGATCATTGTGATGGTGGTCTTTTTAAAAAAGTCTTTATTTTGGCAGAATAAAAAAAGTTGACAACCCTATATTGGACTTTATTATGTTGAAGTCGTACACTGATTCATAAATGCCCCAAACTAGAAACTGCTGCTATTAGAGCAAACAGGATGGTCAGGAGGGGTTCATTGACCAAATGGAATAAACTGGGTAGGATTTTGATGGTCAGAGTGGATACAGATGGACATTATATATTAAGTCTCAGCACATTGGTGAGGTGAATTTAACCATGCTTTGTGTGGAGGTTATATGAACAAAGCCACAAGATAACAATGCAGATGACCAGCTTGGAGTCGTCCTCTGTAGGGAGTGCATATAGGTGATTACTGGGAAATTAGTTTTTAGAGTAAAATTGGGGCAGATTATGGAGAGCCTTGAATGTCCAAATAAGGAGATAGACTTTAGAGAAATGGCAGCATT
Organism: Prionailurus viverrinus; assembly: GCF_022837055.1. Classification (NCBI taxonomy): domain Eukaryota; kingdom Metazoa; phylum Chordata; class Mammalia; order Carnivora; family Felidae; genus Prionailurus; species Prionailurus viverrinus. Next base: position 134,179,011 of record NC_062568.1, read on the forward strand.
TTAATGGGTAGTTTTAAAGCAGAAAAGTAACATGAAGGAGTATCGTTTTTTTATTTTTATTTTTTTAATGTAATGTATTGTCAAGTTAGGCAACATACATTGTATATAGTATGCTCTTGGTTTCGGGGGGGTAGATTCCCATGATTCATCGCTTACATACAATACCCAGTACTCATCCCAACAAGTGCCCTCCTTGAAGGAGTATTATTTTTAAAAGATTAACAAAGTCGTCAAAGCACAAAGGAAGAGAATAAAACAAGAAAAAAAGGAACAGAGGGGAACTACAAAACAGCCCAAATAGCAATAAATACATACCTACCAATAGTTATTTTAAATGTAAATGGGCGGAATTCTCCAATCTAAGGACATAGAGTGGTTGAATGGATTAAAAAAGAAAAAAAGAAAAGAAAAGAAAAGCAAGACCCATCTATATGTTGTCTCATCTATATGCTGGCTCACTTCAGATGTAAGGACACACATAGACTAAAAGTGAAGGGATGGGAAAAGATAATCCATGCAAATGGAAACCAAAAGAAAGCTGGGGTGGTTGTGCTCATATCAGACACAATAGACTTGAAAACAAAGAGTGTAATAAGCGACAAAAATAGGCATTATATAATGATAAGGGGGTCAACCCAACAAGAGGATATAACATTTGTAAATATTTATGCAGTCAACAAAGGAACACCTATATATATAAAGTAAATATTAACGGACCTAAGAAGAGAAACAGACAGCAATACAATAATGGTAGAAGATTTTAGTACCCAACTTACATCAACAGATAGATCAACTGGATAGAAAATCAATAAGGAAACATCAGCTTTAAGCAACATATTAGACCAGATGGGCTTAACAGATATAGAGAGAATATTCTATTCAAAAATAACAGAACACACATTCTTTTCAAGTACGCATGGAACATTTCCAAAATAGATCACATATTGGGTCACAAAGCAAGTCTTAGTAGGGGCGCCTGGGTGGCGCAGTCGGTTGAGCGTCCGACTTCAGCCAGGTCACGATCTTGCGGTCTGGGGGTTCGAGCCCCGCGTCAGGCTCTGGGCTGATGGCTCAGAGCTGGAGCCTCTTTCTGATTCTGTGTCTCCCTCTCTCTCTGCCCCTCCCCCGTTCATGCTCTGTCTCTCTCTGTCCCAAAAATAAATAAACGTTGAAAAAAAAATTAAAATAAAAAAAAAACAAAGCAAGTCTTAGTAAAATTAATAGGATTGAAATCACATTACGAATCTTTTCTGATCACAGTGGTATTAAACTAGAAATTAATTACATGAAGAAAACTGGAAAATTCACAAATATGTGAATCAAGTAACATGTTACTGTAGTACCAGTGGATCAAAGAATAGAGTAAAAGTGAAGTTAACAAATACACTGAGACAAATGAACATGGAAATGTAACATACCAAAATGTATGGGATGCAGCAAAAGGTGTTCTAAGAGAGCTTAAAATTCCAATGACGCTTTTCAAAAAAATAGAACAAATAATTATAACATTTGTATGGAACTACAAAGACATCAAAATAGCCAAAGAAATCTTGAGAAAAAAGAACAAAGCTGGAGACATCATTGTTCCCTCATTTCAAACTATATCGCAAAGCTGTAATAATTAAAACACTATGGTGTTGGCATAAAAACAGACACAGACCAATAGAACAAAACAGAGAACCCAGAAAATAAATCCACGTGTATATGGTTAATTAGCTTATGACAAAGGAGCCAAGAATTGACAATGAGGAAAGGACAGTAAGATATGGGGTCAACTGTAAGGAAAATTTAAGTTTGATTACTGGCTCCTGGGCACTTGATTGGTTTATTTAACTGGCATGTGAGCAAAGGAAAGTGATAATTGAAGTATGTGTTCTAAAGGAACACAAACATAATGGTCACTTGTACACTGATGTTAACAGCAGCATTAGTCATAATAACTAAATCATGGAAGCAACCCAAAAGTCCACCGCTGGATGAACAGATAAGCCAAGTGTAGTATACACATACAATGGAATATTATTCGGCCTTAAAAAGGAAGGAAATTCCGACCTATGCTACAATATGGATGAACCTTGAGGACACGATGGTAACTGAAATAAGCCAGACACAAAAGGAGAAATACTGTATGACTCTACCTGTATGAAGTACTGTGTAAGTGGGTATTTATAAATCTAAAATACAAACCATCTTAGAGTATTTGACTACTCTGAGAAGTCAAAATCATAGAGATAGAAAATAAAATGGCAGTTTCCAAGGGCTCTGGGGAGGGGGAAATGGAGAGTTGGTGTTTAATGGGTATAGAGTTTCAGTTTTGCAAGATAAAACTAGTTCTGGGAATGGATGCTGGTGATGGTTGCACAACAATATGGGTATATTCGATGCCCTGAACCGTACACTTAAAAATGCTCAAGACAGCAAATGTTACATTATGCATATTTTACCACAATTTTTTTTTAAAGAAGGAAAAGATAAAAATGATGACCACAAATAGCTCATCGGGTTTATTGGTACAGTGTTTCTGTTAACGAGGTCTGCAAAGTGCTTTGCAGCCATTTATTAGCTTTGGGATGTTTTGTCAAATCAAAGTACATTCTTTAGATAAGGAGTTTGGTTTGCTTTGATATTTAATGACCTTCCCTTTACCTAGGGCACAGCATTTCCAGATGTGCAACACCACCAACACCGAGCCCAGCACATGATAAGTGCTCTGTAAACATTTTCAAATATATAACTACCGGCGAAGGCTAACATCTATTCTGAACATTTATTTAGAAGCAGGTTTATCTTGAAGCTGAGGAAGCTTAAGCTTCAAAATCTCAATTTAAGAAGCCCTTCCCGGACCCCGGGAGGGGCCTTAGCAACACGTTCATATAGTCCTATATTCATGTAAAACTTGCAAAAGTGAGATTTATGTTCTTTTTATGAAAGAGGGCCCCCAAAGTTATATCATCTTCAGGTCCCACAAAACCTGGATGGGCTGCTGTACTTACTGCCTTGGTAACGACTTGCTAACTCCTTTCTGTGGTTGCCTGGTAACCCTCCTGACAGCCGTGTGTTCTCTCCATTTCTCAGATGAGGAAACTGGGTAACTTGACCACAGTTACTCCACAAGGCAGTGATCCACAAGGATTTGCCCCCTGGCATGTGGGGCTAGCATGACAATTCCACCGAGGAGGGGAGGCCAAGCCTGACTCCAGTCAATGTTAAATTAGGTGTGTACTTGATAAATACTATAATTTCACTTGATGTAACTATAATAACGACAATGATGACTGGTCTTTTAAAATAACCTATGATTTGGGGAAAACATGTATCCTACAGGCTTCTCCAGCCCCCGTCTCCATTTAATATTCTTGTTTAGTAGATGGAAGGAAATTTAGGGAAGAGGGGGGAGGAAAAGAGCAAGCCTGAAGAGGGGAACAGAAGGGACAGAGATGCAATCCTGCATTAACAAAAATTCTCCACATGCTCTCCAGCATTTCTCCTTTGCTTATGAGGGATGTACAAAGGCACTTTGTCTCCTAGGATGTTGCATTTCGGTTTTATCTAGCATTTGTATCTGCTCTGGCCCCCTAGGACTTCTACTCTGGAGGTGCTATTTCTAGTCTGAAAGCTCCATAAGTCAGAGGGCAGAAAGGAATCCTTCCTGTAAACATCCTCTGGGCCACTCCCGGAAAAGGTAACCAGCAACCACTGCTTCCTGTCTTTATTCTGATTCTTGGAGCAAATAGTACAATTTTTTACTTCTCTAAGATTTCTTGAGACCCATGAGAGAACAGAACTGAAAAGTCACAGGATTAAAAAATTTCCTCCTCTTGGGATGCCTGGGTGGCTCAGTCAGTTAAACATCCGACTCTTGATTTCAGCTCAGGTCATGATCTTATAGTTTGTGAGTTCAAACCCCATGTACAATTCTGTGCTGATCGGTGCAGAGCCCGCTTGGGATTCCCTGTCTCCCTCTCTCTCTGCCCCTCCCCTGCTCACCATCTCTCTCTCTCTCTCTCTCTCTTTCAAAATAAATAAATAAATAAATAAACATCAAGAAACCTAAAAAATAAAAATAAATTACAATAAAAATATTCTCCTGTTGAGGATACCACTGTCTTCAGATTGAGAGTCTCTGGCTTAGAAACCTCCTTCACACTCCTGGCTTCCATCAAGACACTGGGCCTAGCACTGTGCCTGGCACTTGGGAAGTGTGCCAACTGACTCCCACCCCTCAGAGAGGTGCCGTCAATCAACCCAAAGGCAGCATTCACCCACCCACCCAGATTTCTGTCCCTTGCCAGTAATCAAACCTAAATTATTCTCCATGGTTCACCCTGTATCTTACTGCCAAGGACAAGGGCAACGCGTCAATGGAGCCATGATCATGAAGTCAAGAGATCTGGGTCCTAGTCCAGCAGTGCAATGAGTGTTAGCCACTCAAGTGATACCGGGGCAAATCCTTTCATCTTGCTGGGCCTCAGCGTCCTCACCTGTCCCATGAGTGATTTGGACTCGGGTTTCTTTTCTAGGGTGATTGACTCAGCCCATGTCTTGGGAAATCCCCCCCTCCAGGGCAAACTGGGACAGGACAGCTGGTCACCCTGCCTTTAGCAAGTACTCAAATCTGACACCAGGTTTTTAACATGTGCTTGATTAAATGGAATAAAGCTGTTTGCCTCTACCCCACCCCTCAGGAAATATTAAAAGGGAATTCAGCAGCTGAGTCAGGCTGGGACAAAATTCCAAATGTGTAATTTTTAACAGGCCTTTTGGGAAAAGGTTGATTTCAGATTCTGTTAAGAAGTCATCCCTTACAAATGTTCTGGTAAGGGAGGTTTGTATGTTAACGATTAGACAAGAGCTGTTAAAATCTCAGCCGAACAGCTTAAACTATTTCCTACTTTTAATAAATAGCTTGGCTTCTCATGGAACCACCGTAGAACAGTAGGATTCCTTTCCCCCTAAAGTGTGCACTTCTAGGTCATGGGGAAAAAGCAAAATAAAACCCAGCAACAACAAACAAGCAAAATTAAACTAAGGTCGGCTCCTTGTCTGATCTGCAGCTAAAAGGAAAGCTCAGTCTGGAATATGTTTCAACTTCCCCTCTCTTATGTAGGAATGTGCTGACGTGCCTGCTTGAAACCCCAAATGAGCCCCCTTTACTGGGGAGGATGATTCAGCCAGATTCCAGCTACCATCAGCAAATAGGCAGGGCCGGTGGGAGCGAAGTCAATGAAGATTCTAGGATTGTTAACTTCTAGGGGCCAAATGGAGTCCTGGTTGATTTGGGCAAAAGAGGCATTTCAGCTCAATCTGTCAGTTGCCTATTTTTAGATTATTTGAGGATTTGACCCTGGGTCCGTGGGCAGTTACAGAGCATTATTGATTTGACTGGTCTTGACAAAGGACCTAAAAGTCAATCTTGGTCCTACATGTACAGCCTCTTCCCCACGAGTACATAGAAATGAAAAGAGGGGGGTCTGGCTGGCTCAGTCAGTAGAGGGTGCATCTTGGGGTTGTAAGTTTGAGCCCCACATTGAGTGTAGAGATTACTTAAAAAATAAAATCTTAAAAAAAAAAGAAATGAAAAGACAATTCCCTATATCAGTTATTATTCCCTATAGACAATGGTTTAGTGACCCCTTTCTATGGTCTGTCATGATAGAATCTAAGCCTACAGATCAAGTTATATTTTACAAAACTTTTCTACACATACATCATTCAAACTTCATTGAGATAATGTATGTAAAGTAAGACATTATTATCCCCATTTTATAAACACAGAAATGGAAGCCCAGAGAAATCAGGAGTCTCGCCCACAGACACAAACCTGGTAAGTGGCAGAGCTGGGCCCAATCTTAGGTCTTCCTAACCGAAATCAGAACTGTCATTAAAATGCAAACCAAAGTGCATTTTGCTTATTAAAGTATTCCTTCTAGCATTTTTGCTACTCTTTCTCATACTATTGATACCATCTAAAGGTAATGATTAACAGGAGTTTAGAGAGAGTGTTAAAAAGGAAGAAAGTCAGAAACAGTGTTGCATACCACTTACTTTTAAAGGAGCCACAGGAAGAAGAGAAGCCAGCAAAGGGGTCAGAGAAGGGGTGGAGGACTTAACCAGCTCAAGGCTGTCTCCTAAGCCAGGGAGGAGAGAGGAGACTTCATCTGTAAGGACTGATGATTAACAATGACCACTCCGGGGTCTGGTGTTCAGGGAACAAGAGCAAGGGCTTTGGATGGGGGGAGGGGAAGAGATCCAGGGCACAGGTGAGGGCTGGCCTTGGAGAGGAACGTGGGCAGTTGCAGATGGAGGCTTGCAAGAACAGAATAAAAAGATACAGAGGCAGACATTTGATAGCCTTAATGTTACCTCTGTAGAAACTCTCTTACTATGTTTTTATTTTCTCAGCAAGCGAGTGGTTTTGAGGAGAGAGGAGAATCAGTGAAATCCTCTCTTTAGAAGGGGAGAGTAAGTCATCTGAGGAAACCGGTTAGGATCTCCAGGCAGCACTAAGGGTTTGAGGTCACTTAAGATTCGATGTCGTTGTTGGGTCATAAAGATTGAACCACCAATTCCCAGGCCTCCCTTTGTCCCCACCCCTCAAGTGTGCTCTGCTTTAAAACATATAGCATCTATTATTTTATTCAATCTACAAACATTTGTGTCACAATTAACCTAGTTCCTGGTGCATAGATGCAGTGAGGGCATGTTCTCTCCAGGGTCAGGCTTGGAGGTGGGGAGGGAGGCGTGAGAAGGGGTTGGAAAGGTTGATTCCTTTGGGGCTTTGGCATCCATCCCCCATGTACAGAGGGAAACGGATGCTTCTTGCAGGCAGCAAGCTCCCTCGGGATTGAGGGGAGAGGCAACTGGAGAACATGGCTTTAATTTGAGAACTGAGTGAACTTTGACACATTGAACCCCAGAATTAGACATTACTATTTAGGCATACTCACCCAGGCCCAAGCTTCAGTGGACCTCCATAGCATGGAGGAGAAAGGGCTGAAAACAAGTGACCTAATGTGGGCATATCACTGCCAGGAGGAGAAAGGCAAGGAAGGTGTTCCCATCTGATGCAGGTCCCAGTTTCTCCTTCCAAAGTCACCAGTCAGGTACATCATTTTATCTGGAGGGGGTTGGTGGGGGAGGGCAAGTGGAAGAGAAGGAGGCCAGGAATGGGACATAATTTATGTGTCATGGAAGGAAGTAGCAGGTATGGGGATGGAAGTTTCCCTCCAAATAGTCATGAATTGAAAGAAAGGTCTTGGGGACCATGAAAGGCTACCCCTGCTTCAGCCCTGAAGCAAGCACCAGATAGGTAAAAGGGAGTGGGAACTTTGAGGATATAAACAGGAAATTGATTACCATGTTGACCTATGTAATCTGAGCTAACCCAACATGGAAGTGAGATAGTGAAAAGGAGGTAGGACCAATCAATTGGGACCCAAGTGAGGTCAAAGAATGGTTGGCTTTGAAGTTTCAGGGAGAATGTTCTGGAAAGGTCACATAGCCTTCCACATATTTGAAAATCACCATTCTGGTCCTCTTGAGTCTTTTTGCTGCAATGAAACATACCCAGTTTCTTCACTGGTCCTCATATGAGAATATTTCAAGTATATTTTTTAAAAGCCTGGTTGCTTTCTACTGAGCATGCTCAATCTTGTTCCTGTGAAAAGATGGCACAGGGAGACCATAACAAAGACTCTGTCCTACAGAAGTAGGCAGGGGTCCCTTCTTCCCCTGGTCAGAGACACCCTCCCTCAACAGGTACTGGAAGCCATGGATCTCGTTCCCCTTTCAGTGGTTCCCTCCCCCTGATAACTCACCCTGAGCCCTCTGGCTACCACAACCCCTGGGTCTATTTTGTGCAAGTACTGCTGCCAGATGAGGGCTCTGCCACGGCATATCTGAGTAGTTGGGTTTTTTGGACCTCATGTATGTATTTACCCATATTAAATAGCAAAGTTCGGAGGAATGATTTCTTTGCGGGTCATTTCAACTTTTACTAAAATTCTTAATGACATTTTTATCAATCTCTTCATCATTTACTATTAGTCTCAGAGTTTTTGGTAGTGAGGGAAGTGTATACTTGGTTTATGCCTATTTTTTTTTTTTGAGAGAGAGACAGAGTGTGTGTGTGTGTGTGTGTGTGTGTGCGCGCGCGCACAAGTGGAGATGGTGGGGGGTGGAGAGAGAGAGAGAGAGAGAGAGGGAGAAACTTAAGCAGACTCCATGCTCAGCACAGAGCCCAACACGTGGCTCGTCCCCCATGATCCTGGGATCATGACCTGAGCCAAATTCGAGAGTTGGACTCTTAGCCAACTGAGCCACCCAGGCACCCCATTGATTTATATCTATTGATTTAGCAATCACATACATTTATTGAGAACTTCCCAAAAGGTTGGTACTAGAATACAGCAGTAGCAGACAAACCAGACATGGCCCTGCTTTCACAGAATGTGCAGGGCGGGATCAGAAGGAGCTTGTGGTTTGTGTTTTTGCTTAGGCAAGATTTTAACTTACCGAGAGACCTGAACTTCTTTGTTGGAGTTTCTTCTTTTTTTCCTCTCGTTGTAACAGAGGACTTAACTCTTACCCCTTTGAAAGCCAGGCTCCGTACTTGACTTTGGTACTCATCTCCTCTTACCTACTCTCTCTCTTTTCTGGGGGATTCCCTTCAGCTCATGCACCTGCTCACCTTCAAAACTCCTTTCCTTGATCCACATTGCCCTCTCCAGCCACTGCACTATTCCTCGTACTCCCTCACAACAAAACTTCTTGGAAAAGAAAAGAGAAGAGAAGAGAAGAGAAGAGAAGAGAAGAGAAGAAAAGAAAAGAAAAGAAAAGAAAAGAAAAGAAAAGAAAAGAAAAGAAAAGAAAAGAAAAGAAAAGAAAAGAAAAGAAAAGAAAAGAAAAGGAAAGGAAAGAAAACCTTCCACGTGTGGTGTATTTGAGGCTGGAAAAAGCATGGATGTGTTTGGAACAGCTGTGAGTGCTGTGGCAGAGAGCTGATAAACGAGGAAGAGCACTTTCCAGAGGGGGAGGCCCGGAGATCAAAGCCCTCTGCAAATATTCTGATAGAAGGCAGCTGTGTCATAGCAAAGCAGGCACTGATTTTTCCTCCAAGAATTTTGCAGAGTCCTGGTCCTACCATTCTTTAGCTGATGTGACCCCGGTCAAGTTACTCAACTTCTTTGAGCCTCTGTGGTCCTCATCTATCAAGTGGAGGCAGAGACATCTCCCCCATAAGTTTTTTTGTGATAATGAAATAGAATTCCTGAAAGTGTGAAACAAACATTTGTAAGTATTATTGTACAGAAATATTTCTTCACTCCATTTAAAGGAAGGGGTCCACCCCAGTCCGAGTCTGGGCTCCTCCAAAATGAAAGTGTGAGCCAAAGGCTCGCACACACAGCCCCCATGTTGTACATTTGGGAATGTGATCCTGAGGAGCAGGACTGGGAAGAGGAGGAGTAAACAGGGAAGGAGGGAGGGAAGGGCTGTTCAAGGATGTGTTACTAAATTGGTCAGGGCTATAGGAACTGCAGGTGACTGGTGCTCAATCCCAGATGAGCTTCTGAGGAGTCTTATGACAAGCGTTTCAGAACTGTCCCCTCAGAGGACTTAAAGGGGAGAATTTATCCAAGGATTTCTCTAATGATCAAGGGTGGCCTGGTGGGCATTGACTGGGCGGTACACACCCGAGTTGCAAGTGGAAGGCCATGTCACATACCTTTGCAATTTACTCAGAATGGGTGCCTGGAGCAGTGGCTGGAGTAAGAGGTGGGGTCAGGAGGACTTAAAATGCTGCACAAGATATAGCTCATCCAACACAAATGGAAACGAAGAAGATGGTGACATGACTTGGCTTTCGCATTTATAGCAGGGATCATAAGCCACTTCCTTGGAGAAAAAGAGAGTAGCCATTAGTTATCTATCCTGTGTTTTTCCAGACACTGTGTGTTTCTGTGCAATCAAGAAATACAATCCCCAAATGCCCTGCCTGGCTTTGTGTACCCAACTATAAGTAGAGAAAGTAGGACCTAACTGAAAGAGATTCAGACGGAGGCCTTGAGTAGGCTGCTTAATTTCTCCCGTGAAGCAAGGGCAGGCTTATGGGGTAAATTGCTACTACTGCTGGTACTATCTTTCCTCCCTATATTATAGAGGTTTGGGGGGAGAGTGGCAGGGAGAAGGGAAATTCATGTGAACATATTTTGTAAACTAGTTAAAATCATTCCCATTTGGGTATCATTAAACATTGATCACTAAAGTCTGTTTTTCTAAGATATTCTTTTTTTAAAGTTTATTTGTCTGTTTTTAGAAAGATAGATGGGGAGGGGGTAGGAAGGGGCAGAGAGAGAGAGAGAGAGAGAGAGAGAGAGGAGAGAGAGAATCCCAAGCAGGCTCCGAGTTGTTAGCATGCAGCCCAATGTGGGGCTCAACCTCAGGAACCGTGAGACCACAACCTGAGCAAAAATCAAGAGTCAGACCCTTAACCAACTGAGCCACCCATGTGCACCCTAAGATATTCTATCATAATCAGAATAATTCAAGTTCAATCAACTCAAAACAATAGACCTAACTACCTACTTTGTGCCAGGCCCTATGTAATCCACTAAGGATTCAAAGATGCATAAAGAGGAATGACATAAACGGTTATGCTCATTCTTGAGTACTATTATTACAGGAATGAAAAGTAGCAGCATCAGGGGGCGCCTGGGTGTCTCAGTCCTTTGAGTGTCCGACTTTGGCTCAGGTCATGATCTCACAGTTTCCGGGTTTGAGCCCCGCCTCAGGCTCTGTGCTGACAGCTCCTGCTTCAGATTCTGTCTCTCTCTCTCTGTCTCTGTCTCTGCACCACCTGCCCCCATCCCCTGCTGCTTACTCTCTCTCTCTCTCTCTCTCTCTCTCTCTCTCTCTCTCAGAAATAAATAAACATTGAAAAAAAAAAAGTAGCAGCATTGAAGCTTTGCTAGATGGAGCTGTTCAGAAACAAACATCTTACAGGTGTTGAAAATGTGGATATGTTTTCCAGCAGTCAAAACCATTGAAATAATTAGACTTCTTGTAACTTTCTCTAATTTCCCAAATGTAGCATTTGTTTAATAGGGAGTAAAGTATAACGTTGCTCTTGCCTAGGGTGTTTATCTAAAATTACCCTCCTAAATTCAGGAGTACTTTTCGAAATGATTTCCTTTTTCTTTTTCTTTTCTTTTTTTTTTTTTTTTTTTTTTTTTTTTTTTTTTTTTTTGAGAGAGAGGGACAGAGAGAGAGAGAGAGAAAACGCAAACATGTGCGCATGTGTCCATGTGAGTGGGGGAGGGACAGAGGTAAGAGGGAGAGAGAACCTTAAGAGAGTCTCCAAGCCCAGGGCAGAGCCTGACCCAGGGGTTCTATCTCACAATGGTGAGGTCATGACCTGAACCAAAATCAAGAGTCGGGTGTTCAACCGACTGAGCCACCCAGGCACCCCTCAACATGATTTTTTTTTTATTTATTTTTGAGACAGAGAGAGAACATTAGCTGGAGAGGGGCAGAGAGAGGGAGACACAATCTGAATCTGGCTCCAGGCTCTGAGCTGTCAGCACAAAGTCTGATGCAGGGCTTGAACCCACAAACCATGAGATCATGACCTGGGCTGAAGTCAGACGCCCAACCGACGGAGCCACCCAGGTGCCCCCAAAATAATTTTTAAACAATTAAATACACATGTACAGGATTCTATGGCAGCAAAAATCAATGAATAGGATGAATAGTCAGGAGATCCTTGGTCATTTATTATGCACTCAAATGCAACTAACTCCTGGAAAGAAATCTATTTTGCACTGATTCAGCATGTACTCTAGCACATACAATTGAAACAAATTGTACTCTACACACATACAATCAAAACAAATGTTTCAGAAAACAATAGTTAAATGAAACAATGTTTGCCTTTGCTATGTGCAACTGGTTCTGATAATTTCTATTTTCTTCTTTTTAATTTTTAATTCCATTATAGGAGTATACTAGAATATATGTTCAATGTAATAAATTCAAACAGGGCAGAGGTAGGTATAGTAAAAGCTAAAATACTTTCCATCTTTCCAAATCGAATTTGCCAACTCACCAGAGTACTAGGAATTAACAGTTTGATGTATATCCTTTGACAGTGTTTTTTACACATTTACATATGTATGCACACACACATACAACTGTTTTTGATATTGTTTTTTGTAAATGTGAACATACATATTCTATTGTCCTGAAATTTGATTTTTTTCTTCTATCTCTCTCTGAAGGTATTTTTATGTCAATCCATTATTATCCACCTCATTTTTAAGAAAAGTTTGTAGCTTTTTATCACATGAGTGTATATGATTTATTCAAAGTATTACTCTACTATAGGACAGTGAGATCATGTCTAATTTTTTTGTGTGTCTAATTTTTTTTTTTTACTATTTTTGTTTGTTTATTATTTTTTTAAATTTTTTTTTAAGGTTTTATTTATTTTTGAGACAGAGAGAGTCAGAGCATGAACGGGGGAGGGGCAGAGAGAGAGGGAGACACAGAATCGGAAGCAGGCTCCAGGCTCTGAGCCATCAGCCCAGAGCCTGACGCGGGGCTCGAACTCACAGACCGTGAGATCGTGACCTGAGCTGAAGTCGGACGCTTAACCGACTGAGCCACCCAGGTGCCCGCCCCTGTTTGTTTATTTTTGAGAGACAGACCACGAGTGGGGGAGGGGCAGAGAGAGAGGGAGTCACAGAATCTGAAACAGGCTCCAGGCTCTGAGTTGTCAACATAGAGCCCGACGAGGGGCTCGAACTCACTGACCGTGAGATCATGACCTGAGCCCAAGTCGGATGCTTAGCCACCCAGGCGCCCCTCATCTCTAATTTTTAATGGTTTCAAAGAGTGCTACAAGGAACGTCTTTATGCATATGTGAACATTTTTGAGAAAGGATCTTGGAAATAAATAGATGGGAACATTTTGATAGATGTTACCACGGTGACTTCCTTAAAGGCCAGGTCAGGGTGTACACTGGATAGATGATAATCAGTTTGTCAGATTTTCGGGTTATTTATTTCTTGGTTTTAAGTCTGGCTTTTTGAGGTCTTTCCCGTCAGGAAAATTATAAACGCTCTCCCATATTTCCAGTTCGTACTTTTATAATTTTGTTTTGTATTTTAACACACAGCTTTTAAAATCTATCCATTTTTATTGAATTTCTGAGAAGCAGAGATAAAACTTTATCTTTTCCAAATGGACAGCCAATTTTTCCAACAACATTTGTTAATATTCTATCGTTATCCTCTGTTTTGAAATGTTACCTTTATCTTATCTTATATTCTAAAGATGTGGTCTCCGGCCTGTGCCATTTGAGGCATTATCTATTTCAGCAACCCCACGTTATTTAATTATGGAATCTTTATAGTTTGTTTGATAATTGGGAGGGCAATATTTCCCCTGTCATTTTTGTTTTTGCCATTTTCTCGGCTATCCTTGTGTATTTACTTTTTGGACAATCTTTATAACCACTTGATGTTCCTTGATAAAATCCTTTCATGGTTTCGGTCAAGATTGCTTATATTTTCTGTAATGAAATGTTATCCGAAGCCATTCATTTACAATAAGGCGTGGAGGAAGAGGAAAAGATCAGATGTTTGAGGAGAGTGAAGTATGAAACAATTGTTATGGATAATAGAGAGCTAGCTTATTAGATTGTCCTGCAGATGAGGAGGCAGCCAAGAATTTATAACAGCATCTATTTCCAGTTTGGGTGATGCTTTCCATCAGTGCTTAGCCGCTAAGTAGAAGGCCAAAGAATGGTTTCGTTGGGCTCATTCTGGGATTGGGTGTGGCTAAGATAAGCATAACAGAGGGAGGGAGGAAGAAAAGAAATTAAGATATTTTTATTTCTTGGGGTGCCTGGGCGGCTCAGCGTCTGACTTCAACTCAGGTCATGATCTCAAGAACCCCTCACAGGGCTCCCGGCTGTCAGCCCAGAGCCCACTTGGGATCCTCTGCTTCCCTCTCCCTCTGCCCCTCCCCTGCTTGCACCCTCTCTCAAAAATAAACATTAAAAAAAAAAAAAGAAATATGTATGTTTTCTATTCACCAAATAAATGAAGAGGCATTTAACTTTCCTGTTGTGTTGTTTCAAATATCTTTTTTTAAAAAATTTTCAATACAGTTAACATGCAGTTTAATATTAGTTTCAGGTATACATATAGTGATTCAGCACTTCCATACATCACCCGGTGCTCATCATGACAAGTGCACTCCTTAATTCCCATCACCTATTTGACCCATCCCCCACCACCTCCCCTCTGGGAACCATCAGTTTGTTCTCTGTCGTTAAGTTTGTTCTCTGTCGTTAAGGATCCGTTTCTTGGTTCGTCTCTCTCCCTCTTTTCTTCTTTACTGGTTTGTTTCTTTAAACATGTTACTAAAATAAAAATGTTAACCTGTTGGCAAGAAGGTTAAGTGACACTGCTCTCTGTATTGTATAAATAATTTATCTTATATGTATTACCATGTTATATTTGAGATACTTTCCTTGTGTTGACAGGAGAACACTTTTGGTGTAAACCCCTATTTCTTGAGTGTGTATGTATTTCCCTAACATTTTCTTCAGTACTAAGCATTCTCAAATGTGCTCCCAAGGGGATCTAGAAATGTTGGTGCATATCCATTTGACTGTTTAGGGATTTGTTAGAGTGTGGGAAAATTCTGAGGCATTTTCAGGTTACGACATCTGAATACTTCTTTGCAGGTCCAAAGAACAGTTTATTTTTAAAATTATAAAGATACTATAGTCTTGGTCCTCACTGAGAGGAGAAATTGCTGCTATTTGGAAGAAATCCCATTCAAAATAAAATCCCGAGTTATAAAATCGAAGAGCCAAGATCTAGATGAAATGTAAAAGTCTACTAATGTTTCAAATTGTTTGTGGTTTATTATGTTTTCCTTTACTTAGACAAGCAAAGTTAAAGAACTATTCAAGAAGGCAGTCATAAGGGATTCGATGATGGATATCACAAAATCAATCATTTTACATTTTATCTCCCTTGCAAACCCAGGTGATTCTCTGTTCCACCTTGGGGAAATAACTCAGAGTCTCTCCCCTGGGGCTCTCCAGACTTGCGGCATGCTCCCCATTCCCATCCCAACTGCTCTGTAGATGAGGAAAGCCCCAAAGTATTTGTAGCAGTCCCGATGATACCCAGGGCTCAACTACTGCAAAGAGGAAACGATGTCCTGTGAGAAGGTTTGGAAATGGCCTCATCCAAAGGCTTCTGCCTGCTGCTTTCATAGTTGCCATAAGCCTTCAGAATGTTCTCCATATCTACTTCAGTCATGGCAAGCTGAACTCATGCAATTTCAAATAAGCAGTTCCTGTGCAGGCTCACGGAACCAAAATGTGGTCAAATCAGGTGACTGCAGTTTTTAAGAGTGGCCAGCATCCTCATGGTCATCTGCTCTGCTCATGTATTTTGAATGATCCACCACAACTTATTCCCTGAACTTCGAGGTAAGAGAGGGAAAATAAACATGAAACATCAATGTATTCTTTGCACATACCACCAATTGGAAAATTCACATTTCAGATTCTGACTCCTCCTGACACTTCTTCTCCCACTACCTCTAATCAATCATAAATCTAGTCAATTTTACCTAAAAAGATACCTTTTACATCTATCCCCTCCTATCCATTGGCACGGCCAAGTTTTTTTTTTCCCCCAATATAATTTATTGTCAAGTTGGTTTCCATACAACACCCAGGCACTTGGTTTGAGTTTCCATCTTGGTTTGAGTTTTCATCATCTCTCACCCAGTACATTATAAAAACCTATTAGCTGGTATCTCTCATCTTTTGAAAATGTGCTGAATAGTCATTTTCTCCTTAACACTTTTTTTGTGGATTATCTGCCCAAATGGTTGATTTGAATTCCTTCAAGGTCTGGTCCTTACCTTTGCCCCACCTCATCTGACATTCTCCTATTGGTGTTCTGTGCTCCAGTCAAATGGAACTACCTGCACTTCCAGCGCTGGTCCCTTTGCTCAGAGATGATGCTCAAAATATTTAAAGAATGGGAACTGGCCAATCAGGACAAACCTGATAACCACTCAGAACTACTGCAAGAGGGCTTTCGGCTGAATATCATCTCTGCACTCTTTCCAGCATCTTGACCTTGATTCTCTTCCTGGAGAACGTCTGCAGATCTTCTACATGGTTCACAGAGGACTAGCATTTGAGCAGGGGCTGGAGGTAAGGACAGTGTCATTAGCAAGGTTTATGGACTTGAAGACATTATGATAACATTTCCAGTACCTCTGTAGAGACTACCGTATTTGCACAGTAGACACTAGTTGCAGAACCTGAAACGACCTTTTATATTTTGGGGGATGTGCTCAAAACAAAACAAAACAACACTGCTTTGTCTCTGGTGGCTTTGTAAATAGTTTTGCCTGCTTCTGTTTCTCAGAATTTAATCAGTAGGAGACATCTACCTCTCACACAGGCCTACCAGCAGATCAGCTTTTTAACCAGACTCAATCTTTTCATTTCCAAGCTGACTAGGAACATTATGTCCTGAATTGGCCTAAAAGTACAAAGAAAAGTTCCAGCACCTTCTCTAACAAGAAAGGGAATAATACATGTTTTTCCTCAGTCCAAATCATGGTTGAGTGAACTAGTCATCATTTGTCATGTTTCCTGAATCAGCATCATTAAGACATTGTTATTAAGTTGCTGTGCAAAGCAAAACACTAAGGCAGCATTGTGGGAAATGTAAAGAAGAACCAACACGATCCCTGCTCTCCCTGAGCAGGTGGTCTGCTGTGGAGATAAGACATAAACAACTGAAGGAATAACTTTTTAATTTTTTTTTTTTCAACGTTTATTTATTTTTGGGACAGAGAGAGACAGAGCATGAATGGGGGAGGGGCAGAGAGAGAGGGAGACACAGAATCGGAAACAGGCTCCAGGCTCTGAGCCATCAGCCCAGAGCCCGACGCGGGGCTCGAACTCACGGACCGCGAGATCGTGACCTGGCTGAAGTCGGACACTTAACCGACTGCGCCACCCAGGCGCCCCAAGGAATAACTTTTTAAAAAATGCTTATTCATTTTTGACAGACACAGCATGAGTGGGGGTGGGGAGAGGGGGACAATGAGAGAAGGAGACACAGAATCCGAAGCAGGCTCCAGGCTCTGAGCTGTCAGCACAGAGCCCAATGTGGGACTCGAACCCACGAACTATGAGATCATGACCTGAGCCGAAGTCGGACGCTTGACTGAGCCACCCAGGCACCCCTGAAGTAATAACTTCTATTAAAGCACATTATGCATCACTATCAAATAATACATACTGTGGCAGGGAAGGGAAAGAAGTAATAATGTCTTTCTTTCAGTTAGGTGGGGCTTTCTGGAGGAGTTGGGTCTTGAGCTGAGCACTGAAAGGTGGGGAGAATTTCAACAATGTCCCAGCAGGAGAACCAGTATATGCTATGGACATAGATAACACAGTGTATGGTAAAGCAGGTCCTTGACCTTGAGGTGAAACTGGAAAGTAACAGGTCAGATGGCAAGGAGAGTTGCCATTGGGGAGGCATTTGGGCTTTAGACCAGGGGTAGATCCTTTAAGTTTTTGTTAAGCAGGAGCTTGATGTAATCAAAGTAGCATTTTAAAATATTAATCAGGCAACAGTAGCTAGTAAGCAGTGTGTTGGGAAGAAATGTGGTATAATGGAAAACAGCAGGGCTCAGGGGTCAAGTACTGGGTTTGAATCTGGCTCTGCCACTTTCTAGCTGGGTAGCCTTGAATCAGTTGCTTAACCTCCAAGTCTCCATCCAGTGAGAAAGCTAGAGATCACAACACCTCATTCTAAGGATTATTATGAGAATTAATAGTATTTCACATTTATGCCTGGTGTCTCATTTGATCCTTACATCACCATTTTATTTTATTCTGGTAAAATATACATAACACAAAATTGACCATTTTAGCTCTTTTAAGCGTACAGTTCAGTGGGGTTACGAACATGCAATTGTTGCGCAATTGCCATCACCATCCATCCCCCAGAACTTTTTTCATCTTCCCAAGGTGAAAGTCCATGCCCATTAAAAAGTAACTCCTGGTTGCCAGCCCCAGCCCTTTGCTTTCCACTTTCTGTGCCTATGTTTCCGACTACTCTAGGCACTTCATATAAGTGGACTCATACAACATCCGTCCTTCTGGGCAGGCTCATTTCTCTTAGCATAATGTCTTCAAAGTTCATCGGTGTTATAGCATGTGTCAGAATTTCCTTCCCTTTCAAGGCTGGCTAGTAGTCTATTGAACGTCTTATATCACTGGTTCATCATGAGAAAATTGGACCTAGAGAGGTTAATCTGCCCAAAATAACATAACTAGTAAGAGGAAGAGGTAGGATTTAGACTGAAGCAATCCGATTCCATAGTGCATCCCTATCTCCCCTGTACATTCTGCCTCGTGTAGGTTAAAGACTTACCGCTGCACCTGGCACAGGGTGTCTATTGCAGGAAGGCATTCTATTGTTCTTGATTATTTAGCACCATTTCCTCAGGTCATCCTAGTTACACAATCTGTCTTTTCCTTGAGGAACTCCTGTGATTCTACTACCGTGCCCCACCCCCAGCCTCATACAAGAACCACAAGAGTGAGCATGTTACCCAAGCCAGGACAGTCAGAGTCTTGCCCCTTCTCCCCAAAAAGGGATTGATTCAGGAGTGGTTTCATGGGGGCACTCAGAGTCCTCTCTGGTGCTACGAGGAGGTTGTGAGCCAGGGGTCATAGCTGCCCTTTTTAAGGTAAGCAAAGAGATGGCGGAATCCTGAGCAATCGTCTGACCCCTAGATTTAAACACATCTAAAGCCAACTGTCCCCATCAACTTCCTGGATGCATGATCCAATACATTCCTGGTTTTAAGCTAGTGGGAGTTGAATTTCTATAACTTGCAAGAGAAAGAAACCTGACTAGTCCACTGGATCAAGTGGTCCTCAATGGAATGGGAAGGATGAAACTAACAAGAAGTATTATGGAGCTGTGTGGTATGAGGAAAAAAAATTCCTTCTGAGGTTTGGATACCCGGTGACCAAAATACCCTCCTCTGTTACTGAAAAGGTGGAAGAAGTTGCTATGTTGGGTACGAAAAAGAAAATTACGGTACTCCCAGGAACGCTGAGTGATAGCTAGCTTCCAAAGGTAAATGAACAACATTATTTATGTTTGTTAACCACTCTGTCCTCTTCTAGAATCTCAAACTCGTGAAGTGTCCAAGGTCTGACTGGAATAGAACTTTTGGACTCTGACCTTTATCCTCTACCTCCACTCAGTAACCTACGAATTCTCCTCTCAGGTAAAATCCATTCCCTAATTGGCTCATTCATTCATGTAACACATACTTGCTGAGTGCTTATATGTCAGGTATTGTGCTATAGTGATGAGAAAATAGATATGGTTCCCTGTCTTTAAGGAGTGTGTAATCTAGTGGAGAAAACAGACATGGCATGGATTGTCACACAAATGAATATGATTAAACATTGTCTTAAGTGCTATGAAGAAAACAGAGTTTCATAAGAAGTTTCTCAGGGGCCTCTAATTTAGATGGAGGAGAGGGATGGCATGAAGGGATAGCTTCTTTGGGGAAGTAACATTTAAGTTAAGGCCAGACCAGGGTGAGAGTTTCACAATGAAATACAAAGGAAAGGTAGAAACCAAAAAAGTTCGACCCAGCTGCCCAGAAGAAACAAGTGACTCACCCATTAGGAATGTGAGGCAGGGAGGTTTGAAAATGGTTGCTTTGAAGTGGAGCTACAGCTACTACCCAAGGCCCTTAGAGCAGGGACTGGAGAATAGATTAGGTATTGTATGACCTGCTGCCTGTTGCCCAGTCACCTCTTGGTGACTGCTCATTCATTCGTTCATTTATTTACTCATTTACGAAATACTTATGGAGTCCCTGTGGGTGGGGAGCATTATACTAAATGCTGAGGATTCAGGAGAAGGAAGGCAGTCTCTAGTCTTGTGCCCAGCAAGAGGGCAGAGGCACAGGTGGGTCCTGCCTCAAATGGCTCCAAGAGACACCCAGATCTTTCCCTTGGGAACCCATTAGACACAGGCATATGTGTCTGTTTGCGAAGCCTTCTTTGTCTAGGCACTCACCCCTCACAAACTTGTACACTTTTTTGTTTTCTCAGAGATTTTAATCTAGTCCCTCCAGCAGGAGCAAATCTCCTTTACCCACTTGAAGCTAAGAAAGAGGTCACATGCAGCCAACATGGCAGACTGACATCGAACCCGGCATAGCTGCCCAGTCCTGCCAGATAAACATAAGGAAAGGTCATCCAAACACAGGAAGACAGCCGGCCCCTTGCCTTTTCCTTTACCCCCTCCCCTTCCTCCCTCTGGCTCCCTTATCCCCAGAGGGTGGACCCAGCCTTTCCCAAAGTTTATTCTCAGAGTTCCAGGCTCCCACAGTGGAACGTGCTGCGGACATGGGAATACAACAGCCTGGCCAACAGGGAAAACCAAAAATATAAACGGAGAGATTTAAGAGATTCCTCTCCCCACTCCCAAAGTTGTAGCCGAAATATCTGCTTTTATTGTTATTGCTGCTTTCACTATCCTTGATATAAGTCAGCCCATTCTGGAAGGAGGCCTTCTCAAGTTTATTGCATTTGTCTGTAAACACTTTGCACAGAAAAAAAATTGAGCTCTTTCTTAGGATCTCAGTCCACTGACTGGATCCACTAAACAAATACAATAAAATGTTAGGAAACAAAGTCCCAAAAGTCTTGCATCTCAAACACTGGCAGTGAGATTAACAGGAATACAAATAACACTAAAACTCCAGGGGGGTGGGGGTGGGGGTAGAATGTATAAGGCTACATTTTCTTTAAATCCACTACTGGAATTTTGTAAATAGCCAGGAACCCTGAGCCCATAAATTGGAAGTCATTCTATCTTTTACTGACATATTCCGATCAAAACAGTGGTGAGAACATAAGCTTTGGTTCTTATTCTCCACTTAGGAGGAAAAAAGTTAATATTACCCGGTTGTGTACTTCCATGATTATAAATCAACATTTATGATGAAATGTTCGGTACTAATTTCAAAACAGGCACAGTGTTTGAAAGCAAAGCATAATGGTGACCTTTCTCATTAGCTGTTGCTCAAACAAAGATATGTTCCAGCAATATCCGATGCTTCCTTCCTGCCAGGGCCTCCACCCAGTGCAATTGAAAACACTTGTGTTACATCCAAACCAGAACTGAGGATGTGGTGGAGCTGAGTTTCGGCAGCATTGTGTTTATTATTACTTTCTAAGGTTTTTAATCGTTTTTTTTGTTTTTGTTTTGTTTTCATAAATGTACTGTCATGAGTTGGGTTTGCAAGATTAAATATGTGGAACTATATAAATGAACTCATTGTATACTTATTTAGTCTTCTATGTCTCCATCTATTTCTTAAACTTTTTAAATTTTTATTTTATTTTTATTTGTTCTTGAGAGACAGAGAGAGAGAGAAAGAGAGCAAGCAGGGGAGGGGCAGAGAGAGAGGGAGACACAGAATCCGAAGCAGGCTCCAGGCTCTGAGCTGTCAGCACAGAGCCTGATGCGGGGCTCGAACTCATGAACCGTGAGATCATGACCTGAGACGAAGTTGGACGCTCAACTGACTGAGCCACCCAGGTGCCCCCTCCATGTCTCCATCTACTTTTGTGGCAAATAGTTTCATAGATTCTTGACCATAAGGACACAGTTATTTCATCGCTCTTTAGTACGTGTTTTTCATTAATACATTGTAGGCTAAACAAAAACAATTTTTAAGGACTGTGCTGAATTTGTCTTATGTAAAATCCTATAAATATAAATAAACAAAAATCTAAAGAGAATGTGAGAAAGAAAAAGAGAGAATGAGAGACTTCTTCAGTATAGGTGATCTTCATTTTCGTCATGACTGGTGTTTCTAAATTAGGTAATATGAGTTGAAAATGATCAAAGTCAAGGTGATTTTCCTATGGAATGATAAATAAGGAAGGTTGGGTTTTTTTGTTTTGTTTTGTTTTCTCCTGGTCAAAGACCCAATGCTCAATCTTTGTAGAAATAACCATAAACTCTCAGTTTCACTATAAATGACATACTACTTTTATTTTCTACAATGAACATAATTTTATAATAGACAATACATGTTATTTTTAAAGTAAGTTTACTTCTTTATACTTATGCAGTATAAAGCTTTCTAAAGTATATGTACGTGAGTTAAAAAGAGTTACTAATAAGTCTTGCAAATAAATCTTCATAAAAGACCAGGTGGGTGGGTGCCTCTGGCTCAGTTTAACCAGTCAGAGACAATCACTGGATCTGAGAGTGGAATCTGTCATTCTTTAAGAATTTTGCAAAGAATGGGGGGTCTCCTATATCCCCAAAGAAAATCTGGGCACTACTAGGAAAAGGGAAGGGGAAACGGACAGTAAAGAGGCAACCAGTGACCATCCAGTTCAGTATTTCACAGAGGTTGTCACGAAGATTAAATAACCTTATGGGTAAGAGACTTTGTATAGTGCCCAGTGCATATAAGTGCCCAAGGGATGGGCTGAGACTCAAGCAGCAAAGTTTCTCTTCCTAAAGTATCATGAAATGCCAGGAGGTGAGTTTGCAGTGGCCAGTAGCCATATTTCCATATGGAATCATATGGAGAAAGTCTGTCTGTTGCCGGAGAGAGTAAAGAATAGAAACATTTAAGAAAACTTAGAAATGGGGAGAAAAAAAAAAGAACCCAAATAGCTAATGGTAATAGTATCCTCCAAATCTATGGATCCAGATATGTCTGAAACCCCCTCTGCAGACCAATACAAACCTCAAAATCATGAGTTCAAGCATCATACTCTTTTCTACACCTTTCATCTTTCCTGCTAGTTTGCTCAATGATGCCTTCTCAGGACGCCAGGTTTTCTACCAACTCCTCCCCTCTTTCCATTTGCATTAGTCCCCTCCTGCCTTCACTATCCTCCCTTTGTAACTTAGATTTACGGTTCAACATTTCAAAAACTCCCTGGTCTCCATTTGGCAAAAATTCAATCTGTGGAGTCTAACTACCTGCTTTCTCCATCCTGAACATGAGCAATTAAACAGCAGTAGAGAAAAAAATCACACAAAGGCAGGTTGATTTCACCCCAAGTTCATGACTAGACCTCATAGAGGTTCTCAGGATGGTCAGCAATCCTCTACAATTCTCTGGTTGGTTTTCTTTTATGTTCCCTAATGAGAACATCATCTCTTCCCCACTCCATCTCTATTGATGACTTTGCTTCACAAAATGGAACTCATCCTCTATTAATTCTCTTTGCACAATAAAGGAGTTATCTTTCCTATTTAAGCCCCATTCATCTATCTGAGACTTGGATCTCATCCCCTCCCACCTTGTCAAGAATCCACAGTATCAATTTGCCCTTCTCTAGCCTGTATCTCTAACCTCACTCGTCTAGATAGCTCTGTTTGCCTCTCCAGAGCCACTTTTTATCCTTCTCTACCCTGCCTTTGCTGGGGGAGGTGAAGTCTGTATGAACTATATCAGCAGGCTTCTTTGCCCTCTGTCCTCTGGGGGGTTGGCCAATGGGAAGCCCCAACAGGAGGTCTGAGAGAGAGAGAGGAGCCTGAGATAGGAGCATGTATTTCTCTGACTTCTTCACCTGAAAGTCTTTTGGGGATGGCTATTTCTTTGAGCAAAGTCATTGTTTTCTCAAGACAGCCTTTTCCTTCTGGCTTCTGATAATTTCTCTCTTCCCTCATTCCTTTCAATCTGAGTTACTTGTTCCACTATTTCTTGCCCCAGGGTACTCTACAATCCCTTGTAGGTTCCCTATATTGTAACTACACCATTGTAAACACTCCTTTCCTCAAATGATCCTGATGTATTTATGTTTCCTGCTGACTAATACACTCTCCCTCTCTAATGAATTCTCATCGACTTATAAATGTACTCAAGTAGCTTAGCTTCACAGATCCTTAATCTTTACCCATTATCTACTTTTTCTATTATATGCTTTTTTTTTTTTAAGTAGGCTTCATGCCCAGCATCCAGCATGGAGCCCAACATGGGGCTTGAACCCACAACCCTAAGATCAAGGTCTGACCTAAAAGCAAGAGCCAGATGTTTAACTGACTGAGCCACCCAGGTGCTCCTATCCTACACTCTTGCTCACATCCCAGATCTTGTCATCAACTGGACTTATTCCATCTCTGAAATCTTAAACTCCAGTATCTGGGCACAGTCTCCTAAACTTGTCAATACATATTTCATAATTGCATCAAAAGCACTAAAACTCTTGACTCCTACACCCACCTCCAATTTCTTAGTCTCAGCTTGTCCTTATTCCTTCTCCAGGCAGTTTAAAAACAAAGATATTTTTCCCTCAATCTCTTTCTTGCTTAATACTCTCAATTGCATGTCCCCTCATTCTGCTACATGTCCACCTGGAAAAATCCCATTCCTGAGTCAATCCAACTATCCACCTTCTCCACTCTCTACCTAGCACTGATGGAGAGGAACATGCATTTGTACATATGGGTGGCGCTATTCTTTTACGATCTCCAAATCACCTCCAAGCCTTCTAGGCGTCCCTAGACAACATTTTCTTTCTTCTGAAAAGTAGAATTCAAACCTGCTTGAATTGAAAGGAGCATCTACACTGCCATTTTACCCTTCTCACCTCTTTCTCACTTTAACTCACTCCAATACATTTCAGTCTCACACTGCCCACTGACGTTGTTTTTCCATTGTCAGCAACACATTCTTAATTTCTCAACGCAGTTGAATTTTCAGGATTTGTCTTATATGGCCTCTTGAAGACATTGACCACGTTGTCAATTTCCTTCTTGAAACCCTCTGCTGCCTTGCCTTTCAGTTCAACATTATCTCCTGTCACCAGAGGTTCCACTCCTTTCTCTGTTCTCATCCTCCTCTCATTGAATGCTCTTCTCCTCTCTCCAGGTGGTCTTATCCACTGCTAATGGTCACCAGCATGAACAACCTATAAGCAGATGGTTCCTAAGTCTAGGGGCCAAATTTTGCTCCTAAGCTCTAAATCAGAATATGTAATTGCTGAGACTTTTAATTTTATGTCTGACCACTACCCAGAACTCAATAGGTTACAAATAAAATGATTGATATTTCTCTTCACAGTCGGCCCAAGTCTTCCCCCTTTACCAAATGGCTGTTTTCCATTTCCCCAGTCACTGAGATCCATCTTTCTGCCACCATCTTTAACTCATAATGCACTGATTCTTATTCATTCATTTGGTCATCAAGCCTTTGTTGGTTCTAATTATTTCTCAACAGTTTTGAAATCCATTCATCCTCTCTTTTCCTACTGACCTCATTAGTTCTTGCTTAGAATGTTATAACAACCTTCTAACCAATCTCTATAATTCTAATCTACCCATCTTTTATACCACAAGAAGTGTAATGTTCCAAAACAAAAGTCTTACCGTGTTACTTCCCTTCTCAGAACCCTTCAGTGACTCTATTGTCTTGAGGGTAAAATCCAGACACACTAGCATGATATGATAATCTCTAATAGTGTAAATTCCATTGGCTGCAAGGAACAAACACCAGCTTCTGTCTAACTCAAGAAAAAAAAGAGTATAGTTATTGCAAAGATATTGGAGAGGTTTATGGAATTGGAGGAATTGAACAACCAACCACCAGGAAGAACCTGAACCAAGACAGTTCTGAGGATTTCAGTAGCAAAAGCAAAAAAAACCTTACTTAACCAGGGGGCACCTGGCTAGGTTAGTCTGTAGAGCATGCAACTCTTTATCTCAGGGTTGTGAGTTTAAGCCCCACATTGGACATAGTGCTCACTTAAAAAACAAAAAAGAAAAAACCCTTAACCGGGGCTACCACTCATCATTGCGCTGATTGTGCACTATTTATGGTGGCCCTTCTCTCTATAGGGTTGTCGTTAATGTGACTCAATTTAAAGACTTTCAGGCTCTGTGTCCCTTGCGTCTAGGTTCAAAATTCCTAGAAATAATATTCTGAGTGGCCTGGCTTGGATGAATCAATTCATTTCTAGATTCACGGAAGGAGCACATGGCTCAGATTCCCTCTTGTATACAGGACAGTCTCAAAGACCTGGGAATCACTGTGAATTGAGAGTATATCTAAATGGGTGTCTACCTCTTCATTTTTTTTCCCTCCACTGTTCCTCAAATTTTATCATATTTTCCACCATGGCTTATGTTTTGGATTGAAGGTTTATGTATCCTCAAGATTCATATGCTGAAGCTCTAACCTCCACTGTGACTCTATGAGAAAATACATGACTCTTTAAGCCACCTAGCCTATGCTAGTTTGTTATGGTAGCCCGAGCTAAGACAGTGTGCCACTTGCTGTCTCTTAGAGCAAGTCATGCTCTTTCATACCATCTTGCCTTTGCAACCCACCTGGCTTTTGTTACCCACTGTCCACTGGGACTTGAATCAATTTCTTCTCCTCACCAGTACAACCTTCCTTTCTTCATCTTGCAAAAGCTCACTCATCTGTTAGTAATCAACTCAAGGAATACTTCCTCCATAAGGCGTTCTTTGGCTCTTCCAGACCGATTTCATATTCCTCCTCTATAGATCGTAGCTTCCTGAGCTTGACCTTATCACAGCTCTTCCCTATTAATGAATCTGTCTCTCCCACTGGCTTGTGAGATTTTTGAGATCAAGGGGCTGGTATTTTTTAAAAATCTGTATCTGCAGAGGCAAACATAGCACCCAAATCATTCTTTGATACTCAACATATATTTGTAGAATTAATGACTGAAATTCATGGCTGTCTGGGTCCATTCTCAGTCTGCATTCAATAATACACTCTCTCCAACTCCTTATGCATTGTTTTGTGACACAGTAGGTTATGAATGTGTGACTCTCACTCATGAGATTATTAATATCTAAAAGACAATTATTTTTACCTTTAATTTTGTATCAGCCATGACCTCTCACTCTGTACTTGTACATGTTAGATAGACAATACATTTTTGTTAAATAAATAAAAATATTTGACAAAAAAACTAATGCAGTCTAAACCTTATTAATAGATGTTCAGCGCAAAAAAAAAATGTGTGTACTCCTAATGGCTCTTATGTGGCTCAGATCACATCTGAAGTATTATGTTTGATTCTGGGCAATAGCTATGTGTTCCTTCCTTTAGCAAATATTTATGGAGTGCCTACTTTGTGCCAAGCACTTTTCTTCTATGCCCAGGACTTGGAAATTAAACAGACTTGGGTTTGAATCCTGGTTTTGCCATTTATTATGTATATTGGTCAGGATAGACTAGATTTTGCTGCAGAACAATCAATCCAAAAATACCAGTGGCTTAGCACACCCCAGTTTCGTTTCTCATTTATGCCGCATGTCCACCATGGACTGACTATGGCTCTACTCTGGTGGTGTTCACTCCAGGACCTGGGCTGCCTCCATCTGGGTTTCATGGCAAAGAGAGAAAGCATGGCAAACCATGCACCGGTCCTTAAAGCTTCTGCCCGAAGTGACCCACATCAAGTCTGCTCACATTGTATTATTGGTTGAAGCATCATATGAGCACATCTGCATTCACACAGAGAGGGACAAATAAGGGTGAACAGTAATGTGATCTACCATAGTATGTGTCCTAACCTGTTCAAGTCTCTGCTCTATCATTTGTAAAATAATTATAACAATCTCTACATTGAAGACAAGGTGAGGGTGTAAAATGTTTGATACATGGAAGTCTCTCAGGAAATGGTAGCTATTTTGGTTTAAAAGTTTACAAATCCTAATATTCAGCTTAAGAAATTACTGAAGGGAAGCTCTTCAAGCACTTCAGAATAAAGTAAATTAGTTCTCTCTTCTTTTGACTTTTTTCTTTGAAGACTACACTTAAACTATCTGAACTATGTTTCCAGATGTAGGATGTTTTGTCCCTCAAATGATTCTTGCCAGGATCAAAATGATCTGTGAAGAAATCATTTTGATGAAAACTCTGTGATTTCTTCTTCTTCTTCTTCTTCTTCTTCTTCTTCTTCTTCTTCTTTTTCATGTTCAAAGTCTGTTTTCCAAACAGGATTGTAAGCAACTGGGACAGAGCCATGTCTCATACCTTTTTGCATGACTAGAAACTAGTACAATTCCCCACCCAGGGGATTTTCTGGTGCCAATAAAGATGTTTGGAAATGGAATTAGAACTTTAGGTTGTTGGGATGCCTGGGTGTCTCAGTTAAGTGACTCTTGATTTCTACTCAGGTCATGATCTCACAGTTCATGAGATCGAGCCCCATGTCAGGCTCTGTGCTGACATTGTGGAGCCTGCTTGGTATTCTCTCTCACCCTCTCTCTCTGCCCCTTCTTCCCTCATGCTATCTCTTTCTCTCTCTCCAAATAAATAAATATTTAAAAATATACATATATAAAATAACTTTATGTTGTCATTTCACAGTATCCACTGATTTTCTAAGTTTATAGTTACATTTTGAGATAATTACTTAAAAATTTTTTTTAAATTTTTTTTCAACGTTTTTTATTTATTTTTGGGACAGAGAGAGACAGAGCATGAACGGGGGAGGGGCAGAGAGAGAGGGAGACACAGAATCAGAAACAGGCTCCAGGCTCCGAGCCATCAGCCCAGAACCTGACGCGGGGCTCAAACTCACGGACCGCAAGATCGTGACCTGGCTGAAGTCGGACACTTAACCGACTGCGCCACCCAGGCGCCCCTTAAAATTTTTTTTAATGTTTATTTATTTTGAGAGAGAGAGAGAGAGAGTGTGCGTGCACGAGTCGGGGAGGGGCAGAGAAGGGAAGAATCCCAAGCAGGCTCCACACAGTCAGTGCAGAGCCTTACATAGGGGTCGATCCTACAAACTGTGAGATCGTGACGTGAGCCAAAATCAGGATCTGGATGCTTAACTGCCTGAGCCACCCAAGTGCCCTGAAATACTTACTTTAAAAAAAATCTTACTTATTTATTAAATTTACACATCATTTTCTACCAAGATGTCAGAGCAAAGAGCATGGTTGTCCAATTTGGCTCATAGTTCAAGTTACATGAATGCTGGTAGGATTGCTTTCTGGACTCACCCACTGAAAAACAAATAGAATAACAATTTACCACTTTTTCATTACTCTTCCTAGCATGACTAAAAGAAATTCTATGTTCTTCTAGAAATTTGGTAACCATGTGAACTATCAAATGTGATTTAAGAAATAATATGCAGTTGGAGGCATTCCAAAGTGTGACTTTGAAATATACTATGTATCTTCCTATTTAACCTCTTAAGAAATCTCTTTTGATGTGAGGGACAGGTGTGATGCTCAGAAGTCACATGGGTGGTACCTTTTAAGAATTGTCTAAAGCACTCAACCCTGGGGCGCCTGGATGGCTCAGTCGGTTGAATGTCTGACTTTGGCTCAGGTCATGATCTCACAGTTCGTGAGTTCAAGCCCCACGTCGGGCTCTGTGCTGACAGCTCGGAGCCTGGAGCCTGCTTCGGATTCTGTGTCTCCCTCTCTCTCTGCCTCTCTCCTGCTCATGTTCTGTCTCTCTCTCTCTCTGTCAAAAATAAGTAAACATTAAAAAAAAATTAAAAAAAAAAATAAAGCACTCGACCCTGTGAACTGTGTGTGCATGGCCACCAGACTGTCCCTCAGCAATGTCACCTTGTGCAGAATACCTTTGTGATTATGCAGTGCTTTGAAGATAAGGGCAGTGGTACCTAGGCTGCCATTCAAACTAGTGGCCACCTTTTTGGTAAGAGAACAGACTGCCATGTTTGTAACCTCATTAAAATATGCTCAGTAACAGGAATTTTATAGAGTTGGCACGGGGGATTAGAACAATGCTTTACGCATTTTTTCATAAGCTTAAAAAAAGGTTGCTGACAGCTGGTCTGTGTCTTTGCTAAACTTTTTTACTGGGTATTTCTAAAGTTCTAAATACCAGGGCCTAGACTGTCAAGGGAGAGAAAAGCGAGGAACCATGTACACAAACAGGGGACAAATACATCCTTTCTTACTCACAAGGGAGAAACACTGATTTGAACTAGATGTGAGTAATTTAGATTCACTCAGATGTTCCGTCTTAATTGTTGCCTGGGGACAAAACACACAGAGAGGGAAATCATCCTAACCAGCTTACACCTGACCCTTTCTTAGTTCTTCGGCATGAAGCAGTTCAGAGCTCTCTGAGTTGCGAGGCTTCCTCTCTCATCAGCTACTAAAAACCCTCAGGGCTGTGGGTTTCTGCAGAAAAGGGCACCGAAGACCCTGAGAGATGGTCAGGAGCTCTTAGATCCCATTCCATCATCTTTCTTGTTCTCGTCTCTTTAATTTTTTTCTTACCAAGCATTACCAAAAATGCACTGCCACTTAAACCAGTGGTTCCCAAACCTGTCGGACCTCAAGACCACCTGTCGAACTTCTTTAAAAGGCAGGATTCTGGGCTCTAGCACAGATCTTCTGAATCAAGCTCTTTGGGTGGTAGAGCCTAGGAATTTGTATTTTTTTAAAGAATTCCTTGGTGATTCTGGTTATCTGCCAACTTTGGGAGGTATTGAGAGGATTGTCAGGCTGTGGGCTACCTTGGTCTCTACCTTTGGTAAAAGAGGTTTACCTGGAGCTTGGATCATTTTGGCAATTAGATAGATCTGGTTAGAGCTATAGCTCTCCCCCACGTACACCATGCTGTTGTAGATGCTGGGAAGCTCAACCCTATGGAATATTCCATGCAGGGCCTCAGTGACTGCATGTCCATCAACATGACAGCCTTAACTCATCACGTCCCCTGGGGGAAAATTCCCCCAACAGTGCTGCCAAGGCTGTGCTTATCACTCCGAGTTGATTTCCACCCACTCTAGCTGCTTCTCATCCTACTGCTCACACTGTATAGCGTTTGCCCACCTGTGGGCAGTTGGTTCCTTGTTGATTTTATCCAGAATCCCCTTTCCCTTGAGTGCTTATAACAGTACCTGCTAGAGGAACTCATTTAAAAGGAGAAGCCTATGTGCACATAATCCAAATTCTGCAGTTCCCAATGATAACGCGATTATGTGTGATTGCAATTCTCCAAATTCTTTCAGCCTATTTCCTGCCATCAGAGTGACGAATGCTTTGATATGCTCCTGAATTTCTGTGATGCCCTGCCATGAGGTCCTGTAGCTTGTCTCACTGATGGTGCTGAACTCAGGGTTAGCTTTAAGTGCTGGGCTGTTTTCAGAAAAAGCAGCCTCTAGCACACCTCCCACCTTGTGCTTGCCCAGAGAGATATGATGGCACAAGGGCTCCATTCCCTTCCCTATCATGCTGTCCTGCTTGGCAAATCCAAGGATTTAGTGTAATTTTAGAAAATCACAGACACTTGCTTTAGAAAGTGAGTTTAGATGTGTGTACACACCTATCTGTGTGAATATTTTGTAAGTGCAGAGGTATGGATATGTGTGTAGGTATGTGTGATATTAAGATGCACGTGTACACCAATATATTATATGACACAAATTTTTTCTAGTGTTTTTTGTATCTCAAAGAGCAATATTATGGCCATTTTGGTATCTGATGATCATAACAGACCACAGTTGTTACCTGTGGAGATAAATTTTTTTTAACTAAGCTCTACACCCAACGTGGGACTTGAAACTCGCGACCCCAAGATCAAGAGTCACATGCTCTAAGGACTGAGCCAGCCAGGCATCCCATATAATTAAACCTCAAAATGGATACCCTTCTATGTGACTGGAAGTCATTAATCAAAGTTGGGAAGCTATGCCCAGAAAGTAAGGACTGATGGAGGATGTGGCCCAGGAGAGTGGAATAGAAACACCGGTCTTCTCTGCTTCTCCCACCATCATTCCATCTGTAAGATAATTTGACAAATCCATCCCCCGCTCCCAGTTATGGAAGAGGAATGCGATAGTGGATCAGATTGCAGTTTGCAGAAAGGCATCAGGATAAGCTATAGACATTCTTTCTTTCATTCCCAAAACAACTCCCCTTCCTGATAGTGCTCCTAAGTTATTTGTCTTTTTTTTTTTTTTAATTTTCCTAACTCAGGGCAAACATTTCTTTCTTTTAAATTAGGGTAACATATAAATAAATAATATAATATTTATCATTTTAACCATCTGTAAGTATACAATCCAGTAGCATTAGATTTCTGTACCTAATGGTGAATTCCTTGAGCTCACCATGCTGACTGTAGCTGGCTTATGTTGCTTCTGGGAGAGATTAGTAAGAGTGTACAAGTAAGAACCCTGGAAGCTTCCAACCTTTCCATGTCCCTCTACAGGTTTCTTAACAGTTTACTTACTTCTCAATTCAAGGGACTTCTCCTGTGGGAAATTTCCCTGTAAAAGGTTCTGCCAGGTTGGATAGGAGACACAACCCAGCAGACCATCTCCTGTCCTCCAAGCACTCTTCATCTGCTGGGGAAGAAAGCCAGACCAAAAAAAATGAATCAAACAAAACGCAACACAAACACAAAATAAAACAAGACAACCTAATGCTAAACGGTGAAAGAAGAAGGAAGAATCAGGACTAACTAGAGGAGATTAGGAGATGAGTAAAATTTCTAAAGGAAGACAAGGGTGGTCCTGGAAGAACACAGGAAAGAACAGTGCTTGGCATATAGTAAGTGCTCAAAAATTATCAGATAAATGAGTGAAATGCAAGTGTGAATGAATGAATCAATGAGAGCCAAATCTGAGCAAAGTCTGGGGACTGTGAAAGTAGAAGGAAACTTTGATGAATGGTGTGTAATAGCTCGACGTGGCCAAGATGTGTGGTGGGGAGTAGCATCAAGATGATGGGAGACAGAGGCACCAACTGGCTCAGTAGGTAGAGAACAAGACTCTTGATCTCGGGTTGCAATTCAAGCCCCACATTGGGTATAGAGATTGCTTAAAAAATAAAATCTTGGGGCGCCCGGGTGGCTCAGGCAGTTAAGCACCTAACTTAGGTTCAGGTCATGATCTTGCAGTTCACAAGTTCACATCCCTCATCGGGCTCTGTGCTGACAGCTCAGAGCTTGGAACCTGCTTCAGATTCTGTGTCTCCCTCTCTCTCTGCCCTTCCCTGACTCGTGCTCTGTCTCTGTCTCTCTCTCTCAAAAGTAAATAAACATTTAAAACATAATGAAATAAAATCTTGGGGTGGCTCAGTCGGTTAAGTGTCCGATTCTTGACTGACTTCTTGATGATCTTGGCTCAGGTCATGATCTTGTGTTCCGGAGTTCAAGCCCCATATTGAGCTATGCACTGACAGTACAGAGTCTGCTTAGGATTCTCTCTCCCTCTCTCTCTGCCTCTCTCTCTCTCAAAGAGATAATAAATGGAAATAATTTATTTCAGAATAAATGGAAATAAAGACCCTAAGGGAAAGATTATAGCTATAGTGAAAGCCCAAGTTAACCCCAC
Organism: Prionailurus viverrinus; assembly: GCF_022837055.1. Lineage (NCBI taxonomy): Eukaryota > Metazoa > Chordata > Mammalia > Carnivora > Felidae > Prionailurus > Prionailurus viverrinus. The sequence continues at coordinate 134,212,451 of NC_062568.1, forward strand.
TCTTAAGTGAGGGCCCTTAGGACAGTGGGTGGGAATGCAGGTAGAGGTGGGGTCCTAGAATTAAGACAAAATTTAGATCAGAGAGGAGATCCTATGAAGACACTCATGGAGTGAGTCATAAAATAGTGAAACAACAGCACACATTTGACAAACATGAATTAAAGGCCACTCAGGTCGTCCCTGTAGCCACAGAACTGGATAAAAGTCACTGCCATCATGGCCTCCTTTGAAAGACAGAAAGGTAAATGAAGCGATTTTGACATGCTCTGAAAGTGTCGTCATAGAGGTTATGTGGTAAGTGAAATGGCACACAAAGGAGAGATTAGTGCCACCCATCTGGGGTCAGGGAAAAACCTCATAGATGACGTTTGAACCTTCTCTTTGAAGCATAACGTAGACAGTTGTCAGTCAGAGAAGAGAGGCGGGGCAATCCAGGCAGAGGGTAGGACACAGACAAAAAGAGGCATGAAATCACATGGTACGTGAAGTATTGCTTCATACCATAAGCAGCTGCTCCCTAATCTACGCAGAAATATTAAGACTGCTAGAGATTAACCATCTGGAGGACCCTCACAGCTGCTCTTTGAGAACCACTGCATTAAGGGACAAAAGGAAACCATGAGAAATAGCAAACCTGGCCAAATGGTCAGAGAAGCAGGAAAGTAGGACACTGGTGTCCAACGCTCATATGAATACTAGCTGGATTAATAAGTTGCTAGTAAACTTGATGCTTTACAAATGTACGTGGTAATTAGACTACCTTGATTCCTTACAAATACAAATTGATCAATATTATTACCGGTTCATCTCCTGCACATCAGAAGGTAGTATCTTTCCTAATGGTCACATGTGTGCCCTTACCCATTAGCTTAAATACAGTCCTCCTCACCCCACTCGTTCCCAGTCCTGTGACAGAGAAAGGCAGCAGTTCTACCAGACGAGCAGCCTAATGCTGTGAAGCATTTGCTCGTATTTATTGACTGTCAGGTTGGTCCAAAACCCATCTTTCCAGGCTAGCACGCCTACTTAGTAATTAAAGTGAGGTTTTTATATGGCTTAAAATATTTTAATGTGACAGTTCCCTGAGGGTCCAGAGCAAAGTTTGGTTTAATAAATTTAATAACTAATTAAGACACCCTCAATTTCAACCTCCATTAGGTTAATTTTTTAATGAGTTTCACAATGTCTCTCAGAACATTCCTCCCTGCTGGTGAGAAACACACACATGCATGCATATACCTTAACGATGGATTTTAGGCTTTGAAATGCCAGGTACTAGCTGTGTAACTTTGGGAAAAATCACTGAACCTCTCTGGGCTGCTTTTTCCTGATTTATTAAAGGAAGAGATTTGGACAAGGTTGTCAAAGTCCTTTCCAGTTCTTACCTTTTATTAAGGCAACGTGGAATGACTGTTCTCAGTACATCCCCTTTAAGGGAAGCAAAGGACCCTAAACTGTACAAAATACACTGTGTGTGTGTGTGTGTGTGTGTGTGTGTGTGTAAATGAATCTCAATCTCATGGCTTTGTGCAAATAGTAGAATTAGGAATGGGTATGTTATCGGTGTACAGAAAATTCCTTGCAAGATTTAATCAACTGGTCAATAAACAGATAAAATTTGGAGTTACCAAGATGTGTTTATTTTCCCCAGATGACTTAACCCCTCTGCTCCTGAGGGCTTGAGTTGTTTTCCCTTCAGGTGTTACATCTTGGAGAATCCCCTAGCCATTGATGGAGAAGAATAGCTCTCACCAACCTGCCTTCCTCCAGTAGGGATTTTAGGGAAAAGCAAATCACTAGCTTGCTCTTTTGCCTTCCTTCTCCTCTCTCCCTGATGGACAGATCACACTTTGGGATATTTACCTTGATGGGGGAAGGAGGAGAGAATTTCAAAGAAAGAGAAAGAGGAAAATTAAAAGGTTAATTATTTCATTGCTACAGTGGAATGGTCCTTCCTCCCCAGTAGACTTGGGGAGTACCATCTTATTCACAAACGGGCACACACTCATGCAAGCACACACGTGGGAGAACAAAATCCCATCTACTTAGCACCTAAAAAAAAATAAATGGTACTTTAAATATACCTATTGTATAATTTGTTTAAAATCCTAGTCAAAACAGAGCATTTGCTTGCACCTTGAGCAGTAATTTAGAGGAACATGATCTGTGGAAAAACAAGGTCTGAACTGTCTCATTCAGCACAGCCAAATGTTGATTATCCAAATCCATGACAAATCTGCCTTTCAGTTTCTTTGTGACATTACTCCCTCCCCCTGCATACTTAACTCATCTTTAAGAATGAGAAGTTGGCTTGCTCTCCAATTTCTTCAGAGCTCGATCTTCCCCGAATAGCAACATGATTTTATTTAAAGTCCATTGAATTCCCAGAATTCGAGAAACATCCATATTCAAATGTTAGAATAAAAACACATTCCAAAGTAAGATGACAAAGTGCACTCTGCTCTAAAGCATGGAAAATTAAGAGCTGGCTGTTTGGGAAAGTTCCTGCTGTGTCAAAACCAGTTGAAAGCATTGCCTGTCTTCATTTTTAGTATTCGTAAAGGCCACGGTAACAATTTGGGGGCGTCACAGCTATGGGAGTTAAACCTATGGGCTGGTTAGTGCTAAGACTCTAAAGTCATAATATTCGCTAAAGTTAGCTGGCCATTTACAATACTAAGAAATAGGGTGGAAAATACTACAAAAAGAAAACGAGAAACCTACAGAGTATTTTTTTTCAACATACCAATAATAGGAACTACAGTGGCAAAAGAAAACAGGGACTCGGGAATTTCTAATACCTATATTATATCTTTTAAAAATCTCTAAAAATCAGCTCTATGCACGAACAGTTACAGCTTAATGTGATCATTTGATGCCTTTATAAGATTGTGCCTATGAGATCATCTTAGTCATATTTCTATAGCCTAATAAGACACTCCTTTCCCTATACTCTCTGAAGAGACAAATGAAATAATTTAATATCCAGAATGGTGTGCAGAACTTTTTTTTTTTAGGTTGAAAATCCTCCTGCTGGGCTCATGGCTATGCTTCTACCCAAGTGCCCTAATTTGGAATAAAAGATGAAAATCCCAGGTCTTTGGAGAGCCAGAGAACTGAAAAGCCAATAATTGGACTAATTTGTACAGCTGAATCAGGAATTTAGAAACCTTCTGCCACCCCAGCATTTCTTTCTCATTGCCTTCTAAAACTCCTTCTCTTCTCTGTTCCCTCTCCTTTACTCTTTTGCTTTTCCAGTTTATAAGTTTTGCCAGCTGGCACTCAGTGACCCTACTGACATTAGTTTATTTTTTGTTAATGTTTATTTATTTATTTTTGAGAGAGAGAGAGAGAGAGTGTGTGCAAGCTGGAGAGAGGCAAACAGAGAGAGGGAGACAGAGAATCAAAGCAGTCTCCAGGCTCTGAGCTGTCAGTGCAGAGCCTGATGCGGGGCTCACACTCACGAATGGAACTGTGAGATCATGACCTGAGCCAAAGTGCAACACTCAACCGATTGAGCCACCCAGGCGCCCCACCTACTGAACATTAGTTTAATCCAACACAGGAGCTAAGAAGACCGCCAACCTCTGTCTATCCAGAGTCTGGAGGCAGGAAGAATCTTGCTTGAGCCTTGCTAGACCTGATTTATACACAGGTGCTGCTCTTCTGCTGTGTGTACTTTTTTGCTGAAGTAAGCATGCAGGCATGATCTATCCAAGATTCTCATTTTTATTCTGTTGCCTAACAAGGAGGAACTCCTAACCATCCTTCAGCATATTAGGGCAACAAAGTTGACTTCCACACAACAGCTTATCAAACAAATCATTGTCCCTACATGGTAGCGATGGGAAGGTAGTAACCATGGTAAACATCCCTAAAACCAGTCAGATTTTTCCTTCCTTCTTGGTAGGATGTTTGTAAGTGTAGTCATGGCAATAAACACAGAATAGCTGCCTGGAAAGGTTAAAAGCAACTTTAGAAATCCTCCTGACCAGCAGTTTCTAAACATAGTTCATGCACATCAAAATCACTTGTGGTGCTTATTAAAAAGTTGGATTCTCAGACACTTAACCAAGATGTTCTAAATCATGATCTGTAGGATCAGGGCCCTAAAATGCTATTTCCACCAAGTATCTCATAGACAGCTTGGTTTCAGAACTACTGGTAGACCAATCCACAGCTAGCCACTTACTCGCTGTTGTTTGGGGGAGTGGATAGCAGCTGAGAGTGAGCACAGTGCTAAGATCCCTAAAAATAAACTGCTAATTTTTTTGAACAGACCTCCAGGTGACATCATCAAGCCCTTGCTGTGAAAAATCTACACTGTAAAGAGGCAGAGTTTCAAACGAATGAAGACTGCACCGCAAGGTGAAGCCATGCTCCCTCTGTTACCCAGATAGCCTTTGCTCCTGGAGAATGAGCTAAGGGGAGTTGACTCTGGATCATTGGCCCATTCTGCCAATGGTAGACTCCTCAGGTCAGATAGTTGCCCTGCCTCTACATCCCCTTGCTACCCAATCACTGCCCTTATCATATAGCACTTACACAGTAAATTAACACAAAAATTGTCTATTTACATGATTTTTTTTTCCACTGTGAACTCCATCTAAGGTATCTGTTATCACCATATTGTCAGTATCCTGGCACCAAGCACCCACCCAGTGTTTGCTGAATGAATGAGTTTGTATTTTACATGGTTCCAACTTGGTTAGAATTTTCTCTGCAGGATTCCAAATGCGTTTATTTTGAAAAGCAACCCATGTGCTTCACAACTTAAAACACTGTCCCGCTGGAGAACAGCAAACAACATTCACAGAGGTTAGGCCCACCTGCAAACCCAGCTGGCCTGATCTTGTAAATAAAGTCCCATTGGAACACAGTCACGCCCATTCATCTACCTTATCGTTTATAGCTGCTTTCATGCTGCAAAGGCAGGGTTGAGTAGTTGCAACAGGGAGACAGGGACCGTATGGCCCACAAAAAGCCCAAAATATTTATGATCTGGCCCTTTACGGAAGAGTTTGCCAGCTCCTGTCCTAGAGTTGTACAGACCTGTGTGACACTGGACATGTTGCTCAATTTTTTGTAATTTCGGTTTGCTCATCTGGATAATGGGGTAATAATGCTCTTCTATCTAAAAGGGTTTTTGCTTAGAATAAATGGGTTAATCCTTGCAAACCTGAACATACTGCGTGTTCAGCATATGGTAGCTGTTATTTTTATTAAAAACTTGCCTAAATTCCTTCTTGTCTTTTTTCTGCTATTCCTCATTGCTTTAAATTTTTTTAATAATAATAATAACAATAATAATAATTAAAAAAACCCAGAGCATTCTCTAGCTTTAGAGCACTGCCATTTGAAAGAACTTTGGGTTCAACTACTTTTTGATGGTAAAATGCTCAGTTCCTCAGAACAGAGACTCTAAAACAAGTCTTTATTTCTATAAAAAAAAATCTAAGACAAGATCTTTTAATAAACATGCTTTGATATGAGAAGTTTGCTTTTGCACAAGCTTCAATCGTAAGAGACAGAAGAGGGGCTTGACCTCACATACTTGGTATTGGTCTTAGATATTACTTTATCCCTGAGCTTGGCATCAGTCTTACATATTACTCCCTTGCTTCTAAAACCAAACACCCACAGCACTTCTACTAAATGTCTTGAAAAAAATGCAGGGGGGAGGGAAGAGCACAAAATATATCAGTTTTTTTTTTATTATTTGTAGCAAGAAAGGTCTGAGTGATAAATAGGAAACCAAGCCAAGAATCTCCAAAGGCATCTTTTTTTTTTTTTTTATTTTTTTATTTTATTTTTATTTTTTTTTTAAATTTTTTTTTTCAACGTTTATTTATTTTTGGGACAGAGAGAGACAGAGCATGAACGGGGGAGGGGCAGAGAGAGAGGGAGACACAGAATCGGAAACAGGCTCCAGGCTCTGAGCCATCAGCCCAGAGCCCGACGCGGGGCTCGAACTCACGGACCGGGAGATCGTGACCTGGCTGAAGTCGGACGCTTAACCGAGTGCGCCACCCAGGCGCCCCTCCAAAGGCATCTTTTACTTAACTTGTAACTCTTATTTCTAGAAAGCCTGCTGACCACTCCTGTTAAATTGCTTAAGTCCTTTCATCAGACAGATGTCCTGCAGAGTGGATTGTAGCTCATGTAAAGGAGGACAGCTCTCTGACTCACCTTACATCTTATTTATTCGTTTCCTTTTCTGATCATGGAACTTAAGTAGAATTTTAGTTTTTCCCTTAGCATTCAAGATTTCACCAAAGTCTTGGCATTGACCAAGGTTCTGCCCTGCAGGAATTTGCAGCAGCAGGCAACTCCTACCTTGACTTCTTTCAGTATTCATCTACCCATCTGAGGGTTTACCTGCTTGGGCACTGTGGCTAACTGCCCAGAGCATCAGGAATTTATAGTTTTTGTTAATGGACAAATCTATGCTCCATAAGTGGGACTGTAGGGTGAATGTGTGTAGTTGGGATACCTATGTGTTGAGTTAGAATCTATCTAGATTCAAGAAATTTCTTTCGGAATTTCACCCTGAACTCCAAGGGGTAAGTTCACTCTGCTCTTGTGTCAGTTCGGGTCCTCCGAGAAACAGTCACCAAGAAGGAATTAGGTGTGCCCAAATTTACTGGGGGCAAGGCCCCCAAAGGATATTAAGGGGCTAGAGAGAGAGTGGCAGCAGGCAGGAAGAGTCTTCTGATTGTGATGCAGGTCTAACACATGTGAAGAGGGAAGGGGAGGGAGAACTGTGCTGTAGCTCTACTCTGAGCTGAGATAGTCTACTAGAGAGGTTTCGTGTTAGGCAGAAATGGCCTAGCTCTACAATACCCATCCCCCCGCCCCCATCTCAGGCATTGGCTGGGGCCAGCCTAGGATGACTGTGGCCTCAAAGGTGCAACAACTGGCCTTACATCTGGTTTTCTTTCTTTTTTTTTTTTTTTATGAAATTTATTGACAAATTGGTTTCCATACAACACCCAGTGCTCATCCCAAAAGGTGCCCTCCTCAATACCCATCACCCACCCTCTCCTCCCTCCCACCCCCCATCAACCCTCAGTTTGTTCTCAGTTTTTAACAGTCTCTTATGCTTTGGCTCTCTCCCATTCTAACCTCTTTTTTTTTTTTTTCCTTCCCCTCCCCCATGGGTTCCTGTTAAGTTTCTCAGGATCCACATAAGAGTGAAACCATATGGTATCTGTCTTTCTCTGTATGGCTTATTTCACTTAGCATCACACTCTCCAGTTCCATCCACGTTGCTACAAAAGGCCATATTTCATTTTTTTCTCATTGCCACATAATATTCCATTGTGTATATAAACATGAAAAGATGTTCAGCGTCGCTCCTTATCAGGGAAATACAAATCAAAACATCTGGTTTTCTTGAAGGGAGATCTGAACTACATACTTCCATGGTCACCATAGTCTACACCTAGCGCCTCACGAGGCACTCACTTCATACAAGTTCAAAGATCAGCTCATCCACGGTTCCCATAGTCCCTTCGTCTTAAGGAGAATCTTAGAAAAAGGAGGTTAGTAGAATAAGCTATTGTCCCATGTCTGCACTTAGTTTTAGAGTCAACACTGGTACTCACCCTCTCCCTCCTCTACTATCCATTCTAAATCTCCCTCATGCTCTACCTTCACTTCAACAAGTTTTGGTGACCCTCCTGGGGGTTGAATCCAAACCCTCATTCCTGAGGGCTGTTCATATCCTTCAGGCACCAGGGTTGCTATATTATCAGGAGGTACCCAAGTACATGTGTTCATCCATGCCTCCATTGTATAAAAGCAGCCCATCTCTCTTGCTGATTAGGGTTAATTGTTCTGATTTTATTCTTTGTTAGCTGGTCTCTGAATACAAGGATTTCAAAGTATCTGGGTGGGAGCTAAACCCTGTAATTCAATGGCACTCCTTGCTCTGTTTGATGGCAAGGGGGCACTTCCTTTGAGAACCAGGACTTCCTTAAAAAAAAATTTTTTTTTTAATGTTTATTTTTGAGAGAGAGAGAAACAGTGTGAGTGGGAGGTGGGGTGGGCAGAGAGAGAGGGAGACACAGAATCTGAAGCAGGTTCTAGGCTCTGAGCTGTCAGCACAAAGCCTGTCTCGGGGCTCCAACTCACAAACTGAGAGATCATGACCTGAGCCGAAGTTGGCTGCTTAACCGGCTGAGCCACCCAGGCACCCCAAGGCGGACCAGGACTTCTAACCGTGCAGATCCCAGAATAACTAGGATGAGTCATTGGGAATAATGGTGAGACTGCTGCCATCCTTAATATTATTCTTTTTTTTTTTTAATTTGTTTTTCGACGTTTTTAATTTATTTTTGGGACAGAGAGAGACAGAGCATGAACGGGGGAGGGGCAGAGAGAGAGGGAGACACAGAATCGGAAGCAGGCTCCAGGCTCTGAGCCATCAGCCCAGAGCCTGATGCGGGGCTCGAACTCACGCACCGCGAGATCGTGACCTGGCTGAAGTCGGACGCTTAACCAACTGCGCCACCCAGGCGCCCCCCATCCTTAATATTATTCTTAGAGGAGATACAGTCTCATAAAAAAGTCTCTAAAAGAGACTGTATCCTGACGGATGGCACTCCATCCTGTAAGTATTACAACCAAATGGGTGCCTCAGCTCTACCTTCACTAGGCCATTCACATGCTTTAACGGCCATTGCCTGGGAATCTGTACTGTGAAAGGCAGTTTCTAAGATAACTAACTCCTAATGACCCCCACCTAGTGGTGTCCATGCCCTTATGTAATTCCCTCCCCCTTGAGTGCGGGCCGGACCTAGTGACTTACTTCCCACAAATCAATCACAGCAAAAGCAAAGGGATATCACTTCAGAGATTACTTACAAAAAGACTAGCTTCCATCATGCTCACCTTCTCTTACTCTCTTACTTGCCCACTCCCATGGAAGCCAGCTGCCATGTTGTAAGTTATTTTACAGAGGCCTATGTGGCAAGGAACAGAGGAACTCTGGCTAACAGGCAGCAAGGAGCAGAGGCCCTCTGCGTAGCATCCTGTAAGAAACTGCATCCTGAGAACAACTACATGAGTGAGCTTGATTCCAGATCTTCCCTCAGTGGAGCCTAGAGATGACCCCAGTTTGGCTGACATCTTAGTTGCAGCCTTGAGAGAAACTCTGAGCCAGAGGACCCAGCCAAACCACACCCAGCTTTCTAATCCACAGAAACTATGAGATATGTGTTGTTTTAAACTGGTAAGATCATTTGTAATACAGCAGTAGATAAGAAATATACTTTCCTATCTTGGGATACTTCTCTTTCTTCACAAAGAGGAAGGCATGCTGCCGGCAGCTGTTCATTAGGAAGATTTTCTTTCTTTGCTTTCTCTCAAGCCCACCCTGAGGGTGGCTGTAATGTAGCTGCTGTCCAATTTTGGCTTGCTCCCATATGGGAAGTCAACCCATCCATAATTTAGACTCAGGCTTTGTCCTTCTGTTTGAGGTGTTCATCCAGGGACCCCCTGTATAGCATACATAGGTGTAGGTTGAAGGAAAAGTGCTTTTGTTGGTTTCTTTTTAAATATTTTATTTATTTTGAGAGACAGAGAGAGAAAGAGAGAGAGAGAACTCTAGGGAGGGAGGGAGAGAGAAAGAGAGGGAATCCCAGGCAGGCTTTGCTGTCAGCACACAGCCCAACATGGGGCTTGATCCCATGAACCATGAGATCATGACCTGAGCTGAAATCAAGAGTCAGACACTCAACCAACTGAGCCACCCAGGTGCCCCAGGGAGAAATACTTTTTTTTTTTAATGTTTATTTATTTTTGAGAGAGAGAGAGAGAGAGAGAGAGAATGAGGAGGAGGAAGGGCAGAGAGAGGGAGACACAGAATCTGAAGCAGGCTCGAGGTTCTGAGCTGTCAGCATAGAGCCCAACACGGAGCTCGAACTCACGAACTGTGAGATCAGGACCTGAGCTAAGTTAGACACTTAAATGACTGAGCCACCCAGATGCCCCAGGAGAAATGCTTTTATAACTGTTGTGTGTGACATGGGGATTTTGGCCACCTGCTCATGAAGCTTACTTGTGCCTCTTGGTGCCGCTTAGGCTCAATCCTGGCTGTACTAGTTCCGTCTTTTAATGGACTACTGCTGGATCTGTCTGACTTTAAAACTTGGTGGCACCCAAATGACCCGACTCATCACGGATAGGTGTAGGCACTAGGTACTTGGTATTCCATTGCCAAATAGTTCACATCTACTAGGGCTCAGTAGCACATCAAGAGCTCTTTCTCAAAAGGTGTATAATGTTTACATACAGATGGCATGACCATGCTCCAAAACTCCAGAAGCCTACATTGTGACTCTCCCACTGAGACTTACCATGAACTCCACTTTCCCACTGCTAACAACTTGATCATTATAGATCTGCTGGAACCTAGAGCCCGAGCAGCTCAGGTGTTTGTTTATTTATTTTTTTTTTTAATTTTTTTTCAACGTTTTTATTTATTTTTGGGACAGAGAGAGACAGAGCATGAACGGGGGAGGGGCAGAGAGAGAGGGAGACACAGAATTGGAAACAGGCTCCAGGCTCCGAGCCATCAGCCCAGAGCCTGACGCGGGGCTCGAACTCACGGACCGCAAGATCGTGACCTGGCTGAAGTCAGACGCTTAACTGACTGCGCCACCCAGGCGCCCCATTTTTTTTTAAACTTTTTTTAACGTTTTACTTTATTTTTGAGACAGGGAGAGACAGAGCATGAACAGGGGAGGGGCAGAGAGAGGGAGACACAGAATCCAAAACAGGCTCCAGGCTCCGAGCTGTCAGCACAGAGCCCGACACGGGGCTCGAACTCACGGACCGTGAGATCATGACCTGAGCTGAAGTCAGCCGCTTAACCGGCTGAGCCACACAGGCACCCCAGCTCAGGTGTTTATATTGGACCTGGTGTAAAGCTGTTTTCTCCTCTGGGCCCCACTCAGAGCTGGTAGTCTTCCAAGACACCAGTATATGGACTGGCACAATTTTTAGGCATAGAACGTGTTTCTTCTAGAACCCAAAAGTGTTATCAGGCGTGGTGTTTTGTTCCTTGTGGCAGACGATGTAAGCTGCAGTCACATGTGTCTTACTTTGGAGGCTTATCCCGCACACCCCTGACCACTGGACCCTGAAAACTTTATTGAAGTGGCAGATCCCTGAAACTCCATAGGGTTTATTTCCCACTCTCTGGAGTGCACGTATCTTACCAAGGTCTCCAGGATGCTAACCACCTCTTGTTTTGTGTTTTGTTTTTTGTTTTTTTGTGTTTTTGTTGTTTTTTTTGTTGTTTTTTTGCCTGATCAGCATGATGTTATCAATGTAATAATGTCCTGAGAGAAATCCAGCTCTCTTTTTCAGACTATATTGGGATAAGTGGGGTCATTAGCATAACTCTGGAGCAAAACTATAATATTGTTTTTTTATCCCTTGGCTTTCTCCATCTCCAACTTTCAAGTCTGTTAGTCTCAATTACACACTTGAGAACAAGGGATGTGACCCCCATTTAGATCCATGGGCCCAGTGGACCCACTGCAACGGGGCTTTAGCCAGGACTCTAATTATATGATTAAGCACCTACCTATTACTTACTCATTTGTTTATTTTATGTCTCTCCAACCAGAATATAAGCTCTTTGAAAGCCACAACTTCATAGGTTTCAGTCTCTGCTATATCTCCTGCACCTTCCATACTGCCTGGCACATACCAGGTGCCCAATAATTTAAAAAATCGATTGCATTATTATTTTAATTTGCATTGCTTTAATTATAAGTATGATTGTATTCCTTGTTCTGTAAACTGCCTTTTCTTCATTAAAAATATGATGATAATAATAATGGTAATAATAATAAAATTTTCTCCTTCTGTTCCTGGCCATGAGCAATTGCCACTTCAGAGCAGTCAGAAGGGCTGATCCAGTCTCAAAAATCTGGTTATTTAAGGGTGAAGTTGGCAGTGGTTTGCATTACTGAGAGACCACAAATATATCCTAACCCCTTGTGTTCCTTTAGCATCCTGTCAGCTGTAAAGAGGCACTCATATTGTATTATAATTGCCTTTTTTTCTTGTCTATTACTAGTCCTAGATTAGATTCCTTAAAGAGAGGAACTTTGTCCTTTCATTGTATATAACCAGGACCTAGCATAATGCCTGACAAAGAATGAGAAATAAGTTAATGAAATGAATGTTCATGAACAAATGAATCAAGTCAGCCTGCCAGGGCTAAACAGCAAATAACAACTATACTTTAGATAAAAACAGATTCCTTCTGAGCTTCCCTCTAAAATGATGCTCCATATTCAAGCACCAACATGGAGAATGATCCAGTTGCCTAAGTGGATCAGGGCCAAACCTGAACTCATCTCTGGGAGTTTTGAAAAGGAACCTTTTCTGGACTTTCACCCCAGGGCATTCACCCCAGGGATATGTGATGAAATATCCATGTCTTTAAAAATAAACATTCATTATCTCAAAATAGAAAAAAGGAAAAAAGTGTTACACTCTGTTGACAGGTTTAAAAGTTATTGCAGTATGAACAAAATTTTATCTTCTTACACATGTGTATGTATGTGCATTTCTATGCATATTATATATGTACTTATAAGTACACATAGATACACATGTAGGTATATATAAACAGTCATTATTAAGGTCTAGTTTAGCTTGGCAGGAAAATAAGAAAAGAGAAATAATGGCCCAGAGATTTGCCTATATTTTTACTGTGGAGGATAATCATTTGGTAGTTCTAAGTGGACCTGCTTTAATTAAATACACCAGTGTAGTCATTTAACAAATATTAATATATACCATAGTCACTGAATATCTGTGTCCCAGGCACTTTTCTAGGACTTGAGATATATTGAGAAAAAGAGAGAGAAGAAGACAGAGGGAAAGAAAGAAAGAGAGAGAGAGAGAGAGAGAGAGAGAGGGAGAGAAACTTCTGTCCATGTGGAAACACACATTAAACATAACAAAATTACATAGTATGTTTGATGGTGATAAGTGCTATAGAAAAAAAGTGAGCAAGATAAAATGATTCAAGAGTGCCGGTGGTAGTGGTGGGGGTTGTGGCAGGAGTGTGGGAAGGTGAAAGCTTGAAGAATTAAATGGGATGACCAGAGTAAACCCTATTAATGAGGTGAGATTTGAACAAAAACTTATATATGAAGGAGAGGGAATTAGTAAAGTGAACATCTTTGAAATTAACATATCGAATATTGTCTATAGGTCTTGCCATATAATACAAATGTTTTAATTAAGCTAAGAGTTTCAGTGGCTATATTTAAAATGAGTATCTGAATTAAGACAGACATAATTAATTTTAAAAATCAAAGTATGAAACAGAACTATAATTAATGAAATTTACTCATCATTCTTTTCAGTTTGTCAAAGGAAGCCTATGTTTAACTAAAGCTTACACAGGGTAAAAATAACTAAGAGAGCTAGAGAAACAGGGAAAAGGTAACAGAACAAATATTAACGCTGCCAGTATGCCAAAGAAATGCAGTTATATCATCTAGTAGTTTGAATATCAAGGTCTCCTGTTATATAGTGAAGACTGAGGTAGTTCAAAGGAATGCGATAATCATAACAAGGTCAGGATATGATCTTAGATTTGTTTGATGTCAGAATCCACCATGTCACTCTTGACAGTGCACACTCCACTACATCTTACTATTATATTTGTGTCTATTGTGGGAGATAAAATGTAAGCGAGTTAAATCTTCACAGGAACAGAAGAGAAATGTAAACAGGATTTGATAATCATATTGCACTGTTACTTGGTCCCAGAACTTTAGAAACAGTGACTTAAGGACATTATGGCCATCATCCACATTCTTGTGACACTATTGCCTTTGGAAACCAAGGCTGTAGCCCTGCATCTTAAGTGAGAACATACCAACAAGCACTTTCCAGGATTGGAGATTACTAGCACAGCTGTTGAGGATCTAAGATACTCCCATGATGCCCCAATTCTATACCTTAGCAGGTCATATTATTTTGAAGCTCCATTGTAGAAAGCCAAAAAGAAAATGCTGCAGAGGCAACTGGCCTACTTCTTAGCTATAGAAGTAATTTCGACTCAAGAGACAGTGTTGCAAAAGCCAAAGTGAACCAAGCACTGAGGATGGCATGATAGGATGATGGAAAGGTTCCTGGATTGAAGACAGAAGATCTGAGTTCTGTCCTGCCTCTACTATTGACTCATGTGACGTGGGACAAGTCACTTCACCTCTGTGAGCCTTGGTTTCCTCATGCATACAAGGCCCAATGCTGTAAAGATTAAAGAATGGCAATAGGTGTATTTCCTTTAGGAGTTAATGATAGGTTGTCACAAATAATTTATTTGTATATGTGTCTTTGGAACCAGAAAGTTTGACTCAGAAAGCTGAGAATGGGAATGCTGGGCAGTGGCGGGGGGGGGGGGGGAGGAGGGGGGGAGAGGGGTATGAATACTGAGAAGTAAGCTATCATGAATTTAGTAAGGATTCGCTAACAGGAAATCTACTGACCTCAAAGAGTCCTTTTTAGAACCAGGGGAATAAGTTGGTTCTCCCAGCATCACTATGTGTTCTACACCCCAAACGCCACCACAGAGCAAAAGAAAAGAAGCAAAGGCCATAGCACTAAGGGGGCCAGTTCATGAAATGGGGAGGAGAAGAAAGTAGAAGGGCGAAGATAGTATTAGGTTTTAGATCTATACAGTAAGCACAGGAAAAGTTAGACCCTGTCTAAGGAGAGAGATTCAGAATCCCATTCAAAGCTCTGATAATTCCTGAACATACTCTGGAGGGGAGAGAGTATTCATTCGGTGGAAAGCTGTTTCTGGAGTAGCATGGGCTTCAGGACTTCCCAGTCTTAGTTGAAGCAGGAGGGAGCCTGGGAATAAGCATTACAAAAGGAGGGGAATGACAGTGACCAGTGTTTATTTAGTGCCTGGCATTTGACCCTTGGACCACCCACTGCTCTGGCCACGCCAGTGAGCCTGTCACCCCTACTTCCCTACTAGCTTTAACTGGGCCAGCCTTTCCTCTCATTCCATTTGCCTGAACTCTGAGTAGGTTTTGGGCTCTTGCTTGACTAGAAAGAATTGACTAGAAAGCTTGACTAGAAAGAATACCATCATGTGCCTTGCCTGCTGGTTCATAAAATAGACCAGAAACAAGAAGAGTGCTTCTTCCCACTCTTCCTACCTCTGCTTTCCTGGTGCTGTGCCAAGTCTGTAACAGCTGCCAGAGTGGAAAGGCACCAGACTCTTTTGGATTTTTGGACTTTGAATTCACACATTGAGAGACATCTCTTCAATCTCTTGGTTTTGGTGTCCCCTGTTACTTTTGGTGAGATAGCCCCTGGCCGTGTAGCATTCACTAAGGGAAACCAGTTACCCCAACCTTGAAGCAGGGTGATTTAGACAGTCAGTAGCTGGTCTAAGGAAAAAGTTATGAGGGCTTGAGTAACAGGAGCAACAGCAAGGAGAAGAGATCCCATTTGTGTGATGAAAGCACTGTGGTAGCTCCCAATCAACTGACAATCTGAAATTGGGGAAGGACATTCCATAGGGAGATGATCAGGGCATTCTAGGCAACAGCTGATGGTTTGTTTCTTAGCGTTTCTTCAGATCCAAGTGGCTGCCCCTATTCTCCACATTTCTTCCTAAGGTATATCCCTAGAAAGGATTTGTTGGAAAGGGATGGTCTGAGCTTGAGCTGCCCATGTTCAAGTATTATGCTTTATCTTCTCAGAAGAAAACTGAGACTGGAGGGGTTAAAATATCCCATCTGTGTAGCTTCTGGAACAGGGCCAAGCCCAGGAGGAGGCAGTGCCCTTAGGAATGCCAGGGCATCCCTGCTAGGACAGCTTATGGATACAGCTCAGAGGGAAGCCAGACCAGGCCAGTAATGCCAAGGTAGGAGGGAAGAGCCAAGTGGGGAAAAGGAATAACATATGGTGGGCCAGAGGCCAGAGGGAAGGTCAACCAAGGTACTGATGCCAGAGATGGAGCTTAAATAAACGGGAGGTAGGTAGGACCAAATGGATGTGGAGCAAGGAGAGGATAAGTCTGGGGAGTGGAACACAGTTTATTAAGATGAAACTGGCAATCTGCCACAGCCCTTCAGTGCTCATTTAGTACACTCCCTTAATATCCTGAAACAAGGCCTTGAGCTGTCAGCTTCTCACTGGCCTTGCAGCACACGGGCCAGGGTGTGCTGGGAACAGAGAAAAAACTCTGAGGCAAAGTGAGAGCACTCGCCAAAGTCAAGGGCAAAGCTAGGGCAAATCTAGGGCAGAGGTGGCTTCCCGGAGGAGAGGATGGTAATAAGAGACCCAGACCAAGCAAAAATATTGAAAAAACTGGCCCATTTTATAGATGTCAGGGTCAGAGGGATAACTAACACGGGGCAACAGTTAAAGAGAATGGCCTCAATGGCCTCTGGCAGAGACCAGGAGTAGGTGGGATGGAAGATTGTTGGGATGTAGGATTATGAAATATAAAGCTAAATCTTTCAAGGAAAGCCATCCAAAACGAGGTAGGGAAGAGCAAGAGATAGCCCAGTCCCAGGAAATGGGGCAGGCAAAGTGATGCAGGGAAAGCAGATACCAGCTTGATTGTGGAGTACAAGTTGGGACTCCCCTGAGTAAACTCAAAAGCCCAAAGAGGAAGAGGGCTATAGAGGGACACCCAGTGGCATCCAGGGAGAAACATTGCCCAAAGACATCAAAGCACCTAGATCTTATTTCAGCCTGAGAGCCAAAGACCATTTCCAGACTTGCACTGACTAGCAGGGCAAAGGCTATTGATGTTCTTGCTGACCAAAGCCTTCCCACTCTTGGGATGGAAGAGGCAGGCTTTGAATGTCTGGACGCCAATTATGAACAGTGGAGATGAGATGAGGATCAGTATGGAACCTAACAAAGAAAGACTCAGAGAGGAGCCAGCAATAACTCCTTGGTTCAATGGGACTTACACTAACTCATGGGAGAAAGAAATCAAATGCCACTATGGTGACATGGCCATTCTGATATGCCACTGCAAACACTGCAAATAGGTATATTCTTTCTGGGGACCAATTTGGCATTATGTTGAAAGATCTGTGAAAATATGCCTAGCCCAAAACTTCCATTCCTTTCCTTTCCTTGCCTTGCCTTGCCTTGCCTTGCCTTGCCTTTCCTTGTCTTGCCTTGCCTTGCCTTGCCTTTTTTCTTTTTTGAGAGAGAGAGAGAGAGAGAGAGAGAGAGAGAGAGAGAGAATGAGAATCTCAAGCAGGCTCCATGCCCAGCTCAGAACCTGATGCAGAGCTCGATCCCATGACCCTGTGATCATGACCTGAGCCAAAATCAAGAGTCTAACGCTCGACCAACTGAGCCACCCAGGCACCCCAAAACGTACATTTCTAGGGATCTAATCTAAGAAAGTAAGGATTGATACAGGGGCGTCTGGGTGGCTCAGTCAGTTGAGTGTCTAACTTCAGCTCGTCATGACCTCATGGTTTGTGGGTTTGTGAAAAAATTTAGATATATCTACAAATGCACAAAGAATAAATTGAGGAATACTAAGACATTAATAATTACTATCTTGGGTAGGGATGTTATAGATCATGTTAACATTCTCACCAATTTTCTAAAATGAATATGTGTTATTATAAACAAAAAGCAGAAACATACTGTGTAATACCTAAGGGGAATTAGGGCATGGGGTGAAATTCATTACATTGAGGAGTTCTGTCTCCTTGTTTGACACTTCATAATCACTCCTCAAAATTCACACATGGGCACATGCCTCAAAAATCACACATGTGCATATGGTCTGCAAGCCTTCTAACATCTTTAGAGCACTGCTGTTTTGTTTTGTTTTGTTTTAATGTTTATTTATTTTTGAGAGAGAGAGCATGAGAGGGGAAGGGTAGAGAAAGAAGGGGACAGAGGATCCAAAGCAGGCTCTGTGCTGACAGCAGCAAACCTGATGTGGGGCTCAAACTCACAAACCATGAGTTCATGACCTGAGCTGAAGTCAGACGTTTAACCAACTGAGCCACATAGGCGCCCAAAAGAGCACTGCTGTTTCTGATTGCAGATAAACCAGACATGTGACACCCCAAACTTTTTACTTCTAAATTGCTGAAATCTTTAAATCTGTTGAGATGTAGCAATACTTGACCCATATTTATAACACAGTAAAGATAAATGAGACTCTGCCTTGTTGAAATAAACACAAATGTTTATTACTTCATCACCGAATGGAATCAGTATTATAACCCATGTGTCTTGATTTATGAGGCACCCCAGAACTTCTGCAGAAAGTAAATTGGGAAAGGGGAAACAGCAGAGTGGAGATAGGAAGGATTAGCCAAGCTATGGTAATGAGCAGTCTTAGTGTCAATGTCCAACAGGGGACTGGCTACTCAGGATCACTGTGAGGGTATCCAAGAATTCTAATCTGATGCAACTTGGCAGTGGCACATGGTGATTTCATGGCCTTGTTTTTTGTTTTGTTTTGTTTTGTTTTTACACTGTTCATCTTTTATTTTCCTTGGGACTTGTAGAACCATCATTTTGTATCTTTTTTTGTTTAATACGAAATTTATTGTCAAATTGGTTTCAATAAAACACCCAGTGCTCATCCCAACAGGTGCCCTCCTCAATGCCCATCACCCACTTTCTCTTCCCTCCCACCTCCCATCAACCCTCAGTTTATTCTCAGTTTTTAAGAGTCTCTTAAAACTGCCTCCCTCCGTGTCTAACTTTTTTTTTCCCCTCCCCGCCCCCCATGGTCTTCTGTTAAGTTTCTCGGGATCCACATAAGAGTGAAAACATATGGTATCTTTCTCTGTATGACTTTTTCTCACTTAGCATAACACTCCAGTTCCATCCACGTTGTTACAAAAGGCCATATTTCATTCTTTCTTATTGCCAAGTAGTATTCCATTGTGTATATAAACCACAATTTCTTTATCCATTCATCAGTCACCAGTAATGGTCTTTATTTTTACTATTCCTGCCATTTGCTGCCAACTTCATGTTTTCTTTTTGTTTCATGGCTTCTGCTCACTAACAGCATCTGTCACCTTCATGGCTTCTACTTTCTGTGTATGTTTTTTCTATATAGGTTTTTTTCTTTCCAACTTCTGTCCCTGCTACCAACAGTAGGGATTCTCCAGAGACTTAAACTCTCCAACATAGAAGGTCTGATTAGTGCTGTTGCTTACCTTTTTCCTCATTGGGTAGAGTTCTCTTGTCTGATTACTTCATAGAATACTACATGGGCTGCTCTTGGATGAGACATGCAAATGTGGTAGAATTTGCGTCCTGGTAGCTGAGTCCAGGATATGGAAGCTGTGGCTAGCTTTCCTCAGAATGGAGGCATTCTAGTAATTGAGAGTATAAGGGATTCCTCCCTGTTGCACAGAGTCCATCCAATTTGGGACAGACCCTAGCCAGAAGGATCTGCCCTTAGAGAAATGAAAGCTGGTGAGATTGTGGGAATTATAGTCCCACAAAGGAAACTGAATCACATGCCAGTCAGACAGGGCACACATGGCAGAGAATGGGAAAAGACTACCACACATATTCAAATGTCTATGGTTCATCCTAGCCATATTGGATTTCAGACTTGGGATAATACTCCAAATGATAGTATATTAATTAGATGGACTTCCTATCACAAGTCTTGGTCAAGATTAGCTCACAGTCAGCCATATCCACCTAACGCACTGGATGCCTAAGGTCCTCTGTGGAAATTCCACAGATAGTTTCACATTATCTAGGGAGGGAATTTTGCCTCTCTGAGGAATATATTCTTTAGCTAACAGTGTGTTAGGAAATACTTCCTGAACATTTAACTTGGAAACTCTGAATTTAAACAGTCAACACAGATTCCTCCATTCTATTCTGAATGGATATTACAGTATTAAATTTTTTTCTTTTCTTTTTCTCTTTGTTATTTTTCTTTTTAATTAATTAACTAATTAATTTTTAAATTTACTTGCAAGTTAGTTAGCATATAGTGCAACAATGGTTTCAGGAGTAGATTCCTTAATGCCCCTTATCCATTTAGCCCACTCCCCCTCCCACAACCCCTCCAGCAACACTCTGTTTGTTTCTCTATATTTAAGTCTCTTAAATTTTGTCTCCCTCTCTGTTTTTATTTTGTTTTTGCTTCCCTGCCCTTATGTTCATCTGTTTTATATCTTAAATTCCTCATATGAGTGCAGTCATATGATATTTGTCTTTCTCTGACTAATTTTGCTTACCATAATACCCTCCAGTTCCATCCACGTAGTTGTAAATGGCAAGATTTCATTCTTTTTGATTGCCAACTAATACTGCAGTGTGTGTGTGTGTGTGTGTGTGTGTGTGTGTGTGTACATGTATATGCCACATCTTCTTTATCCATTCATCTGTCAATGGACATTTGGGCTCTTTCCATACTGAGGCTATTGTCGATAGTGCTGCTATAAACATTGGGGTACATGTGCCCCTTCGAAACAGCATACATGTATCCCTTGGATAAATACCTAGTAGTGCAATTGCTGGGTCATAGGGTGGTTCTATTTTTAATTTTTTGAGGAACCTCCATACTGTTTTCCAGAGTGGCTGCACCAGTTTGCATTCCCTCCAGCAGTGCAAGAGGGTTCCTCTTTCTCTGCATCTTTGCCAACATCTGTTGTTGCTTGAGTTGTTAATATTAGCCATTCTGACGGGTGTAAAGTGGCATCTTATTGTGGTTTTGTTTTGTATTTCCCTGATAATGAGTGGTGTTGAGCATTTTTTTTATGTGTCTGTCAGCCATGTGGATGTCTTCTTTCGAGAAGTGTCTATTCATGTCTTTTGCCCATTTCTTCACTGGATTATTTGGTTTTTGGGTGTTGAATTTGATAAGTTCTTTATAGATTTTGGATACTAACCCTTTATTGCTACATCATTTGCAAATATCTTCTCCCATTCTGTCAGTTGCCTTTTAGTTTTGCTGAGTGTTTCCGTCACTGTGTAGAAGCTTTTTATTTTGAGGAGATCCTAATAGTTCATTTTTGCTTTGGTTTCCCTTGTCTCTGGAGACATGTTGAATAAGAAATTGCTGTGGCTGAGGTCAAAGAGGTTTTTGCCTACTTTCTCCTCTAGGATTTTGATTGCTTCTTGTCTTACATTTAGGTCTTTCATCCATTTTGAGTTTATTTTTGTGTATGGTATAAGAAAGTGGTCCAGGTTCATTTTTCTGCGTGTTGTCCAGTTTTCCCAGTACCATTTGCTGAAGAGACTATCTTTATTCCATTCGATATGCTTTCCTGCTTTGTCAAAGGTTAGCTGGCCATATGTTTGTGGGTCCATTTCTGGCTTCTCTATTCTGTTCCATTGATCTGAGTGTCTTTTCTTTTGTGCCAATACCATGCTGTCTTGATGATTACATCTTTGTAATACATCTTGAAGTCTGGGATTGTGATGCTTCCGGCTTTGGTTTTCTTTTGCAAGCTTGCTTAAGCTATTCAGTGTCTTTTCTTGTTCCATACAAATTTTAGGATTGTTTGTTCTAACTCAGTGAAGAATGCTGGTGTTATTTTGATAGAAATTGCAAACATTTTTTCTTTAACATATGTATTAGTTTCCTGTGGCTGCTGTAATACATTACCACATATTTGGATGTTAAAACCAAGAGAAATGTATTCTCCTACAGTCCTGGAAGCTTGAAGTCCCAAATCAAGGTATTGGCAGGACCATGCTCCCTCTGAAGGCTTTAGAGGAGAATCTTGCCTCTTCCTAGCTTCTGATAGTTACCAGCAGCTCTTGGTGTTCCTTGGTTTTAAAATTAAGGCTGCATTGCTTTAATTTCTACTCATCTTTGCATAGCCATTTTGCCTCTATGTGGGTCTCTGTGTCTCTTTCTCTTCTTATAAGGATTCCAGTCATCAGATTAGGGTTCACCCTAATCTGGTGTGACCTCATTTTAATAAATTATATAAGCAAAGATATTTTTTTCCCAAATAAAGCCACATTCTGAAGTTCCAGGCAGACATGAGTTTTAGGGGGACATATTGCAGCCCAATATAACATGTTAAACATTCTCCAATCTTTGGTAATGTAAAGGAAATCCTATGCTTTTCTTAGTCTCCATTGGATGAGGTCTAATTCTTACTTATATTTCTAAAATGGATACAGGATACAGAGATGTCTAAGATTATGAAACCTTAAATTTTTGACCAACTGTGTAGCATCATCATAGATTCTCAAGCGATCTGAGCAGAAGGGACACCTGGCAAGTGAACACTGCTTATAACTAACTGGGACTTTGGCTCTAAACTTTCAAGGTGTCCCCCATTCCAGGATTTGGGCTGACCACTGGTCCTCTGGTCTAAAGCCCTAAATAAAAGCAAGAAAATATCTTCTTATAGACCCATAGTCAAGATTGTAATTTTCCATAGTGACAAGAGGTCAAAAAGGATTCACTCAATTGAAAAAAATGTCCCAAGGTGAAGGTGGTGGAAAGTTGATCTCACTATGTTGGGAAGCAGAAGACACAGAGGATAAAGGTGTGGGCTTTGGAGTCAAGTTTTGTGTGTTTTTAAATTTTGTTTCAATTTATTATTTTTGAGAGAGAGCAGGTTAGCCTGTGAGCAGGGAAGGGATGGGGGTGGGGGGCGGATAGAGGATCGGAAGTAGGCTCTGTGCTGACACCAGAGAGCTTGATGCGGGGCTTGAACTCATGACCCATGAGACCATGACTTGGGACAAAGCCAGATGCTTAACCGACTGAGCCACCCAGGCATCCCTGGAGTCAAGTTTGACATGAGTTCAGATCCCGATTTCACCACCTACTAGCGGGGTGACCTTGTTCAAACTAATTAGTCTTTTTAAGTCTCAGTTTCCTCTTTAGAACAATGGAAATAGTAGTATCTTCCCCACAGAACTATTGTGAAGGGTAAATGAGATCATCTATGTGATGAATTTAGTACATGTGAAGTGCTAGCTATAATCATTACTAAGGCAAACAACTGGCCCAAGCTGCTCATATAAGGCCTTTATTCTCGTAAAGCCTGCACCGATTTCCACTGGAACTTCCTAGAGAAAGAAGGCCTTCCCATATAGGAATGACCCAAAGAACTTTTCTCACCAGCCAAATAAGAGACAAATTCTCCTGAGACAAACCAGAGAGCACTCTCATATCATCCAGATGTTTTAACCTAGAGCTCGCAAACTGGCAGCTTTCACGGCAGTTTCTGCCCCACATGAGTTTTCCCCTTTGCCTGGACAAAGTTTTTACAAATTTGGAATTTGTTGCCCATATTAAAGATCCAAAGGTGTTCTTTATTAAAAGCCCAAATTTCTGAGTTGAAAAATCAGAAGACCAGGCAATATTATGCCTAAATTTTCCTATGACTAGAGTGCCATGTGCTAGATTTTACAAACTGGCACATTTTTGAGAGCCAGAGGAGGTTCTATTAATAATTATGCCCAAACAACAGGCATGAAGTGAAACTGACTGAGGCAAGTAGGGATATGTGTTTGGTCACCCTACCCATGATTCCAGTGGTCTGGAGCTAAGTAGGAAAAAATGCCTATTTCTTGGCGCTCTCAGCCCCTACTCTACCTCTAGCGTTTTGAATTTTCAACCTCTATTTTAGCATGTTTGTATATTATGCCTAATAATTGGCCCTTTGTTGCCACAGTCAAACATCTCTGACATGGGCTTCTGTCATCTTCCTTCTCTAAGAAGGAAAGAGTGTGAGGTGAGTCGTCAGTCAGTGCATTTGCTGGACTTCATTCAGGTGCTATCAGGGATTCTTACAGAATTTCCAACATCATAGTAACACCTATGTAATTTCATTAATGCTTTGTCATTATCCAGTGTCTTATTAATTAGACCTTCTCTGCATCTTTAGGGCATACATCACTGGGTTATGTCACATATGTCACAATAATCTAGAGACATTGTAAGATTCTTGAAGAGCCCCTGACTCATAAAATAATTGGTTTAAGAGTAACATAAACTAGTTCTTTGACAATTCTGAACTTTTAAGGAGTCCCCATCCATGAATGGATTGTGTTCCAAAAGTTTACTTGTAAGTCTAGAATAAAGAATCAAAAGACATATCCTTATAAAACAATGTTGTCGCCTCTCCACCCCACACACATATATACAGCCAAAATAAAATAAATTATATATATTATAAAATAAATACACCATAGTATATCTAAAGATTAGTACTTGGTAGTAATCTATCCCTTGGCATTAGTAGTTTGAATTCTGTATGTAAGAGAAAGTATCTCCTAAGTATTATTATTTTTTTTTTTTGAGTACTCACTCTTTAGGAATTCTGAACCAAGGCCAGTAGTGGGAGAAGTAATTTACCGAGGGGGTTTGTGGACATTCTCTTCTTCTGCTAATTTGTATGTGCAAAATGTTTATTCATGTAGCATTTGTAAAATAGGCACAATATATATAATTAATGTCAAAGCTCTTTATTATCCAGAATATTTGACATACATAAATGTACGTAATACAGAAATATAGAGGAAATGTCATTCTTTGATTAAAGTAGATTATTTGAAACTTACAGTGTGCAACAAGACTATTTAGAGATGGTGGGTGAGTTGTAAAGAGGCCTGCTTGAGGACACAGGTGAACTTGCTTTGAGTTCAATCTCTGCTATTAACTGATTGTGCAACTTTGGGTAAATAGCTTACCCTCATTGAGATACGACTTTCTTATCAGAAATCTGAATAAGAATGATAACAATAATTCATATTTCACAGACTTGTTTTGAAGATAAATTGAGATAACATATGTGATACAGCTTTGTACACTATGAAATGCTGTGAAACAATAACCAAAAAGTAAATTAATATTTATTAAGCTCTTATTATGAACCAAGAACTGCAATGGAATTACTATTATTAACTAGCTACCAATACTAATTGCAGTGGCAGCTATGGTATCCTTGAAATTGCCAATCTAAATCTTTCTCTGTTAGATACAAATAAAGAGACCAGAGCATCCCTTCTACAATGAGCAGAAACCAGTCCCCTCCCACTGAAAATACTCACAGAATACCAGACTTGTAAACATCCTGCCTTCTGATTTTAATGACAATATTACAATGGAGATGATGCTGCATCCTGGCCTACACCCTAGAGTGGGAGTGATAGTGACTCATTGCGACTTGTGATTATTATGAAGAAGACATGCCTTAATGGCAACATTCAGCCAGACTTGGACTTAATATTTCAAGGGGCAGGAGAAGGGAATGGTCTTAGGTCAAACTAGAACCCATTAATGGTATTGTTATTGGATTCCTAGAACTTAAATGGTGTTATCTTGTGTGTTAGTTTGCTACAGATGCCATAAACAAAGTCCCAAAGGTTGGGCGGCTTAACAGAAATTTAGTTTTTCACAATTCTGGAAGCCCAAAGTCTAAGATCAAGAGTTTGGTGTGACTGGTTTCTTCTGAGGCTTCTTTCAGCTTGTAGATGGCTATCTTCTCTCTGTTTCTTCACATGGTCTCCCTGTGTGTCTGTGTTCTAATCTTCTCTTCTTATAAGAACACCTGTCATCTTGGATTAGGACCCACACTAATGGCCTCATTTTAGTACCTCTTTGGAGACCCTATCTCCAAATATAGTCACATTCTGACATATGAGGGGTTAGGACTTCAACATATGAATTTTAAGGGAACAAAATTCAGCGCATAACACTTTGTAAGATAAATCAGTGATCTACTTTGTTCTCAAGAAATTTTCCCTGTGCTTTCTATCTCCTTTATCTTTTCCTCCTCCCCATGGTCCTTCCTTGTCCCCACTACAAAAACCATCTAGCCCCTTCAGTTTCATAGCAGTTCAAACACTAATTCATGAATACAACATTGCTGTTGGAATTGGCAGCTCCATTTCACTGACTCGGTGTTCAAGAAAAACTTGTGTAAAGTATCAGTTGTCTGTGAGACATCTTCATAGAGTCCTTTTAGAAGCCACTGTTCTTTGACCCACATCCTATGCTTCTACTTATTTTAGCAGCTAAGTAACTCCAAGGTCTATATCAAGACCTCTTCTCTACCGGTCTACTCATTTCCTTAGATTCTGGTTTCTTGGTAAGTTTGTTTTATCTTTTAGTCATTTTTCCAGAATGGAACTCTTTTTTTTTTTTTCCCTCTTGATCCTTAGTCATTACCCAGAAGGAAGTCATTAGAAGTTGGCTTGATCTTGTCCATTCCAACTAAGAGTATTTGTCTTTATCTATTCACAGGAGAGATCTAAAGGATGTTTCACCCTGCAGTGCAACTCAGGCTAACTCCTAAGCGAGGCAACTTACCGTCTTGATGCCTTGTTTGCCACTCCATTTGTTCTCCACCCTGAATATTCTAAGCTGATGGTTTCAGTGATGTTACATAACAGGTATTTCATCAGCTTTCTGGCTAGTAGCATATATGGTTATATTTGTGACCTCATATACTTTAGGGCCATGTAGCTCCCAGACAAAATTTAATTACACTGATGAGCATCCTAAACTGAATTTGTCATCAAGCATAATAAGAATGTCAAATCTGTCACTGGCACACGATATCAGTCCATCAATGATAATCAATGAATATTTTCTAAGGTCTTTGAAACAGAAGTGTTTACAGACATTTCCAGAGACCAATAGGAGTAAATAGGATTATTAACTCATAGTACTGTTTTCCCTGTATTTTCTTCCTTCTAATTTAAGCCCTAGCTATTGAGATCGTTTCAGAGTAAAATCATTTAAATCCAGGCATCTAAATGACTAGATAATAATAGTTCTTCTGATGCTATGGAATGCAACCTCCTCTTGAATAAACTTAAAAGGAGACTTTGCTGAAACAGGTTTGTAAAACTAAATATTTTTCAACTTTTACAAGCAGCCACTTCCCAATCCTCTGGCAAGCATGCCACAGGCAGCCACCCCTATATAAATACGCAGTTAGAAAGATAAACACTCATTAAAGTCCCTAGTGGTAGCATTGTTTCTCAGGGTTCAGCAATATTTGTTCAGTGGGTAGATAAAGAAAGAGATTAGCAATGTTTCCACTGGGCTTTACTCCTTCCTAAAGCCAGCCAGTCTTCTCTCTAGGAGAAAGGCAGTAATCTGTGCATGTGTTCCAGAATGTCTCAGGACAACTTTCTACTTCAAGAGCAAACCAAACTCCTCATTGGGTCCATGCTAAGCCATGTATTTTTTTGAAGACCATTAATTTTAGTTACTTAATAGGTCAGACCTCCAAAATAATAGGAGTAAATATGTAGAACAAATTTCCTATTTAAACATGTTAGTATAGCTTAAATATTTACACATGAAGCAAAGAATGAGTTGCGTAGGTGCTCCAATATCATTTCATAGACTGACAGATTGTCTAAAAAGGTAGTCTATCAGTTAGTATAGAAAGAGCTCTGGTCTCGGTTCCAGTCTAATCAGGCCAATGACTAACCGTGTGATCCCTGGGAATGCTGAGCTGGGTTTTCCTTATAAAGTAAAGGAGAAATGGAGTACTTGAACTCTAATATCCCTCTGACTCTGAAAATTTATGATATGCTCTTGGGAAAAACAGATCTCATCTTCCTCTCTCATAAGGTTTTTGTGAGGATCAAATAACAAGATGCACTCCAAAATGTAGTGTCAACCATGGAATAGAATGTACAGGTGAGGGGTAGCCATATTTGCTTTCTTATCTAGTCAGCATTTGGCAGAACAAATGTAAGAAAAACAATAGTAGAAAATGTTTGCCCCTCCACTTTAAAGAAGGAAGGAAATGATTTTAGATTTTAGAGTTATTTATGGTTCTTTCAGATACAGATTGGGTGAAGTAATTAAACTTGTCATGTGTTAATATGTTGGTTTTAAGCAGCTAATGTAAAGTTTTTGTGGAACAAAGCATTATGGTTCTCCTTTCAGATTAACATTTTCAAAATGTTAACAAACTAATCTTTTCAAAAGAGAAATCTAGTATTTAGGCACATGTTATTTTCTTTAAACTTTTTCATTTGTTTATTAATTTCAAGTACTTTTCCAGGGACTGAGGATGCAATAGTGAATGAAACAAGCAGAATCCCTTCATCAGGGAGTTTGCCTTCCCACACCAGTGAGGGGAAATTAAAATTTGTACAAATAAACTAATAACTATACTAAATGTGTAGAGGGGTAAGTGTCGTTGCAAATTTTTTTTAAAGTTTATTTATCTTGAGGGAGAGAGAGAGCATGAGCAGGAGAGGAGCAGAGAGAGAGAGAGAGAGAGAGAGAGAGAGAGAAAATCCCAAGCAGGCTCTGCACTGCCAGTGCAGAGCCCAACACAAGGCTTGAACTCACATACTGTAATCATGACCTGAGCTGAAACCAAGAGTTGGATGCTTAATTGACGCTTAACCAACTGAGCCACCCAGGTGTCCACAGCCATGGCAATATTTAAAACAGGTTAAGAAAGATGGGGAGTATCAAAAAGGAGACATGTTGTTTTCTATGGAGTGGCCAGGGAATATGTCAATGATATGGAACAACAGTAGATACTGGGAGGGAACAGAGAGGAAGTCATGGAGATACAGTCCACATAGAGGGAACAGCAAAGGCAAAAGCTCTGTGCAAGAGGGACCTTGGGGTATCTGGGAAACAGCAAGAAGGCCAGAGTGGTAGAGGAAGAATGAGAGGAATGATTGTCCATTATCTCTTCCAAGGAAAGAATGATCAAACTTATCTTCATCTTAATCATGGGAATCTACTCCCAAAGCCAAGAGCACACTGTATGTTAGCTAACTTGACAACAAATGATATTAAAAAAAAAAAAAAGCTTATCTTCATCTTAACATCTACTTTCATTAAGTCCAGCAGAAACTCTTCATTGCACTTCTTTGGTTCTGTGCCTCAGTTTTTCATTTGTAAGGTGAGGATGATAATAGCACCTCATAAGGTTGTTGTGAGAAGGAAAGGACTTAACCAAATATAAAGAATAGTTAAGACAGTGTCTACCACAGAGTAGATCATGGAGGGCTAGTTTTTTTTACTATCATCATCATTATCATCATCTCTTTATTTACAATAATGTCAATAATTCAATTTTTGAGACCAATAGTATTATTTTGTGCCAACATGAATTATTGGGAGTTTCTTTATACATGTTCTTAGGACATTAGCTAGGGTCATGGTATGTGGTGACTCAAGCACAGAGGTTCATGTCATCAAATGTCTTACAGAGAACTTAACATGAAAAAGAACTGGGGTTTGAAATTTAATATGTTAATTTAGACATAAAATGAATATGATATATCTGTATACTCACTTGAGTTTTTCTTTCTTTCTTTCTTTCTTTTTTCAGTCAATCTTAGTTTCCTCTCCTTGTGACAACACAGAATTCTTGGATGTTTGCAATCTCTTTCACATTCATTTCCAGCATGTGGTCTGAATTGATTCCTTGTTTCTCAATTACAACCATCATGGAATCAAGATTAATAACCTGCTTGGTGAGTTTTGTACACTTTGGAATCTGGAGCCTTTGTACTCATTATGTCTTGTCAGGCTCTCTGTGGTTCTTTCTAAATGCTCCTGCAGCGAGGGTCAAGGACAATAGCAAAGAAGGGGAATATACCTGCCTTTGGGCCACCGCTACCAGCTTCCATGATTTCTTTTCTTCTTCCAGGCATTTAATCATGGCTGAGGGGAGTCTGGAAGTGGATTTAAAGTTCATTAATATAATCCCTGTGCTTAGAACAATGCCTGGCATATCGGACGTACTAAGTATTTGTGGAATAAATAAACATGGGAGAGGTCTGGTGGACCATGTTGCACTCTCCTAAACAGACCGTCACTGAAGCATGACCAAGAAGTATAGCACCTATTTATTGTACTCTTCTGTAGGAGCTGGACTCTCATCTCCACTGGCCACATGGAATATCCACCTTCATTATCAGGCCCTTCAAGTCAAGGCAAAGGGTACCTGGAATAGCTTTTGTGTTTAGTGGCCATTGCACTCGGTTTCACTAGTTCCAACAGGTTGAGCAGAGCTTATGGGGAAAAAAAAAAGGAAAAAGCATCCTGGAAGGATTTTCATTCCTGGGCTAACTGGTCATTCGACATAGGCCAAGTAACATAGTACTGTAGGCCTTCATACACTAATAACTACAAATAAACAATCACATAGTTCATGAGAATCATAAGTGGCACAAAAATAGGATTCTATGTATCATGTAATGTCAAATTGGATGATTGATTTTCAGGGAGAACAGGAAAGCTTGCGAACAGAAGTGGTATTCTCTTTATCATGGAAAGAACGAAGAACATTTTAATGGACAGAGTGGTTATGTGTTATTAACAGATATTATAATTATGAAATAGAAATACTACATCTGTGAAAAAGCTTCATTATTAATTCAGCATCCAATATGTCTCTGACTTTTTGTTTGTCTGTGATTCCTCATGCTCCAAAGCTGTGATTCTGTACCACTTCTTTAACCAAGAAACATTTATAGGTAAAAAACAAATCAGCTTACAAGGCCATGTACTGGGACACTGCTATAGGATTTGGTGGAGGGCTTGCCATTTATTCCTTATTTACCAAACCCATAGCTGTCTGTCCCAGGGCACAGATTTTTGATGCTCATTCTTTCTTAGTTAAAAATTGTACTTATTGCTGAAATGAATTACCATCTTTCTCTGAGAATGCTTTCAAATATCCTATTTCTCCAGACGAATGAGGAAAAGTGGAGACTATGGCAGGTATTTAATATATTTTGAGAAAGATTTAAGGGAGTATGAGATTGAGGGATTTTTTTTCAAAGTCCCTTCCTATAATTTTGCCCACTTACTTAGCTAGTATTCATCAGGTGCCTGTTATGTCTCAGCATAGATGATAGGAAGGATATTCCCTGTAAGATGTTAAGTGTTACTCATTTATACTCTATTAAATAGAAACTCTGTACTTTTTTTTTTCATATATGATGTGTGATCCAACATCATGATAAAGGCTTTCATTTTGGTTGTTCGTTTCCCTTACAGCATTGATGAGTCCCATCACTCAGGGCGCATCTAATGGTAAGAAGCAAGGAACATAATCAGGGGGATATGCACTCACTAGTATTTATTGAGCAACTTCTATATATATAGAAGTACTATATACTTCTATATATATATATATGTATATATATATACATATATATGTATATATATATACATATATATACATATATATGTATATAGTACTATATACTTCTATATATAGAGAGGTACTATATATAAATTTTCATGTTTTGAGTAGTTTGTTTTCTGACAATGACAATCAGTCGAAGATAGAAGAGCGTGGGGGCAGTTTTAAAATTGAGCACATGGGGCGCCTGGGTGGCGCAGTCGGTTAAGCGTCCGACTTCAGCCAGGTCACGATCTCGCGGTTCGTGAGTTCAAGCCCCGCGTCAGGCTCTGGGCTGATGGCTCAGAGCCTGGAGCCTGTTTCCGATTCTGTGTCTCCCTCTCTCTCTGCCCCTCCCCCGTTCATTCTCTGTCCCAAAAATGAATAAACGTTGAAAAAAAAATTAAAAAAAAATTTAAAATTGAGCACAAAATGTATTTTTGTTCAGAAGGAGAGAAGAAGGGTGTGGGAAGAAGGCGGACAAAGCA
This sequence comes from Prionailurus viverrinus, assembly GCF_022837055.1. Lineage (NCBI taxonomy): Eukaryota > Metazoa > Chordata > Mammalia > Carnivora > Felidae > Prionailurus > Prionailurus viverrinus. Next base: position 134,244,063 of record NC_062568.1, read on the forward strand.
AGTTAAGACCAGATTCCCGACTGGGAGAAATTCAGTGCTCAGTGCCCACCAAAGGAATGTCCACTTAAACAAGAACAGAGGACCAGCTACCTGCGGGAGGATGCAAAAGGTGACTTGTGCCTAAGGTTCGCCTGTTGTGCCACAAGCCGCACAGAGTGGCTAACACGACCTGCCATGTTGGGGCCAGCCTGCCGGCTGGGGCGCAGCTGACAGCCCGCGCCCCCCGCGCCTGAGCCGGCAGCCACCCCAACCTGCGGCTGGGCGCCGGAGCCCCGCCTCCCCGGGCGCGCGGGCCAATGGGCTGGGCCTCAGGGGGCGGGCCGCGGCCGGGCAGGAGGCGCGAGGCGCGAGGCCTGGGGGCGGGGCGGCCCGAGCGGCGCGGTGGTGGCCGTAGCTGCTGGGGCGGCGGCGGCGGCGGCGGCTTGGCCGGGCGTCCGCGGGCCGTGGGGGATGGGGGCGGCGAGCTCCAGCCCTCGGCGGAGGCGGCGGCGGCCGTGAGTGTTGGGCGGGCGTCCGCGTCCAGGACGCGGGATGGAGCGCCGCGGTGAGTGTGGGGAGGCGGCGCTCGCTCCGGCCGCGGCGGCCAGGGCTCCGGGCTGGGGTCGTCGGCGGTGCTGCCGGCCAGTTGCGGTCCAGGGTGTGAGCGGCCCACGCCGCGGCCCTCGAGCTGAGGCGGCTGAGGGCTGCGCGGGAGGCCGGGCGCGTGTCCTCCGTGCTCCTGTCCTCCCGGAGGGGTCCGACGGGGCGAGCGGGGCGCGGCGGGAGCGGAGGAACCGGGAAGGGCGCGAGCAGTCGTTGCGTGGGCACTCCGGACCCCGGATGGGTGTCTTGAATTAGGCGACGCCGCACGGCCGCGGGGGAGAGGCTCGCCGGGCTTCCATCCCATTTCTGGTGCCCCTGAGCGTCCTGCAGCCCCTCTCCCTTTTCTGGCCACACGCCCTCATCGCTTCCGTGCGCAATTCAGGAGTTCCTTTACCCTTACTTCGTTGGGACTTCACTGGGACTTCACGTTCGTCTTCGACACTTGGGATCTTTTTGGCAGTTTGATGGCATTTGCTGAAATTTCAGTCTGACAAATGGAAACGATGAGATAAAATAACAGACATCTCGTATTCTATATCCGCCGTTTCTTACCACACTTCACCTAACCTAGGCCCAGGCTGTTTATTATTTGGAGAGGCAGAGAAAGAACGGAATGTAGAAAAACACTCTCCCTTTCTGAGTGCCCCTACTTGTGCGTATCTGTCACTGTCTTCACACCACTCCCCTCCACTCTCCCTTCTCCCCACTCCTCTCTTTTCCCTGAGTAACTGTCCCTTCACCATCACCTCCGTCCACCTTTTCCCAAGCCTTGGCTCTAGGACAAGTCCTGTGCTTTGCAAAATGGAATTGACAGGCGGGGGCTTGCAGCTACCTAATAGGAGAAGGTATCCCTGTGAGTTTGTTTCCCTGGATGTCCCAGGACCCTGTGATCAAAACTTGGTGCTTGGGGGCCGCCTTCCTTTGACCTGAAGAGTAGCCAGGGACCTTCCTTGTCTTTGAAACCCTCTGACATGTCCAGGGTCTATCTCGCCTTTTCACCACCGCTCCTCTTTCCAGACAAGGGTGAGGTGTTTTTTATTTGTTTTTGTTTTTTGTTTTGATCACTGTTTTCACTACCACCCCTCCATACATTGGGATTTTTGAATTTTTTGACGTTCCTCTGTCTTCTAATGTTGGATCTTCCCAGAGTGTGTGTGATTTTGTGTTTTTTTTGTTTTTATTTTTTTACCTTTTGGGAGTGTGAAGAAGTGTTTTGTGAAAGTTTCAAGACTGTGATAGAGCCAAAATTGCCAAGGAGCTTTTTGTTCCTCATTTCTTTTTTCCTTTTCTCATCTTTGATTGGGAATTAGCTTTGCCCCTTTATTCAGTTTGGGAAAGGGATAGCTTCTTCAAGAAAAAGAATTCACCAGTAAAGAAGTCAGAACAAATTATGAGAGTCCTGGAGATTTAGATTCCTTTCTTCAGAGGTTTCTTTAGGCAGTTTGCCAGAAATGCGTAATTAGAAATGCTTCCTGATTGTAGGAAGGGTGCAAGTGAGGAGCATTGAGCTTAACTTCTGCTAGCTTTATAGTACAAATAGCTCTGGTCTCCGGATTCTGAGAAGGGTTTGAGAGTGAACTTGAAGGAAAGTAAGGTAGGCCTGGGTAGAAAATGTTTTAGTCCCCAAATTGGTAGGAAATAGAACTTTGGCTGAGACGAAGAAAGCACTGTTCAGCAAATCTGTGGTGGCTGGTCAATTCCCACTCTGTCCACCTGCCTAAAATAGAACATCCTCCTAAATTATCGAGCCTTGGCTTCCCAGCTGCAGAAGCCCTTGACCTAGGAATGTGAGCTTCTACAACCACTGCTGTTGGTCTCAGGAGTGAGCACTATGTTGAACAAAGCTCACACCCAGAAGGCCCCCCTGGAAGGATTTGTAATCCTGTGCCATTGATGATTCATTCAGTATTCACCCAGAAACTTTAGTTTCATCCCACTCTATGTTAGACAGAGTCCTGTGGATCCTTTCAGTCTATTGGGTAGAAGTAGGTAATTTCAAATAAACAGGGCCCAACGCATAATATATTGGGTTACCCAAGAAAGTATATTGAATGTCCTATAGGAAAATAGAAGAATGATTTGTTTTCAGTGGCTTCTTGGAAGAAACAATGTTTTGTGTGAGATTGAAATTAAGAGAATGATTTTAATAAGCACAGGCAGAAAGGCCCTTCTGAAGAGAATTGTTGGTTATCTCTATGCTTACCAGGATGCCACTGATTCTGCTATTTATTTATTTATTTTAGAGACAGCATGAGCAGGGGAGAGGGGCAGAGGGGGAAGGAGGGAGGGAGGGAGGGAGAGAGAGAGAGAGAAAGAGAATCTCAAGCAAGACCCATGCTCAGCACAGAGCCTGACATGGGGCTCAATCCCACAACCCTGGGATCATGACCTGAGCTGAAATCAAGAGCCGGATGCTCACCTGACTCAGCCACTGAAGTGCCCCCAATACATAAGGACACATTCATGTGTAAAGAGACAAGGAAGGTTTAAAACGAAAGTCAGGAACTAGGATTTTTATGGAGCGTTTGCCCTTTCTTTATTATTACTCTCATTAAGCAAAAGAGCCATTTGATTATACTGCCTCCCTAGATAAGAATTTTTCTTAGAAAATGTTTCATACTTGCATTGAGAAAGTTTTCGAATACCATAGTCTTCCCTTTTAAGGAAGAAGATGGAAAACATATTGAAAAGTGCTAAGAAAGGGGAGTAAGTTGAGTTTGAGGGACTATTCAAATGTAACATTCTATAATTTTATAATTTATTTACCTAATATTTCCATTAAGCACTAGCATGCTGTTAGGTTTTTATACACTTTGAGTTTTGACAAATGCGTACATTATGTGTTCACCTCCATAATCGAGATATTAGAATATTTCAATCACTCCAAAAAGTGATGAGTGCCCTCATGCTCATTTGGAACTCCCCTCCATCCCCCACCACACCACAACCTCTGTCCCCAGGCATCAGATGATTAGGTTCATCTTTCCTAGACTTCATGCAAATGGAATTATATAGTATATATTCTTTTGTGCCTGACTTCTTTCATTTAGTATGCTTTTGAGCTTCATCCCTGGTTTTTGTTGTATCATGGATAACTATGGTTAAGTAGTATTCCCTTGTAAGGCTGTAACACAATTTGTTTATTCATTCATCTGTTGATGGACATTTGATTTTTCTCCAGTTTTTGACTATCATGAAAAAAGTTGCTATGTACTGTGTACAGGTTGTTGGATGAATGTATGTTTTCATTTCTGCTGAGTTGTATGGTAAACGTATGTGTAACTGCATAAGAAACTGCCACCCTGTTTTCCAAAGTGGTACCTGATATAGCAGCAATGTGTGAGAGTTTTAGTTGTTCCACATCCTACCCCAAATTTGGTATTTCAACCTAACTAAAATGAAGAATTCTAGTAGATATTTAGTGGTATCTCACTGCGGTTTAAATTTGCATTCCCCTGATACTAATGATGTTGAACACTATTTCATGTGCTTATTGCCCATTTGTGTGCCACTTTTTGCAGTTTCTGTTCAAATATTTCACTCATTAATTTATTGGGTTGTTTCTTATTGAGTTGTAACAGTTCTTGATATGATTTGGATATAATTCTTTTGTCAGATATTTTTTCCCAGTTTTTGGCTGTCTTTCATTTCATAAGTTGCTTTTCAAAGACCAGAAGTTTTAAATTTTCATGAAGTCCAATTTACCAGTGTTTTCTTTTGTGGTTCTTGCTTTTTGTGTCTGTTTGAGAAATTGTTCCCTAGGTTTTCTCTCATGTTTTCTTTAAAAGAGGGATCCTCGGGGCGCCTGGGTGGCTCAGTCGGTTGAGCGTCCGACTTTGCTCAGGTCATGATCTCAGGGTCCATGAGTTCGAGCCCTGCATCAGGCTCTGTGCTGACAGCTCAGAGCCTGGAGCCTGCTTCAGATTCTGTGTCTCCCTCTCTCTCTGGCCCTCCCCCCGTTCATGCTCTGTCTCTCTCTGTCTCAAAAATAAATAAATGTTAAAAAAAATTTTTTTTTTAAATTAAAAAAAAAAAAAGAAAAGAAAAAAAAAGGGATCCTCAATTGTTTTCTGAAAAGACTAGATTATAAATATTTTAGGCTTATAGACTATAGCACCTCAACTATTCAACTGTTGTTTTAGTTCAAAACCATTTATTGACAATATGTAAACAATTAGGAATGGCTGTCTTCCCCCAAAACTTTTATTTATAAAAACAGGCAGCTGCCTGCCCTCTCTGAATCCTGAATTTAAAAGGCTGATAGATTTAGGTTATACGTTTAGGTCTATGATACATGTTGAGTTTAATTTCAGGTGTGCTGTAAAGTAAGGGTCCAGGATCATTTGTTTTTCATGTGAAGATCAAGTTATTTCAGCACCATTTATTGAAAAGACCATCTTTTCCTCCAGCGAATTCCTTTGACACCTCTTGAAAATCATTTGACTATATATATATGGTTCTATTTCTGGACTCTATTGGTCTATGTCTTACTGTGTCATGCTGTCTTGACTACTGTAAGTCCATAGTTAAGTCTTGAAATCAGGCAGTATAAGTCTTCCAACTTGTTGTTTTTCAAAATTGTTTTGGCTGTTGCAGTTTTTTTATTCTTATACATTTTAGACTCAGTCTGTCAATTTCTACAAAAAAACCCCAGGGAGAATATTGTTTGGGATTGCTTGAAACTGTAGATCAATTTGAGAGATATTAAAGTCTTAACAGTAGAGAGCCTTCCAATCCATGAACATGGTATACTTGTTCATTTAATTTCTTGTTAAGTAAATTTATTTTAATTTAACTTGTTTCTTTAATGTCTTGCATTACTGTTTGGTAGTTTTAAATTTAGGATCCTGCATGCATTTCGTTACATTCATTCCTTAAAAATCTTGTTTTTTGATGCTATTGTAAATGGTATGAGTTTCTAAAATTTTATTGTCCAATTGTTTGTTTCTAGTATATAGAAGTAAAATTGATTAAAGTATATTGACTTTATATTCTGTGACCTTATAATATTCATTTATTAGGTGTAGTGTTTTTTTTTTTATAGGTTCCTTAGGATTTTCTAGGTACACAAATATGTCAACTTAGAATAAAGTGTTTTACTTTTTCCTTTTCAATCTCAGTGTGTTTTCTGTTTTTCCCCCCTTTTTTTAATGTTTATTTTTCAGAGAGAAAGAGAGATAGCACAAGCAGGGGAGGGGCAGAGAGAGAGAGAGGGGGGCAGAGGATCCAAAGTGGGCTCTGGTGCTGACAGTAGAGAGCCCGAAGGGGGACTTGAACTCACAAACCAGGAGATCATGAACTGAGCCACCCAGGTGCCCCTCAATGTGTTTTGTTTGTCTTGTTCTATTGTACTGGCTAACACCTTCAGTAACAATATTAATTCTTATCTTAAGTGGAAAACATGATCCCCTTCATCATTAACTATGATGTTAGCTATAGATTTTTTGTAGATGCCTTTTATCAGGTTGAAAAAAATCATTTTCTATTCTTTGCTGACTGCTTTAATCATGAATAGATGTGGAATTTTGTCAGATGATTTTTCTCTATTGAATATTAAAATAAACTTGCATTCCTGGGACAAACCCTTCTTGATCATAATGTATTATCCTTTTTCATATATTATTGGATTTGACTTGCTAATCCTGTGTTCAGAAATTTGGCCTAAAGTGTTCTTGTAATGTCTTTGATTTTGTTATCAGGGTAATGTTGATCTCATAAAATGAGTTAAGAAGTGCTCCTGCCTTCTCTATTTTCTGAGGGTTTTTGTAGGATTATTTTATCTGGTTCAACAGACTTCATCATTGAGGCCATCTGGGTCTGCAGGTTTCTTTGTGAGACATTTCAAGTTATGAATTCAATTTCTTTAATATATATAACACTATTCACATTTTCTATTTCTTGTGTTAGGTTTGGTCATTTGTGTCTTTCTAGGAATTTTCCCATTTCATCTGAGTTGTTGAACTGGCAACTTGTTTGTAACATTCCTGTTACTCTTTAAATATTTGTAGGGTCTATACTGATGTTTCTTCTTAATTCATGATATTAATAATTTGCATTTTCTCCCTTTATTTTTTAACTAGTCTAGCTAGACATTTATCTGTTTAATAGATCTTTTCAAAGAAGTAGTTTTCAGTTACATTGTTACAATGCTTTATTCTGTCTCCATCTAAAAATTAAAAATAACAATGCTGACTTTTTTGTCTGTTTTCTATATCATTGATTTCCACTCTTTGCATTATTTCTCTTCTCTTACTTAGTGTTTAATTTGCTCTTCATTTTCTAGCTTCTTAAAGTAGAACATTGATTTTAAGTGGATCATTGATTTTTAGAACTTTCTTTTTAAAAGCATCTAGAACTGTATATTTATCTAACTGCTGCTTTCACTGTGTAACTTACACATTTTGAAATGCTATGTTTCATTTTCATTCAGTTCAGAATACTATTATTTAAAGATGTATTTTATAATTTCCAAGTATTGGGGGGTTTTCCAATTATTTTACTGTTACTCCAAATTTAATTTTGTTTGGGTCAGAGAACATACACTATGTTTTCTTTTTCTTTTTAAGTTTACTTATTTATTTTTGAAAGAGAGAGAAAGCAGGGGAAGGGCAAAGAGAGAGGGAGACAGAGAATCAATCTCAGGCAGGCCCTGTACTGACAGTGCAAACTTACAAACTGTGAGATCATGACCTGAGCCAAAACCAGGAGTTGGATGCTTAACCGACTGAGCCATCTGGGTGCCCCTACACTATATGTTTTCATTTTCTCTTAAATGTATTGGAACTTGTTGAATGGCCCATATATGGTCTATCTTCATGAATATTTCATGTACATTTGATTAGAACGTGTACTCTGCTGTTGTTGGGTGGAGTTTTATATAAATATCTATCAGGTCAAGTTGGTAGATAGTATTGTTCAAATTTTCTATATCCTTACAGATTTTCTGTTGTTTATTGATTAATGAGAGGGGATTTAAATCTTAACTATCATTGGGATTTGTCTATTTTTCCTTACATTTCTGCCAGCTTTTGTCTCATATATTCTGGAGGGTTTTTTAGATGCATATATTTGTAGGATTGTCTTTATGATGAATTGACTCATTTATCATTATGATACTCTATCCCTGGAAAACCTCCTTGTCTGATGTAATTGAGTTACTTCTGCTTTCTTATGATTTGTATTTTAATGGTATATCTATTTCTTTTGTTTTGCTTTCAATCTATCTCAGTCTTTATATTTCAAGTCTGTTTCTTATAGACAGTATGTAGTTGAGTTTTACTTTTCAATTTGATAATTTCTGCCTTTTTGTGGGGGTGTTTAGAGTATTTATATCTAGTGTAATTATTGATATGATTGGGTTTAGGTCTGTCATCTTGCTATTTGTTTTTAATTTGTCTCATCTGCTTTTTTTTTCTCTCTCATTTTATTCTTGTTCTGCCTTCTTTTGGATTAATTCCTTAAAATTCCATTTATGTCTTCTATTGGCTTCCTAAATATATCTCTGAAGATTTTAATAAACATTTTTTTCCTGTTACGGTTTTTCTAATTATTATTATTATATACCTTTAAATGATATTATGCTACTTTACATATAATGTAAGAACCTTATTGTATAGTTTCATTTCCCTCCTTTCTTACTTTGTGTTATTGTTGTACGTTTTACTTCTGTATGTTGTGAATGCCACGACACATTGTTATTACTTTTGTTTTAAATATTAATTTTTTTAATTTACAAAATGAGGCTTGTTTTGAAGCTTTTTGGGGGGTTAATCTAGAATACCATTTTTGTTAGGTCTGGGTTAGATACACTACTAACACGTGCCATTCAGTGTTCATCAGGTCTCTCAGCACTGGCTGGTGAATACTCAGAGGTCTTCCAACCCAGTAGAAACCCTGGGAATTGTTCAGTTACAGCTCCCTGGAAATTTCTTGTCTATCCTTGTGGGGTTTCACCCATACATGTGCAACTTTGGATTCAGCAAGAGACTTCAGCAAGAATTGCCTGTGCAGATTTCTGGAGCTCTTCCTTTGCCTACCTCCTTCCTCTTTGGTACTCTGTCCTAAAGATTCCAGCTGCCCCAGTTTGCTCTGCTTGTCTTTCCATTTCCTGTGCCATGGTCTAGAATGTGTCTCCAGGCAGAAAGTTGCAGCAGTTGAAGGCCTACGTCATTTGTTTGGGACCCCATATCTCAAGGATCACAGTTCTATGCTGTCTATAGTCCAGTTCTGAAAAGGATATAAGTGAAAGGATAAGTCTTGTCTCATTTATTCCTGTACTTGATATATATAAAACTTTAAGTCTTTTTTAATGTAGAGATTTTCTTTCCATCTTTTTCCTTGCAATTTACTTTTTAAGAAATTGTGTTATTTGCTTTATAAAATGACCCACAGTCTAGATTTTGCTGGGTGCATCCTGTGATATAATTTAACATGTTCCTCTGTTTTCTATATTGCTTATAAAGTAGTAATTAGGCCTGTGCAAAGTTTTTCAACCTTGACATTATTTCTCAAACTTGACACTATTTGTACCTGACAATTCTGTTAGGAGTGGGGGGGTATAAGAATTGGGGGGTGCTCTTCTGTGCAAGTAGGCTGTTTAGCAGCATCCTTGTCTTCTACCCACTAGATGTCAGTACAACCTCCTCCCCAGTTGTGACAACCAAAAGTGTCTCCAGACATTGTAAAAGGTTTTTAGACCCATGTTCTGGTATGAAAAGTTGGCTACCTAAACCACAGAAATAACTTAAGGAATATGAAGACACATACCTAGCAAAAATAACAATGCTGACTATGTTAACACTGCAGAGGGCACATGAAAAAGATTTTAATAATATGCAAGTTGAGGCTTTATAGAATGGCTGACTCAAGAGCAGCATTATAAAGGATGCGAGTTTCTCTTTCAGAGGGAAAAAATACTAGAGACAATAATAATGTAAACTGGTAAAAACACAAGTAGTTTATTCCCAATTATGTATCTTCCATGTTTTTTCTGCAACTTGTTATACATTTTAAGATGTTGGACTTCTACAATAGATATACAGATGGCTTTACTTTTTCTTTCTTTCTTTTTTAGCACTTTAGAATTTAATTATTAAATCAAGAATTTTGAACTTACAGAAAGATATTATTTGTGTGATATAAAATTACTTAAAATTCAAGTTGGGGGAATTAATAAAATAACCCTTTTAATTTTAAGGTGAACTAACATTTTTACAAATGTTTCCAAATGTTACCATCCTTACTAAAGAATAGGGTGAAGAAGATGACAGATAATGTATTTTTATTTTGTTTTTTTTAATTTTTTTTTTTCAACGTTTATTTACTTTTTTGGGGACAGAGAGAGACAGAGCATGAACGGGGGAGGGGCAGAGAGAGAGGGAGACACAGAATCGGAAACAGGCTCCAGGCTCCGAGCCATCAGCCCAGAGCCTGACGCGGGGCTCGAACTCACGGACCGCGAGATCGTGACCTGGCTGAAGTCGGACGCTTAACCGACTGCGCCACCCAGGCGCCCCAACAGATAATGTATTTTTAAAAAATTGTAAAAGGAGGATTAGGATTGAGAGACTTCTTAAAATTTCCCTTAGATAACCTTACTTATAATTTAACTGTCTAATATTCTTTTTTAAAATGTTTAGTTATTTTTGAGAGGGAGAGAGAGAGTGAGTGAGTAGGGGAGGGGCAGAGAGAGAGAGGGAGACACAGATCTGAAACAGGCTCCAGGCTCTGAGCGTCAGCACAGAGCCCGAGGTGGGACTCGAACTCACAAACAGTGAGATCATGACCTGAGACGAAGTCAGACGCTTTAACCTACTGAGCCAGCCAGGCACCCCAACTGTCTAATATTCATTTTAGACTCACTCTTCACCCTGGGTTCTTATATTTATCTTTTTCATGTAACAACATAGAGGCCTGCTTGGCTTCACTTCCCTAGAACTATGAGAGGTATCCCTCTTCCCTTTCTCGATCAGGGAGTAGTTTGTCAATCTCTTTCTCTCTATCACCTCTTTTTCTCTCTCTTCTCTTCTTTATTCTGTCTCCATTTAAATTCTTCCTTTCCTTCCACTTGTCTCTGCATCTTTCTCTGTCTTCTTTTCCCCTCTGCCTTTCTCTCTTCACAGTTGTTTTTCACCTCCTCACATCTTTGTCTCTCTTCTTCCGCCTCTTCCTCCCTTCTCTGTGCTCCTTACTGTTTCTGTCATACCACCACCTCCTCCCCACACATCTTTTCTCCCCAACAGGACCTTATTCATGACATTGGCAGTGACATTGCAAATTCCACTTTAGTAAGGAACACATTCCTCCTTATTAAGGGTAATGGTGGATAAGATAGCACTCAGTAATTAATACAGTTTAAAATAGATGTAAGGGGATGTTTGAGGTTGCTGGAGTACCTCAGATTTCTTCCCCCAAGTCTTATGATTTAATCAGCATTGCACTGCTCCAGTCCCCTTTTGGCCTGGGGACTCCTGACCTCTCCTCCTACTAGTTGTTTCTTTTCAGGGCATCATCAGTTTCTGTGGTGAGAGTCCATGGTGCAGTTTTCTTTTTAAGTGTTTTTATAAGGACAGTTTGGTTTTGACGAAACTCAGTATCCCTGGCATGTTTAGTACTGCTGTGTTTGGGGTCTTAAGGGGTAAATTTGTATAGGTTGAGTCTGAAAATCCAGTGTACAGCTGAAATAACCATGGAACTGAGCGTTTTCATATTTATCTTTTCCAGGTAGCATCTGAGGGGCCACATTTATTTCCCCAACATTGTTTTTTCCTGTAAAAGTTCAAAGATGCATCTCTTTGTCAATGAGTCTCACTACTCCATGTGTTGGCTCTGTCATGCTCACTTCTTTTTTCTAAGTAGGTAGTCTCTCTTCCTTCTCTCTTTTATTTATCATTCTTATTTTCTCTGTCACCACCTTTTTCTGCCTTCCTTGGTTTCATCTCCCTATGTCTGTACCCCCATTTTCTTTCTACTTTTCCTCCTCACACCTTCCTTGTGTCCTTTTCTCCTTTCTCCCATGGTGATAATTTTTCTGTCTCCAGCACTACCCACAGTCGCCTGCCCCACATGCCCTGTGTTTCTCCATCAGTTCTTTCTAAATGTCCCAGCACTGAGACAAAGGACATTGCTTGTTTCAGTGTGTAGTAGGATATGGAAGCTTACCTGCTTTGGGCCCCTAATGCTTTCTGTAATTATTTTATCTTCCTCAGACATTTTTTCTCATTCCGAGTGAACTTTGAGATTGTAGTTTAGGAAAGTAATATAAGTCTAAGTGGAAAATATTTTTCCTCTATAGAGGGGATTTGGATCAGGCCTGCATTACACTTTACCTGTGTGGAGTCCTGTTTTTGTTTTCTTAAATGGTTTGGAGAGGGAGGAAGACGTACCTTAAAAGAAATGTAGATTGATCATCTGATAAGCTCCTTTTAACCAGATCTACTCTTCAGGTGACTTGTGCCTGAGGTTCGCCTGTTGTGCCACAAACCGCACAGGGTGGCTAACACGACCTGCCATGTTGGGGCCAGCCTGCCGGCTGGGGCGCAGCTGACAGCCCGCGCCCCCCGCGCCTGAGCCGGCAGCCACCCCAACCTGCGGCTGGGCGCCGGAGCCCCGCCTCCCCGGGCGCGCGGGCCAATGGGCTGGGCCTCAGGGGGCGGGCCGCGGCCGGGCAGGAGGCGCGAGGCGCGAGGCCTGGGGGCGGGGCGGCCCGAGCGGCGCGGTGGTGGCCGTAGCTGCTGGGGCGGCGGCGGCGGCGGCGGCTTGGCCGGGCGTCCGCGGGCCGTGGGGGATGGGGGCGGCGAGCTCCAGCCCTCGGCGGAGGCGGCGGCGGCCGTGAGTGTTGGGCGGGCGTCCGCGTCCAGGACGCGGGATGGAGCGCCGCGGTGAGTGTGGGGCGGCGGCGCTCGCTCCGGCCGCGGCGGCCAGGGCTCCGGGCTGGGGTCGTCGGCGGTGCTGCCGGCCAGTTGCGGTCCAGGGTGTGAGCGGCCCACGCCGCGGCCCCCGAGCTGAGGCGGCTGAGGGCTGCGCGGGAGGCCGGGCGCGTGTCCTCCATGCTCCTGTCCTCCCGGAGGGGTCCGACGGGGCGAGCGGAGCGCGGCGGGAGCGGTAGCCCAGAGCAGATGACGATTAAAATTAAAGCAGGCACATAGCACGTCCCACCGTGCACGTACTGTTAAGAATGCTCCACATTTGAACTTCTTTAAGCTCTGCGACAGCTCCATGATTGTTTTAACTCATTTTTTACGCGGAGAAAATGAGGTTAACCTGCCGGAGCACACAGGCTAGTAATTGTCAGAGTGTAGGTTTAAAGTATATGCTTTTGACCGCTAAGAGCCTGGTCTTGGCTCTGACCCGTCTCGCTCCCACCTGTCCTGACAGCAGTCCTCACTTCAGCTGGGTTCCATTCCTCAGACATTTCAGGATTTCCGTGGTGCATTGTTCTCGTCTCGGTCTTTTGGGCTGAGGAGGGCTCTGTCGTTCTAAGGCCTCAGTGTCAATTGTTTTTCCCAATTCCGTTGTTTCGGGCTTGACTGTTGTTTTATTCTTGGTGGGTGAGCTCAGGAGCCCTAGCGACTGATGAGCCTTGTGTCTCCATGTTAATCTTTTCCTACTCTCCTTCTCAAGAAGGAATTGGCCTCACCTCATTTGGGAGGGCAGAACTGTTAGCTGCTAAGGTCAGGAGCTGAGCACCCCTTCCCCTTTCTCCAGCTGTCTCTGTGATGGCATCTCTTGTCCGTCTCTATCCATGTCCACTGCCCTTTTCGGTTGCTCCATTTCCCCACTCTGTATTTAAATATGAGGATGGGGAGCGGGCTCTTTGGCATTGAGTAGTTTTGGCTGGTCAAGAGAGAGCCATGCCTGCCAGGAATGCTAGACATTCTGGAGGCGTGGGAGGTTGGGCAGCTTCCTCTTTTTTAAACGTGCTAGGTTCTAACTGCACAGGAATGAAGTGTATGTGCATTGCATGCCTTTCTTTACAAATTAGTTATTTGCATATTATTGATGAAACCTTTTGACATGGCCGTATGCTGTTTTTGTGGGGAGTACTGTACAAAAGTATAATCAAAAACCTCCAGAATGAATTTTTCTGATTTTTTAAAAGCGTTTTTAAGTAGATTCTTACCAAATCAGAAATTGTGCTGAAATGGCAGATTTCTGAAATATCTGGCAATTTTTCCTGACGTAGGAATAGTAAAATGGGAGCTATTAAGTAGATATTTGGGGGCAGTTTTATACTTCTGTTAAACAGCCCAGTGCCTAAAATGAAAACACTTCTGTAATGATGTGTTCTTGGGAGGATGTACATGGGGCATAGGACATTTGATTAATAGAGGCTACTCAAGTCTTGGGAAAGTCACATTCCAGGGTACTGGGAAGTTAATGTTCACATTTCTAATGCGTGTATTACTTAGAATTTACAACATACAGAGAAAGTAGTTTTGCATAGTAATATTTTGTTTGCTACAAAGTTCTTTGCTAAGTGATTAAAACACGTTGTAAATGTTGATGGTTTGAAGTTGGAAGAGATGCATGAGAATTAGAGTTTAACAAATATTTTGCTCAACAGTCTGTTTGCATAGTTCAAACTTCACTTGGAAGCCATTTAGTAGGTTTCCACGAAGTCAGTTAAGTGTCTGGAAGTGTTTCCAGTGCTATATTTCTTGCTCACAATCTACAGATATATTGTGGTAAAGCCCACATTTTGTTCATTACTTAAGTATGTTAAAAAAAAAACCCACAATCTCCCACAATAAAGCACAGCTAGTCATAATGGCTAACAGTTTTTGAGTGTTCATGATGAATCAGGCACAGCATTAAGTGTTTTTTATATTATTACCTCATTTAATTAAATTGCCTCTTGCAGTATGTTATGTTAGTAACTACGTTTTATGTTACCACCAACTAGAGGGTATTCATTTTGGGACATAGGAAAGTAGTATGATCTCGGAAAGTGTATATCCTCCAAATGTTTTCACTGTCATAGTTCAATTTTATAAAAACTTGGATAAACTTTGTTCATCTTTCCTTTTTTTTTCAGTTTGAGGTATGAAAAATAGTAAAGTATATATAAGAAAGTTAGTACATTACTCACTATAATGCTGAATAGAGGTAAAGTATAACTCTTTTTAGTTCCTTTGTCCCCCCCATTTTGTTTGCTTATAGATTTTCTTAGTCTTTTTTTTTTTAATTTTTTTTCAACTTTTTTTTTTTTTTTTATTCATTTTTGGGACAGAGAGAGACAGAGCATGCACGGGGGAGGGGCAGAGAGAGAGGGAGACACAGAATCGGAAACAGGCTCCAGGCTCCGAGCCATCAGCCCAGAGCCTGACGCGGGGCTTGAACTCACGGACCGCAAGATCGTGACCTGGCTGAAGTCGGACGCTCAACCGACTGCGCCACCCAGGCGCCCCAAGATTTTCTTAGTCTTGAGTATTGAAACACTTTTTACAACTTTGGGTTACTAACTTGACATAAGGGAAGATGGTGAAATAGGTGAATTGCTTAGATAGGTGAGTTGTTTTATTTGAAATTTATGATATATGTCTTTAATAACTATCTTTTTACTAAACTAAAAGCTGTCAGAATTAATCAGAGTGACTTTAATAAGTAAGCTGCAAAAGTGATGTTAGGAGTTGTCTTCTCAATTAGTGATTTGTGAAAGCTTCCCACACAAGGTACTGTCCTGTTTTTAGTGTTGGTGGGAAGACTTACATATAATAATTGTACTAAAAAATTGTTCTAGGCTCATTTTAGAATTATCTACACATTTAAGGATTAATGTTAGGTAAGTTGGAACTAGCTTAAATGTAGAAATCACATTCTCAGAAATAATTTGAGATTAACAAAAATATTTAATAAAAGAACTTTAAAAGCTAAGAGAGGTAGGGAAACCTTATATAACCTTATATAAACCTCAACAGTAGAGAAAGAAGAGTAGAAGTCTAACTTTGATTCCAGTTTTGTGTGATCTTGCCTTTATTGGCTTTACATACTTGTTTTTTTCTTTTTTGAAATATACTGTTTTAGAGACAGATTTTTACGGATTTTACTGCAATAATCCAAAGTTAACCTTTTTTGTTTCTGTAAAAATTAATTGCAACTTTACAGATTTATAAGCCCAGTATTCATTCTGCAAAATCATTTATTCTGCAAATAGTTTTGAGTAGATCATCCCTCCTATGCCAGGCACTGTGCTGTGAGCTGAGAACACATGGTTAGCAAACTGAATCCTTGATCCCTTGAGATTATAGTCTAGAGAGGAAAATATGAATAGTCTATTTGAACTTTGATAAGTGCAGTGATGAAAAGTGTAAGATGCTAGAATGCATCTAAGAGGAGATTCCATTCTGCTTTGGTGGTGGTATTTACAGGGGTATTGGTGGTCCAGGAAGATTTCTTTGAGGAAATGATCTTTGAGCTGAGGTCAGAATGAGTAAACAAAGGGGAAGGAGTACCCCAGGCAAATGGAAATGTATATAGACAGGATCCTGAGTCAAATAGTCAGTGTTTTTCAGGTTGTAGGGTCATGACCCATTATGAGTATAAAACCAATTTGGTGGGCTGTAGCCACCATTTTAAAAAATGAAATGCGATAGCATAGAAAACATCTGAGTATATCACCTGGTTCCTTAGAATCTGTTTTATGTTTTATGCATTCCAACACACATACCGCACAGAAACATTCACAAAATTTACCTAGTATGATAGTATAGATAGAAGTAGATAGATTAAAGATACTGTAGATGAGGAAGGAAAAAATTTAGAGAATTGGGTGAGGTATAGGAAAGAATAAGTGATTCAATAATAAATCTTACACATGACCTGGAAGTGAATATTACATAAAACTTCCCACTGTAAGTTTCACAGAGTCCTTAGTAATTCTACCATTCTGAAAGTAACAAAATATTGAAGACAAAATATTTGTAAAATGCCTTAGTGATATACTTGAACTAACATAATTTCTCCAGTAATTTCCTTTTTGATTGTAAGAAATGCAAACAAAATTAGGACTTTCAGTTCTGGAAAGGTAAAATGTGAGGACGAAGCAGAAACAAGCTAAGATTTTCTTGAGTTCCAACTATGTGCCAGGATTGTGTTTTAACATATGAGATCTTTTAATTTTGTCGTCACTGTTAATTCTCACACAGCCTGTAAGCAAATTGTATAGGTTGTATGTTTAGAAAGGATTCAGCCAGAAGTCAAGTCTAAATCTCATTTCAAAAGACTGTGTTTTTACTATACCATCCTGAAATTAACAAAAATATTGCTCTGATATTCATACATTTATTTGTTCAATCAATTAGGGTGTATCAGATTAGTAGACACCCTTAGAACTTGTTTTCAACAAAAAAATGTTCTTGCTGAAAATTGATAACCTCAAATCTGTGTGTGTGTGTGTCTGTGTGTATGTAAGCGTTATTACTGAAAAATAACTATGATTGAACTTCTTTTATGTGTCGTACACTTCTATACCATTGTATCTTTTAATGCTTACCGTAATCTCACAATGTAGGTGTTGTTAGAATGTTATTCCCATTTTATTAATGAGCATACCAAAGTTAAGAGAGGATTAACAGTTTATCATGATACACATAGTAAGTGATGGGGAGGGGGTTTTGAAAACAGGTCTTTTCTTTTTTCAGAACTCATACTGCGTCTTTATTTTTGAAGCTGATGTCATGGTGGTAGAATATATTCTTCTACTAAATGACATTTCAGAATAACTTTTACAATTTAAAAAATTCTGTACCCTAGGAGTTAAGAGGAAGTTATTAAGAGAATGGATTTTGGCAACAAGACAGATCTGGGTTTTAAGTACCAGTTCATCATTTTTTAGCTGAGAACTGAGACAAATTATTTCACCTACAAAGCTCAGGTTGCTTATTTGTGAAATGAAGAGAACAGTAGTTTGCACATCATAGAGTTGTCAAGATCAATGGCACTTAATAAATGGAAGCTGCTTCCATCAGTAGTACAGTGTTTGTTGTTGTTAATAGAATACTACTAATAGAATACTAGGTGGGCTATGGGCTATTTGTGAAAACCTAGTATAATGTTTCCCCTGGTTGATGTAGTTTTTGTGTTTCTCTCTTTTCTTTTTTTTCCCTTCTGCTTAAGGATTTCAGTTTTTCTGACTGTTCTGTGAAAGGATGATTGCTCACAAACAGAAAAAGACAAAGAAAAAACGTGTTTTGTCATCAGGCCAACTCTCTACCGATGTTACAGCTCCTGAAATGGGGCTCAAGTCCATAAGTTCCAATTCCATTTTTGATCCGGATTACATCAAGGAGTTGGTGAATGATATCAGGAAGTTCTCGCATATGTTACTATATTTGAAAGAAGCTATTCTTTCAGGTTTGTCAATTATTTTCTCTTAGCATTCTTACTGGATAGTTGGTAAAATTTTAAATGCCAGCCTAGTTTCAGATAAATGCTTACACAGTGGTAGGAACAGGGTATTCTGCTTTAGTTAATTAACAGCTTCTTCCCCAACAGGTGTTTGGTGTTACGATGTAAACTATTTTATTATTAGATATAGTATAATACATAATAGAAGCGTTGGTAGATGTGAGGAAATAATAATACAAAAACCAAAACTCAGTCTTTGCTTCTTAGCAGTTGGGCCCATTTGAACATGGAAAAATTTTAGATCATTGAAATTGTAACCTTCTTGTTAATGGTACCACGGTGCATTGATTGGTCTATAAAAAGCAAACTAATGTTTATAATTTACATTTTTGATACTTATACCTAGATTTAGTTTTCTATATTGTTCCTAAAACTTAATCTAGAATCTCTGCATTTGAGTGAATTTTGTTTCTCAAAAATCACAATTCTGTTTTGCTGTTCTACATAACCTATTAAAAATTTTTTTTTAATGTTTATTTATTTTTGAGAGAGAGAGACAGGGTGCAAGCAAGGGAGGGGCAGAGAGAGAGGGACACACAGAATCTGAAGCAGGTTCCAGGCTCTGAGCTGTCAGCACAGAGTCTGACACGGGGCTTGAACTCACGAACGGTGAGATCATGACCTGAGCCGAAGTCAGAGGCTTAACGGACTAAGCCACCCAGGTGCTCCTCCCATATATAACCTATTATAGAATTAAGGGATAGTCACAGAATTTATTATCTGTCTAGTTAGAAATGGACAATGAAGCCCAAGACTTGATTCTTCTAAAGAGTAACACACATCTGCATTCCCCAACTTGATCTTAGTCTCTAAGTCTTTTAACTTTTGATGCCTGTTTTATATTCATATTTGATGGCAGTGATAAAAAAGATACAGCCCCTATTCTATTGTGATAAATAGTAGTTCATTTCCATATTCATAATGGTAGATCTGGATGTAGAGAATGAAGATACTAGTTTTATTTATATGAGACCTCCTTGGGCTTCATAGACATAAATGTTTAATAAATATTTTTTGTATATATGTTAAATATTCATTTTCTGATACATGTTCTAGAAATATCATAAAATCACATCTTGTACTAAGATGCTTTTAGTACAAGTATGCTGCTTTTAAGAGTTTATTTCTAACCTAATTTTTCAATTTGAAATGCCCAAAATAACTGGACTTGAATTGTAGCCTCAAAATTTTAGTATTTGAATTTTCCTTAAAACAGTCACATAAATCATGTTTTTGAGACTATATATAAATATATATATAAATAAGTTGCCTATATTCTTGTTCATTTTAATAGCTTGATTTTCAAGTCTAATTATAGTTGATTCAATGGTAATAAAGTTTTAATTTATTGTGAAAAGGTATTTTAAATACTTTAAGCATTATACTGGGAACAAATTTCTGCTAAATGACACTATCTGCCATTTATTTTAAAAAGCCTAGCTTTAAATAAAGGCTTGTTCTTAATTGGGTTAATTGTTTTAAATTAGTTTTGAAAATTTTACAGTAAGAGTCATTCTTTTTGATGTAAGTTCATTAACTGGGTTAGTTTTGAAAGTGAAATTTAAAATGATGTCTTGGTTGACAAATCATTTACCTCAATTTAGGGTAAAGTATGGTTTTCTTTAATGTATCAATTTAAGTAAATGTTCATTAATATAAATAAGATTCTTAGGTCTGATTTTTGTTTTTATTTGTGTTCTCAGGGGATTGATATCATTTAACAATCCTGATCTTGCATATTTATCTCTTCTCTCACAGATTTAAAATGATAGTAATTTAAAACAAGTTGGACAACTCTTTAACTTCAGTTTTTTTAATGTGAGTTTTAATTTGTGAATAGACAATTCAGAGACTAGGAAGGAAGAGGATTGAAAGTTGATTCTAAGTGAAAAAGGAGAAAAATTTATAATATGGCAAAAGGAGGCTAACCCCTGAGATGAAAGGAGGCATATGGAAACAAAGTTTTTATGGACATTTAGTATTAACATTTTGTAAAGATACTATCTTTTTAATAAGAAAGCCAGTACTTCAAAATTTAAATACTTGATTTTATTGCTAATAATAAAAATGCTTGCCATTTATGGCTGGTAAATTAATTTTTAAAATGTAAAAACCATCTTTTGGATAACCAGCGCTGTCATTAGTAAGCTGTGGTCAGAGAATTTTCATTATTTACCTTGGATTGATTTTAATGTTTGGTTCTTCAATCAGAGTTAAAAGGATATGTGTATGCTATCTCAAAATAAACCTTGGATTTAACAAGAATTTATTTTCTGTCTTTGGATCCTTGTTATCAAGATCCAGAAATATACTAGTTTTGAGTCGATAGAAACTTTTTTTGTTTGTTTTTCCTAAACAAGGGACTATATATAAATATATAAATTCACCTCATTATATATAATAAGAATGCTACATAATAATATGTTTGTGTCTAATCTTGGTTATGGTTTCTAGCTTGTTAGAGTATCAGACTATTCCTTAACAGAATTATTATAAGAATCACACAAGATATAATCTTCAGGAAAGCAGATAAAAAGTTTAAAATTCTGTAATTATTTAATATGGTGTTATTTTATACCTTTACACTAGACATGGGCCATACTTTTGTCTTCTGGGTATTGAGAAATTTCCCTGGACTTCTGCTGTTCTTTATTCCACCACAGTTGTAAACTGGTCAGACAGAGAGCTGTTTCACTGTTTTCCTTTTGGAGTGACAGAGCCTTGTCAGTGGCCTTGTCAATATTTTGTCTTTTGCCTCCTTAAGAGGAAGGATGCCAAATTATTGGCATTGTTACCCTTTAATTCATATCAATTGGCTGTTAAAATTGCTGAAAAGTTAGCTTTTAAGAATACAGAATGTAGGTATACAGTTAAATCACTTTTTGGTTTAATCTGAATACCATTTTCTTTATATACGTTACCTGTCATGAGGCAATGATATGGAAAATCAGTTGACTGTTGCTTCCGGTGTTCATATTTTTGAGGCTAGGCTTGGATTAACAGCTTTGTGATTGGTTTACAGCCATGTTTTCCTTTTTCTCAAACTAGTTCTAGAAATGATACTTAATTATATATGGTGCTTTACATTTTACAGGGAAACAGCATTTAATCACAGAGTTCCACAAAGGCAGGTACCTTTTTTTTTTTTTTAAACATAGTGATTTCCATTTTATTTCCATATTTACCAAGTCACAGGAAATTTTATTTTTATTATTTTGTAAATGTTTATTTTTGAGAGAGAGAGAGAGAGAGAGAGAGAGAGAGAGCAAGCGCATGCATGAGTGGAGGAGGGGCAAAGAGAGAGGGAAAAAGAATCCCAAGCAAGCTTTGTACTATGAGAGCAGAGCCCGATGTGGTGCTCAATCCTATGAACCGTGAGATCATGACAAGAGCTAAAATCAAGAGTCTGATGCTCAACAGACTGAGCAACCCAGGTGCCCCCAAAGACAGGTACTTTTAGCCCCATTTCACAGATGAGTTGTATGTATAACGTAGGTTGTGTGATTTCATCAACCTCTCATTGCTGATATATAGTGATTTCGTTTGGAATCTGGAGGTTATAAATGCAGAATGGTGTTTCTTTCCTTGGTGTCTCAACTGCTTCACATGGCAAGTACTTTAAAAATACCACTCAGTCTTCATTATTTCATCAACCAGTTCTGTTTTTAGTGGAGATTATCTAGACCTGCACTGTCCAATATGGTAATCTCTAGAAATGTGGCTGTTTAATTAACATAAATTCAGCTCCTCAGTTGCAGTACCCACATTTCAAGTGCTTATTAGCCACAGGTGGCTAGTGACTATCATCTTGGACAGTGGAAGATATAAATATTTACACTATTGCAGAAATTTCTATTGGATGGTGCTGGCATAGACATTTGATCTTTATCAATCTCAAGAACATTCAGATGAATTCTTGAACTGTAAATATTTTTTAATTCTATAGCATTAAAAGAAACCTAGAAAAAGTTATCAGAGCAAATTTAAGAAAATTTTACCTAGAAGTAGGAACTCTTAGTCTATTTGGAATCCTGTTAAGTTGCTTTTGAAGTATATAGCTTTCATGCCCTTCTTTGATTTGAACTAGCAGATCAGTTTCCAGCCCAATTATACAAATTGATAAAAATTGTCAGTAATTGATGGCAGAAGAGCTCCGGAAAGAGAATCACATTTTCTAGGTTCTAGGCCTTGTTCTGCTACTGACTAGTTTTAGAATATGGTTTAAGTCATTTAATGATTTTAAAATGAGGTGCTATACCAGATGCTATCAGTTTTATAATTCTGTGATTCCCAAAATTTGATTGGAGTTGGAGATTCTACATTGTTCTGAATATTGAAGAGTTCAGAGCTAGAGAAGACAGTTAAGTGTATGTCTTTATATAATGCATTTTAGAGGACATCTGCCTCCCACCAGTCTATAGAATTTTTTAATTTTTATTTATAAAAAAGTTTTTAAGTTTATTTATTTTGAGAGAGAGAGAGAGAGAGAGAGAGAGACACAGTGGGAGTGGAGG
Source organism: Prionailurus viverrinus (assembly GCF_022837055.1). Classification (NCBI taxonomy): domain Eukaryota; kingdom Metazoa; phylum Chordata; class Mammalia; order Carnivora; family Felidae; genus Prionailurus; species Prionailurus viverrinus. The sequence continues at coordinate 134,266,565 of NC_062568.1, forward strand.
AGGGTCAGGGAGAGAGGGAGAGAGAGAATCCCACACAGGCTTCATGCTGTCAGCGCAGAGCCCAGTGCAAGGCTTGAACTCATGAACTGTGAGATCATGACCTGAGCCGAAACCAAGAGTCGGATGTTTAACCGACTGAGCTGCCAGGTGCCCCTATAGGATTTTTTAAAGGTGAATTTTATGATAACTATCTTAAGTGTGATATTTGTGAAAATTTCCCAAGTGAGAATGTGAAACTCATATTGCCATAGTTGTTGAGGAACTGATGACAGAAATAAGCATCTACCAAAGAGCTCTGTGGTAATATGAAAGATAAGTATGCAGTTTGTTTTTGCTCTTTTTATTTACAAATAAAAATGGAGAGTTTAATGTGCGACATCAGAGGACTTTGAAAACACATACTTAGATAGGATGACTGATAGAGTTTGCTGCTTCTCTGACCACTGTTTATTTCCAGGAGGAGGTTATCCTCTTCTCTTATATAAGTAGCACATGTGGAATTTGAAGTTTTAGATTTCTATCCAGTGCTATTAAGGTGCAGTATGAATAATTACAAGGCCAAATTTTACATTTTATATTAAAATGCTGAATGCACCCTGTTATACATATACTGTCTGTGTTTATATTTAACACTGCAGATTAACATATGTGCTGTATAAACTACTTCAAGTTCACAGCTGTCCCCCTGAGGAATAATATGTTCTGAATTCCAAAGAACAGAACATAAGTGTTCATAAGTGTTGTTCTAGTTCATAGTTCTAGTTCATAGAATAATCTTAAACTCTGTGGCATACCTCCTCATTTCCAGGTAAAACACCATTCAAGGAGGTTCAACAGTGATTTTGAAAGGTGCAAGGCTTTTTAATTAGATTAGAAAGAATAGTGCAAATTACTTAATTTTTCTGCACTCAGCACTTAGAAGGGTCCATTGCCACTGTAAAATATATTTTAAGGAAAATCAGTAGTTAGTCTAATACTTCTTACATCTTCTTTATTATGTAACATTATTTTAAGAATGGATTTTAATAAAAGTTTACTGTTGTGACAATGGTGCCTTATTTTATTTTGTCCTTTATTTTTTCAAATGTTTGTTTATTTTTGAGAGAGAGAGAGAGCAGGGGAGGGGCAGAGAGGGAGAGAGAGAATCACAAGCAGGCTCCCCTCTGTCAGTGCAGAGCCCAATGCAGGTCTTGAACTCACAAACTGTGAGATCTTGACCTGAGCCGAGATCAAGAGTCAGATGCTTAACTGAGCCACCCAGGCGCCCCTGTTTTGTTCTTTAAATAGGCTAGAAAGGAAGATAAAACTTTATCATCTGTTTCAAATAAAGTTCTCTAATTAAAAAAGAATTTTCTAATTTAAGGGTGTATCACTTTTATTTTATAAAAATATAACTGAATCTTATAAGTGATTAACTCCTGATGAATTCTGTGTAGGTCCTGAATTTGGCAGAACTTTAGTCAGAAGAGTTATGTTAACTTTGTAAAGCAAATTTTTTTGAATAGGAGAAGTTAGATAAAAAGTTTAATGCTTGGGCACCTGGGTGGCTCAGGCTCAGTGGATTAAGCGTCTGACTCTTGCTTTTGGCTCAGGTCATGATCTCACAGTTCGTGAGTTCAAGCCCTGCGTTGGGCTCTTTGCTGACAGCATGGAGCATGCTTGGGATTTTCTCCCTCTCTCTCTGCCCCTCCCCTGCTCGCTCACGCGTGCTCTCTCTCTTTCTCAAATACACGCGCGTGCTCTCTCTCTCTCAAGTAAACTTAAAAAAAAAAATTAATGCCATTAACTAATACATTCAGTCGTGACAGGGAAGTTCTGCATAAATTTTCAGAGTTTCAATTGAAATCCTGTCTTGTTGATTAATTAAGATTTCCTCAGGTGAATATATAGGAGAATGTGTAAATTTATTTCAACAAATATCAATGAGTGTTAATTTTACCATTGATGAATATTTATATTTAACTTAATACTTAATATTTATATTAATATTTAACTTTCATCCTCTATATTGTGCCAGAAATTTTGTGAAATATTGAAAACATTAGGTTGCTAGTCTTAGATATGTCCTCCTACTGTGTTCTTTTAGAAGGAAACCTCTCCAGAAGTGATTTCTAATGGATAGCACTTAGGAGAAGTTCAGGTAAATGTTGATAGGTTATGACTTAGAAGTGAACATTTGAGGAATGAAGTGTGAAATATAGGTAGCTCATTCATGACACATGTATCAGCTCTTAGGAGACTGTTTTTTGCATTTGCCTAGAATGGTTTATATAATTTAACACCGTTTATAATAGTAACTGGCATATTTGATTAGAAGTTACAGACTGCAGATCACCTGTCATTAAGCTATAACTTCTTTAATCATGTTAATGTATCCTAGTGATCAAGAGCACAATTCTAGAGTTGGAACACTGAGGTGGAATCCTCATTCTGACACTTGCTGGTTGTATATAGCCTTGAGCAAGTTACTTACCTTCTCAGTGCCTCAGTTTCTACATCTGTTGAAAGGAAATAATAGTACCTACATCAGTGAGATGTTGTGAACATTAGAGTTCATATTTGTAAAGCTCTTACAATGAGTGTTTTTGAACGTCAGCTATTTATTTTATAATCCCCAAGTGGCTGGATAAAGAAAGCTGCTGTTCAGGCTTTGCTTTTATCATGTAAATTCAGAAGTCATTACAGCAAAAAAGGGGAGTTTCCTAGTGATATGTTCTGAAACTTATTTTCCTCCTTGTTTTCATTGCTTTCCCACAGAGGTTAAGCTGAATTAACAAGACTGGTTTTAAAAATTATTGTCAGTTTTTTTAAATCAAGGAAAACACCATGGGTTTTTCATTTATTTACTTAAGCATTTCCATGAAGTGTTTGCAATATAAACACTGTGGTATTGTGTTAATATATGAGAACCAAAAAATGGAGCTAGCTAATCTGTTTTCACTTGATAAGCTGAGTGAAGCCGAAAATAAGTGGCACAAATGAGTGAAACAATAAATTAAAATTCAAATTACCATATTACAGGGATGGTAGATAAACAAGCAAACATTGGGATACAGGAGTTTTACTCTTCTAGATAACTAGTATTAAGATTTTGGCTGAATGTTATAATACTGCATATTGAATATCTTTGTAGTATGAATTTCATTGCATTTACAATGTGGGCACTATAAAACTTAAAAATGGTCTTGTATTTAGTTATATGACTAAATTAAATACTATAACGTGATAAAAATAGAAATATTATAAAATATATCTTTAATAATAACTTTATTTCTAGTTAATTCATTAATTTAGAATTTACATGTAAAATGAAATTGAAACTTAAAGGTCTCTTTTCCATTAGCCAGAATATTGTAGGACCTTGCTGTAAGTGTATTTGTTGAATGTAGTTCTATGTGAGACAAATCTATTGTCAAAGGTATTTAGTTTGGCTTACAGGTTTAACAGAAATAATAGCTATTTATGTGTATTAAGTCAGTAAAACAGTTTTGTTTTTGTTCATTTATTTGACATTCACAATAACACGGTAGCTAGAACAGTGTTCTTACTAATTCTGTTCTATGGATGATAAATCAGGGATTAGAGAAACTAAGAGTTAGTTGCATATGGTTATTTCAAGGAAGTGGAAGATCAAGCATTGGAACCCAGGTTTCTTGATCTAAATCTATTCTTTTTTTTTTTTGAGTAGGCTCCACACCTGATGTGAAAAACCCTGAGATCAAGAGTTGCCTGCTCTATTGACTGAGCCAGCCAGGCCCCCCCCCCCCCCCCACCCGAATCCATTATTTTCTATCACACCAATTAGCCACTTACAGCTTTCTTTTGTATTGGGGAAGAACAGTTACTAACCTCATTTGCTTTGCTCATTACTGCGACTGTTTTTGGGGGGCGGTGGGGGGGGTGTGGAGTGGGAAGAGTACTGTTGGTGAAAGAGCTGCTTAAATTCCTTAAGCCCTTTTTACAAAGTTGTATTTTCAGTTTAAGAGGCTTTTTGCTTCATAAAAATAACATGAGATAGCTTTAGTCTATTATAAGGGGAAAGAACATTTGGTAAAAATGGAACTTCTTTTTTTTTTTACCACTTATAATACATAATTAAGAGCTTGCTAAATTATTAAGTCCCATTTGAAGTATTATCAGGACATACTGATGTTCTAGTAGTTGACTCATCTACTCAGGAAAGGTTATGAATCCTTGTAATTAACATTTCTAAAAAGTAGCTATCATGTTTATTTCTGTTGATTTATAGGCTTCAGAAAAGTGTTCAGTTACAGGAAATTGGAATTACAGGGTAATTTGAGACACTTCTGAAATTTATTACTAAAGAACTCAGTTACTGTTTTTTATAGTTTGATTTGAAACAACTTCAATATCTATTTATAAAGGCTTCCTTATAGGAAAAAAAGAATTTCAAGTTGATAAAACATTTATGCTAACAGTTATTGGAATGTTTTGCAGTGACTTTTAAGAAAAACCATGGTAGGGATTCTTAAGACCTCTTAATACTGTTAAAAATTATTGAGGATCCTGAAGATTTTTCTTTGTGTGGGCTGTATCTGTTACTATTTATTGTGTTAGAAATTAAAACTAAGAAAATTGAAAAACATAATAGTTTTGAAATATATTTAATTCCACATATTTAATTTCCTTGGCTCTGAAAAGTCCAGAATTTATTACCTTAGTTTATTTAGGCACTTAAGCCATTAGTATCTTGTAGTTCTTGCTTAATACCCAAAACTAATTTTGAATATTGATGGTTGTTGACACTCCACAATCAAGCTCTTTTGACCTGAGATCTTAAAATAAGTATTTTTACAGCATTCCCCAAGTGTATTAATATCTGTAGATTTTGTTGTGAAACATCAAGAATACAGGACAGAGATAACTGGCTTTCCTTTCTCTTTTTTAGGACTAACATAGGTTAGGTTTTATGATATTAGATAATCATTCAACCTTGATTTTGATAAGTAGGCAGCAGTATTACCATTAACTAGCTTTATTTTGTTTTTTATATGTTATTTTTTTTAAGCTATTCAAATTGTATTATTTTCCAGAAGTTTGTTTTATTTCAAAGCTATGAGGTTCCATTTCAGACCTAATCTATGTTATTAACCTGTTTCTACTATTGCATACACTAATAAAAATAGCTATAAACATTTATGGAGGGCTTACTATGTTCTGGCCACTGTTCCAAGTACATTATGTGTTTTAACTCATTTAATCCAATAATCCTATAAAGTAGCTACCATTATCTTCCTTTTATGGATGAGGAAACTGAGGCACCGAGAGGTTAAGTAACTCACCCAAGGTTTATGAACCATGGAACTGAAGCTCAAATTCAAGCAATCTGGTTCTAGAGATAATGTTTTTAACCAACCACTAAGCTGTATTGTTTCAACCAAGTAAACCTACTGAATGAGCTAACATACACAATTATGAAACAGACCATATAGTGATCATTTAAGATAATTCTTTAAATTGCATACCACATTTTCCCTAGGAATTAAAATAAATGTTTAATTATAAAAGTAACATATATTTATGGGGAAAATTCCAACAGTACATAAAATTCCTAATATTTCTTGCCCATTTGTATGTCATTTTTTAAATAGACCTTATTTTTTTTATTATATGTATATTTTTAATTAATTTATTTTTTTTTAATTTACATCCAAGTTAGCATATAGTGCAATCTTGTTTTCAGGAGTAGATTCTAGTGATTCATCCCCTGTGTATAACACCCAGTGCTCATCCCCAGTGTCTTCCTTAATGCCCCTTACCTATTTAGCCCATCCCCCCCACCCACAGCCCCTTCAGCAACCCTCAGTTCTCTGTATTTGAGTCTCTTACGTTTTGTCCTCCTCCTTGTTTTTATATTCTTTTTGCTTCCCTTCCCTTATGTTCATCTCTTTTGTATCTTAAATTCCTCATATGAGTGAATTCATATGATATTTGTCTTTCTCTGACTTATTTCGTTTAGCATAATACTTTCTAGTTCCATTCTCGTTGTTGCAAATGGCAAGATTTCATGCTTTTTGATTGCCAGCTGATACTCCATTGTATATATATACCACATCTTCTCTATCCATTCATCTGTCAATGGACATTTGGGCTCTTTCCTTACTTTGGCTTAAATAGACCTTATTTTTAGAACAGTTTTTGATTTACAGAAAAACTGAGAAGATCGTATAGAGAATTCCCATATATTCTTATACCCAGTTTTCCTTATTTATTAATATCTTACATTAGTAGAGTACATCTGTTAATGAACCAATATTTGATACTAATGATGCATTCTTATTGATTAAAGCCCATAGTTTATTCATATTGCCATAAATTGTTCCTAATGTTGTTTTTCTCTTCTAGGATCCTATCCTATTACATTTAATTCTCATGTCTCCTTAGGCTGTTCGTGATTGTGACAGTTTCTCAGACTTTCTTCACTTTGGATGACCTTGACAGTTATTTTATTTTATTATTTATTTATTTAAATTTTATTTTTATTTTTAAAAATTTACATCCAAATTAGCATATAGTGCAACAGTGATTTCAGGAGTAGATTCCTTAGTGCCCCTTACCCATTTAGCCCATCCCCCCTCCCACAACCTCTCCAGTAACCCTCAGTTTGTTCTCCATATTTATGAGTCTCTTCTGTTTTGCCCCCCCCCCCATTTTTATATTATTTTTGTTTCCCTTCCCTTATGTTCATCTGTTTTGTCTCTTAAAGTTCTCATATGAGTGAAGTCATATGATTTTTGTCTTTTTCTAATTTCACTTAGCGTAATACCCTCCAGTTCCATCCACGTAGTTGCAAATGGCAAGATTTCATTCTTTTTGATTGCTGAGTAATACTCCATTTTGTGTGTGTGTGTGTGTGTGTGTGTGTGTGTGTGTGTGTGTACACACCACATCTTCTTTATCCATTCATCCATCGATGGACATTTGGGGTCTTTCCATACTTTGGCTATTATTGATAGTGCTGCTATAAACATGGGGGTGCATGTGTCCCTTTGAAACAGCACACCTGTATCCCATGGGTAAATGCCTAGTAGTGCAATTGCTGGGTTGTAGGGTAGTTCTATGTTTTGTTTTTTGAGGAACCTCCATACTGCTTTCCAGAGTGGGTGCACCAGCTTGCATTCCCATATTTATTTATTTTTTTAATGTCTATTTTATTTTTGAGAGAGAGACAGACCGTGAGCTGGGGAGGGGCAAGAAGAGAGGGAAACAAAGAATCTGAAGCAGGCTCCAGGCGCTGAGCTGTCAGCACAAGGCCGGACATGCGGCCCCAACCCACAAACCATGAGATCATGACCTGAGCTGAAGTTGGATGCGTAACTGACTGAGCCACCCAGGCGCCCTGATGACCTTTACGATTTTAGGGAGTACTAGTTTTTTTGTAGGATGTACCTTGATTAGAATTTGATGTTTTTCTCATGATTAGATTGGGATATTGAGGAGGAAGATAACATATGTGAAGTGCCATTTTCATCATGGATCATGTCAAGAATAATTACTATAAACGTGGTATATCACTGTTAATGTTGACCTTGATCACCTGTCTTTAATAGTAAAGTTTCTCTACTTTAAAGTTACTCATTTTGTTCACCTTTCTCTACTGTATTCTTTGGAAGGAAGTCACTATGTGCATGCTCCACCTCCTTGAGGACAAAAGATCTACATAAATTATTTGGCATTCTTCTATACAAGAGATTTGTCTCTTCTCTTTCACGTGTTAATTTATTCATTTGTGTCAGTATGTGCTCATTTATATTTATTTTATATTTTGGGTTATGATCCAGTACTACTTTATTTGTTGCTCAAATTTTTCTAGCTTTGGCCATTAGGAGCTCTCTCAGTTGGCTCCTTTGTGCTCTTGGCATACCTTATTCAGTGTGAGGGTTAGTTTTTCTAAGCTCTTACTTTCTGGTTCTACTGGATCCTTCTAACTCATCTTGCATGTTTCCTTCCCCGGTCCTAGGGTCATCCCTTTCTCTAAGAAGCCCTGGTTCCTTTTCCTTTTATTAGAGAACAGTATTAGAAACCAAACTCACAGTGATAGGTTTCATTTCCTTTAGGCCCTTTCAGTGGACAGATCAAAGAAATGTATGTGTGTATACTAACCTGTGTAAATACACATATCTATAAACATTTCTATATTAGATACAGCCACCTGTGTCTGTATTAAGCTAAACATGAATTCGTTTTTTAAAGCTTTTATTTTTAAATGATCTCTATACCCAACGTGGGGCTTGAACTCACAACCCCAAGATGAAGAGTTGCATGCCCTACTGACTGAGCCAGCCAGGTGCTCCATAAACATAGGTTTATGAAGCATCCAACTGTAATCTACCACAGTATGGATCCTTATAGCCTCCTTCTCCTGTTTATTTGTGAATTTCTGTGCCAACAGTGAGATTCCTGGTTCCCACCATCCACCATCCATTTACCCAGTTGTTCAATTCCAGTACATATGTATAACAACATCAGAATCATTAACCAAAGCCTCATTGGAAGCACTTTGTCAATACAATAGAGTATAATACTTTTGTGCGTTTTGTTTTCTTTTAGTCTTATAGACTCACTCATTCTAAGGCTACTTAGGCCAGCACCTTTAAAATTAAAATTTATTGGATGAATGAGTCATGTTTTCTCCTGAAGGTACTCTGTTCTCTCTGCTTCCATCTCTCCCTGAACTATTGTTTGCCTCTTCCTGGAATACTCTTCACCCTGATAGATCTACCTCCCTACCTTGCCTACACCTCTTATACATATTTTTTTTCTCTTGATAGTGTAGTTAATGAATGGAATATTTGGTAGATGGTGGTAGAATTTTTCATTTTTGTTTTTTAATCTAAAGACAGTTTTTCTTTCTGATGGTTATCTTTTTAACATTTCTGAAAAATTTGTATAAGATGACATTGTGTTTAAAAAATGGGTTTTGTTTGCTTTTTAAGCTATTTCAGTAGGGAGGCAGTGTAACATTAAGAGCATGGCTTCTGTAATTATACTCTCTGGGTTCAAATTCTGGCCCCACAGTTTAGTAACTTGGGGAACTTAGGTGTACCTCAATATTCTCAACTGTACAATAGGTATTTTAAAATTATCTACCTAATTAGATTGATATGAAAGTTAAATGAGATAATACCTTTTTAAGTGCTTTTAACAGTGCCTAGCACCTAGGAACCCCTTAATAAATGTTAACTATTATTAAACTAGCGCTATATGTAAGGCTACAGAAAGGAATATTACATCAGAGTATTGCATTTAAGGTGGTTGTCCTTTTAGATGTTTGAGGATTACTTGAGGGATTTCAAAGTTTAGGGTGATTATACGTTCTTATTTGCCTGGGATGACAGTCCAGGAATATGCCTATTGTGCTGACACGATTATGGGTAGCATTACCCTTTTTACTTGCTTAGAGTGTTTTGGTTTGAATGATAATTCATATGGTCACCTTATTTCCAGGGATTATAAAATCCTGCCTGCCTCCATCTGCCCAGAGTTGGTATAAATGAGCAGAGCAGGCTTGGGGTAGACAGGTAGAGACTGGGAAGAAGGGGGTACCCAAGAGAGCAGTGCTGCTTTGTTACAGCTGCTTATGGCCAAGGAGGATGTGAGCCTGCTATAACCAGATTTTGAGTTTTCAAGAGTAAATTCCAGAAATCTGGAATTTTTGGAATGATGTCTCAATTTTTCATCATTGGCAACAAATTCGATTTTCCTAAAAGCACACAAATTCATTGAACCATATAAAGATCTGTGTATTTTATCATATGCAAATTATATCACAGGTTTTTAAAATGGGCAGGTCAAATGGTAGTTCTTATATGACTTTTAATCTAATAATTACCTAATGCAAAGAATCAATTCTAATGTGGAAACTTGACATGTAAGTGTTCTTTAGTATTAGTTTATATACCAGGCATTGTTGAGCTTTAATTCTGTTACCATATATATTCTAAAGCATGTTATGGTTGAAACTATAAAACAGGAAAAACTGACCTCGAAGTTGCCTCAAAGGAAATCTGGAGACATATTTAGACTGGGAAAACTGAAAAAGGTAGTACTAACTTGACTGTAACTGAAATCTTTACTGACTTAAAACGATTATGAATTTTTGAAGGCTGTATAAACTATATATACTAACTGCAATGGTGAAAACACAAGTGAACGTATAGTGGGCAAAAATTGTGGGGCCACTGCTTCTACTTAAAGTGTGTTTCAAAATGATCTGTCATAGTTTGCATTCCTGAAACCTGGTGGGAAACAAACCTTTTTTTTTTCTTTAAGATTGCTTTAAAGAAGTCATTCATATACGTCTGGATGAACTCCTCCGTGTTTTAAAATCTGTAATGAATAAACATCAGAACCTCAATTCTGTTGATCTTCAAAATGCTGCAGAAATGCTTACTGCAAAAGTAAAAGGTAAGAAAGATCTATTAAATGTGGGTGGTGTGGGCAAAAGGCATCCAAGTGATACATTTTGGTCTATAATGACTATAGTGCCATCTCCCCATGTGGTATTGGTATCACGTGTCAGTAGGAGTTATGTATACTTTGATATGTGGATATTCCCACGGAGTCACACCTAAAACTCTTTTCCTTTCGAAAATTAAAACTTATTTGGCAGGAAGCAGCCTAAAAATACTACCTGAAATAAATTAAACAAATGATATTTAAAATTTTTGAGTTTTTTGAAAGAGGGCATGCTCTTTTGAAGTAGGTCATTAGTGTACAAAAGTCTTTGTTTTGTGAGGACAATTGGTGCTGGAAAATGGTAATTTGTAGCAACTCCACTTAAAGGAGGGAGGTGAATAGAGAAAAAGACTTTTTTTTAATGTAAAAAAAGTGAAACTAATTATATGTATGGATAAATACACACACGTGTATTACATATAATAAAGAATCAAGAATTAGGATTTATCCTCTAATGAAAGGACTTGCCACCCAAAGTGTTAGAATCTGTTTTTCTGGACTACAGTATATAAGAAGGATTGAAAGTGAAGGGAGTATTTGAGAAGAATGAGACGGAATTCAGTTAGGAGATTAGTAGAAATAAGGGACTGGATGTGGATTGGCAGTCTGATCTAAGGCAGAAGCTTGAGTGTGGTGGAGGTGGAATGTGGTTGTTCTAGAGGAGGGGATGGATACTGATTTGATGAAATGCAGGATGTTGATGATTAATGTGAGTTGAAGAGGCAGACTTGAAAGGTGTGGTGTCTAGGTGGTAATGGAAGAAGGTGACCAACTCAGACTGTGCAGAGTAAATACAGGCTGAATAAGAGATCCCAGGGACAGAGAGAGGATGAACACCTAAGAAGTAAGGAGATGGTCTGGAGAAAGATGTCATGGAATTTTAAATTAGAGTACAAGAAGTGATTGTCAGTGTTATATGTCACTTACAAGTAATATGAATTCAAGTAATGTAATTGTAGAAAGTGATTACCTGCAGGTTGAGTAAGGAAAGGAAAGGATTCTTGGGGGCAGGGAAATTACTGTACTGAGTCTCAGAGGTTGAGTGGGCATTTTTGAGATGGGGTGGTGGAGGTTGGGACTGTGATTTGGGGCACTTGCACGAGAAATCTGGATGTGAAGAACATGGTGCAATTGGTGAACACACTCGTATCTAGAGAAGGCAAAGGGCAAGTGTCAAGGGATGAGTGAGGCATGAGGACAAAATAAAAAGCTTGTCAATAAAATATGGTCCATATACCTGAGGAACACTTCCTCTGTTTTTTGACATAGATGTATTGTGTTTGTGTGGTTCTTTTTTTTTTCCCCCGTATTTCAAACATTGAGAAACATATAGATGGCTTTAAATGAGAAAAATGGGTAGTTTCTGTTGCGACTTTTAAAAATGTGCTTGGTAACCAAATTTGTTTTTAAATAGATTGTTTATAAGTGTCATTTAACTTAGATAGGGAAATTTGCGTCTATAGATAGTAAAATTTCCATGCTTGGAAATAGCGACCACAGTTCATTCAATTGTTGTCAGTAGCTATTGTGTGCAGTCAGGATGTCCTGGGGAAGGAGTGTGCCTGTGTATAGTTGGTGTCCACATTCCAGAAACAGACTTGAAGAAAGTGGCCTCTCAGCTGCCTTGGAGATCTTTTTTCCTTTGAGGTAAAGCAATCTTTTGAATATTATCTCCCACTATGAGTGTCTTTACCCTTGGGATTATTGTTACAATTTTACTTTTGTGTTGGGTGAAATTTAAAAGATTACTTTTTTGTTCCTAAACTTCTGTTTCAGTATGCCCCATGAGATTAGAAAATTTTTTAAATTGTGTTTTCCTTGGTATAAATTTATGTGTTTAAATAAAACCTTTCCAGCTCACTCTTATTGTTGAGGCCATCTAAGAACATCACTGATACCTCAAATGAAAAATATTCAGTGACCCGAAAAATTGAGGTCAAATTCAAACATACTTAATTTTTTCTTCTAATGATAATTTAATTTTAAAACCCTGGAAAGGCAAGGGGGAGGTAGAAACTATTTTTGAATCTCTGTTCTCTGGCAATCTAGATATTTTGCATATGCTATTTTAATATTTAAAAAAAACCTGTAAAAGCGTGTTTTTATTTCTATTTTAAAGGGGGAAAATTTAAAGAAAAAAGCTGTCATACATTAGGATCAGAAAGCTGACAGGAATGTGAAGATCATTTTGTTTTAAACCCGTGATTACATTTAAAAAAACAAAGGTGACATGACTTGTTCTGAATGTCTTCACTGTCGATGCATTTGACAAATATACCAAAACATTAAAAGATGACATACACAGAATGACTTTAGAATCATGGAGGTCTAATCTTGTTTGTGCTACTACAGGTGTTAATGCATAAAGTCTGTCTGCTTCCTCTGCATACTAAATGCATTGGAATGAAATTGGAATCTTTAACTCCTTTTACTTTTTATTTTAACTTTGGAATTTACCTTTTTAATAACTTTAAAAGAACATTTTAAAACTTTAAATTAAAAACTTTAAAAGATAAGGTTTTCCTCATTCATTCTAATAGTGATTTGTATTTCCTGTGTCTCCTCCTGTTTCCAAGCAGGAAGTTCAGTCTGACAAAATATTTGCAATATGGTAAGAGAGATACAGCTTATTTTTGAAGTAGATAAAAGACATCTTCAGCGCTCAGTAATTTGTTAGGTACTTAAGTATTTGTGTTTTCATGATTTATAGTTATTTTGGTCAGTCTGGTAATATAAATTAATAGGACTAGGACCATTTATTTAGGTTTTTCATGATCTGTATTTTGCCCTAGATTTAAAAATTGACAAAAAATTGACAAAAAATTGACAAAAAAAGCTTTTAATTACATATCTAAAATTGTAGAAGCCTCGTGTCTTCTTTCTGTTTTGAAAACTTAATTTTCTAATAGGCAGTACATTCAAATGGTTCATAATGCAAATGGCATAAAAGAGTATTCAACAGTGAAGTGTCTATTTTATCTCACTTAGCTACCCTTTCCTTTACCTGGATAAGCGACAACTATTATTGATTTTTTTGTGTATCTTTCCAGAGACGTGTTATGCATATATAAATGATACAATATGTTCTCTTCTTTACCCTCCTTTTTACACAAATGGTAGCCTTTTTGCTCCTTGCTCATTGTTTATGTTCTGTACATAAAGCATTTCCTAATTCTTTTGTTGTGATTTGTTCTGTTTTTTTCAAAGCTGCATGGTAATCTGTTATATTTATGTGCTATATAATTTATTTAACCAGTTCACTAATAGATGTTTGGATTGTTTCCAGTTTTTTTCTGTTACAATAATGCTTTGATGAATAGCCTTATTCATTTGTATTTGTATTTCTGATATTGCTAAACACCCTTTGCAGTGGTTCTGCCTTTCTGATAGCAGTGCTGAAAATGCTGATTTACTGCACCTTTGCCAACACAGTTGGTTACCACACTTTGTTATCCAGTCTAATAGTAAAAATTGGCATCTCGGTGTAGATTTGATTTGCATTTCCCTTATTTTGAGTGCAGTTGTCTTTTCATATGCTTTGGAGGCATTTATACATCCTTCTATGTGAGTTGACCCTTTTTTTTGATGGTTGGTCTTTTTTTTCTATTTTGATTTGTAGAAACTCTGTGTTAAGTGAAATTAGTCCTTAAACTTTGATGTAAGTTGCAGACTTCCTTTATCTTTTGATGTGCTTATGGTATTTTATTTTATTTTTGCATTTAAATTTATCAGTCTTGGGAACCTGGGTGGCTCAGTTGGTTAAGTGTCTGACTCTGGCCCAGGTCATGATCTCACAGTTCATGAGTTCAGACCCCACATCGGGCTCTGTGCTGTCAGTGAGGAGCCTGCTTCACATCCTCTGTCTCCCTCTCTCTCTGCCTCTCCCCAGCCCTCTTTCTCTCAAAAATAAACAAACATTAAAAAAAAGAATAAATTTATCAATCTTTTGTATGGTTCTTGGGTTTTAAGTAATAGGAAGGACTTCCCTGCTCTGAGATTATAATAGCATTCTCCAGTGTTTTTTTGTTTGTTTGTTTGTTTTTTTAAATTTTTTTTTCAACGTTTATTTATTTTTGGGACAGAGAGAGACAGAGCATGAACGGGGGAGGGGCAGAGAGAGAGGGAGACACAGAATCGGAAACAGGCTCCAGGCTCTGAGCCATCAGCCCAGAGCCTGACGCGGGGCTCAAACTCACAGACCGCGAGACCGCGAGATCGCGAGATCGTGACCTGGCTGAAGTCGGACGCTTAACCGACTGCGCCACCCAGGCGCCCCTCTCCAGTGTTTTTTCATTGAATGTTGTCATGGTGTCATTTACTAAATTTAAGTCCTTGATACATTCTAGAGTATCTACATGTCTGGCTTACTTATCACATAATTCATCTTTTCCTGACTGATTTGAGATGCCATTTTTATCATAAGTACACTAAACTGTCATATGTGTTTATATCCATGTTTGGACCGTATTATGTCCCACTGATTTGCTTAGTCATGTGCCAATACACACCATCTTTATTGTAGTTGTAAAGTATGTTTTAGTGTCTGAAAGGAGTAACTCCTCTTTCTATTACTCTTTTTGTTCAGGATTTTATTTTTCCATCAGGACTTTTGAATTGGCTTATGTAGTTCCCAAAAATATCTATGGGTATTTTTGAGGGGATGAGTAAGGTTTATAAATTCATAAAGTCATAATTAAAGTTATGAATTAAGGAGAAGTTATATACTTAGCATTTCTGAAAACATAGTATGCATTTCATTTCTTCAAGTTGTCTTTTATGTTTCTCAGAAGCAACTTAAGGTTTTCATTTTGTAAGTCTTACTGTTTTTGGTTTGTTTTTTCCCCTAAACATTTTTTCCCATGCATAAGGTGAAAATTTGCTTCATTATATCTTTTAATTCAGTGGTTTTCACCTGTGGTCCCTAATTTATGACATCAGGTTAGTGGATTGTGACCAACATTTTTAAAATACAAAAGAGAATAGAAAAGAAAAACCAGAATACAACACTATTGTATCAGATGTAAGGATGTGGGGTTTCTGGGTGACTCAGTCGGTTAAGCATCCTACTCTTGATTTCAGCTCAGGTCATGATCTCACGGTTCATGAGATGGACCCTCACATCAGGCTCTGTGCTGAGAGCACAGAGCCTGCTTGGAATTCTTTCTCTTTCTCTCTGCCCCTCCCCTGCTCACTCTTTGTCTCTCAAAATAAATAAATAAACTTAAAAAAAAAAAAAAAGACCTAAGAATGTTTCAGAAACTTTGTAGGTGTTATATAACTTATAACTATTATGTGTGTATGGTATACTTGGTCATGATATAATATGTATTTCTTACGCAAGGTTGTGGTCAAAAAAGTTTGAAAGTCACTAATAGATGATATGTATGAAAGCTATTCATGTGATTTCTTAAAGAGATACTAAATGTGCCTTAGTGCTTAGTGACTTAATAAGGAACCCAAGGGAGACAATTATTTAAACCTTGAGCAAAATTTTGATGGAATTTTGAAGAATGTCTAATAGGAAGAAGAGAGTGGAGACAGAGAAACCAGTTAGCAGGTTGTTAAATAGTCCAGACTAGAAGTAAAATTTGGCCTTTTGAACTAAGTGGCAGTGGGAATGGAAAGGAAGAAAATATTTTAGAGGCATCTTGAAAGTAAAGATAATGAGCTAAGAAATGTATGGAAAAGAGTTGGCTTAAAGGGCAGACTAGAAGAGAGGGTAGAGTTCAATTAGGACATGTTGAGATTATAATGCGGGTAAAGCCTGGGAAGCAGAAGGAATATATCAAACAGACCATTGGAAGTGTGGATCTGGAGCTCAGAGGTTAAAACTAGACAGGTAGTTTTTAAGGATCCATTTACCTCAAAGATATGAAAGAGGATGTGATTCTGTGGGCATAATGTATAGAGAAGAGAACCAAAGTGAGAACTGCAGGCTGAGTGGAATGACTATTAAGTAAAATTGTCAATAGATAGATATAGAACGTGAGGGTACCATGTTCACTATCAAGCAGGGTACTCTAAGCGCTTGACATTTCTTTGAATAATACACCATTTTACAGACGAAGAAATTGCAGTGAGGTGATGTATCCAGAATAACTCCAGAAGTGGTAATGGTTAGATTTGAACTCTGGTCTGAAACTCTGAAGCCCTCTCCTTCTAGTTACTATCTATAACAGACTGCTTCTAACAGTGCAGAAGACTTCAAGATGGAAGCAAGTGGTTAATATTTGTAGTAGTAATAGCACACATTATTGACGATACACTTCCTGTATGCTAGACACTGTTAAATTTTGCTTGGATTATGCTATTAATCTGCACAGCAAATTTTTCAGGTCAATACTATATTGTTCTGTCAACTCTTACTTTGCAGATAAGGAAGCTGGGACATAGAGAGGTTTGCCCAAGGTTGCACACAAATTAGGTGGTAGAGTTGTTGAGAGTTGCAGAGTAGTCAGGTAGGATGAAAACTTGGGAGAAAAAAGGCCTCCAAGTTTGACCAATAGGTTTTTGTTGCCAGTGTTCAAAGTGGTTTTGAGTGAAAATAATAACTAACATTTATTGAGCATTTTCTGTGTAGCAGGCTCTGTTCTGAGTTCATTCAGTTTTTATAACAGTTCTCAAAATACATACTATCGTCCATATTTTATAAATAAGGAAACTGAGGCACAGAGCAGTTGTGTTATTAACTTAGTAGGAGACATAGTTAGATTTAACCTAGGCAGACTGGCTTCGGGACCCATCCTCTTAACCAGGCTCAGCAAACTACTTCTGGTGGGCCAAATCTGGCCTGCCTATTTTTGTAGATAAAGTCTTACCAGAGCACAGCCATTCTTACTCATTTATGTATCACCATATCTCATTCATTTATGTACGGCTCCTTTAGACCAAGTTGAATAGTTACAACCTACCATATGGTCTGAAAAGTCTAAACTATTTGCTCTCAAGCCCTTTACAGACAAAGTTTTTCAGCCTCTGATAACGATTAAACTGGATGAAAAGCCAAATCCTGGTGAATTTAGTTATGACCTATTTATAGAGGTTTGGCAGTAAAAAATAATAATAATAAATAAATAAATATTAAGTTGGATGTTAGGTTTAAGAGGAAATACGGTAAAATTAAAGTTTTTTCACATAGGAAAGATTTGAGTATGTTAGTAGCATAAGAAAAAATGTCAGTTAAATTTTTTTAAATCTTTATTTATTTTTGATAGACAAGAGTGTGAGCAGGGGAGGAGCAAAGAGGGAGACACAGAATTCAAAGCAGGCTCCAGGCCCTGAGCTGTCAGCACAGAGCCCGATGTGGGGCTCAAACTCATGACCTGAGCCAAAGTCAGACGCTCAACCGACTGAGCCACCCAGGCGCCCCAGAAAAAATGTCAGTTGAGTGAGAGATAATAAAACTATGGAGGAAGGTGGCCCAGAGTTTTGGAGAATGCAGGAGAGAGTGGGAAGATTTATTACTGGAAAGGAGCCAAAGACTTTTCTTTGAAACACTGAGCAGAAGAAAAAGAAAAAAAAAAAAAAAAGAGAGAAAGGATATTAGAAATATAGGGCTGTTTTGAATTGGAGACAAGGGCAATAATAGGAATTTTCATTGGATGGTTGTAATCTCATTCAAGTAAGGAGGAAGGCAAAGAAAGAAGATGTTCAAGTAAGTGTCTTTTCACTATTCACAATTACTTCTTAAATCTCCCAGTCATGTTTAGTGCTACGAAAACCATTTAGGAAAGAAACAATAATTGTAGAATTTGGTGTGGTGTTATAAGGTATTTTTTTTTCTTTAAAGTCTAACAGGTTAAGGTTAGGAAATATAAGTAGGCTTTACATTTTTGCTGGTTATAAGTTATTTTAAATATACATTATAAGTTACTATTTAAAGTTTACTTTCCAAGGGGGAAAAAAAAAAGAGGTTAGAGTGGGAGAGAGCCAAAGCATAAGAGACTCTTAAAAACTGAGAACAAACTGAGGGTTGATGGGGGGTGGGAGGGAGTGGAGGGTGGGTGATGGGTATTGAGGAAGGCACCTTTTGGGATGAGCACTGGGTGTTGTATGGAAACCAATTTGACAATAAATTTCATATGTTGAAAAATAAATAAAAAATAAAAAATGAAATCTTCAAAAAAAAAACACCTCAATATAAAATCCAAATAAAAAAAATAATAAAGTTTACTTTCCAATGAGATGTTTAAAGCAGGGTATAACTGATAATGCAATAAAGTACATGTATTTAAAGGACACAATTTGATCAATTTTGACATGCATACCCTGTGAAACTGTCACAGTTCAGATGATGTGTACCCCTTTGTAAACCCTCCTTTCTACACCTGCCTGCCTTTCATTAAAACTTTCTTTCTTTCTTTTTCTTTTTCTTTCTTTTCTTTTCTTTTCTTTTCTTTTCTTTTCTTTTCTTTTCTTTCTTTTCTTTCTTTCTTTCTGTCTGTCTGTCTGTCTTGAGAAAGGCATGGGGGGAAGGGCAGAGAGAATCCCAAGCAGATTCCACACTCTCAGCACAGTGCCTGACGCTGAACTCCATCCCAAGAACTATGAGATCATGATCTGAGCCAAAATCAAGAGTCAGATGCTTAACCTACTGAGCCACCTAGGCGCCACCCCTCCTTCATCAATTTTGATATGTTGTGTTTTCATCTTCCTTGTGTTCAAAACATTTTCTAATTTCCTTTTTTCTTCTTCAAGCTATGGGTTATTTAGAAGTGTGTTATTTAGTTTCCTGGTATCTGGGATTTTCCAGAGATCTTTCCGTTATTTCTAATTTAATTCCATCTAGTCACAGAACATTTTTTGCCTGATTTGAATCCTTTTAAACACATTTTAACTTGTTTTATGGCCCATTATGTAGTCTATCTTGGCAAATATTTAGTGTGTATTTGAAAAGACATGTGTTCTGCTGTTACTGGATGGAACGTTCTATAAATGTCTGTCTAGGAGAGGTGGCTGATAGTATCGTTGAAGTCTTTCATATCCTTACTGATTTTCCATCTGCCTATTCTGTCAATTATTGAGAGAGGGCTATTGAAATCTCTGGCTGTAACTGTAAATAAATTTGTCTATTTGCAATTCTACTAGGTTTTGCTTCATGCATTTTGAGTTGTTTATCAGGGGCATAAATGTATAGAATTATGTCCTTGATAAATTGACTCCATTATTATAAAGTGACCTTTATCCATAGTAGTTTCCTTTGCTGGGAAATGTAATTTGTGTGATGTTAGGCAGTAAGCTGGGGCTCTTGTTGAGCTTTCCATGTTTCTTGTTTCCCATGTTTCTTGTCTGTCAAGATACTTGTCCTTCGTTGCCTGATAGCCAATGTCTTGAAAATTTTTGTTTCATGTATTTGGTATGAGTTTCTTCTAGTTGTTTCAGACAGAAGTATAAACCTGATTTTCCATCTTGGCCAGAGCAGAAGTCCAAATATAGTTTTTAAATTATTTATTGTGGTTCTTAAATTTTTCTTTTTGTTTGTATTGGGGATACTTTAGAAGAGTCTAATAAAAGATATAGACCTGAGCCCCTCATGTCTACAGAGGCTTATCCATGTAAATGCTTGGTTGTAATTTCATGAGGTTTAGAGGCTTGAGGTTTCATTCATCCTTGCTTAGGAATTCTTGCTTTCCAGCAAGCATTTTCAACCCCAGTTGCACATTAGAGTCACCTGGGAGAGCTTTTGAATAAATATGTATGCTCCATCAGACCTTTGAAATCTGAATTTTTGGTGGTAGGACCAGATTTTTGGTTTTTAAACTTCCTAGATTTTTGAACAAATACCAATGCTTCATCAGACCTTTGAAATCTGAATTTTTGGCAGTAGGACCCAGATTTTTGGTTTTAAGCAATGATTGTATTGTGCAGCCAAGCTTTAAAACATCTTGTTTTAAGCAAAGGATGGCTTCCTCTTCATTTGGTCTCTTTACCTTTCCTTTACTGGCTAGGATCCTAGGGAGGACGGGACACAGGGAGCCAGTTGCTCATTAAACTCAACTTAAGTAGAAGGGGTTACTTTAAAAAAAATTGCCAATTCCACCTTCAGATTTTGTCTTGGTAAATTATATCTGGGCTTTTAACAAAGGTGCCTAGAGAAGTTATAATAAGAAACCTTTTTCAGTTATGTTTCACAATTTGCTTTTCACAAAATGCAAAATGGTTGGACTGTCTCTTTGGCAAACAAGAGACAGCTATATATATCAAATTAGCCTGAACCTCAGAGCCCAAGAGCCTGAAAGAAATAAAGCTATAAATAACTAGGAATTTAAATTTTCTAAAGCATTGGGTGTTTATGTGATATGCTTTGTATGTAGGATTTATGCTGTGTCAAATGTATATATGGTGTCAATTAGTGGTAATTCTTAGTGAAAAATATAGTTCATTTGACTAAAGTGGGCCCACAGTGCATTTATCTATTTTTTTAAATGCTGTAAAGCAATAAACATAGAGAAAATAGGGTGGTCTTAAGGAGAGGTCTGATGTAATATGGACTCTGTGACTTCAAGATGGATTGATTTCACATTGCATCACTTTTTAGATGTGTCAAATTATGTAATGCATGGAGTAGGAAGTTTGGAATGCCAGCTACTTTTATGCAAGCTGATTCTTTTGTATGATTTTTTTAATGAAGAACTTGAACATCATATTCATTTTGTGTATTAGGCTTCTCGGTTCCCAGATCTTCTAGTGCTTCTAGAAGTAATGGTGAATTTTTAAGAGATTAAATGACTTTGTGTGAATCTAGTTTAAAATGTTTTCTCCCTCAGGGCACCTGGATGGCTCAGTCAGTTAAGCATCCAACTCTTCATTTTGGCTCAGGTCATGATCTCAAAGTTAGTGAGTTTGAGCCCTGTGTCAGGCTCCAGGCTGGCAGCGCGGAGCCTGCTTGGGATTCTGCCTCTCCTCCTCTCTTTCTGCTCCTCCCTGATCATGTACATGCTCACGTGTGCTCTCTTTCTCTCTCAAAAATAAACATTAAAAAAATAATTAAAAAATAAAATGTTTTCTCTCTCATTTATTGTAACCAACCTTTCCCCATAGCTGTGAACTTCACAGAAGTTAATGAAGAAAATAAAAACGATCTCTTCAAAGAAGTATTTTCTTCCATTGAAACCTTGGCCTTTACCTTTGGGAATATGTAAGTAGAGACTGTCATTTAAAGAATTTGGGCCTGGGTATCTCAGAATATGTCACATAATTCAGTAGAGACTTGGAAAGTAAATATTAACCAATATAAAATATTATCACAATACTGGAAAAGCTATATTCATTATTGTTTTATTACTGTATTTGCCAGTGTCTTTAGAGCTGTTCAGAAGCAACATCCATTTGCAAGTGACTATGTGAATAAGTTCCTAGGAGTTTATTTCTAAGGTTCTTACTTAAAAAAAAATTTATTCTAGATTACATGTTGAATGTAAAGCCTGTGACAGAGCAATGTAATGACTTGTCTTTTAATTTCTGTTTCTTATTCTTACTTCCCTGGATAGCCTGACAAACTTCCTTATGGGAGATGTAGGCAATGATTCATTATTGCGGCTGCCTGTTTCTCGGGAAAGCAAGGTAAGCCAGGTTTGTGTGAAAGCAGAGAGTTTAATATTTTTAACATAATATTTCAGTAATTTCCTGATTTTAATCTCAGCAGTAGTCTTTGATAGTTTTTGAGTTGAGCAAGAAAAACAGATCAGTTCATTTTAAATATAATTATGGTAGGGTCACCTGGGTGGCTGAGTTGGTTGAGTGTCCGACTTCAGCTCAGGTCATGATCTCGGGGTCTGTGAGTTCGAGCCCCGCATCCAGCTCTGTGCTGACAGCTCAGAGCCTGGAGCCTGCTTCCGATTCTGTGTCTCCCCCTCTCTCTGCCCCTCCCTTCCTCATGCTCTGTCTCTCTGTCAAAAATAAATAAACATTAAAAAAAATTTAAAAAAAAAATTTTTTTTTTTTTTTAACGTTTATTTTTGAGACAGAGAGAGACAGAGCACGAATGGGGGAGGGTCAGAGAGAGGGAGACACAGAATCTGAAACAGGCTCCGGGCTCTGAGCTGTCAGCACAGAGCCCGATGCGGGGCTGGAACTCACGGACCACGAGATCATGACCTGAGCCAAAGTCGGACGCTCAACCGACTGAGCCACCTAGGCGCCCCTAAAAAACTTTTTTTAAATATAATTATGGTCAGTTTCTGGAGCAAAAATTTAATTATACTTTCTAAGTGGAGCTATCATTTTAAAAGACTATCTCTGATAGTTTTATGGTGTTTTATGTAATGAGTCTATATGTCATACGGTCCAAAATTTTAGTAAGTAATTCTTTTTTTTTTTTTTTTTTTTTTTTTTTTTTTTTTTTAATTTTTTTTTTCAACATTTATTTATTTTTGGGACAGAGAGAGACAGAGCATGAACGGGGGAGGGGCAGAGAGAAAGGGAGACACAGAATCGGAAGCAGGCTCCAGGCTCTGAGCCATCAGCCCAGAGCCTGACGCGGGGCTCGAACTCACGGACCGCGAGATCGTGACCTGGCTGAAGTCGGACGCCCAACCGACTGCGCCACCCAGGCGCCCCAGTAATTCTTAACCATTTTTTCTTCCTGACATTGTCACAGATCTTAAAGATTGGTGGAAACAGAAAAATAATGCAAGAAGTAGAGAGGGTGTTAATCTTTTTACACAGCCTATAGTTTGTTACCATGAAACACTTATTAGTAGACCTGAAGGTCTTAATTCTGCCTAAGAGTATGTCAGAGGATTCCAGTTCTGGTTCCCAATTTGAAGAAAAATTGCTGTGGAATAATAGAACATGAAGAATATTTGTAGAATACTGCTTTAAAGATTTATAATAGTAATATTTTTGTTTGACTAAAAATTGTTCTCTAAATGCAAGAAGCTATTTTTCAAAACTGTGATAAGGGGGCACTGGGTGGCTCAGTTAAGCGTCAACTCTTGATTTGAGTTCAGGTCCTGATCTCATGGTTATGGGATTGAGCCCTGTGTCAGGCTCTGGGTTGACAACTGGGAGACTGCTTGAGATTCTGTCTTCTCCCTCCCTCTCTCTGCCCCTCCCTCACATGCTCTCAAAATAAATAAATAAATAAATAAATAAATAAATAAATAAATAAATAAATAAATAAATAAATAAATAAATAAATAATCATTTTTCAAAAACTGCAATAAGGATATATGTTGATCATTTCTTGTTAAGAATGTTCAAATCCAAAAAGATTTCAGCAAATACTTGGAACTGTGCCAAGTATTTATATTATATCAAAGTAGTATAAAAACTGCAGATCTTAAAACGATACAAAATATGAACGACTAATTGAAGTATTTGTTATATGTACAGTAACACTGAGAAAACAATAATGATTATTTCTGAAGTCATCCATTGATTAGTCAGGGAGGGTAATGTATAAACCATATCACACTAGTGATCTTTAATTATTTTGCTATCATTTATAATTTTCCTTTAATTTTATCTTTTAAACATAACTACTAATTCAGAAGATATAATAACATTATATCAGTGTGACAGCTCTGGACAATTAAAATTTTTGGTGCGACTCGTATTTCTTGTTTTTGTGCCTCTATTGTGCACACTTACTATAATAATTCTTAATAGGAAAATACTTTTTCCTTTTTTCTTTTGTACCTTGTTTTCCTTTTTGCAGTTTTTAATTAAACCGAGATTGAGCTTTAAAGGTCCATGATGATAGAATTCTAATCATAAAGTAAAGTTACTTTGGTGAAGAGTTTTGAAAAATATCTTTAAATACTAGTTGCCATTTACTTAATGCTGTTTATTATGTACTATGCACTGTGCTCAGCCTCCACCATCTTAATCCTTAAAGTAGCCTTAGGGAAGTAGTGTTCTTATCCCCATTTTACAGAGGACAAACCAAAGTTACGTGAGCTTAAATATTGAGCCCGGTGTCCTACAGCTACTAAGTGAGTGCTGGACTTCAAACCCAGTCTCTTTAATCCCTTTTGCATTGAATCCCTGCATGGTCTGTATTGCCCAACCAAAGAGATCAAATTTGTTTAAGATCTCACAATTTTGGTAGGTGTGTTTTCCTACACTGTCCAGTAAGGTAGCCACTTGCCATATGTAACTCTTTAAATTTAAATTAAGTAAAATTAAAAATATACTTCTGATTTACATTAGCCACTTTTCATATGCTCAAATAACCACATGTAACTAGTATCTACCTTATTGTACAGTGCAGATACAGAACATTTCCATCATCATAGAACATTCTGCACTAAGCTGTTCACTAGACCTTCAGAGAAATGCTTATTATATGATAAAATGGTAAAAGATGGCTGGAAGAAGCAGGTCTTTGTGTTCTGTTTAAGTGACAATATAAATATTTAGATTGCTTCTATAACTTCCTAATATTTTTAAAATTTGCAGAATTGTATGTTTTGATTGGATTTATTAATGTTAATTAATGCTGTTAGCAAACAATGAGGTTATTTATTCTTAGATCTTGAGAACTGCAGTTGTAAATAGGTATACAATTCTTATAAGATGTCATAGCATTTAAACAGATTTCTTAAGCCCTTTGAGTTCTAAATACTTGACATTCTTTAACAGGAATTATGTCACATAACAAATCAGAATGAAAAGTTTCTGAAGCAAAAATCTGTTAGCTTCTGCTCTAATCTTAAGTTTGTTTTCTTCCATGTTGTAAGTCTTTTGAAAATGTTTCTGTGGAATCGGTGGACTCATCTAATGAAAAAGGTAATGCTTGAGGTACTTAAAATCTTAGTCAAATTTTTTTTGCGATTACTTTTCATAAGTGTTTTTGGGTTACTTAATGTCTTGCTTGGTAACCTAAAGTGTTCATTTTTAACACAAACTGATGTGTCAAACTTTACATAAATACTTAAGGGAAAAAAACCTGCTACAGTAGATAGATAATGGAGAGACTGGTCAAGAATTCTAAAGGGCTTGGGGCCCCTGGGTGGCTTAGTTGGTTAAGCGTCCGACTTTGGTTCAGGTCACAATCTCAGATTTGAGCCCCTCATCTGGCTCTGCACTGACAGTGTGGAGTTGCTTAGGAGTCTCTCTCTGTCCCTGTCTCTCTGCCCCCACCCCCCGCTCTCTCTCACTCTCTCAAAATAAATAAATAAACTTAAAAAAATTCTATAGGGCTTGTAACTTGATGAATAATAGGAATATATATTAAGAATAAAACATACATTATAATTTAAAACCATTTTAAATTTGAACTGTGACCTTTATGTCTAAATTTGCCACTTGAAATTTTTTAAAACAGTTTTCATTGAAGAACATCTTAGGATTTGAATGCTTCTTTGTTTAGAGTTATGTGCTGATATTTAATATATACTTGGTATTTTTATTTTCAGGAAATTTTTCTCCCATAGAGCTAGACAGCGTGCTATTAAAGAACACTGATTCTGTAGAATTGGCTTTGTCTTATGCTAAAACGTGGTCAAAATATACCAAGAACATAGTTTCATGGGTTGAGAAGAAGCTTAACTTGGGTGAGTTGCCCTTTAGGGCATCTGATTAACTTTGGAGTGTAAGAACTAAATTGTTCACAATTCATTTTCTACAGACGATGACTAATATGATTCCAAATTAGTAGCTGTTTCATTGTAGTGAATAAAATCATTGTCCATTTTCTCTTCTTGAAATAGGAAAGACTTTTCTTACAATAAATGTACTTACTGAACTTTACTGTGGGCCAACCACTCGATCTGGGAACACAAAGACAAATAGTATACTGTCTTTGACTTTAAGGAAGTCATACTTCAGTGGGTGAAAAGAATTGCAATCAGATAATATGGTTAAAAGAAATAAAAGCAACAATAGGTGTATGAGCACAGGCGATGGAAACATCTTAATAGTTAGGTTTTTTCCCCAGTGTTTTCAGTTGACAAAATACTTTCACATCCTGTACTTCATTTAATCCTTACCAAAACCCTGGAAAGAAGGCAAGAAAAGAATTCTTCCCATTTTACAGCTCAGGCAAACAAGACAGGTGATTTGCCTAAGGTCAGATAGCAGATTTATCTAGGATTATATAAGTAACTGGAAGAATATGGGATTTACCCAAAGCCTGTGCTCTTTCTACCACATTATTTGCCCTTTATAGGGAATGCCCATCAGAATCACCTGAATAGCCTTATAAAAGGGCAATACACATGCCTAGGTCACATCTCCTAAGAATTGAGGCCAAGCAACTATATTTTGAAAGTTTCCTAGTGGGTTTCATGAGCATTTCTGGTTAAGAGTCACAGTGTCATATGATGCAGACTACTATGTGTGCTCACTCTTTAAATTGGGAATTACAAATAATTTTAGAGTATAGAAGGGAAAAATAAGTTAATTTACCTTCTAATACTTTCTTTGACCTTTTCAGAATTGGAGTCCACTAGAAATATTGTCAAGTTGGCAGAGGCAACTAGAAGTAACATTGGAATGCAGGTAAGTGTTCAGTGAACTCCTAGAGTTTTGTACTAAGAGGTTACCCAGATGAGCTACTGATAGTGCCTCTCAAAATCAGAAAATTGTGTAGTTAATATAGGAAAGAAATGAAATGCTCAACTTAAAATCCTTTTATTTAAAAAAAATTTTTTTTTAACATTTATTTAATTTTGAGAGACAGAGATAGAGCACAGGCTGGGGGGGTGGGGCTGGGGGGCGGCAGGTGTGGGCAGAGAAAGAGTGAGACACAGAATCGAAGTGGGATCCAGGCTCTGAGCTGTCAGCACAGAGCCTGATGCGGGGCTTGAACTCATGAACCATGAGATCATGACCTGAGCCGAAGTTGGACACGAAACTGACTGAGCCACCCAAGCACCCCTAGACTTAAAATCCTTTTAAACTTACATGGATACCCATTATGGAAAAAAATGAGGAAATTCACAATTTTATGCAAATATTGATTGTCTTGTTAGCCCCTAGTTTTGCTACCTAGTTTTATAATTAATATTCTTCAGTATTTTTTTCATATAGTCGTATTTATGACTAGTTTTTCTGCAAAAAAAGTCTAAACTTAAAATTTCTCCTTCTGAAGAAGAGTAATGGGAGATCTAGAACTTTAGTGCTATTTCTATTGGCAAATTTACTTTTCAATTTTGAATTCTAGGAGTTTATGCCATTGCAGTCTCTATTTACCAGTGCTCTTCTTAGTGATATCAAAAACAGTCACCTTTTGCAACAAACAATCGCAGCACTCCAAGCCAACAAATTTGTGCAGGTAAAAATGTATATGTGTAATACACATTTCTTTAACAACAGCATACCTTTAGATAACAGCTTTTTTTTCCTTTTTTTAAAATGCTCTTGACAGCCTCTACTTGGGAGGAAAAATGAAATGGAAAAACAAAGGAAAGAAATAAAAGAACTTTGGAAACAGGAACAAAATAAAATGGTTAGTATTATAATGGAGTTTCATCTAGAATGGATAAAGAAGATGTGGTATATATATACAATGGAGTATTACTCGGCAATTGAAAAGAATGAAATCTTGCCATTTGCAGCTACGTGGATGGAACTGAAGGGTATTATGCTAAGTGAAATTAGAGAAAGACAAAAATCATATGACTTCACTCATATGAAGACTTTAAGAGACAAAACAGATGAACATAAGGGAAGGGAAACAAAAATAATAGAAAAACAGGGAGGGGGACAAAACAGAAGAGACTCATAAATATGGAGAACAAACTGAGGGTTACTGGAGGGGTTGTGGGAGGGGGTATGGGCTAAATGGGTAAGGGGCACTAAGGAATCCACTCCTGAAATCATTGTTGCACTATATGCTAACTAATTTGGATGTAAATTTAAAAAACAAAAACAAAAAAATAAGTTATGATGGAGTTTCATCTACCTATTTGTGAATATCTAAAATCATCTGCAGTATATAAGCATCTACCGTAGAAGATGCATCTTACTCTGTAGTTTTTCTAAAATGCTGTCTTAATTAGCTTGTTGAATATGCTAAAGAAGCTTATACATTAGGGTTTCTTATTCTGCATTTAATAGTCTTTTTTTTTTCTGTGTAGCTTGAAACAGAGACTGCTCTTAAAAAGGCAAAACTGTTATGCATGCAACGTCAGGATGAGTACGAAAAAGCAAAATCTTCCATGTTTCGTGCAGAAGAGGAGCATCTGTGCTCAAGTGGTGGAGTAGTCAAAAATCTCAACAAGCAGCTAGAAAAAAAGCGAAGGTTGGAAGAGGAGGCTCTTCAAAAAGTAATCATCTTTTTTGTTTGCAAGTTGAATTAGCAATAATCTGCTAAGGCTCAGGATTGCCTGGAAGGCTTGTTAAAACAGGCTACTGCCCCCTCCTCCCCCCATCCAGAGTTTCTGATTGAGTAGCTCTAGGATTGGCCCCAGGCAACTTGCACTTCCAACAGGTCCCCAGGTGATGCTGCTGCTGCTGGTGGTGGGATCCACACGCTGAGAATCAGTATGCTAAGAGGTTTTTGCCTACCTTCTAAATCTTTGGGTTTGTTTATGAAAAAGTATCTTAGAGAAAGCAGTAGTTTAATATTTTGACTTGATTATTCAGGAAGTTCAACTTTTAGGCAACTGTGTGTATATGTATACTGATTCCAGTACCTGATAGCAAAGCTAGGCTGGAACTTTATATTGTTTATAAGAAGATTATAAAGAAAGTGGTGACTGTAAATAGAAAAGGCTGTTAAATAGAAGTACACATGTATTTCGTACATAGTACACTAATTGTAAGTCCTACTTGACTGTCCATTAAAGTCAGGTGCCCATGAATCACTGACCAGAACAGATTGTTATCTTTAGAAATATTCTCTTTGAAACAGATTATTTCATAATTTTTGTATAAAAAGATTTTTCAATTATTTAAATTGAGTTTTATTATATATGTATCTGTTTTAAAATGTAAATTCTAGTGGTCAGTGTTATTTTTTTTTCTGTGATATTCCTGAAGGTAGAAGAAGCAAATGAACTCTACAAAGTTTGTGTGACAAATGTTGAAGAGAGACGAAATGATCTAGAAAATACCAAAAGAGAAATTTTAACACAACTCCAGAAACTTGTTTTTCAGTGTGATCTTACCCTTAAAGCTGTAAGTTTTTTTTTCTTTCAGTATTTTGAAGGCCAGGGGCAAAAAAGAGTAAATATCTGCAGAAGGGAGTGCGATGCTTGATGGGTCATGATTCTTAAGGGATTTAATTTCTGAGATTAATGAAACAGAGTTTGAAAATTGATTTTCAGTTTTTCATAGCAGTATATGATTTGAGTTACATTTTTTATCTGGACAGCCACCCCATGGATTGATGATTTGTCCAATTAAAATTAAAGTCTGAGAGTTTGAACATGCCTCTAAGCCACTGTCTTTCTTAACTTGGTTGACAAAATGGATTTGACCATTGAAACTTCTATCAGTACTATAAGATCTATTCTTCAAATTTTTCATAAACTAAATATTAAAACTGAACCCAGTGATTTATTTGGGAAAAAAGTATCCTTCCCTCAAATATTTTCATTTGCCTCTTTAAAATGACTTTTATTAAAAGTTTATATACAAAATACCTTTTTTGGGTATACATTTCACAAGCTGTAACCCATGTATAAATTTGTGTAACCACCACCATCACAATCAGGATTCAGAACAATTCCATCACTCCAAAAAATTTTGCTCATGGTGCCCCTTTGTAGTCAGACTGTCTACCCAACCCTGACCCCTGGCAAATATTGACCTGTGCTCTGTGTTTATAGGTGGGTCTTTTCCAGAGTGTCATATAAATGGAATCCTATAGCATGTAACTTGGAGACTGGCTTCTTTTCCTCAGCATAATGTCTTTGAGATTCAGCAGTGCTATGCATGGATCAATAGTTCATTTCTTTTTATTGCTGAATAGTATTTTGTTACATGAGTGTACCACAGTGTTTATGCATTTATCAGTTGGACATTTGTGTTGAGTTTTGGGTGATTGTGAATATAGAGCTGCTATGAATATTTGTTTACAGGTTTTTGTGTGAACATAAGTTTTCATATTTCTAGGGTAAGTACCTAGGAGCGAGATTACTGGATGGTATGGTAAATGTCTGTTTAACGTTACAAGAAATTGCCAAATTGTTTTCCAGAATGACCATAACATTTTTCATTCTAACCAGTAATATACGAGAGTTCCGGTAGTTCTGCATCCTTCACAACACTTGTCAGTTGTTGTTTTTATATCTTAACTGTTCTAATACGTGTGTAGTGGTAGTTGTTTTAATTTGTATTTCTGGAGTGACTAATGATACTGAGCATCTTTTCAAGGACTTATTTGCAATCTCTATTTTGCCAGTTTTTAAAACTTGAGTTTGTTTTCTTATTGTTGAGTTTGCATATTTTGTCTTCCAGTCTGAAACTTTATTCATATATCAGTTTCTTTCAGGGAACAAAGGGTTTTAATTTTGATGGAGTCTAACTTAGGAATTTCTTTTATGGGTCATGCTTTTGGCATTATATCTAAGAGTGTTTCACCCAACTAAAGGTCACAAAAACTTCTCTCCTATGTTTTCTCCTAAAAATTTTATAGTTTGACATTGATATATGATCTATTTTGACTTAATTTTTATATAAGGCATGAAGTATAGATCGAGGTGTATTTTTTTGCATATAGATGTATTAAAATTATACCCGTGGGGTTTTAATTTATGGAAATGACTGAATGCTGACATGGAGAGGTCAATGTTATTGAAAGATGAACTGCTTACTTCCATTTCCCGAGAGAAGGGAACATGCTGTGCCACACAGGGTCACAGAAGTGCCAGGTTTGGGGAAGCAGAGGCAGGAGTGAGGGGAAAGCTGAGTACATAGCCTTTATTGGGTTTTCAAGGGAAAAGCAAGGTACATCAGGATAAGCAGTATAGGATTGGTTAGCTTGAATAAGTCCAGTGTGCTTTGGGATATAGGGGTGGTCTCTAGTTGCTTGTACCTAGCCCTGGGATGATTCAGAGCAGGAGAAAATATCGACTTGGTGTATGAGAGTTAGTTAATGAGGTTGTTCAGGTTGTATATGAAAGATGTGCCCCCTCCACCCTCTACCCCTGGGCTAAGAATTGGTTAGCCCTGGGAGGAGCAGACTCTCCCCAGCCAGCAAGCTTTTTAAGATATCAAAACATTATAAAATATGGAAAATGAAAAGCATTAATACAGGTGTCCACTTGTTTCAGTACCATTTGTTGAAAACATTGAGCCATCTCCAATGATTTGCCTTTGCGTCTTTGTGAAAAATCAATTGACCGAATTTTTACAGGTCAGTTTCTAGACTCCCTATTTTGTTCCATGGATATATGTACCTTTCCTTTGGCCCAAATTCTACTATGTTGATTACTGTTTTATATCAAGTCTTAAAATCAGGTAGTGTGAGTCTTCAACTTTATTCTTTTTTAGAATTGTTGTGAGTATTTAAGATTCTTTGCCCATAAAAATGTTGGAATCAGCTTGTCTGTATCTATAAACAAAGCCTGCTAGTATTTTAATTGGAATTGTGTTAAACCTTAGATCAGATAGGAAGAATTGACTGTATATGTAGCATCTTAAATATATATAGAGTTGTTCAATCCATGAAGAGAGTATGTCTCTCCACTTATTTAGAAACATGGTATTTTTTTAATCAGAATTTTATAGTTTTCAGCATAAAGGTTTTCCACATGTTTTGTTAGATTTAAACCTATATATGTATGTATTTGTTTGGGCGGCTATTGTGAATGTGATTGGTACAAATAAATAAATAGATTAAATACATACCACATATAATTTATGTGTATGTATCTATGCATACACATTTCTTTAATTTCAGATTTCAATTGTTCATTGTTAGTATTCAGAAATACAAGTGATTTTTGTGTATTGATCTTGAATCTTGCAACCTTGCTGAAATTAGTCCTAGAACTTTTTTTGTAGAAACATTGGGCTTTTCTACATAGAAAATCATATTATCTACTAATAGGGACAGTTTTATTTCTTCATTTCCAGTCTGTATTCCTTCTATTTCTTTTTCTTTTTTGCACTGACTGTGGCTGTGACAGAAGATATCTTTGTCCTATTCTGGATTTTAAGGGCAAAGCATTTAGTCTTTCACCATTATATATAATAGCTTATAGGTCTTTTGATGATGCCCTTTATCAGGGTAAGGAATTTCCCTTTTTCTAATTTGCAGAGAGTTTTATCATGAAGAGAGAATTTTTTTTAACTGTTGAGAATTTTGGGATTGTTTTTTATTACAGCATAAACTAGCAAATCTGTCTGCTATAGTATGTATTTAATATATGTGTATATATTTTCTAAATTCTTTTATAGGTACCCTTATATACTATTTCATGTACACCTAAATATGGGAGAGGAACATATTTAGAACAAATAATGTATAAATACAATTTACAAAACTTAAATATGCAATGTTTGCTAATTAAATTATTATAAACATTTATAATTGTGTCTTTGTTTTTTAAAAAAAGAGATGATTTTATCAAATGATTTTTTTGCATCATTTGATGTGATAACACAGTTTTTCTTTTGTAGTCTGTTAATATGATGGATTATATTAATAGTTGAGTGTTGATCTCTAGTCTTTTATTCCTGGATAAGCTGCTTTTGGTTGTTATACATTGTTCTTTTTATATGTTGCTGGATTTAATTTGGTTAGTATTTTGTTGAATATTTTTTTCTTTTTCTTCTCTTAATGAAAGACATTGGTATCTTGCTATTGTTTTTTTTTAATCTGGTTTTATATCAGGGTAATTCTGGTCTTATAAAATGAATGGGGAAGTGTTCCTTCTTATCAGTTTTCTGGAAGAGAAACTGGTGTTATTTCTTCAATTGTTTGGTGGCATTCTCTGGTGAAAGTAAATGGGCTTAGGGTTTTCATTTTTGGAAGGTTTTTCTTTTCTTTCTTTCTTTCTTTCTTTCTTTTTTTTTTTTTTTTAAGTTTATTTATTTTAAGAGAGAGAGAGTGAGCAGGGGAGGGGCAGAGACAAAGGGAGAGAAAGAATTCCAAGCAGGCTCTGTGCTGTCAGCGCTAAGCCCAATGTGGGGCTCAAACTCACAAACTATGAGATCATGACCTGAGCCGAAACCAAGATTCAGATGCCATCTGACTGAGCCATCTAGGTGCCCCGTTTTTTTGGAATTATGTATTCAATTTATTTTGATATAGGCCTATTTGAGTTAATTATTTCTTTTGGGGTGGTTTTTGGTAGTTTGTGGCTTTCATGTAATCAGTCCCTTTTACCTCAGTTGTGTAATTTATGTGCAAAAAGTTGTTCATAGGTTTTCTATAAACTTTCAGTGTCTCAATAGGCTGTAGTGATATCCTTTGATTCCTGATATTGGTAATTGTGCTTTCTTTCTTTCCCTCTGGTTAGTCTGGCTAGAGGTTTATCATTTTGATTGACCTTTTCAGAAAACTAGCTTTTTTTTTTTTTTTTTTTTTTTTTTTTAGAAAACTAGCTTTTATTTATTTGTTTTTAATTTATTTTAAAATATTTATTAATTTTTGAGCAAAAGTACAGCACATGGGAGTGCACAGGGGCACATGGGGGAGGGGGCGGAGAGAGAGAATCCCAAGTGTTCTCTGTCAGCACAGAGCTTGATGTGGGGCTTGAACCATGAGATAATGACCTGAGCTAAAATCCAGTCTGATGATTAATTGAATGAGCCACCCAGGCATCCCAGAGCTAGCTTTTAATTTCATTGGTTTCTCTATTGTTCTTTTTAAAATTTCATTTATTTTTGCTTGCTTTGGGTTTATTTTGCTCTTCATCTTAGTTTCTTTTAGCTCTTCTTTTTTAGAGGTGGAAGCTTAGATTGTTCTTTGAGACCTCTGTACTTTTTTAATACAAATATTTAAGTATTTAGATTTCTAAATAATGCTTACATCCCACAAATTTTGAATTTTATGGCTCTATTTTTGTACATTACAAAATATTTCCTAATTTCCCTTGAGACTTCATCTTTGACCTATGGGTAATGTAGAAGTTGATTGTTTAATTTCCAAGTGTTTAAGGATTTTCTGGATATATTCCTGATACTGATTTCTAGTTTAATTGTGTTATAATGACAGAAATATTTTGTATAATTTCAATTTTCTTAGATTTATTGTGGTTTGTTTTATGATTCAGGATATGGTCTGTCTTGGTGAATGTTCCATGCATATATTTTTAAAAATGTCTATGTATTCTGCTTTTGTTGCCTCGGGTATTTTATGTCAATTGGTTGTTGTTGGTTTATGGTGCTATTTATTCTATAGGGATAAGAATATAGGGTAGGGAAGGGACAGAGAGGGAGAGAGAGAGAACCCCAAGTGCAGAGCCCTACCCAGGGCTCAAACCCACAAACTGTGAGATTATGACCTGAGCTGAAATTAAGAGTCAGATGCTTAACCCAGGAGCCCCTAAATTTTTATTTAAATTCACTAGTTAACATACAGTGTAATATTAGGTTCGGGTGTATAATGTAGTGATTCAACACTTCCATACAATAAGTATACTCATCACAACAAGTGCCCTCCTTAATCCCCATCATCTATTTAACCCAACCCCCACTCACCTCCCTTTTGGTAACCATCAGTTTGTTCAGAGAAAGGAGTTTTGAAGTCTTCAACATATTGTATATTTTTAGTTGTATCAGTTTTTGCTTTATGTATTTTGAAACTCAGTTGCTTGTGCATTAATGATTGTTACATATTCTTGGTAAATTAATCCTTTTATCCTTACAAAATGTTTCTTTTTATCCTGGTAATTTTTATTTTATTTTTTAGTCTACTTTATTTAATACTGATATAAGTATTTCAATTTTCTTTCAGTAATTTTTATCATGGTATATCTTTTTACATTCTTCTAGTTTTAGTTTTATCATTTTATTTATCTATTTATTTAAATTCAAGTTCATTAATATGCAGTGTAGTCTTGACCTCAGGAGCAGAACCCAGTGATTCATCTCTTACATATGATATCCAGCACTCATTCTGTAAAGTGCCCTTCTTAATGTCCATCACCCATTTAACCCATCCCACCACCCACCTCCCCTCCAGCAACCCTTGGTTCGTTATCTGTATTTAAGGGTCTCTTATCATTTGCCTCCCTGTTTTTATCTTATGTTTCATTATATTTAAAGTGAATTTCTTTTTTTTTTTTTAATTTTTTTTTTTCAACGTTTTTTAATTTATTTTTGGGACAGAGACAGACAGAGCATGAACAGGGGAGGGGCAGAGAGAGAGGGAGACACAGAATCTGAAACAGGCTCCAGGCTCTGAGCCATCAGCCCAGAGCCTGACGCGGGGCTCGAACTCACAGACCGCGAGATCGTGACCTGGCTGAAGTCGGACGCTTAACCAACTGCGCCACCCAGGCGCCCCAGTGAATTTCTTATATAACATATAGTTCAGTCTTGTTTTTTTTTTTTAATCTGTTGATAATCTGTGTCTTTTAAGTGAAATATTTAGACCATTCTATTTAATGCAAATGTATGTTCAAATTTAGGCCTACTCTTTTTTTCTGTTTATACCTTAATGTTTCCCTTTGTTTCCATTTTGTTGCCTTATATTGGATAAATTGATAATTTTTTAGAATTACAGCTAATCTATATTAAAGATTTAATCTATTTTTATTTAGGTATTACAATTATATATTTTTTTAAATGTTTATTTAATTTTGAGAGAGAGAGAGCAAGGAGGAGAGGGGCAAAGGGAGGGAGACAAAGGATCTGAAGCAGGCTCCATGCTGACATCAGAGAGCCCAATGTGGGGCTCGAACTCATGAACCTTCAGATCATTACCTGAGCCAAAATCAGACACTTAACTCACTGAGCCACACACGTGCCCCTAGAGTTATATTTTAATTTACCTAAAATGCTCATTTACATTTTAATTAATTTGTTATCCACATTTAGATTTATTGGGTTTTTGACTATATTGCTTTATACAATTTTTTTTTAATGGTTGCTGTAGGGACATGTTTATAAAAACTTTCTTCTACTTAGAACTAATATTTTTACCACTTCAAGTGGAATGTAGAAAGCATGTAGTCCCACTGTAAGTCCCTTTTACTTGCTTTGGGTTGTAGTTGATACATGTATGCTACATCTATATACTTTGAGAAATCCATAGTCATTTGAATTATTGCTCCCTCTATATGGAATGTTTTTGGGGGGGTTGTTTTGTTTTTTGCTTGCAAGGTTTTTTCTTTGTCTTTGGTTTTCAGCATTTTGAAACAACACTCATTTGAGTGTGAATTTTGTTGAAGTTCTCTTTTTGGTTCCCTGAACTTTTTGAATCTACAAGTTTGACTCTTGGAATATTTGGGAGGTTGTCAGCTATTGTTTCTTCAAATTTTTTTTTTTGTAGCCCTTTCTCCTCTTCTCTGAGACTTCAGTGACTCAAATTTTAGACCTTTGTTATTATCCTAAGGGGCTGGAGGATCTTTTTTTTTTTTCCTAATCTTTTTTCTTTCTCTTTTTTTTAACATTTATTATCCAGAGACAGAGAGAGACAGAGCAGGAGTGGGGGAGGGACAGAGAGAGGGAAACACAGAATCTGAAGCAGGCTCCAGGCTGTAAGCTGTCAGCGCAGAGCCCAACATTGGACTCGAACCCCCAAACCTTGAGATCATGACCTGAGCCAAAGTTGGATGCTTAACCAACTTAGCCACCCCGGGCACCCCTCTTTTTTATCTTGATTGTTGTTCTATTGGGTCTGTCATTGAGTTCACGGACTCTTCCCTTTGTTATCTCCATTTTCCTATACAGGCAAAATAGTAAATTTTTTTGTTTGGGATACTATATTTTTCAGTAGTAAATTTTTATTTTTTAATATCTTCCATTTCTCTGCTGAGACTTCAGTCTTACCATATTTCAAGATTGTTTGCCTGTACTTAAACTGTCATAATAGTTGCTTTAACGTCTTTATCTAATAATCCAATACCTGAGTCATCTCAGGGTTAGTGTCTGTTTATTGTCTTTTCTCTTGTCAATTGAGATTTCCTGGTTCTTCTAACAAGTAATTTTGGATAATATCCTGCACTTTCCAGTATTACCTTATGTGACTTTATAACCTATACTGAATGTTTATTGTTAAAAAATTTCAGCAAGCATTTGATCTACCTAGTTAGGTTCACTTCACAGCTCCTAAGGAATCCCTTCCAGGTTTTCTAGCTCTGAAACCTAGTAGGCCTACTCTGCTGCTGTGAGGGTCAAGTAGGAAAAGGATAAAGACAAAAAACAACAGGTATTTCAGACCCCTCCCTCTTCAGATCACAGTTTATCTGATCATAGAGAATTCCTCTCCACGTTTTAGATGTCTGCTCAGCTGCTACTGCCACCACTGCCACAGCACTGCGTCTTTGTGCTTGGAACTTGCTTTGAGGCTGGGGGACAAGAGAAAACAAACGTACAAAAGAAACCAGAAGGTTTCCCCCCACTCTTTCAGTCACATGTCTTTGAATAGGAGTTCAGTATTGGCTGGGAAACAAGTAGCAAAAGAAATACAGGAAGCATAGCACTGGACCGCTCATACCTTGGTTAGTAGTTTTCTTCTCTTAATGTTTATTTCTTTATTTTGAGAGAGACAGAGATAACGTGAGCAGGAAAGGAGCAGAAGGGGGGAGATAACGAGGGAGAGAGGCGGGGGGGGGGGGTGGGGGGGGATGGAGAGAGAATGAGAATCTCAAGCAGGCTCCATGCTCAGCACAGAGCCAGATACAGGGCTCAGTCCCACAACTGTGAGATCACGACCTGAGTCGAAATCAGGAGTTGGGCACTCAACCGACCTAGCCACCCACGCACACCTGTGGTTCCTTTCTACAATCTGCCTGCTACTGTTTACTTTTCAGCATTTTCAGATAGTTGAGAATTCGGTGGGAGACTGGGAGCATTGAACCTATTCCATTTGAATCAGAAACTCTCCATAAAATGTTCCTGAGTATTTAAAATTGTATCTCATTCATTTACCAAATTCCAATCAATATGTGATTAACTTATAGAGTCAATTTTAACAAAATGATGTAAAAGAATTATAAAATCCCAGGAATCAAAATTACCTTATGAGTCACTTAGGCCAACCCTTTACATTTAAAGAGTCCTTTTCACCTCAGACAATAGCTAATGATAGCTAAAATTGAGTATGCACCTGCCAGTGTATTAAGTTCCTGGCCTACAGTAACTCATTTAATTCTCACACAATTCCATTAAGTAAATATAACTGTTTTTTATTTAGCTCCGTCTCACTGGGAAAGAAACTAAAGTTTAGAAAACCTTTCTTCTCAAAATGCAGTCCTTGGTCCAGTCCCATTCTCATGACGTTGGGAACCTGTGAGGAATGCAGAATTTTAGGTTTCAATTCAGACTTTTGGAATCTGAATCTGCATTTTGAACAGAATCCCCCATATGATTCATTTGCACATTAACTTTTTTTTTTTTTTTGAAGCATTTGCTTAGAGAGGTTACAAATAACTTGATCAAGGTCACCCAGCATGTAAGTTGTAAAGCTAGGATAGAACTTGGTTGAATGACTTCAGAACCTGTGCTCTTAAATACCGTGCTGTCTTGCTGAATGATTATTTAGCCTGGGTGTGACAGCTCCAAAACTAATATAATGTTTCTACTGAGTGAAAAAAATGTTTTCTTGTGGCCTTTTCAGGTCATACTATACTGTGATATACTCCCTCTTCTACAGAATAACACTTTAAATATTTAAAGATAATTGTTATCTTCCTTTCCTGGATGGTTTTTTTTTTTTTTTTCAAACTAAACACCCGCAAATCAGATTTTTTTCGTACAGCATGGTTTTAAGCTCTTTCACAAACTATAATCATATTTGTCTACATACCTCTTAAAAAATGATGCTATTTGGTGATCCAACAATTATGATTTCCTTTAATTTGATGTAAATAAGAGGTTACTTAATTTTGTATATAGCATGTATGTATTTATCAATGCCCACTATGTATATAAAAGAAATTTAAGTCAGTTATATGCTCTCAAAGAGTGTAGCATATATTTAGGAAGAGAGAATTAACCCATCTGAAAAATTGGAGAGCAATACCTATCAGTGTATGAAGTAGACTTTGAGGTTAAAGTCTCTCAAATTTGGACAAATCCCCAAACTTACAAAAATCTCTACAGCATGTAATGTGTAGAGACAGTTATAATAAAGGTGTTCTGTGCATATATTTGTGAAAAAAATTTCTTATTGACTAGAGTTCTTTGGAACCAATTTAGTTGATCAATTTTAGTTGTTCTGACTAGCATTTATTCACATGCAGATCCAAACATATACCAAATCCAACATTCAGTTCTTGAATATAGATATTATTTTCTAGGAAGAACCATGACTTTCTCATATTTCTTTATGTTCTCTTCTCCTCCATCAAAAGCAGAACTTGGGAACTTGGGTGACTTATTTTTCAACACCATCTCTCAAATTGTTTTTTAAAAAATTTTATTTTCACCCTAGGACATACCGCATTTTTTAGAGATTGCAAGAAAAGACAAATTATTTGAGATACAAAGATGCTAGACAGGTTCTCTCACTATCTTAGAGAAGATACAGAAATGACATTATATCCCAGAAAAATTGTAAGTTATATCATGGACATCAAGGATTACTTCTGAATATCTAAAATTGTCTTGAATTATGAAGTGTTGAAGGTTATGGGATAAAGACCATAATTACATGACTGAGAGGAAGGAGAAATGACCAGGTCAGTCATTAAAGACCTAAGCAAATCAATGGGCTTTGAAGAGTGAAAAGAATTAGAACAAGAATTGTTTTGCTTTGTTTTTTGTTTTGTTTTAAAGTACATTTAAGAAAAATTTATCTTTAAAAAGATACAGGGTAGAAAATTACACTGAACTAAATTTATTTTAGATTTATTACTAATTTATATGAGAGAAACTTTTTCCCTTATTTGAAATTAAGGTAAATTCTAGTTGAATAGCTGTCATAAACATTTGCTCTAATCCATGTACCCTGGAATAACTAAAAATTTGATGTAGGTGATGAAAGCTGGGCATGGAGTTGGAAGTCGTATATGTTTGAGTGAGCAATACCAGAAAATGTGCAGAATTACAGTATGACTTTGGCTAATGACACTTTCTATTACCGTTCATTTGGTCATTTCCCCTTTACAAAGCACTTAGGACACTGTGCTACCATAGAGGATCCAGAAGAAAAGGACTTAAGTTCCTGACTCAGGGAGCAGACTGGGGGACAAAAAAGATTTGAACTTTTCAGTTTAAAGACAGTTTTGCGGCAATGATTACTTCTAGATGTTGGATTAAATCTGTTTGTTTGTTTTTTCTAGACCTTGCCCAAAGTCAGGCAACATAATATGCTCACAATGATGTTCAGTGTTGTATGCTTCCCAGTGTGGCCTTTTTCTTGGTGCTGGCACTTGAAATAAATGTATATTTACAAGGCATTCTGGATAGCATAAGTTATTTTGCCTTTTGTCTCTGTGACCATAGGTAACAGTTAACCTCTTCCAGATGCAACACCTACAGGCAGCCTCCCTTGCAAGCAATTTACAGTCTCTCTGTGACAGCGCCAAACTCTATGACCCAGGCCAGGAGTACAGTGAGTTTGTCAAGGCCACAAATTCAACTGAAGAAGAAAAAGTTGATGGGTGAGAATTAATGTATAGATGAAATTATTTCAAAAGATAAAATAAGTTTCTATCTGGTATAAGTTGGTGTCTTTTCTAACAGCAGAATTTCTGAATTTTTTTAATATCCCGATGTAACTCATGTAAGACTAAAGCTTTTCAGTTTGACACAAGGCTCAGTTCTTTGAGATTTAGACATCCTCTGAGAGTGGCAAACCATGTCAATTTTGAATGCCCACACATTTAACAACCTCCATTTTCTGCAGTGGTTATACTAGAAACGTTTAACCATGACACGAATTATTAACCATACTTTTGCTCCTCTTTTCCATGTTTCAGCTGTAACAAGTTCAAGTGATTAATAAATTTTTTTCACATCTCCTTTAAGAAGCTGAACCCTTATAATGTTTATTCTTGATATTCACTTAGTTTAATTACTCTTCATTAAATCAACAGATTTTTCTGAAAATAGAATAAAATAGGCTGTTAATTAGTCATTCTCCTAAATGATGAATTTTATTTGGGTTTTTCTTAGGAATGTAAATAAGCAGTTAAATAGTCCTCACACTTCTGGATACGGACCCAGCGACTCGTTAGAAGATGTAGTGCGCCTTGCTGACCCCTCTAGTAAGATTGAAGAGGACAGATGCTCCAATAGTGCTGATGTAACAGGTAGCGTTTAACATTAAAGGGAGCTCTAATTTATGAAAGATCAAATTATTTAAATGTGATTATTAAATGAGTTGCAGCTCTGAAGTTTAAAAATCAGGCCTTGAATTATAACTCTGTGAGACCTTAGTCAAAGTTGTAAGCACTGTAGCTCTTTTTTTTTTTTTTTTTTTTTAATCTTTATTTTTGAGAGAGAGAGTGTGTGAGTGAGGGAGAAGCAGAGAGAGAGGGAGACAGAGGATCCAAAGCGGGTTCTGCACTGACAGCAGAGAGCCAGATCCAGGGCTCGAACTCATGAACTGTGACATCATAACCTCAGATGAAGTTGGATGCTTAACCCACTGAGCCACCCAGGCACCCCACACTGCAACTATCTTAAAGTCAATGGTTGATCACTGCTAAAGGAATTGGACTTGTCTCATTTCTGTAATGTCAGTATTTTGCCTGATGAAATCCTTCTGTAGCCAAGTTTGACTTTAAATATTCTTTTCTTGAAGGTCCTTCTTTTATAAGGTCATGGACATTTGGGATGTTTAGTGACTCTGAGAGCACTGGTGGAAGCAGTGAATCTAGATCTCTGGATTCTGAATCTATAAGTCCAGGTATGTAAGTATTTAAGTCTAGCAGAGAAAATTCAATGAAATACTCCTTTTGGGGGGATATATTTTAACTACACTATTTTTATAAGGAGCTGTGTCCTAGAGGAGTGTGTATATATACACGCACAGTTTAAAGAAAAATAAACAGATCCTCATGTGTTCACCACCCAGCCTATAAGAAATAAAATATTATCAGTATATGAGAAGGGCCCTGTGGACACCTCCTTGAAAACCTTGCCCTGTTGCCCACCAGAATAAGCCATCATCCTGAATTTTGTTAATAATTCTGTAGCTATTTTAAATGTGTTAGTGCCTGTATCTACTTGAGCTTTTCCCTCTTTGGAATGTTATACAGATGGAATTATATACTATTTTTTGTGTGTGACT
Organism: Prionailurus viverrinus; assembly: GCF_022837055.1. NCBI lineage: Eukaryota > Metazoa > Chordata > Mammalia > Carnivora > Felidae > Prionailurus > Prionailurus viverrinus. The sequence continues at coordinate 134,309,292 of NC_062568.1, forward strand.
TCTTTCATCTTTTTTTTTAAGATTCATGTTGATGTGAATAGCTGTATTTATTTCATACCATATCTTCTATAGTATACTATTCTGTGAACATAACTGTATTTTTTAGATTGCTTTGTAGTTAATTGCTAAGATGAACAATATAGTTAACACCACTTTTTGTGCCTATAGTTACTTAATTTTTATAAATGCACCTTAAAAGGTACTTTGATAAAGAGAATTCCATGCTCCTTAGAGAGGCAGGATAGATATTCTGAACTCTGCTTTAGTGGCTTTAACGAAGATAAGCCATAGGTAATACAGCTAACAGGAAAAGAAGGTGGCGTTTGAACCCATGAGATTTTTCCTTCAAACCCATGAGATTCTTACTTTGGCATTCTTTCTCCTCCACTCTTTTACCAGACTGCTCTAGTCCTATTCTTCCTGGCCCTTCTCCTAGGATCCTTGGCACTGTGGGAGATGTATTATAAGATTTAGCCTACCTCAAAAGTCCAAGATATTTTTTATAGTGTTCTACATATTACAGAAATTTTATTCATATAAATACATCTCTTGAGTTTAAATTTAGAAATAACTTCTATGCAGCATTGGGGTTTGTAGGCTTACTTTGTGTCTTCCTTTAAAACTAGCTCCATTCAGGCGGCACCCCGGAGATAAGAGCCTAAATACTTAACTAGATATTTCTAATTAGCTTTGTAAACACAAGATGGTTGTAGCTATCCCCAGAAATTAAGACCCAAACTAGGGCACACCCTAAATTATTTGGAATCCTACAAGACTTCATGTGATAAAGACAAAAATTTGTAAACTAGTCACAAGATAAATGGTAAAGACCTAGGGATGCCTGACCTGGGAATGAGGAAACCTGGGGACATGACAGCTGTCCTCACATATTGGAGTGTGAAGAGATTACAGGGACAGGGCTTGTCTGCTCCTTTAGGGAGAAGTGTGACCAGAGGCTGGGTTTCATAAGCAGGCAGACTGCTGCTCAAAAATGTAAGGAAACCATTTTACAGTTGGAATTGTTCTGAATGGAACATGTGACCCCATGATTTCTCAGTCGGTAAGAACACATTCAAAACAAAAACTAGATGACCACGTATCTCTTAAACATATTTCGAAAGGAATCTTTTGGAGGGAAAGATGTTGGTTTAAGTCATCTCTCAGCCCTAAGATCGTTAAGGCCTTGAGGTGAGTGAAATCTTCCACTTAGATATCGCCCTCTTTTTAATATCAGCAGGGAGCAGATAAACCTCGTTACCTAGTCCAGCTGCTCTGATACCTGCACAGTGTCCTTTGCTGACATGGCTTGTGTCCTGTGTTCTTACCTCCCTGCCAGGGATCTTTATTCCTGCTTCCCATTCTCCCATCTTCCTGGGCAACATTAATGTGATCTTACTGTTGTGTTGCTGTAATCATAGATGTGTGTATGTTTTAGACAGCTTTAGGTTACACTGTATACATTTCTTTGTAACTCAATTCAAGGAGTATTTAATGACAATTTACCATTATGCCAGTATTCCTTGCCCTTGTAAAGCATACAGTGTCTAACACTTACTATCAGAAGTTGGCAGTAAGGTCTTACTGGAATGTATGATTCCTCAATTTTAAATTTATTTGGAAAAGTCAGGTTTGGTTGAATTTTCTGTTGTTCCTAGTAATAAATATCATAATTCCCTATATCCAAAGTCTGCGAATGGAAGCAGCTTTTTCTATTTCTGTTTGTTCTCTTGAGCAGAATAGTATGATTGTGTTATTCCAAAAATATTGTCCTTACCCATTTCTTAAATTCTACATTGGTCAGGTGATTGTATTCACAATTTTCTTTTAGGAGACTTTCATCGAAAACTTCCACGAACTCCATCCAGTGGAACCATGTCTTCTGCCGATGATTTAGATGAGAGAGAGCCACCTTCCCCTTCAGAAGCTGGTATTGCTTTAATGTGAATCAAGTACCCACTAAACCATTTGAGTCAGCAGCACTGCATGATATTAGGAAAATAGTATAAAGAATTACTTTGCTGTGTGTTAAGAGACATAATAATGACTTAAATATATCCCCCAAAATTATGTAAAGTATGGGTTAATAATGTACTAGTGAAATGTTACAAATAAAAATAAAAGAATAAGCAACAAAACTAACTCTAAAATGTATTTGATGCCAAAATAGGCTAGTTATTTTGATCTTTTATAAAACAAATACAGTGACTGAACTGTTAAAAGGTTGCAATGCATGAGAAACTCAGAAAAAGTCTCTTTAAAAGAAAGAGTGGAAGAAGCTAGGCAGAAAAAGTAAATACATTCTTGAGGACAAGGAAAGTTACAGAGGTTGACAGATACAAAATATATCAGTTACCTTAATGACTTGAATTAGACTCATATAAATAAGTTTTGCACATTTGAAAACTTGATATACCTTTTTGGGCATCATTAACTAAAATAATATGGAACATCTGACCTCTGGTAGGGTATTGATACAGAACTAGCTAGTATTATCTGTAATTTTATAATGAATTAAGAATAAGTAGCTTGGGGTGCCTGGGTGGCTCATTCGGTTAAGCGTCCGACTTCAGCTCAGGTCATGATCTCGCAGTCCATGAGTTCGAGCCCTGCGTTGGGTTCTGTGCTGACAGCTCAGAGCCTGGAGCCTGCTTTGAATTCTGTGTCTCCCTCTCTCTCTGCCCCTCCCCTGCTCATGCTCTGTCTCTCTCTGTCTCAAAAATAAATAAAAACATTAAAAAAAAAAAAAGAAGAGTAGCTTTATCTTCAATGCAAATAATACTGACAAACTGGTCTCATACAGCTAGTTTTCTTTCTTTCAAGCTTTTATAGGGGCATTTTCTAAGAATGTAATGCCACCTCCATAACACCCTTCCAGGTGCTATAAAGAGTATATTAATAACAGTGTAGATTTACTGATTCTGAAAACATTATGCCATGCTATATTAGAAGTATCTTACTGGTTTGGTCATGATTTTTACCCATTGCTCAAATATTTAATAAATGTTTACCTTGAAGAGATCTATAAATTGAATGTTTATTTTGATGTTACAGACTCAAATTAACAGCTTTTTGTAATGCATGAATTATTACAAGGTCTAAAGATTTTTTAAAACTTAGTATCATGTGTTATAATTTTTATGCCATTTTATAATTCTTATACTAATTTATCTCTGTTTCAAGGACCCAATTCCCTTGGAACATTTAAGAAAACATTGATGTCAAAGGCAGCTCTCACTCACAAGTTTCGAAAATTAAGGTCCCCCACAAAATGTAGGGATTGTGAAGGCATTGTAGTATTCCAAGGTGTTGAATGTGAAGAGGTAAGACATTTCTGGAATTACATTAGCTCCTTTATGCTCTTTTCTGTATACTTTTTTGTTGCTAATTTTATTGATTGAGATCTCTTGCAGGTATATTTTTAAGAAATTAAACTATAGTGTACTTTCTGTAATTTTATATTTCATTCAGATATTGAGTGTATTTCAAACACCAGTACCTTTTAAACTCGTTTTTGTTATGTTACCACTCTACCTAGTTTGCTCTGTTGTTCACAGCTTTAAAGTGAGTGAACCATGTTTTAACTGTTATTTTCTTGTAGTGTCTCCTTGTTTGTCACCGAAAGTGTTTGGAAAATTTAGTCATCATTTGTGGTCATCAGAAACTTCCAGGGAAAATACACTTATTTGGAGCAGAATTCACACAAGTTGCAAAAAAGGAATCAGATGGCATCCCATTTATACTCAAAATATGTGCTTCAGAGATTGAACACAGAGCCTTGTGTCTACAGGTACATTGTAACTCTTAAAAATTAAGTTTAAAAACACAAATCCCTATGTGATTTGTTCTAATGGTGAGACTTTAAAGGAAAACAGTGCTCTCAATTTTTAATAAGGAACTGAATTTATTCAGATTAATTTGGAAAATACCTCACTTGGCCCTAGGTTTTTTTCCTTAATTATTAAGAAAAATTGAAATAGACACATCAGATATATTTATATGTCTTCATTTAACCATTGATACTAAAGGAGAATTTTGCCCAATTTTTCCATTTTCTTAAGGGAATTTATCGTGTATGTGGAAACAAAATAAAAACTGAAAAACTGTGTCAAGCCTTGGAAAATGGAATGCACTTGGTAGACATTTCAGAATTTAGTTCACATGACATCTGTGACGTCTTGAAATTATACCTTCGACAGGTAACGTTTTCATCCTTGAAAAGTACCATTAAACAGAAAGAAAAAATATGACTTGTGTTTTGCTGATAACATTTACTACACATATATTTTCATTGACATAGACTATATTGATGTGTCTGTAATTGTACAGATCAAAGAGCATATAAAATACATATATAGTTTAAAGACCAATAATAATCAAAACATTCATTTTCCATCACCTCACTTAAGGAAATAGAACATCACCCTGTAGAAGGCTCCTGTGTGCCCTTCTCCAGTTGTGGTGCTCAACTCGGCCCCTGGGCTCTTTTCTAACCTTGTTAATACCTCCTTCTCTTTTCCTAATAGTTTTAATACCTGTTGTATGTTCCTACACAGTGTGTCGTTAATGTGTCATTGAGGACTGAGAGGTAATGAGTTTAGGTAACTGAGAGGAAAGCATAAATCTAGCTGTGTAAGCAAAGGCCATAGTCCAACTTTACCTTCACTGATATTCTCACATAGCTAATGTGGGAGGCCAGTGGGCAAGATCATGAGTGCATCCTGGGAACATGAAGTTCAGTGTATCTGGGGCATCTGCAGGGCTTTCAAATAAGCTGAGTACTGGAGATTTAGCAGGAATATGGTCAGGGGTGGGCTGCTCTGTATTTTTTCTTTTTATGCTCACTGTTGAATCTGGGGCTTTTAGGAGTAGATCCAAAGAAAACACTCCTGTGGGGTAAAGTAATAATTGGCTTTAGTGGCTTCAGGCAGCAGTTCATGGAGCAGTTGTAGAAACAATCAGCACATTGTTATGATGAGCCAAATACAAAAAAGATACGGGTCAAGTGTGGCTGCATTCTGTCCTTGGGTGAAAATGAAGAGAGAGTCACAGAGAGCAGAGCAGTGATGGTCTTGGCCATGTCCATCTCTGGAGTTCTGTTCTGCATCTAGATCCTTTTTAATTATTGTGAATATCTGTCATCCTAGGATCTCCCTTCACCTTCTCCTCTCTGAGGGGGACACCTGTCTTCTGTGTCTTGTCTTCCTATTCATGGTTTATGTTCCTGTTTTGGTCATGCCATCCTTGAGCAAGGTGGAATAAGAGTAGATTCTTGAAATCTTATTTATCTGTAAATGTCTTTATTCTGCTTTCTTAAATGGGATGAAAGAGTATGGATAGTATGGAAGGTTATAGTATCTTACTCTAGAAATTCTTTTCCTTCACAATTTTGGAGACTTTTTTTTGAGACATTTTTTATTCTCCTTGAAGCCTGAAATCTTTCTCATTTCTGATTTTTTGTATGAGGGCTGTTGTTTTCTCTTTGAAAGCTTGTCAAATCTTCTTTTCTCCCCATTGTTTTAAAATTTCACAACCTTGATGCCTTGATGCATGTGTCTTCTCCTCTGTCCTTCCAGGAACCCCACAAGCTCTGTCCTCCTTGCCCTTTTGTTCTTGGGACTAATTTTGTTGCTCATTTCCTCCTCTCTGTTTTCTCTGTATTTTCTTTCTGGAACTTAAATGTGTATACCTGACACCTTATACTGGTTCTCTAGTTCCCTCATCTTCTCTCTGTTTTGTTTTTGTTTTAACACTTTTTAAAAAGATTTCCTCGGTTTTATTTTCCACATCTACTTTGATCTATTTCATTTCTGAGATCATGGTTTAATTTCCAAGAACTTGGCTGTCTGTTCCTTTTACAGCATCCTTTTTTAATGAATGTAATATTTTATTTATCTGAGATATTCACAGCTTTTTTCTAAAAAGGATTCTTTGCTTAGCCTTCAGCACTATTCAGTAGGAATATAATGTGAGCCCTATATATAATAGTAAAATTTCTAGGAGCCACATAAAAAGGTGAAGTTAATTTTCATACTTAACATACTGAAATATCATCTGAACATCTAATCAGTATTTTTAAATTATTAGAAGGAAAGGTTACTGAGTCTTTGAATTCTGGTGTGTATTTTTCATATAGAGTACATGTCGTTTAACCACATTTCCAGTGCTCAGTAGCCCTGTGTGGCTAGTGATTGCAATATTGCCAGTTCTAGACCTTCATTTGGTTTTTTTGAAACTTATTTTTAAATTCTGTCTTCTGTGGTTGTCTACTTGAAATGGAAGAATTGGAAATTGAAGTCTCTTTGGAAGTTTTTGAATACGTGAAGGCTTTAAAGATTCTGAGCTTTAGTGTCATCTAGAAGGGCTATTTGGGAAACACCTGATGTCTGTATCTCTAGGTCTGTGCTCTCAGGCTGGCTTCATACCCCACAGAAGGGTCTTTCCCTGCCTATAGGTGTGGTGCCAGAACTCTGTGAGCCAATTTGGGTAAGAAGACCCCATGGTCTCTGCCTCAGCATGCATACAATCACTAAATCCCTATTTTTAGAAGTTGACCACCTGTTGTTTGTGCTTGACTTTGCCCATCCAGAAGCCCTCTCTTCTACACTGCCCAGAGAAAAAAAATTCTCACACTTCTGGGGAAGAGGTTGGTCAGAAGCATGTTGCTGAGACAAGGATCTGGATATCTAATACTTCTTAAATAGTCCACCGTTCTCCAGGATCAGAGTACCTAGTGCTGACAGTTCCTGAGTCTCCTATAAATTGTGTTGTTTCTCATTTCACCTTTCTCAGGACTGCTGTCATTACTTATTTATCTGCTCTTCAGTGGTGAAATGTTGCTTTTATCTACATTCCTTTTCTGCTAGTCTTGTGGGCTTAACTGTGTTTTAGTGGGGTTGCAGAGGGAAAGAAACTAGGTACAAATGTTGGATCCATCATGTTAGCCCACAAAACTATTTATATTTCTTTTTACAGGATGTTCACATTTGCAGAATTCAGCTGAGAAATGGAGACAGAGTACCTCTGAATGACTTTTAATCTCACAATGAATCATCCTTTATCTCTCCTAGCCAGTCAGGGAGAGGAAATAAACGGAGTCCAGTACTATTCCGTCTCAGGAATACTGTGGGACCAACACTTTAGTGTGGGGAAACTATTCAATTCTTACAGTATTAGAAAGCAGTCTTCATTTTACTTATATATGGGAAATTTGAAACCTCAAGAGGCTAAGTGACCTCCTTTAGATCCCAGAGTAGTAGGGGTAAAAATTAATGTCAAGGCTTCTCCTCCAGCAGGGGAGATCGGAGAGGTGGGTGCCAACCTCACCACAGATAGTGTAGGACACCAGCTAGCCAGAGATATGCTGTTTCCATTGCTGAGCAGTGTAAACGTTGGAATCAGTTATGCCGGTAGGGAGATCATGCCCCTTGATAGTTTGAGAGAGGAACTTTTCTTCAACCCACTTAGGGCAATTCAAATTGTTCTTAAAAATTAGATAAAATGTTGACAGTGTCTTTCTTGTAAGCCATATTGTCTTATGCTGGTCTTCAGTCTGGCCAAAGTAAAACACAAGGACCCTGTATTATTTTGTTCTCTGTCTACCCCATACCAATAAAATTCAGAATATAAACTTTTTCTAGTTAATGTTATTAATATGACTTTTAATATGGTTTTAATAAAACAGCTCTAGATCTTGCTAACTTTGGGGCAGTCATGAATGTAATTGGTATAGGGTACAGCAGAGTTTTAAATTGCCATCATGCAGCTTTACGTTTTAAAAAAGTTTTACTGATTATCAATTAACTCATATTTAATATAAATATAATTTTTGACGATGTCAGATTCACCTTATAGATCGCATCGGTAACAAACGTATACATTTATAATGAGGATTAACCTTAAATCTTGTGAATCGTAATGGACATGCTAAATCACTCAGTAGCTAGTCAGTAAATTATTAACGGGGGAAAAATGGACAGATTGATATTCCTAATGTAATCTTATTTCTTTAGCTCCCAGAACCATTCATTTTATTCAGATTGTACAAAGAATTTATAGACCTTGCAAAAGAGATCCAACATGTAAATGAAGAACAGGAGTCAAAAAAGGATAACTCCGAGGACAAAAAATGGCCGAGTATATGTATAGAAATAAACCGAATTCTTATAAAAAGCAAGGACCTCCTAAGACAACTGCCAGTGTCAAATTTTAACAGTCTTCATTACCTCATAGTTCATCTTAAGCGGTAAGAATTTTGTGTAAGACAAGCATTCATTAGTGGGTGGAAATCAGTGTTTTCGTTTTGCTTTTTTTGGTTTTTTAAAAATTGTAGCAAAATACACATAAATTGACCCTCTTAACCACTTTTAAGTGTATGGTTCAGTAGTATTAAGTGCATTCATATTGTTGTGATGTTTTTAAAAGGAACATTTTCTTTCTAATATGTGTTAGGGAAAGGGAGACATTGAGTATATGTTCTTACAGCTAACATCCTTCCTTCAGTTGCCTCCTATGTGCCAGGCTCTTGCTGGGAAAATAAGGATGAGAATGTAAGGTTTCTGTCACCTGTTGTGCTTGTCAGCCTCGGGGCAGACCTGCAGACAAGTGCAGTTGCAGCACGGTTCTTGTTCTAAGGGAGCCGTGCACAGCATGCAAAGGAACATGGGGGATTGGAAGGTCATGAATCAGAGAAGGTAGCCCTTAGCCAGATGTGAAGAACTGGGTGGTGGTTTGGTGACCAAGAATCTGAAAAGGCATTCCGGGTAGGAGGTAACAGACACAGAGACACGAGATAAGTTTGCATTTGGGAAGTATAGATAATTCAGTTAGGCTAGGACAAAGCAAGCAGTAGCTTGAAGTGAGTTAGGTAGAGTCCTGATAAAGTCATACATACCTGCCAGATGAGTTGACTGTCTTCCTTCTGTACCTACTGAAGAATTTTGATCCAGGAATTTAACATGTTTGGATTTGCTCGTTAGGTCTTTCTGGCAGCCATATGGAGAATGAGTTGGAGGGGGTCCTCTACTGCAGTTCAGAACTTCTTGGGTAGTCTAGAAGTGAAAGGTGTGGAGAGCTTGAAACAAGGCAGTAGAGCAGAGAGATCTTTAGGAGGCAGAATCAGAAGACTAGCTGTGGCAGTGAGAGAGAAATCGACAATGTTTAACTTTCCAGCATAAACACCTGGAGGATGTGCTGTATACTAAGATGGGAGCAGCTCTTAGGGTTTTTTTGCTTCTGCTTTTCTGCTGGTAAAACTTTAGTAGTTCTTTCTACTTAATTAAATTTGATCCAATACTGTGAAACCCAATTTTCTGTGTGGTCAATATCTAATCAAATAAATATTTCCTTTTTCTAGACTTGTACCACCCATTTTTCCTCCACCCTTCCCAACCCATAGTAAACTACCATCAAGGAAATCTAATAGGCGAATCTTATACAGTTTTCTGTGTTCTATTTCACAGAGTCGTGGATCATGCAGAAGAAAACAAAATGAACTCCAAAAATTTGGGGGTGATATTTGGCCCAAGTCTCATTAGGCCAAGGCCCACAACAGCACCTGTCACCATCTCCTCTCTTGCTGAATACTCAAATCAAGCACGGTTGGTAGAGTTCCTCATTACTTACTCACAGAAGATCTTCGATGGGTCCCTGCAGCCACAAGATGTAGTTGTGTGTAGTATAGGTGGTGTTGCATCTCATGTTGATCAAGGCTGTCTTCCAAAGCCTCTATTGTCACCAGAAGAAAGAGACCCAGAACATTCTACGAAGCCACTGTTTTTCTCTTCAAAGGAAGTGAGTTTTGACCTTTATGGAATTGTGTTGGAAATTTGTAATGTTTGTATTAGTAAGTTAAAAATCTTTGAATTGTTTTAAGGTGTGTTTTACTTCTTACATTTAAAATTCTTCTCCATCAACAGGATATGCATACTGTGGGTAGTGAAACCAAAAGTTTTGAGCCAGCTACATCATTTGAGGAATCAGAACGAAAGCAAAACGCATTAGAAAAATGTGATGCATGTCTCACCGGTGAGTGGCCATGTAAAATACATGTTTGCTGACTTAAAACTGTGCCAGTTAGCTATGTCTAAAAGCCAAAATGAGTGAAGTCAAAAGAAATCAGAGAAAGAAATTTCATTAGTAAATGGATCTTTACTGGCCATTAAAAAGTTGCTCTATACTATACCTTATATTTGAATGAATGTCATTCTTTACAATAAGACATCTTGGAATTCATAGTCGTTTTTGTTCCCTTTCCAAAAAGTTCTTTTTCATTTTTGCCTTCAAGTAAAGTCAAGGCAGAAATGTGTTGAACAGTATGAATTATCATACAATCTGTTAGTATATAGAGTATTGTATTGACCTAACTGCTCATACCAAGTCAACTAGAATCCTAAAATTAAAAATAGACTCTTAAAACTCCTAAAACTTTTTTCAAGTGCTTTTACCTGTCACCTTTCATGTATTAAGCATAAATATGTGTATATAAATATGTATATAAATATGTGTAAATATGTGTCTTTTTTTATTTACTTGACTACAGTCAATTTATTCACTGTATGATAAGTTTAGTTGCAGGGGTTAGCTGTCAAGCTGGTGAAAGGCTTCCATTTGTTACTATAATTCGATGTATCACCAGAGCTAACTTCCAGTTTTTAAAAACGTAGTGATACACATTAAATTTGATGTGTAATCCTGTATCAATGATCATAGTCTGACAGAATCTAAAAGGTAAGGAAGCTAACATTCATTAAGTATTTGCCTGCTCTGTGCTAAGCACTGTGATTATTGTTCGATTCCGTATATCTGAGTTGATCTTCATAACAATTCTGTGCTGTAAGGTAGGTAGTACCAGCCCCATGTGACTCATAGACTAATAGTCTGAGGGTGGTTAAATAAAGTCAAAGGTCATGCCCCCAATAAATTGTTGAGTCAGTATTTGAACTTATATCTGTGCTTATTTCACTCTTGTGATCTAGGGCTCCCAATTAGGAACAGCAGTTTTCATAAATGTCCTTTTTTTGAAAGCATATTACATATCAGAAAATTGTGAACACTTTTCATGATTACATCATTTAGGCCACACATCATCATAGATACAATTATGATTTTTTTTTCTTGGTAGATGAAGACAGGGACAGTGACATTGCCTTGCCCAGTGCAAAAGCGGTAGAGCTGAGCTAAACCCAGCACGTGGGCCTCAGAGTATGCACTCTTACCCATTACACGATAAGTTTGTCCCTCGGAACTTAAGGAACATATTTTAGTTGGTGCCCATAGCCCGACCACAACCGCTCAGTTCCCTTAGAGTGGTCCTTAAATGTGGGGAAGGACCTGGGAAAGAAACACGAGACAGCATTGCCCTGGAAGCCCAGGGGAGACAGGTCAGTGGTGTCAGGTAAGGAGGAAGGTCAGCTGAGATGAAGACTGACCAGTGATTCTGATGGCCTCCTGTCTGCAAAGCTCTGCCTAAGAGATGTGGGGGGAGGGCCCGGCAACGGGAAAGGACTGCCTGCTGTGCTCAGGGCAGCTGAAGTTCAAAGCCAGAATGGTGCCGAGGCACAGACTTGTTTGATGTTTTCCAGCAGTAAAGAGGAGCCATGAGCAGAGGGCTGGAATTTTCCAGGAATGGGAATTTTTCGGGGGAGACACTGCAAAAAAGGACAAGGTTTGAAGGAGCTGAGCATTCTAGTTTGAGAAAACGTGGGCCACGGGTCCAGACTGTAGGAGAGAGAAGAAAGTAAGCCTGGGGGTAAACAGTAAATGGGGAGAATGGTGTTGCCTTTACCAAAAACAGAACAATTCAACCTTAATGGGACAGGACGAATGTTATAGTGCATTTATTAGTTGATCAGATAAGAAGGGGCATCTAAGGCATCTAATAGGATATGTTCTCACTGTGGGTTGAATGTAACTGAAAATAGCAGATTGAGCTCTGCATAGATAATTGAGAATAACTTGGAAAAATACATAAGACTTTTGCTGTTTTAATTGGCTCTTCATCTATAAATCATTCAGACTCTCTTGTTAACCACATGCCATGAAATTTGATTTTTAAATAAATCTTTTCCTTTTTTAGACAACAAAGTGGGTTTGCTTATAGACCTAGAGCTTGAATCAGCATCACAGAAGATGGACGATGTTTGTAAAACCTCCAAGCCACTTAATCTGAAATCAGATAGGGAAGCAAACAGTGTTGAAAGGCATGCTCCAAGGACCAAGATGAGACCTGTAAGTTTGCCTGTAGATAGACTACTTCTTCTGGCAAGCCCTCCAAATGAGAGAAATGGCAGAAATATGGGGACTGTAAATTCCGACAAGTTTTGCAGGAATCCTACCTTTGAAGGAGTTAGTAAGAAAGATACTCCTTCTGTTGGTTGTTCCAAATTGGATGGCTCTGAGCAGTCAACTCTACAAAGCCCTTGGGAGCAACAATGGGAACAAAATGGCCTAACTGTAAAGACTGCAGTGACTGTGCCCAGTGCACTCCAGGACAGAGGACTGACAACGAGCCCCAGGATCACTGGGGGCCACCCAGTCAGTGCCGCCCAGCCCAGTAAGCCATACTCAGAATCAGTGAGGCCAGTGAGACAGGTGTCTGGGAGACGGTCCTCTGATTCCTGTCCTCCTGCTCCTGTCCGAGCGCCCAGAACACTGCAGCCGCAGCATTGGACAACGTTTTATAAACCACGTGCTCCCATGGGTGGTGTGAAAGGGGATGAGGAGAAAGCTGCAGCACCCTCCCCAGCACCGCCTCCCAGCACAACTCCCACCCCCCAGGGGCACGCGCTAAGAACAGTGCCAGACTCTGAAAACGCTCCAGCTGCCCCCACACAGCCCACCAGGAAGCCTAAAGAGAGCCCTGAGGAGCGGGACTTGCCTGATGTGCTGCCAGCATGTCAGAGACCAAGGCTAAAACGAATGCAACAATTCGAAGACCTTGAAGATGAAATCCCACAGTTTGTGTAGGGTTGTCAGAATTCAGCTTTTCTCTTTTTGTTGTTTTGTTTTGTGGTATTATGTTTTGTGAAAGAAACTTTTGACAGGGCCCCTTTTGTATAGTATGCCAAATCATGGATTTTGCTATTTGTCGTCATATTACATTATACTGTGTTGGTTATGTCGAATGGTAGATTGTTTTGATAGGGCCCCATCTGTGCCTCACTGGAATTATATGTATTTTTAAAGTTGTGAATAAATAGGTGGACTCATGTTTTTTAAAGTTCAGTTGATTTTTCCCATAAAATGGTTCATTTAAATGCATCCCTAATATATGATATAGTTCTCAACTAACAGGTGCAATTGGGGAAAATCAGCTTTATTTTTTGAAGTGAAACTATGTTGCTTATTTATAAAAGAAATATTTCTGAATGCAAGTGCCTGAAAGATCTTTGTTTGGTAGGATTGTTTTGTTCACACAATTTTATAGTGTGTCTTCGACCATTTGTATGGTATATATGTAACCTTTTATTTTTCAGTTGGCAGTTCACTTTTTAATATTTACATAATGGCCAAAAGGCTTGCAAATCTCTATTTAATTGCATTTTGGTTAATTGTCAGATTTTCCATGTGGTAGTCAATTGAATTGTACAAAGAAAGTGCACTTAAGCTTGTTTCTAAATTACATAGTTCAGCTATGCCTTATTTGGCTTTAGATGGTTTTAATACATTTAATATTTTTTTTTACCTCTTGGCTTTGTTCTGCATAAACTTTTGTTGTTCAACAGTTCTGAACCTTTTGGTATTTTATATAATGGTCCAAAAATGTTTTAAAATTCAATGCATTTCCTCTTCATATTGTCTGTTTTTTTTTTTTTTTAAACCACTCCTTTGGTATGAAATGTTTTCGCTTTTAAGTAATTCTATGTACTTTTTCTACCAGGACTTTTAACCGTTGACGATGTATGTTTCATCCAAATCATGCAGAGATTTATTTAAGTTGATTCTAAGAGTATAGTTCGATAAGGATCATTGTTTGGAACTTGAGAGAAGGTGTAGATGATTGGACAGATGTATTTCATTTATCAAATTCTCAGTTTTTAGAACTAGTACAGTCCTGTTATTTTCTGGGTTTCATTATTTTGCCTAAAATAGGGTATAAAAGGGACTAAAAAAGTAAAATAGCCTCTTTTCCTATGTGTGAATTATATTTGTAGAAAATGCTTTTATATGACCCTGTTATAGTTGATAAAAAATGTGTGTGTGTGTGTGTGTGTGTGTGTGTGTGTGTGTATACATGGCTTCTCATGTATAAATTAAGTTCTCATGGCTTCTCTGAAATTGTTGCCTCTTAGGGCATGAGACTTTAAGATTTATTAACTGTTGGCTTAATGGTCAACACTTGGGCTCATACATCCCTTACTATATAACATGGAATGCATTTATGGGGCATTGCTGTTATAGCTCTATATGACATTAGAGACTAGGGAGAAATGAGTAACTCACTCCTTTGTTCTGGAGCCTTGTTGTTAGTCTTTATTGTACAGAATATAAAAGAATCGTATTGCTTCAAAAACCTAAAAAGTAAATAGCCAACATTTATTGAGCCCTCTCTTTGTGCCATGAACTCTGCTAAATCCCTACATAAATGATTTCATTTCAGGTTCACTGCAACCTATAATATGTAGGTAAGTACTTTACTATTCCTGTCTTACAGATAAGGAAACTGAGGCTTAGTTATCATGTGCTCTAGGTTCCACTGGTATCACAGTTGGAGTCAAGTCTCAAACTGGTTATCAGACTCTTGGTGGTTACTACTCTTACTGTGTTATTACTAAGTATTATCAGGTAGTATTTAACAATATAAAATGCACCTTAAAATTTTTTTCATTGTGGTAAAATATGTGTAACATAAAATTAGCAATTTTAACCATTTTTAGGTATACAATAACATTAACTACATTCACATTATTCTGCAACCGTTACCACTATCCCATCTCCAGAACGTTCTCATCATCCCATACTGAAACTTAGAAAATACACCTTTAAGTTCCTTCAGTTTTCTTTTAATGTATTGAGACAACAGAGTCAAAACATATGTCATAGAATCAACTGGCGTCTCTGTTTCCCCTTACTGTTAAAGCTCACATGTGAGAGTTCCACTTGGGCCTTTCTGTCTGTAGGGCCCTCTGGCGTCTCATCCAGCTTAAACCGTCAGTCTATGGGTGCTTCTAGTTTCCTGAGACATTAAGCAAGTATCTCCCAGAAGATGTTGCTGTTTCTAGAGTACTCACTGTGCCCTACTCTACTCAGTAACATGGCAGCAATTCCTCGTAGGAAATTGTTTTATGACACATGGAAAGAATGTGAGTCAAGGGAAAGAGCAATAGTGGGGAGTCCTTTTAGAGCTGCCACACCACTAGAAAGGTTTGTGGAAAGCATCTCATTCAAGTTTGTAAGAAGTCGTTTGTGAAGGGTTGATTCAGACTTTCTTAGATAGGCTTATTTTACATAGTGAGAAGTTAATTAGCATCTATGAATATTTAAAGTCACTTTTAGTGCACTTCAGGCAATGTATTTCTTTTGATGTAGAGATGAAGAAGAGATGATCCCTGTGAAGGACTTGTCCAGAGATCTCAGAAGCAAATGAAATCACACTTCCCTTCCTTGAGTGATTAAAATTAATTTAAACATGATACTAAAGCGACACTACTTCCAGCTAACATTGTGTTGCTTACAGCATTTGTACAGCTATAAAAGTCTCTTTCAATGGCAACCATTGTATATTTTATGATAAGTTATCATCAATGTAATCTCTGGGTTTTTCTTTCCTAGAGGCAAGAAATTGTTTTGATGTGCTGATATGATTATATATGTAGATAATTCAGTAACATCTGGAGTTTAGCAAAGTTGCTACATTCACAATATGCAGATGTCCGTTATATTCCTACATATCAGTAACTAATAGGCAATAAAATTTTTTAGAAAGATCTCTTAAAATAAGTTTGAAATACCTAAGAATAAATCTAACAAAATATATACAAGATCTTCATGGAGACAATCTAATCTCCATCAAGAAGCATTTAAAGAGATCTCGGAAAAAATGGAGTGCTCTGTGATGTGCATGGAATGGAAGCCTCAAAATTGTAAAGGTGTTCATTTACCTATCACTTATCAATTCAAATGTAGGGTCATCCAATGTAATTTTGAAAGTAAGCTGCAGACATGATTCCCCATCCCGCCTAAATACTTTAACGATATTTCCTTGAAACAAGAACACTCCTATGGAACCATAGTATGACAATCAAAATCAGGAAATTAACATTGATGTAGGACATCCAATCCATAGACCACATTCAAATGTGCTGATTGTCCCAATGTTCTTTGCTCCAGCATCCCTAGGCAAGATCAAATGGTGCATTTTGTTGTCCTGTCTTACTACCTCCTTTGACCGGGAACAGTTTTTCAGTCTTTTCTTTCATGACCTTGATTTTTTGAAGAGTATAAGCCAGGTACTTTGTAGCATGTCCCTACATGGGTTTATCCAGTTTGGGTTTATCCAGTTTTTCCTCAGGATACACATTTTTGTCAGAAATGATATTCTTCTCATTATATCCTACCAGGAGATACACAATGTCAAATTGTCCCATTGCTGGTCATGTTAACTTCGATCACTTGGTTTAGGATAGTATCTATCAGTTTTGTCTATTTTAAAATTAATAAAAAGAACTTTGTGAGGAGAGTTTTTGAGACTGTGAGGGTCCTGTTTCCCATCAAATTGTCACCAGTTTGAGTCGATTTAAACACCTGTTGCCTGAATCAATTATTACTCTTCTGGTTGCCAAATGGTGAATTCATCATTGCTTATGCTTTGATTGATGTGAAGAAAAGCAGTCCCTTCTCCATTCATTTATTGTTTATTCATTTATATCAATGTGGACTTATGGATTCCTCCTTTATTCAGTAAATTCCTATATATGACTATCATTTATTTCGATACTGAACTTTTTCCAGATTTGGTCTATGGGAGTCTATTACACCTTGCTTCTATGTCCTTTTGATTTAAAACAAAAAAATTTTTTAACGTTTATTTATTTTTGAGAGACAGAGGCTGAAGCATGAGCAGGGGAGGGGCAGAGTGACGGAGACAGAATCTGAAGCAGGCTCCAGGCTCTGAACTGTCAGCACAGAGCCCGACGCAAGGCTCAAACTCATGAACCGTGAGATCATGGCCCGAGCCAAAGTAGGACGCTAAACTGACTTGAGCCACCCAGGCTCCCCTGTCCTTTTGATTTTTTTTTAGCTCTTCCTTATTTTTTGGCACATGAAGGTATCCCAAGCTTATCTTGTACTTTTTCCTGAGGAACATTGGTTCCTTTAAATGGAAAATAGTATATGGAAACCAAGACCTGAGAAGTGCTAATTGCTTTTGGAGAGTCATTGGTTTTAAGCCCTATTGGCAGACAGATCAAAGAAATACATGTGTGTACACACAGACATATGCTATATGTGTATCTATATATACATATATATTGAAAAACCTTGAGTTCACATTAGTACCTTCAATTCTAATTCAATAGTTTAGAGTTTAGTATTTCCCTTTCCATATTTGTAACTCCTTTCTCTCATAGTGAGGAATCTGGCTCCCATAAACCTAAATATACTATTTGCTTACTTTTTATGTTCCAGCCTCCTGACAATGCTAGCTGCTGCATTGGGCCACCTAGCTCCAAATATGTCAAATATGTCAGCCACCACTGCACTGCCCTGACCACACGACTCCCTAGTAACACCAGTTGAAACCCTAGTCTCAACCACAAGGACCAGGCCAGCTGAGCCTTGACCCTAATGATGTCAATACTAACCATTTGATCCTCAGCCCTGGTCATCTGGCTGAATCTTCCACCCCAATCAGAAGGAAGGGAAAGGACAAATTCATGATCTTTTGATAATAAGTATTAAGTATTTGTTTACTAAATTCACTAGGACAAGTCTGCAAATGAAAGGTTATACGTATATATCAGCAATGTTTAAACATACATTGGTATATTTGTGAAATTCATAGAATGTTTTAAATTATTTTAATATCCCTTTTGTTCCCACTCTAATACTTGCAAATAAATTTTAAATATTAATACTTCCTGAATAACTAAGCCATATTACATATGCTGTTTTTTAATGTCTTTACAACTAAAGTTTATTACCCTATATACATAAAATTAACATACTTTTCAGAAAATAGGGTGAAAAAGACTACTTTCCCATGTTTCTGAGTTACAAATGTGAATAGACCAATGAGCTTTTCATTGTCTAGAGAGTGATAATTGGTAAATGAATGTGGCCCTGAAATAAAATCAGGGCACAGACCAAGTACGGTAAGATCTTATTTACAATTGTAGGCACAAAGCCTGACACATGGTTGCTCTCCACTAAATTAATTATCTGTATCTCATTTCATTTTACACCAGAAATTTGCTTTTTGAGATCTACTTCAAATGAATTAAAAACTTTCCTGCATCCAGCTATTTTCTTCAAAGTTGTGAGAGTTCATCTAGCCGGGTGCCAGTGAAATCAGTCCATGGTGGTGGTATTCAGCACAGGAGAAAGCTGTGAACCTATGAATTCCCCGTCGACAAGTGCAGATACATATTTAACTCAGATTCACTGGGAGATTTAAATGACTTTTTGTTTTAACTTGAGTCATAAATGCAGAAGTGTATAATATATGTGTATCGTTTAAAGAATAAAATAAACTCTCAATATCCCCTTCAGAGAATGTTAGGGAGACACCAGAGCAGCCTCCCTGATCACATGACTGTCTCTTCCCCTCCTCCGACACACACCCTCTCTGGTGTAACCTCTGTCTTGAATTCTATGTTCACCATTTCCTGGCTTTTAAAAAAATTTGCTACCTATATATTATTTAATTTTGACTGTTTTAACCTTTTACCAGAGCATCATTGAATCTTTTGTGGCTTCTTACATTCATATTTTTTAGATTAATCCATGTAAATGTTTGTAGCTGCAAGCATATTTTTCCTTTTTTTAACTACTGTAAAGTATCCCTGTGGTAAATTTACCAAGGCAAGAATTCTTAACTGCCTTTTTCAGATGAGCAAATAGACTTCAAAGAGATTAAATAACTTAACTTTATGTTATATAGCTAATAAGAAAGGGTGCTAAGACTTGGACCCAGGTGTCTTTATTATAAATGCTGTCATTTCTAAATTCATCTTCAATTTTTAAGCCAGAGGCTGTCATAAATAATATACTTTCAGGCTAAAGTTTTTCCTACTGGTTGCTAGGATACTAAAATTTAGGGTTATATTCCAACTCCAAGGTCATTTTTAGTGTACATGCGTATTAAAGTTTATTCATTTCTTAAAACCACTGCATCTAAAATTGGTGAAGTTTTTCTGGATTGCAGCAAATTTTGTAGGTTAAACTTTGCTAATAATGAGAGAATAACAGAGCAGTGATGGAATAAACAAACAATTCTACCTCTCCACACTCAGTTCCAAAAGAATAGTTTGGAAAACAGTGCTGTAATGGAGAGCTATTAAGGAATTTAAGTATATAGAGAATAGTGTTTGCATGAGATCTCCTAGCTTCTGTTTATAATCAGGAAAAGAGTCAGCAATCCAGGTGAGAAATAGGTCCTAAATTAAGCCACTGACCTAATTCCAGTTTATTTTTAGGAACATAATTGACAGGGATTAGTGACCCATTGTGAATGTGGAGTTAGTGAAGGTTGAGGGTGGAGTTGGCAGGGTAGAGAAAGTGATGCTTACCCTGGAAGCCAGGGACAGAGTAGTTCTTTTTACATGCTAGAAGTGAAAACAAAGGATTGAAGTTAAACATCTTACTTGCTCCTTTAGGCAGAATGAGATCCCATGACTGGTAGTAAAACAGAGGCAGATTTTGTTTCAGTGCTCTCTAAGGAATCCATTTATGATTAGAACTGTTTATAAATAGAATGCATTATCTTGTGATTTGGTGAATTCCTCAAAACCGGAAAAGTATTCAAGGCAAACACTAACCTCCTATAAGGATTATTACTAGGGAGGAAGTTGGGCTAGATCTGTAAAGTCTTCAAGCTCTGATCATAATTTTATGACCTTGAATTTAAAGTGAAGGAGATGTTTCTAAAATCACTGCATTAAGCAATTTTAGTTTTTTCATTATGCCCCTCTTATTAATGTAGGCAAGGAAACATTATACCTCATTAGAGACATCATTAAAGACTTTTTAAAGTGCTGGGGGGCAAAAGTCAACCCAAAATTCTATGTAGAATAAAAATATTCTCTATAAATGTGAAATGTAGAAGTTTAAAAAAAAGTTACTAGCAGGGCTGCATTAACTAAAGTCTGTAGAGAGGTCTTTAGGCAGAAGGAAAGTGATCCTAAGTAGAAATACAGAAATGGAAAGAAGATTTTTACAAAAAGTGAATGCGAGTGAATTTTGACTGTTACAAAACAATACTGGCAATGTGAAGTTTAAAAATTTTGTAGAGTTAGAATACATGGTAACAATAATATGGAAAAGGTGGAAAACATGGAAGAATAAAGTTCTGGTATCATCAAGGAAGTGGTATATACAATAATTTGTATTAAATTTAACCCAAATGTGTATCATAACATCAAAAAGAGTAATCCAAAAGAAGACAAGACAGAAAAAAAAAAAAGGTAAATGAAACAGTGGGTCAGATAGAAAACAAGTAGTTGGATAGTAGGTATAAAATCACCTAAATCAGTAATTACATTAAATGAAAATGGATCAAATACTTCAAGTAATAAGCTAATGTCAGATTGAGGAAGAAAACAAAGACTACGTATGTATTTCTGATTTACAAGACACACATATTAAGTAAAGGTGCGTAGAAAGTACAAGGATGGCAGAAAATCAACCATATAACAGCTAATGAAAAAACAGGTGTACCTACAGTACTGTTAGATAAAACAGATTGAAGTCGGGAAGCATTACTGGAGAGGAAGAGGGATATTCTGAAATGGTAAGCCAGTTTACCAGGAAGATTTCACAACTGTAAATAACATTATTTCAGATTTATAAGGCAAAAAATAGACAACTAAAAAGAAAAATGGACAATCCACAATCATAAGGGTTACTTTAACATACCTCTAAACAGACAAAAAAGTAGGAAAAATAATAGATCTGAAGAACAGTTAACAAACTTGATGTGATTGATATAAAGAAAATACTGCCAACAATGACAATGTTTTACTTAAAACCATATTTAAAATTTATCAAAACTGACAATAAGCAGGCCATAAAGGAAGCCCCAAAACATTTCAGAGGATCAAAATAATTGAAAATATGCTCTGACTTCAGGGAAATGATGCTCGAAATCAGTAACAAAAGATCACTAGAAAATTCTCAGGTGGCTGGAAATTAAACAGAACACACTTCTAAATAATCCATGGAACGAAGAAGAAATAACAGGCTTTAGAAAATATTTTAAGCTGAATGATAATGAAGATGTGCCATATCAAAAGTTGTGGGCTACAGCTAACACAATGCTTGGAGAGAAATGTATAGCCTTAACTATATTTACTAGAACAGTTGAAAGACTAAAATCATTTACACTTCATCTCAAGAAGCAAGAAGAGTAAAACAAAGAGTGCAGAAAGAAGAAAACAATAAAAATCAGAAATCGGTGAAATAGAAAACGAAGCTAAGGGCACTTGGGTGGCTCAGTCAGTTAAGTGTCTAATTCTTGGCTTCAGTTCAGGTCATGATCTCACAGTTCCTGAGATGGAGCCCCACATTGGGCTCTGCACTGATTGAATGGAGACTGGGATTCTCTCTCTCCCTCTCTGCCCCTTCCCCATTCTCTGCCCCACCCCCCCCCCCACTGTCCCTCAAAATAAATAAACTTTTTTTTTAAAAAAGTTAAACAAAAACAAGCTAAAAGCTTGTTCTTTGAAAAGTTTAAGAGAACTGACATACCCCCATTAAGACATCAATAAAAAAAGAGAAAAAGTAACATCAGGAATGAAAAATACATTATCATTGGAGACTACACCAACAATGAAAAGATGTGATGATAAAATGAACATTTAACATCAATTTTAAAATGTGAATAAGGACAAATACCTCAAAAAGTTAAACTGACAACACAAATGGAAAATCTGGAGAGTGTCTTCTGTTAGTGGAAGTTGAATCAGTTATTCAAAAGTCTTTCCACAAAGACAATATAAAGCCTTTTCAGTGAGCTCTTTCAAACATTTGAGGCAGAAATTACCTTAATTTTAAACAAATTCTTCCAATAAATAGAAAAATGGAATATTTCCCAACTAAGTCCATCCTAATCATGATATCAAAACATGACAAAGGCATCATGATGTATAATAAGGGAACCTGAAATAGATACAAAAGATAATATCTCACTACCAAGTGACATTAATTCTCAATGTATGCAAATGTGGCTTAACACTTGAGAAACCAATGTACTCTGCCACGTTAATTTTTATAAAGGGAGAAAAATAGTTATCTCAACTGATACAAATTGGAAAAAGGATTTGATGAAATTTAACAACCATTTATAAAAAATTCTTAGCAAACTATGAGTAGAACTTCTGTAAACTGCTATACAGTCTACTAGCAGACATATCTGGTGGTAAAATACTGAAAGTTTTGCCCTTGAGAGCAGGAATGACACAAGGATTCCCATAATCACTTCTTCTATTCAACACTGTACTAGAGATTCTTGCCATATATAATAAGGCAAGAAAAGAAAATGAATGGCATAAAGACTAAAAAGGAAGCAATAAAATAGTCATTTGTTTGCGGATACTATGTACATAGAAAATCCAAATGAATTTACCGACTATTAGAATTAGTAGGTGAATTTAACAAACTTCTTACAAGTACAGTACTCAAAAGTCACTTATATTTATAAATCAATACCAAATAGAAAATGGACTTTATGAAGTGATATCATTTAAAATAACACTCAAAACATCCAAGAGCTAAGAAGTCTAAGGGCAGATGTGTAGAGATATTTATTTCTATACTGAAATACACAAACTATTTTTTATATGAAGAACCAAACAAATAGAAGGATATTCCATTTTTGTGGGTTGGAAGATTCAAAAATATGGAGATAGTAGTTCTCACCAAACTGGTGTAGACAGTCAACCCAGTCTTACTGATTCTTGTTAATTTTTACAGATGTGCTTTAAGGTACGTTAACATAGGCGGTCTTATGATCCTCAGAGGCAGAATAGGTGTTCTGAACTTTCCTTTAGTGGCCTCAAAGAGGATAACTGCCCAGAGGTAATATGGCTAACAAGAGAAGAAGGTAGAAGAACCCACAAGCTTCTTTTTTTTGACCTTTTTCTTTCTCCTCCACTCTCCCACCAGACTGCTCCAGTCTTGTTCTTCCTGGCTGTGTTCCCTCCTCCTAGGACCCCAGGCTGCATAAGGTACAGTCTAGGATTTAACCTACCTCAAAGTCCACAGCTGTGTTTGTGTGTGCGTGCACGCTATATATTACAGAAATTTTATTCATTTAAATAAATCCCTTGAATTTAAACTTAGAAAAACCTCTCCACGCAGCACTGGGGCTTATAGGCTGACTGTTAGCAACTACTTTGGGTCCCACTTTAAACCAAGTGCTATTTGAGGGACCCCCTGGAGATGTGGGCCCTAAACATTTAACTGAATATTTATAATTAGCTTTGTAGAAAACAAAGTGTTTCTAGCTATCACCAGAAATTAAGACCCATTCTAGAACAAGCCCTAAATTATTTAGGATCCTGTAAAGACTTCATGTAATAAAGACAAAAATCTCCTAACATGACAGAGTTGTGTGGGTTATGTTAGTTGCAAATTCTTTTGGTTAGCCATTGAATAAGTCTTTTCTTTCCTCACTACTTCCCTTTGTTTAAACTAAATCTAATTTCAAAGGGAATTCTTTAAAGCCTATAATCTTATTTGGGCTAAGCTATTATCTGAAAACGTTCCTCGTAAAATAATGTTCCCAGAGCTGTTCAGGGTTTCCCCGATGTTAGCCAACTCCATTGAAATCACATAGAAGTCGTGACTGGCCAAATATTTGAGGTATGATATGTGATCATTAAATGTATAGTTTTAAAACATTTTAGACATAACACTTGTTGGTAGTGGGGATGGACCACTGGGGACGCACTGGCCTGGGAATGAGGAAACCCGGGGACATGACAGCCGTCCTCACATACTGGAGTGTGAAGAGATTACAGGGACACGGCTTGTCTGCTCCTTTAGGGAGAAGTGTGACCAGAGGCTGGGATTCATAGGTGGACAGACTGCTGCTCAAAAATGTCAGGAAGCCATTTTACAGTTAGAATAGTTCTAAATGGAACATGTGACCCCATGATTTCTCAGTCGGTGAGAACACATTCAAAACAAAGACTAGATGACCACATATCTCTTAAACATATTTCGAAAGGAATCTTTTGGAGGGAAAGATGTTGGTTTAAGTCTTCTCTCAGCCCTAAGATCGTTAAGGCCTTGAGGTGAGTGAAATCTTCCTCTTAGATATCGCCCTCTTTGTAATATCAGCAGGGAGCAGATAAACCTCGTTACCTAGTCCACACAGCATCCTTTGCTGACTGACATGGTTTGTGTCCTGTGCTCTCACCTCCCTGCCAGAGATCTTTATTCCTGTTTCCTGTTCTCCCATCTTCCTGGGCAACATGAATGTGATCTCACTGTTGCTGTATTCATAGATATTTGTTTATTTTATTTTTAGAATTGTATTTATTTATTTTTTAATGTTTATTTTTGAGAGAGAGACAGAGACAGAGTGAGAGTGGGAGAGGAACAGAGAGAGAGGAAGACACAGAATCTGAAGCAGGCTCCAGGCTCTGAGCTGATAGCATAGAGCCCAATGCAGGGCTCGAACTCACAGACCATGAGATCATGACCTGAGCTGAAGTCAGAAGCTCAACCAACTGAGCCACCCAAGCACCCCTAGAATTTTATAATATACATTAGATATTTCTGTAAAAGGTATTCCATTTTTCAAAGGAGTTTCTCCTATTTCCCTGTTCTATTTTCCTTAGAGCAATAAGCAATAATTACTACTCTCGTAAGGAAGCTGCTTGGTTGTATTGGACAGTAATTATATCTTTATGTTTTAAGGCTTATCACCCCAAACCCCCTTTCCTTTCACTGCACAGTTTCACTGCACCATTTCATAGTAAAATTGTACTCTGCTCAAATTCAAAGACCCTGAACAAAAGCTAGAGGCCCAAGGATTTGGGGGTACTGATTTAGGAGCAGGGTCCACTGTCACAAACCTTCTAATTATTCATAACTACAAAAATAGCAATGAAAGCTACTTTAATGAAAAAGGAACTTGGGAATGAGATCATTAAATATAACTAAACACATTTTAAATATAAATGTCATGTATTTCCTGATTAGTGTCAGGTACATATCTAAGCTATCTATCCCGAATTCTGGCCTCAGAGAAAAAGGTCAGAGACCATTATAAGCAAGGTGCTTCACCTTGGCAGGTCCATTTAAAACAATGAGATCTTTTGGAACAATCATTTCAGTCTTTTTTTTTTTTCTTTTTTTTACCAGAGATTTCCATTGGTCCTTTTCTTGGTAATCCATTTATGTCTGCACCCTTATAGTCTACTTTGCCTTTGTTTTTATCACGGGACTCTCAAAGAACATTTTTAGGCCACATAGGACTAACAAAAGGGGACATCAGAGGGTATGTGTATTGCTCCAGGAATTTTTTGTAGATTCAGAGAAGAAATGGAATGACGAGGCTACCAATGCACACCATCCTCCCAGGCTTGAGGTCCTGAACAGTGACCACCAGGCACAAGTGGAAATGTCGGCACCTCCGGAGAGAGGAAGATTTTTGTGTATTTTAGACAGCTGTAGGTCACATTGTATACATTTCTTTGTAAGTCAATTCAACAAGCATTTAATGACAATTTACCATGTGCCATCCACTATACCAGATAATGCAGACAAAATAGAAGTTAAAAAATACTTCCTGTCTTTGTGAAGCTGACAACCTATTACTGTCAGAAGCTGGCCCTCAGGGAGTTCTAGTTTACATTTAGAAAAGTCCGGTTTGGCTAAATACCTTTTTTTTTTTCCAGGAATGATAGCAGAATTTTCCTGTATACAAAGTTTGAGGATACAAGCAAATGTTTATATTGAAACTAAAATAGTATGACTCGTATTTTTCCAAAAAGCAGATAATTTGAAAAATAGCCATTTATTGTATCTAGATACAAAAGACATCAGAATTAATTATAGCCCTGGTTTGTACAAATATGGGTTGATAATGTGTCAATCAAATGTTACAAGTACAGGTATTAAAATGGCCAGTAAAACTAATTTATCTAATATGTACTGGCATAGTACTAAAATTACAGACTGGAAATTCTGCCATGAATCAATGACAACTAAGGTATGTGTTGTGTAAAGTGAGAATTCTTTACAACTTCTGGTCCCACAGTTAAGTATATTAGTCTAACTGCTCAAAAGGGGTCAAACTAGACTTCTGAAATTTATAGAGTATTTTATGTTGTTCCTAAATGGTTTTGGCTATGGTCTGTCTAACTCATTATGCACATACATATATATGTATATTTTTATTTCTTTAAAATATACCACTTTATTCACTGTTTTTCTCTGTATGACAATTTTTTTAGTTGCAGGACTTCATAGCTGCAATGGCAAAGTCTCCACTGTTAACTGCTAGTTTATACTAGCACTGTTTATACACTAGTAGAGCTAAATTCCAATATATATTTGAAAGTAGAACCCTACATGTTAAATTTGGTCTGCTTGCTATCTGCTTGCTGATAGTATCAATAATCACAGGGTCTAAAAAGCATGGCAATAAAAAACAGAAAATTTCTGCTGGCTTTATTCTGGGTACTGCACTAGATACTTAATTCTATTTATTTTACCTCATATAAGAATGCCGTGATATAAAAAAGATAGAATTAGCTTCATTAAACACATAGTCCAGCAGGCCAAGATCAGTGTCACAGCATACCCCATATCATACCCCTAGTGAATTGTTCAGTCAGGATTTGAAGCCAGTCTGATGCCTGTATCTGTGCTTATTTCATTATCCTATTATTTAGGGCTCCCAATTATGAATAGTAATATTTTTTTCTTTTTTTTTCTTTCTTTCTTTTCTTTTTTTTTTTTTTTGCTTAGAAAACACATTTATTTTTCATTGTGACTGGGAACTCCAAGATCAAGGTGTCGGCAGATTCAATGTCTGATGAGAACCCTCTTCCTGGTCTCCAGTCTGCCATTTTATTACCGTACCTTCAGATGGTAGAAAGAGAAATGTCATTTTTCAAGTGCTTATTATATACCAGATAATTCTGAACACTTTTCATGATTACATCATTTAGGCCACACATCATCATAGATACAATTATGATTTTTTTTTTCTTGGTAGATGAAGACAGGGACAGTGACATTGCCTTGCCCAGTGCAAAAGCGGTAGAGCTGAGCTAAACCCAGCACGTGGGCCTCAGAGTATGCACTCTTACCCATTACACGATAAGTTTGTCCCTCGGAACTTAAGGAACATATTTTAGTTGGTGCCCATAGCCCGACCACAACCGCTCAGTTCCCTTAGAGTGGTCCTTAAATGTGGGGAAGGACCTGGGAAAGAAACACGAGACAGCATTGCCCTGGAAGCCCAGGGGAGACAGGTCAGTGGTGTCAGGTAAGGAGGAAGGTCAGCTGAGATGAAGACTGACCAGTGATTCTGATGGCCACCTGTCTGCAAAGCTCTGCCTAAGAGATGTGGGGGGAGGGCCCGGCAACGGGAAAGGACTGCCTGCTGTGCTCAGGGCAGCTGAAGTTCAAAGCCAGAATGGTGCCGAGGCACAGACTTGTTTGATGTTTTCCAGCAGTAAAGAGGAGCCATGAGCAGAGGGCTGGAATTTTCCAGGAATGGGAATTTTTCGGGGGAGACACTGCAAAAAAGGACAAGGTTTGAAGGAGCTGAGCATTCTAGTTTGAGAAAATGTGGGCCACGGGTCCAGACTGTAGGAGAGAGAAGAAAGTAAGCCTGGGGGTAAACAGTAAATGGGGAGAATGGTGTTGTCTTTACCAAAAACAGAACAATTCAACCTTAATGGGACAGGACGAATGTTATAGTGCATTTATTAGTTGATCAGATAAGAAGGGGCATCTAAGGCATCTAATAGGATATGTTCTCACTGTGGGTTGAATGTAACTGAAAACAGCAAATTGAGTGAGTTGGCAAAAGCCTTGGGATTCAGGGCACACCTGCGTTTGGTTGTTGTGTAAATTGGTGTAGCTTTTCTGAGGTTTATTTATCAATATATGCCTGTTAAAATCATGACAACTCTTTGATCCAACAATTTCACTCCTATGAATTTGTCTTGTGGAAATATTTGCTGAAATTTTCATAAAAGTAATTTCATAGAAATGTTTTTTTTTAACTAAGTGTGTTTAAAAAAAACAAAACAAAAACTGTGTTTTGTAGTTGTTTATTACATTAACTTAAATACACATTAAAAATAAATAAATACACACTCATATATAACTTTACTATTTCATTCAAAGTATAGCTTTGATCTTTTAATATAATTTTGGGGATAGGTATTTCTAGTGAGTAGCTAACAGTTTTTCTCTAAAGCAGAAAAGAATATTCACTAATACCTATGCATCTTGTAGACTGAGAATAACTTGTTTAAAAAAAATTATGTAATTTCTCTATTATTCTGAGAGTGAGTCCATCTGTCAATTGGGCTTTTTTATCAAGGGATACCCAAGTTTGATTTTGATATATAAAGTGACAACCCTTTTCCTTTCTTTTCTCTTCCTTTTTTTTTTTTCTTTAGGACATTATATACCTGTTTGCAGACAAGAACTCAAAATGAAAAATGCCTGAAAAAACCCTAATCAGCTTCCTCTTCTTTTTTAAGTTTATTTCTTTATTTTGAGAGAGAGAGAGAGAGAGAGAGAGAGAGAGAGAGAGCTGAAGCATGAGAGGGGCAGAGAGAGAGAGAGGGAAACAGAGAATCTTAAGTAGGCTCTATGCCATCAACACAGAGCCCCAAGCGGGGATTGATCCCACAAACCATGAGATCATGACCTGAGCCAAAATCAAGAGTTAGTTGCTTGTTTAGTTATTTATTTTAAGAGAGAGAGAGAGAGAAGAAATAAGAAATGTAAATTAAGAACAGTTTTTCAGGTCTTCTATAGAATCTGGTGAAACCATCCAATGAGGTTAAGTAATTTAGTTTTATCAGGATGTGAACCCAAGCAAATCTGATTTCTAAGACTGTGGTAGTTCTATCCCATAATGAAGTATATATTACAAGAAATGTTGATCATAATAAATAGCTAAAATAAACAGATTTTATTAGGTCAGGTACTGTTTTACATACTTTGCCTCTACCTCTCAACAAACTCTAGTGAGCTCTTTATTGATTTATGAGGTTATACATCTGTGAATTCAGTCAAACTTGGCTATTAATTAAATGCCCTTCAAGTTGGGTTTGTAAAAAATTAATTGACATTCATTCCTTTTTAAAGAAAACAACAGGTTTTTGGCCTGGGACCAAGATGTTCTTTAAAAAAAAACAGTAAATATCTAGATCTTGCTCAACTTCAAGTTCTTTCCGAATTTGTGCTTTCAGAGCACTAAGAACATTGCAGCCAAAACAAGCAGTGACATTCTGTGCACCTCTTGAGTGACATCATTACATTTTATGTTTTGAAGCTTATAAATACAAAATGCCGATTTAAAATTTTTTTAATTCCATTGATTATTTTGTTTCCATAAAATGCCCTCTTTTAATCTATTTTCAATAAGGCACAGCTGTCAAACTAATAAGTACAATCAGTAAGAAGCAATTTTACCCTCTAGAATGGAACTAAGTGCTGATTTATAGAAATAATGTTTCTGACTACAATAGTTTAAAAAAAAAGTCTCCAATATAAATTATGTACTTGTAAAAAGAGATGACAGGATTTTTTTTAATAGTTGTCTCCTGGTAAACATAAGCTTCTGTCCTCCAAATGACAATTGACAGCTTCATTTTCAAATATTTTATGTAATAACCATAGGCTAGCAACTGTGTTTATGTATATATATGTGTGTGTGTGTGTGTGTATAAATGTTTATTTATTTATTTTAAGAGAAAAAGAGCACAAGCAGTGGAGGGACAGAGAGAGGGGGAGAGAGAGAATCACAAGCAGGCTCTGTGCCATCAGCACAGAGTCCCACATGGGGCTCAGTCCCATGAACTGTGAGATCATGACCTGAGGTGAAATCAAGATTTAGATGCTTAACTGAGTGAGCCACCCAGGCATCCCTATATATTTTTATACCAGAATCATAGTATTTATCAGTGATGGTCATCTGGATTGCATAAAGAAGATGCACCTAAGCCTGTTTCTGAATCATGTGGTTTAGTTAAATCTCATTAGTTGGATTTTAAAATATGTTGATAGTTTCTTTCAGCACTTAGTCTTTGACATATATAAATTTTAAATTTCCAGTCAAATTCGGTGCTGACAACATAAATATTTTATGTAATGGTGGAAAAAATCCAGAACTGGATTACAGATTTAAAAAATCAAAGTGTATACACAACAAAGCAGAAATATTGGGAGAGGGATGGACTCCTAGTGTTTCAAAGCCATCAAACCTTATTCTGAATAGTATGACTTCTGTGAATCTCACATTCACAAATGAGATTAACTGTATTTTTTTATTGTAAAGGGACACATAATTGTGAACAACTGAAATATTGGCATAAAACAAAGACAATACAGTTTTAAGTTTTTTCACAATTAAATAAAACATTTAAACTTTGTTACATATTTATAATACATCAATTATATATAGTATATATAATAAATAATTATAGATCTTTATGTGTGAACAATGCACAAATTGTTAACCAGTACAGAGATCAGATTAAGTTTGTTTCTGAATAGTTGAGTACGTCACGTTAGAGTATGATATATGGTTTAAATCAGAATGAAAAAGCTATGGCCCACAGAGCACATCTGGTCTGCCACCTGTTTTCATAAATAAAGTATTATTAGAACATAACCATGCCATCCATTTACCTAGTGTCTGTAGCTGCAAAGTCAGAGTTGAGTAGTTAGGACAGAGACCCTATGGTCTGCAAAGCCTAAAATATTTCCTATCTGTCCCTTTACAGAAAAAAGTTTGCTGATCCCTGAATTTGATGAATGAGTCCGACTATGAGTTGACTATTTCACCTGCTATTCTAGTAAGTGTTGTTTGTGCCTATAGGAATTCCCTCTTCCGGCTTTTGACTAATGTGTTTAAAAGATAGCCAAGATAGTCTAAATGTCCACATTAGTCCATTCATATCATATTTACTTGTTGATTTTTTTATGACCTTGTTAGAGCTAATATATATATATATATAGTATATATAGTATAGTATATATAGTATACATATATACACTCATTTTCAAAACCTATTTCAAAGACTCGTGTCTCCTCTGAAATCATGGCCTCAGATATTTTTCAAGACGGTGAGCCATACATTTGGTTTTCAACATTTTGAATCACACTTCCTTTGGTTATGAAATGAAATACATTTCATGGGAAGTTATATTATAGTTCTAAATGGCACTAAGAACTAGAGGGAAATGAATAGCCCGCCCTCTTTGCCCTGGAGTTTTGCCTTTAGTCCTTACTATATGAAATATAAATCACATTACTTAAGGAAGCCTAAGTAGAAAATCATGGTACCTAACAATTATTGAGACTCCATTATGTGCCAGGTACTGCTAGGTACTCTATATACATTCTCTCATTATATCCACATAAGCAGAAGAAACAGGTTGGTGAGTTTCTCCATTTTACAAATGAGGAAACTAAGTCTTAATTAAGACACTGCCCCAAATCACAGAACCCGTAATCAACAGAACCAAGACTCACACATAGAATGGTCAGATTACTAAATCAGGGCCCTTAATCTCACTATTAAATAATAGGTGTGAGTATTTTTGCACTTTAATATACTTTCACATGTCCTTTAACATGTTAATATAACCAACCCAGAGAATATAATGGAATTACTCAGTAAATTGACATCTTTGTTTCCTCTCACTGGCAAATGTCAATGGGAGAACTGTTCCTTGCTGTCATTCCTTCTTTCTTGCCTGATTTTCCTGTCCATTCCCAACACCCTACCTGTATAATCTGGGACAAGCAAGGAAATCCTGCCTTCAGGGTCCCTGGAGTCTCATCCTATTTTTAATCCTCAGCCTGTTGACACTCACCAGCTTCTGAAGGGCATTAAACAAGAAGAGTTGCTACTTTTTCTATTGTGGAAATCACTAACTGGAAGGTGACATTACAAATGGGCAGGGAAATTTGCCTGAGGGAAAAGAGCAGTAGTATTGAGCTAAAAGGCCTACTGACTACCAGAAGTCCTCATGGTTAGTGAACTGTGTAGGTACATGAAAAATGGTACCTGAGGAGTTGGGGAATTCTAGGTAATCTGGCTTCATAACTTCAAGTGTTAATTACAAAGATGAAAGGGCATTTGGAGATGGTTCTTACCGTGCACATTTGGGCAATAAATATTTAGGAATACGGAGGTGAACAAAGTGTGTTTCCTGTGGTGAATTTTTGATCTAGAGACCTCAAAAGCAAACAGAATAAGACCCTCTCTTCCTTAAATCATTTACTTGAAAAATGGTATGATGGCTTCCTTAGCCCCAGCCAGTATAATGCCTGTTACATTTGTAAACTCTGGAGGGTCCTGTAACATAAAATCTATTCTTGTAATTGTATTTGGGGATGGAGTGGAGTAGTAACCCAATGTCAGCATCATACTTAATGGATGAACGACACCAGAGGCAAACTGATCTAGAGAAACATAGTAAGAATGCTGATCACTACTGCTATTTAACTACTATTGAACATTGTACTGGAAATATCAGCTAATATAATTAAGCAAGAGAAAGAATGTAAAGGTAAAAAACTTGGAAAGGACAAGATAAAATGATCACTATTTGTAGATGAAATATAATTGTAAGCCTACAACCTCAAAGAGAATCACCAACAAAGTACAAAGAGTAGGAGAATCCAGCAAGATGATGAGGTACAGGGAAAGGATTCTAAGTTAATGAGTAGCACCTAACAGCTATCTTGAATGAGTAGCACTGACCCACCTGTTGATAATTGCCGCTGGCAAGGGGTAACCACAAGATTGATTGTTTTATTTAGATTTTCTGATTGAAAAACAAAATGTGTTACCCTCCCAACTGAAAATTCTTTTCAAGTCCATGTCCACAAATTACCCAACAGAATCTTCCTGAGCCAATACAGAGAATAAGGTAAGCTAATTAAACATTTTTCCTAAGCAGCCTATTAAACAAAAATCTCAATGGAAGTTTTGGCATGTTTATCATCTGAGGGCCACCTCCATTTGTTCCTTCCCCCGCAATAGCAGTGGTCCCACCAGAGATCTGTCCACTTATGTGAATTGGGTCTTTTGAGCATTTTTCCAAGAAAAGGTAACTTTCCAGGCAGGTTTGTTGTAGCTATTTCAATAATCATTGTGCATACGTCTCCTGTAATAATACTTAAAATCAGATGATGCTGACCCAGTTAGAGCTAAGGATTAAAGAAATCTGCTTAGAAGTGAATTGAGTCCACTAGATCAACTGCCAAGAGAAATGCATTCCGCAGAATGCCCTTCAGAGAACCTCTCATTAGCCAGACTGCAAAGCTTTGATTTCTTTTGCTATACTTGCTATACGACTGCCTGGGTTTCATTTAAACATGGGTGTAATATGTGTTCACAGAATATTCGGTTTAGTCTTTCATTTTTCCTGGACACCATATTCAGTCTTATGCAGAACTCAGTTAAATTATCACTCTACCCTAAAATAAAAATTAAAGACCATACAATCTTAATACAAATTGTATATACTCTAGGTATTTTCTTCATATGATTTTTATATAACTTCCAATACATCAGAATTATGAAAAAGTTAAAGCATTGCCTTTTAAACTAGAACCAGTTTTTGACCCTAAGCCTTTAATCTGAAATACCAAAACCAAGAGCAAAGTCTGTTGCTCCTCCCATCAACCAGAGGTCATAGAATCTGCACAGAAATACATCTGTGCTTTCCTGAACTACTGCCAATTTTGCATTTATCCTTCCTTCTATGCATTTGTTTCTATGTTGGATTTGATGTTATCTGTGGCTGTTGTGTTTTGTCTATAATGTGTTCTCTCTCTCTTTTTTTTTAATGTTTTATTTATTTTTGAGAGAGAAAGACAGAATGGTAAGTGGAGGAGGGGCAGAGAGAGAGGGAGACACACAGTCCAAAGCAGGCTCCAGGCTCTGAGCTGTCAGCACAGAGCCCAATGTGGGGCTCAAACTCACGAACCATGGGATCATGACCTGAGCCATAGTTGGACGCTTAACCGACTGAGCCACTCAGGGGCCCCATCTGTAATGTGTTCTTAATACACATCCTATGTCAGATGCATTTGTATCAGTGTTATCTATTATAGGCTAAAAAATCTCAGGTGCCCTTCAGAAGGGAGGAGTTTTAATAGCCAATGTCTTGAGCCTTGGGTCTGCATTACACCCACCCGGGGTGATTTGTTTATTCAAACATGGATGTTGCCCCTGAAGGTTCCTACTCAATAGATGTGGGGTGGGTCTGGGGTGTGTGGGTGGCTCAGTCAGTGAAGCATCCGACTTGGACTGAGGTCATGATCTCATGGTTTGTGAGTTCGATTGCCATGTCAGGCTCAGAACCTGGAGCCTGCTTCGGATTCTGTGTCTTCCTCTCCCTCTCTCTGCCCCTCCCCTTCTTGTGCTCTGTCTCTCTCTCTCTCTCTCAAAAGTAAATAAACATTAAAAAATTAAAAAAAAAAGATGTGAAGTGGGCCTTACCACTAATTCTGATGCACAAGTAAGAGTTGAGAGGCACTCTTTTTAATATTATGTCAAGTCCTATCCATAGTACCCAGCATACTGACCCTCAAAAACTCTTTCTGTAACTGGTGAACTGGTTTGAGATTGAGCCTCACTTGAGGGGTCACAGGCAGTCCTTGCACAAGTAAGTCCAATGATTCTAAGGAAATACGATGCTGACAAATCCACAGATGAGCT
Organism: Prionailurus viverrinus; assembly: GCF_022837055.1. Taxonomy (NCBI): domain Eukaryota; kingdom Metazoa; phylum Chordata; class Mammalia; order Carnivora; family Felidae; genus Prionailurus; species Prionailurus viverrinus. The sequence continues at coordinate 134,344,388 of NC_062568.1, forward strand.
TGACCTGTGTCCCTTGAGCCCACCAGATTATTGATTTAACCAGGACAGGCCCAACCTCTTTTATAACTAAAAAAACTTTTGTGGGGCACCTGGCTGGCTCAGTGGGTGGAGCATGCAACTCTTGATCTCAGGGTTGTAAGTTCGAGCCCCATTTTAGGTATGGAGATTACTTTAAAAGAAATAAAATAAAATCTTAAAAAAAATTTTTTGTATGTAAAGATTCTAGTTGCTAACAATCTAAGAAAGAATATGCCTCTGTTGTCATAAAACACTCTTTATATTTATGGAGTTCTTTTCCTTGACTTAAAAATGGGGAAATAACCATCTATTCCAATAAGCGCTTCACATATAAGATCCCAGAGCTGAGTTTTATGATGCAGTAAGTTAAAATTCCTGAAGATTTGCGGGTAATGTAATGGAAGTCAGTGTTATATTTTCTTGGTATAAACCATTTCCACGCTTGGTAGCTCCAACAACGGCGATTAGTTTGCGGCAATCCTAAAGCTGCAAGAATTAACTGGATTTAGACGATGGGGCCTGAAGGCCAGCCCTGGTACCCTAGAGGAAGAAGGACCTGTCTTCCTGATCTCCGTGGTGCTTCACAAATGCTAGGTGTGTCAGAATTGCCTGGAAAGCTTGTTAAACATGTAGATTCCTAGACCTCACCTCCAGAGATTTTGATCGAGTAGCTCAGCCACAAAGCCTAGGAATCAGCAGGTTTAACAGCCACGCCAGGTTGACTCTGATACAGGGGAGGTGATACCTACAGAAATATCATGCTGGGTTGTGCTTTATTTATTTATTTATTTTTTCACTTCCAGTGTCTGAAGGAAACTAATGAAAGAGCTTAACAACCTCAGCTATCATGGGGTTTTCCCATGCTAGGCATGTAGTAAACTGTTTTTATGACCTGTTTTCTAACAAGTGTATTTATACGTCAAAGAACCTCTTCTGCCCCTTGGAGGCATTTATTCCTGGTTGAAATTCAGTCTTGGAGCCAATGTTTTCAAACCCAATGAATTAAACTGTCTCACCAAAGTTACTGGGAGTGTTTTTACAAGTGCTACCCTTTAATCTGAATGAAAATAAAATAGAGACTCCACTAAAACAACTTCAAATGCAATGCATGATCTAACCAAAAGAGGATACTGCTAAGTAATCTGACAACACGACTAGTTCTCTGTAGTGGGAAGTAGATGGTAAGCAGTGTTGCAAAAGGGCTCGACTGGTTCAGGCTGTGAGGCCATTGTGGGAAGAGAGGAGAGATGAGAAGGACATTTCTCACTGCTTTAGTACCACTGAGATCTTCCCTAGTTTGGACTGAGGTAGTGGGAGAAGGACCTGAGGTGAGTCCCTTCCCCCGTCTGCTGTTTTCTCACCATTTTCCTCTTCTGTCCCTTGCTCTCCTATTTTGGTTTCCCTTACTTTTTCTCAGAGGTATAGTGAAGCTGGGGACCCAAGTAGAGCCCTTTGAAGGGGGCCACTTGACCTTTGAAAAACATGGCGATGATACATTTTCCTGCAGACTGTCAGTCAGAGGTCTCATCCTCACAATTGAAAGGGCGCAACAGTTTGTAAAACCAATCCATCTTTTCCTCCTTTTCGATGCTCACGGTAGTAAAGTCTATCGTGAGGATTTCTGAAATGGGGAGGAAATAGGAAATTAGTATCCTGAAACTGATTTGGAACCTTAGACAAGCCGCCATTGTGCGGATGAGTCACCAAAAGGTCTGGGAGCTCTTTGCCATCTATCAACGCAGAAGGAGGTTAGAATGGAAATCAGCGAAAAACAAATGACTCAGTTTTCCTTTTTAGAAAATGCTCAGTTCCAGTGGCCTGATTTCCCCATTTAAATAAAAAGGATGAAACCATGGCCAGCCAATGGCAGTCCAGGCTGGACTGTTAGGGACAGCTTCCTACATTGGTGTCAGTCAAAAAAGTGAGGTTTCCCACTCACTAGTGCTCTAGGAAACTTTTTGCAGAAGCTTATGACATTATGTACCAGGAAGAGGAGATGTAAGTCAAAGGAAGATTCAACCATGTATTTATTTCCTGCTTTGTCAGAGACTCATGTGATTGGAAAGAATGAGAAGGCCTGTGTTTCCGTCCCAACTTTTCTATTTACACGCTATGTGACTTTGGCAGGTCGTACAACCTTTTTGACAGTGTTTTCTCTTCTGTGAAGTGAGAATAATATCTGCATCACAGGGCAGTTGTGAAGGGCAAGTGAGATAGTATACCTGAGTTAGTGCACATTTTTAAGCCCTAAAAAATGTAAAGTATCTTTGCTGCTGTGAAGGTATTTGGAGGGATGGCAATGGCCTTGGGTCACAGAAATGAGGTGAGAGAGAGGGAGTGCACTATTACTGCTTTGAGGGGAAATGGTAAATGTTTGAATGGACATCCCTATTATCATATTTCATATATCTGAAGATGGGCCTTCCTTATAAAAACTCAATCATGACCATCACTGATTTCAAAATGTTAGGTAACAAATGTGTCAACAGTAGACATTTCTGATTAAAGAATAATAGCCATCATTTAATGCTCCCTTTAGACTCAGCATAGTAATACGCTCTTTTTCAGATGATCTCATTTAATCATAGCCCTGTGATGTGGAAGTTCTCAACAGCCACTATCAACAACCCCGTGCATTGAGTATTATATAGTATTTATCATATAGTATGTATCATATAGTATTATTATTCCCACTTTAAACATGATGAAACTCATCAAAATTAAACTGTTAAAAACTTTCCCAGAGTCATACACCTACTAGGCAGTGGAGCAGAGTTTCAAACCCAAGTGTGTCTGACTCAGAAACATGTGTCCTTAACCACCAAAATCTTGAAGAGAATAGAAGCCACATTGTTTTCCACTGAATTGGAACAAAAGTCCTGTCTCTGTGACAAGCTGACCTTTACTTAAGTTCCTGTTTTTGAAATAGGTGAATGGTGATGAGAGTAGTGTAAACACACACACACACACACACACACACACACACACACACACACACATGCACACACGTGCACACACATGCACACTCCCCTGCCTCACACCCGGCCCCTGTCAACCATGATTTGCTAAGAAGTTGCTATAACTGATGAAATCAGAAAGCTTAGGCTTTTACTACTCCTGCCTTAGTACTGACAGCTATGTGTCTTTGAGTAAGGAATTTAAATTCTGAGCCTTGATTTCTTCTATGAGCGGAAGTCCAAATGTTTATCCAGCCCACCTCACTGGGTGAGGTTCAAATGACATGGTGCACACGAAAGTGTTTATAGATACTAAAGAAAAGGGAGGGCTTTATTAAGAATCTCTTCCAGGGATGGGGCGTCTGGGTGGCTCAGTTGGTTGAGCGTCTGACTTTGGCTCAGGTCATGATCCTGCGGTTCATGAGTTCGAGCCCCACATTGGGCTCTCTGCTGTTAGTGCGGAGCCCGCGTCAGATCCTCTGTCCCCCTGTCTCTCTCTGCTCTCCCCTGCTCGCTCTCTCTCAAAAATAAATAAACATTAAAAAAAAATGTCTTCCAGGGCATGTTAGTGGCTCAGTCAATTAAGCATCTGACTCCTTGATTTCTGCTCAGTTCATGATCTCCCAATTTGTGAGACCAGGGATCAAACCCCATGTCGGGCTCTGCTTGGGATTCTCTTTCTCCTTTCTGGCCCTATCCACCCACTTGTACTCTCTTTCTCTCTCTCAAAATAAAGAAATAAACATTTAAAAAGAAAGAAAGGAAGAAAGAATCTCTTCCACCAGAAAGAGGTTGGGAGATGGTTTGGCAAGTAGTACAGAAAAATAAAAATAACCATTAACCCCCTGCCTGTAATAGTCACTCTTCTCATGATGTATTTGCTCATCTAAAGAAGTGTCTTTCAAATCCTGGTGTACCTACTGGTGGCACACGACATTATTTAAAGGGGTATATGAAAAATTATTTTCAGAGTTTTATGCTCTAAAGTACTATAGGAAAATATACAAAACCTGTGATTTCCCTGATGATTGTTGAGGATTCGGCTAAGCATAAAAATTGAGTCAATTTAAAGTTGACTAAGTATTATCAAGTACAGGTGTCCCATGGATCTGGCAAGCATAGTAAAAGTAGAAGGCAAGTGCCTTTAGGAGACACTGAGAAACACTTGCTCCATTTGGAAACAGACTAATCTTGGAGGAGTTGGTCAGGGTTCTCTCGGCTTTATCTCTGTTGATCTCCTCACGTCTTCAACAGCAGTCATCATGACAGTGAAGAGGCCTGTGGACACTCCTCAAAGTTCATCCCATGCCCAGCTCCCCTGCTCCAGCTGAATGCACTCCACAAGAAAGGCAATTGAAGCCAAAGGGCTCCTTTTTTCCTTCTCTAAGAAATATGCTCTTCACCCTGTGTGTTACCCAGAGGATTCAAACCCCGGATGTGCCTTCTACACAGAGCCTGAGTCTAGTTTAAAAATTTACTTTTGATATCTCAAAAGTCCTGATCCAGCATCTTTCAGAGAGAAAGTCTAAGTGTTCCGGAAAAGGATTAGAACAGTCCTGCTGTGATTAATTCCTCAGTTTAGGCCCTGAGCGTCTGCCATTCTCTAGCTGCAGTTAAGCTACTAAAGGTTGAAAGCCAGTGATAACTATTTTACTGCAAGGTTTTGTCTTTGATGACAGGACTTTCACTTAAGATGGCTTCTCCAGGCCTTTCTGAGAAACCAGTATTGACCTGATGTGGCCTCTTAAAAAGCAACACAGTTTTCTGTATTAAGGGACTTCAGTGGACCATATCCAATCTTTCTCCAAATATAATCTAACTGCTCAGACAGTGGTTGAAAGAAAAATAAAGAAGCATCATTTATTAAGGAAAAGAAATCTTCCTGTATTTTCTCAAGGAGCTCCTGGGTTAATGCAGACATTTCCTCTCATCATGTTAATGCTTTTTAAATTTTATTTTTTTATTTTGAGAGAGAGAGATCATGTGCAGGGTAGGGGCAGAGAGAGAGAGAATCCCAAGCAGGCTCCACACTGTCAGTGCAGAGCCCGACGTGGGGCTCGAACTCATGAACCAGAAGATCATGACCTGAGCTGAAATCAAGAGTCGGACGCTTAACCAACTGAGCCACCCAGGTGGCACCACTCTCATCATTTAACAGCAACATCTGGATTTTTAAAACATAGAGAAGGAGGTTTAGAGATTCACCAGCGGTCCACAGCTAAGGGGCAGATCTGTGATCTGAGCCCAGTTCTGTGTGGTTGCAGAGACTATGACTTTCCACCATACCACAGTACTCACACTCAAATCTTTATTAAGCGGTATCGAGGACTAGCACTTTTTAAAATAATTTAATTTCATTAGGGAGTGAAGAGAATCAGAATTTGAAAGCTATGTGTACGGAAACCGCCTGCACACACCATTCATGGGGGCTTCCAGGCTGGTTGCTAAGGGGGACCGCTTGGACCCCAGCGCTGTCATGGCTCTCGGTGTTGCGAAAATGCTGGAGGAGCATCCCCACTGGGGCTGAGCCGGAGAGGAGTCCAGGGCAGGAACAAAAGCTGATGCACCTCTTCCCCGTTCCTCCTTACCCTGCCCACAGGTGTAAGCAGAGAAGGAAGCCGAGGGCCGGGGGGGCTATGAATCATTAAGGAGGGGAGTGCTAGGGCACTGTCTCAAGGGAGAGATTTCCCTCACCCAACAGAGGTTTTCTTCCCCCCCTTTGACGAATTTAGCTGGAGGAATCTGACAACAAACCACGAGATTTCTTTGTTGGGCTGAGCAGGCAGGACCCATGCGAAGTATTTTCCCACGCCACTTCTACCACCTCGCGGAAAACTGCCTGAGTGGTTTCTATTTTCCTTCTGTGTCCCCCCAGCCCGAGGTCAAACAGTAACCGAAAAACGTCATTGCTCTCGGTCACTGTTTGGTTCTGCCACTTAGCGGGAGGACTGAAGTGAGCTCCTCCTGATCAGTCGCCTGTTGGCAAGGTTGCACAGGAGGCAGGCTCTGTACCCACTGTTGAAAGTTAGGCAGACACATGTGGTCCAGTTTGCCTGCCAACCTCCTGATGGAAAGTTCCTGACGGCTTCCTTAACATTGTGAGGAGGCACGCACCTTCCATGCTGCCCACCCCCCCCCACCCCCCCCACCCCCGCTATTGCCATTATTTATCATATGAAATGGATCGCCACAAAGAACTTGTTTTGAATTAGCCCAGGTCCCTGATTTTCAAAAATTATTTTGGCACTGAAATGTCTCTTTCCCTCTCTTTAAGTTTGTCATTGGTTGTGCTGCTTGCCTCTAGCCAGAGCCCTTTGGAATGCCTTACTCTTGAAGCTGAGTGCACGATGCCCTGAGATTGCCGAGTGGCAGGCCTGGCCCCGGGAGTGAGGTTACTCAGGTGTTATCAGACTGTGCACCGCCAGCCGCTCAAAACCCCACTCCAGCTCAGTGTGATAACAGCCCAGACTAATGGTCTGCTATGAAACACTCCCCGGCATCCCCCAAAAGTCTGTTATCTGGCAAGCATTTTGCACTTAATGCCCAGAAAATGTAAAATCTCTGGGCTCTGGTGGGTTCTCTGAATCTCAAGTCAGCAAAATGCTAAGCAGCTTTTGAAGCAAGTGTATAAAACGTGCTTGGAACAGCAGTTTGCCTCCTCACTTTTGTAACAGCTTGACTTTTGTCTTCTGCGAGAGCAATGTTCTTCATGCTGGGGTGTGTGGACCACATACCCTACCTTCTACCTCCCAAAGTCCACAAACACTTCCCAAAGGTACCAGGCAAGAGAGTCGACACAAAGACATTTCTAGACCTTTAATTTCTGTATGAATAATTTCCCCAAAGTCATCTGCCTTTGGAGGTGGGGGTGCCACTAGATGCTTCATGCATTCTAAGGAATGAGGAAAAAGCTGAACCAACTCCAGAGATCTGAGCGGGCTGGGTCTCCAGGAAAAAGAGAAACACAGGGAACCCCCAGGGGGACCTGTGGGGGAGGCAGCATAGATGGAGAAGGAGAATGAGATCCAGAAACTAGGACCTTGTCTTCCAAGGGACAGCAGACCTTTAAAAGGGACCAGTTCTCTTGGAGCAGAATTAACTGTAACTGGAAAAAGAATCTCCGGAGAAAACATTTCCGTTGGTGCTGATTATTGGTTTAAACTGCTAAGCTGAACTGAATAACAAGATTGTACCTGTGATTTGCCAGCTAATTAGATAAATATAATACCCAGTGTGTGTTGGGGGCAGGAGGGGCATTGTCTATGGTGGGAGAGGGATTGTCTATGAATAATTTGGCTCCTGAGATCTCTACATATTGTCTATTAAATCGCTCTCCTGTAACATACCCTCCCTGTAAATTTGTGTGTTTGTTACAATTTATAATTCACAAAGTGTTTTCACATTATCCCACTTAATCTCCCTATTCTTCTTATGCCACATTGAAGACAAGAGCCACTAGGATGAGCTCCCTCAACTCTCCGTCTGGGCTTCCTGAATGAATTCTGCACCTGCACCTCCCTGGCCTCCTTCCCTGTGGTGTCCATGGAATGCAAAGTGCCCCTTCCCCTGCCCAAGGCTAATTCCACCTCCTCCCCTTCCTGGGGACCCCATCAATCATCCACCACTAACTTTAGCATCTTTCTTTCAACTAGCTCTTTCCCACACACTAACATGGCCAAATCTCTCCTGTCTTCAGGGAAACGAAGACCCGGTTGACCTGATGTTGCCTCTAGCTACTGTCTCCATCATCTGCCTGCACAGTCTAGCTACGTGACAGCAGCTGCACTCTCCTGTCTCAGTCTTCAGCCCGCTGCTTCTGGTTTCTGCCATTCTTACAGAATGGCTTTGAAGTCATCAAATCCAGTGACCTTTATGCTACCCACTCTCCTTGAGCCATTTGGTACTGTGGAACAATTCCTCCTTCTTGAAACATCCCCTTTCCATGACTTCAAGGTTACCCCTCTTTCCAGACTTTTCCCCATCATCTCTAGCTCTTCCGGCTCAGGCTCCTTCACTGCATTCTCTTCTTTCACCTGCTCTTTAAAAAACTACGATTATTAAAGTCTGACATACATACAGAGAAGTGTACAAATCCTGACTTTACAGACCAATTTTTACCAGCTGAACATACCCAAGTAACTGACACATAGATCAAAAAAAAAAAAACTGTTTCCAGCACCCCCAGAAATACCCCTTGCACCCTCTTACAGCCGCCCCGCCCACCTAAAGAGTGACCATCATCTAGACTTTGAACATCAGAGATGTGTTTTGCCTGTGTTTGAACTTTATATAAATGTGGACTAACATGTTTTGTGTCAGGCTTTTTTTGCTCAGCATCTGGATGGGAGAACTGTCCATATATTTTTTTTTTGTAGGTGCACTTTGTTCATGCTTACTGCTGTAGGAGCTTTGACAGAGAGAATACTCCACAGTTCATGTATCTGTTCTTCTGTGATGGGCATTTGGTGAGTATCCACACGTTGCTGTTAGAAGGTGTGCCATGATAAAACCCTCAGTGCCTGCTTTTTAAACAGTGAGCTCTCTAGATTTCCGTTCAAGACCTCTCTTTTTACGTGGTGTACAGAGTGGCTCTGGAATATTTGGGGAGGCAGAGATTGCTTAAACATGAGAGCCGTGCCTCCTCTCACTAAGTAAGATAGAAGCTTGTGGACATGTTTCAGGTGAATATGTTTTCAAATAGTACTATTTTTACACACTAAAATGTAATATCTATATGCCAGTTGAACAATAATAACAACGTGAAGTCCAAAATTCTTACAGGAAAGACTAAATTAGTGCCAGCTATGTGCAAGATTCTCATAGTAGAGATTAAATTAGTAAAATATAATTTATTTCTCAGTGTATAGAGCCTATGATTCCATAATACCACTGAATGCTTAAGTTCTATTAGTTTGGTATTAATTTCTACTCCACACTAATTAGTGACGGGACCTGGTTCTCTTTTATGACACTATGTAAATGTCCCTAGCAAGGCAAAGTAGAAAATGGGCATACCATTCTTGCTGCAGTGAGCGGCCACCTCAAAAGGATAGCTCCAAGCCCCTAAATTCATTAATGAGACCATATCAAGTAAGAGTCAAGACTGATTAATACATAAAATCAAGGTGTAGATATTTTAGGTAAAAGCAAAGTTCTGGGATTATACTCATATCAAGTCTATAAAGACATTTTTTTAATGCTTATTTATTTTTGAGAGAGACAGAGCAAGAGTGGGGGAGGGGCAGGGAGAGAGGGAGACACAGAATCGGAAGCAGGTTCCAGGCTCTCAGCTGTCAGCACAGAGCCTGACATGGGGCTTGAACTCGTGAACTGCGAGATCATGACCTGAGCCGAAGTCGGACGCTCAACCGACTAAGCCACCCAGGTGCCCCTAAAGACATTTTTTAATGTATTTTGCTATTAATAAGAAACTATTTTTATTTTTAATCATTCTCAAAAAAAATGTAAATCCAAATCTAGAAATTAGTTAGTACTGGCATGTAATAGATATTCATTTTATGCTATCCTGAGGACTCAGGGAAACATGCACTACCTCCATTCTCATGATTTCTAACTTTTTCTCCTCCAAAGATATTTTTAAATATGGAAGTTTTAGAGATTATTTTTCTAGAGAAATTCCTCTACTCTGTGCCAAATGGTTTTGAAATATTCATCATTTCTCTCTGACGATGAACTATGTGGTATTGCTTCTACTTTGAAAAACAAAGGAAAAATGTGTTTACAGTTTCACTTTGAGACTCTCTAGAGAGAATTCTTGTAACGGTGAATGGTAAATACATTTTAAACAAAAAGTTGGTTCAAAACTAGAAACAAATAGCAATACCCCACTTGATTCATGGGCCACCAAAGTGTTTGGAGAATCAGTTGATAGAATTTTCAGTGTTTTGATCAACTATGAAAGTGGGTTAGTCCCAGCTGATAATGTATCATGACTGGTGTGTTTTGAACCTGCCACGCATATTCCCACTTGTGAAGCCTTCACGTTGCTCAGCAGGTTTTGAATAATTGTCAGCCTTTTCCTAATAGATACAGGAACTGACAATATTGATTATTTTGGAGTTCTTTGGCTTCCTTAAAAGATACTCATGAAGTCTAGTTCTTCTCTTTTGAACGACTGCAACTCTATTGAGTTTTCTATTTGCGTTGCTGTTGCAATCATGTGCCTACCCAGGAATTGTATTCAGATACATTCCAATGGGCTGCGGATAAATTCTTTGACCCATTGTCAGTCTGTCCAGGTCAGATCCCCTTGTTGATTAAGGTAACTCACAATAAATAAATAGGCAGGAACCTTTCTGGCTGCAATTGATAGGAGCGAAATGAGCTAATTTAGGCAAAAGGGGATTTTACTGGAGGGATTGGGGTGTCTTACAGCTAAATAGCCTGAAAGAGAAGCTAGGGAGCAGCTGTGTCCCAAGGACAACTGGAAACAGGGACGCAGCTGGGACTCATGCCCTCCGCCTTGCCTCTCTATGCGCTCCCTTCATTCCCTTTTGCTGCAGATCGAATTTCTCCAGCCATGGGGTACACAGCCTCTGGGCTCTGCCGACCCATATGGCTCACCTCTCTGGTGAGCTGAAGGCCCCTTCGTGAAAAGAAAAAGACACTCCTTTTCCCTGAATGCAGCCCTCTACCAGGTCCCAAGGCTCGGTCAGCACAAACAAGTGAGATTTCAGCCCAAACTCAGCTCTTGGCCTGGGCGCCGTTGCCTGGGGTACAAAATGAATCTAGTTCCCCAGCACGGATCTAATTTCTCATAGCCTCTATATTTTTGTGATGTGTTTATGCTTCCCTTGAAGTCCCCCACCTCCTTTTGCTCAGTGCCCAGCCATTCCTATCTTTAGGTGTCTCTTCCCTTCCTAAGATGGGGGCAACAGAGTGGCAGCCTGCTTTCCTCAACAAAGGGCTTACGTGAATTAAAAGGGATTATGCTTTGAAGGGGGAAACTAGCCTCTAATCACCCAGAGAAGGACACAGTGGCCCGAGACAGAGGTGCTCTGAGCGGTGTTGTATGTCCGTTGCTGTCCCTCCATAAACCGAGGGCTTGGAGTGATCTCCTGTTCGTGTGGCCACCACCATGGGCTTTGTGAGACAGATCCAGCTTTTGCTCTGGAAGAACTGGACCCTGAGGAAAAGGCAAAAGGTAAGAAGGGCAGTCTGTGGTCTCAAAGTGAGGTGGAGAGCAAAGACACGGTGGAGAGGGTGAGGTGGGGGTGGGGTGGGGAAGGTGAGAGGTCGGTGGGCTCCTTGCCATTTAGCACGGAAGTAACAGCTGGCTGCTCTGTGAACCTCTCTGACAAGCGTCCTTCAAAGGAAGACATGTTTCTTTGTCCAGAGATGGGCCCTTTCCTCCTGCAGCCCAGCACGGCCAATTGTAGTCTTCTTTTGCCCTCCCTGCATGTGAATCCTTGGCCTGCCCATCCCTTCCCCCACCCCCTGGTGTTGAAACCTGCCATTCCAGTCCACAAGCCCTTTGAGCATCCATACTCTGCTGTGTGGGAAGATCCTAAGCCCTGAAGAACAGGCTCAAAGGAAAACAACACTCCAAGAGCTTTCCAGACCAATGATACTGTATTTCATTGATTCTATGAGTTACACTGGCTTTTCACACTTTCACATTTCTGACATTGGGTGCAGCGTATGGTCAACCGGCACCTTAACTGGACACATTTGTTTCTCAGTGTGCAAGAAGTAACATTGCGCCTTACAATTGATGGTGACTTAGATTCAATGAGATACAACTGCTTATCACCCAGCCCGGATTTTCACTGAGCCCTTTCAGTGAAAGGGGCTGATACGGGGCTGGGCTGGACCAGGGATGTAAAAGAAAAAGACACAGATTATACCCTGGACTCACTTCCAGTCTGGCTGGGGAAACCTGAAGGGTGTTTTGAGACCAAGAGCAATAAAAGGTGGGACAGGCCAGATATCCCCTGAGAAGTGTAGGCAAGAGCCACAGGGGATCAGAGGACCCCAAGGGTATACATGCAAATGCCAACTGGTTTCTAATTTTTTTTCTGGAAAGGGGTGAAGTAAATAGGTAACTATAAAGAAATATGCACTTTGCTATATCCTTGCAGTCTTGGAAACGTCAAATGACTAAAGATGCTGGAGGAGGAAGGAAGAAGGAAGGACCCAGGGGTGGATAGAGCTGAGATTAGACAGACTGGAGGCAGGCAAGGCAGGGAGACTTTGGAAGGAGGACGGGGAGGAAGAAGAGAATGGATTTGTTCCAAGCCTCGATTTGAGATGGGTATATGCAGGCGGGACAGGGTTTTCCTGGGTGTTGGAAAAAATGTTAGGGAAGAAGGGGGCCATCTGGTAGAACATCTGAAGACCTGTGATTGTCTCGGTCAGGGTTCAGTCAGAGAAAATCTGGAATGTAAAAAGGTGTTAGCTAAGTACAAAGCTGCTCCCCACGTGGGTGGAAGAGAGCAAGGTATCATAGAGGCAGCAATTGCAGGACACAGCTCCCACCCCCAGTGCTGAGGGAACCAAAGGAAGGACGTGGAATCGGTAGCACTTGGAAACACTGAGAAGATGTTGGCAGAGCTGTAACTCAGACCTGCGAGGAAGGGGCACAATGAGGCTGCTCCTTCCTGCCCAGAGGAACCCTGGCTGGTGGGTGGGTTTGGAGCAGAGGGACAATAGCTTAATAACTAGCCCAAAGGGAGCAAGCAGCAAAGGAGACAGTCCAACCATGTGCACAGGTGGTCGGTCCTTTCTGCCATGTGTGGCTTGGATAGGACTTAGGGAGGCTGCAGAGGGAAGCCAAGTTAGGATCCCCTCATATTTGGGAAACACCACTCTTCTCAGGCTGCTTTCCTTTGTCAAAGCAACTCTGATTTTCCAAAGTGTTGGAGTCAGTTGTTGCCCTCAGGAGCCAAGTGCTAACAGTAATCAGAGACTCAGTCCCTGGCTTCCAAGAACTTCCCTTCCAGAATGAAAACAGACAAAAGTTAAGCAAGATTCACTATTTTTTTTAGATTTTTTTTAACCTTTATTTATTATTGAGAGACAGAGAGACAGACCGTGAACTGGGGAGGGGCAGAGAGAGAGGGAGACATAGAATCTGAAGCAGGCTCCAGGCTCTGAGCTGTCAGCACAGAGCCCGACGTGGGGCTTGAACTCATGAACCTCGAGATCATGACCTGAGCCAAAGTTGGATGCTTAACCGGCTGAACCACCCAGGCGCCCCAAGACTCACTATTTTTTTAAGTTTATTTATTTTTTTTGATAGAGTGCACACTAGTGAGGGAGGGGCAGAGACAGAGAGGGAGACAAAGAATCACAAGCAGGCTCCTCACTGCCAGCGCAGAGCCTAATGCAGGGCTGGAACACATGAAACATGAGATCATGACCTGAGCTGAAATGGAGAGTCAGACGCTTAACTGACTGAGCCACCCAGGTGCCCCAAACAAGATTCACTATTAAATCCATTTATTTATTAATGTGTTCCTTGAATCAACCAGTACTTATTAATCAGTAGGCACTGTGCCAGGTGCTGGGTACACAATGGCAAACAAGACAAGCATGGTCTTTGTCCACAAGATGTTCACCATCTGTGGAATGCCAAGGAAAACCCAATCAGCAACTGTTTTCTTTATCTCGTTTCCTGAAGAAATTAAGAATATCACTTAATTCTACTCGCAATGTGCTCTTTGTGGCCTTCAGACAATATGCTTGAGGACTTTACCTGCTGAAATGATTCTATTTCTGTGTCAGGCATGCTGCTATTACAGAGAACGACCCTATTTTTAAAGACGGGATTTGGCTCAGAGTCCCTCACAACCTCCGCTCCCTATCCCTGATGTTGGTGGGTGTCCCCTGCTCGGGGACTCTGTCTTTCTCATGGTGTTCTCCACAGAGGAACACCTGGCCAGCCTCTCTGTGGTGAGATAGGACCAGCTGGGCTGAGAACCTGGGCTGGGGGAATCTCCTAAGACTAGACCCAGTCTGGGCTGACATTCATTTGGTGTCATCCCGATGGCCTGGAATTTGAGATCTCTGCCTGGTATGCCTCCAGCCGACTTCCCCACTGCTACCATATTCCAGGAATTTCCAGGATGTCTGAGGAAGATGGGGGCATCTTCCACAGCCCCCTGCAGCCCTGACAGGGGTCTGTGGCTCCTTCCCTAAGCTTTTGGTTCTTCTGGAAGCTTTTGCCTCTACAAATAGTGACTGTAAGGAAAGTACAACACACCTAGCCCACAACTCAGCTCCCAGGTTTTTACTTGCTCAAACGTCCGTGGTCTTTGGGTGTTTACTATTGTGAGCAACAGCAAAACAGATATCAAATGTCCCCATTCCTCTTCTCCCAACCCCAGACGGAAGAAGATGAAAATCTTTAGATCCGGGCATTCCTCCCACCCCTTTTTAAAAATTTTCTTCCTCCGTTAACATGTATCAAGTATTACCAAGTGCCTGGCACTGTAGTGTCACCTCAGCTCCATGGGAGAGATACCACTGGTGTCTCCACAGGTACTGCTGAGGTCAATGAGGCCTCAGAGGTTAGTGACGGGTAGGACTGGTCCTGGGACTTCAGGACAGGCAGATATGGCCGTGACCCCACACTGTGGTCATGGAGACCACAAAGATAGGGTGGCCATCTAATTTATTATCCAAACTGGGGCAGTTCTGAAAGTGAAAGGAGGTACTAGGAGCAATGGCACCAGGGCAATAAATGGAAACTAACACTTAACCTAGCAAACTGGGCTGTATGATCACCCTATACATCCAGCACAGCCCAGTGAGTCAGACACAGCCCCTGCTCTCATGGAATTTGGAGCCCAGTGGGAGCTCACACCTGCACAAAACTACCGACAGAATAGTGCACGCAACAGTGGAGTAGAAGGAAGCGTGGGGTGGGAGGTGAGGATGAGCTCTGGGCGCTCAGAAGAGAAATGGGGTTTGGAGAGCGTGAGAGAAGACTTCTCAAGGCTGGCCCTAGAACATGCACTTCCAATGACGAGAGCTCTCCCCACTGCCCCGGACAAATAAACACCCGCCCGTATCTGCTACGGGCCAGGCACTGTGCCAGGTTTATAAAGATCACTGGGTGTGTCTCCTGCCCCTGAGAGCTCCCGGTGCAAGGCCTCCTTGGTGTCCTCCCCTTGTCCCAGCTTCCATGTCAGAGCAGGATGTTTGGGGAGGCCTGAGGACTCATGAGAGTAGGGGGGTTATTATGACCTGGGCACCTGCTAGGCCTGTGGCCTTTGGTTCCAGGCCCAGCAATAGGCAAGGAGAACCTGGCAGGTGCAGGGAGGGTAGGCAGCCCGCTGCAAGCCTGCCCAGGTCCCAGGGTGGATTCATCCAGGCTAAGAATCCTGGCTGGGTTGTTGGTGCAGAAGGGAGAATCAAGCAGTTCATTTCAAGCCTTGGCTACCCACCTTTAAATTGGAAACAGACTAGGAGGGAAGGAAATCTAGCTGGCGGAGTTTTAAAACAACAAGCACAATTCTGCCCTTCCTTGCAACCCCTCCTCCCCCATGTAGACTGAGCTATAAAGAGAGGGGGAGGGGAAGAAAAAAAAAAGGAGAGAAAGAGAGAGAGAACAAGGAAATACCAGTTAGGGGAAAAAAAAAAAAAATTTCCACCGGCCCCTTCTGAGCCTTGGCTGGGCTTAATTAAAGTTACAGACATGTTTAAAGGGAAAGGGTGGGGGGAGTCAGAGCCGCCTTCAAAACATGTTTTTAATTACGCTGTGGAATTTCTCCCTGGGGTATGCCTGCGCACAGTTGAGCATCAAGGACAAGGATGCCGCTTTGGGGTGGGGATGCTGAGCATGACTGGGGCGGGGACCATGGGGAGAGGTTGTTGTGAGGACCTGCCCGTCTGGAAAAGAATTGCCAGTGGTCTTTGTGCAGGAGGGAGTGTGAAATGCGGCCCCTCCAAGACAAACGTCGCAGAGTTAGAACAATAGCACTGACCTCTCAACAGACGTTTTTCATTTACCAAGCACTACCTGTGCTGGTGGTTCTCAGACCCAGCTGCACAATTGGAATTACCTGAGAAGTGTTAAAAACAAACAAACAAAAACCAACCTGATGTCCGGTGTAATTGATGTGGGGCACAGCCTGAGCTCCCCACCTGATTCCAGCTGGCAGCCACCTGGGACCTGCCTTGAAAGAAGGTGGTCAAGAGGGGGTGGGGGGCAGACAACAGCAGCCCTAACTCAGAGATACGGTGGAGAGGAACACCTGCAGAGCCACACTAGTCCTAGGCCAGGCAAAGAATGAAGGAGGAAAAGGAGAATTCTGATCTGGTCTCCCACTTGGGGTGGGGGTGGGGGGATGGGGGACTTCAAATCACAATGTCCTGCAAAGACCGGATACTTCAAAAATACAAGAAGGAGTGAGTGAGGAGAGGAGAGAACGTGTGTGACAAACACTGGAAGGGTTGTGTGTGTGTGCTAGCTTGGGTTCGGGAATTTTATCCACGGACAGGTAGGCCAGGCTGGCCCATCCCTCCCCTGGTGCAAGCCTCTCCTAAGAGATGGAGCAGGGGACAGTGGGTGGTCAGTAACTCAAGAAGCCCATGTTTCCAAACCAGCAAATGAACAGTTCTGAATCCAGAAAGGGAGAAAGAGAGGGAACCTGAATGTGAGTGGAGGGCAGACCTAAGACCTCACAGGTAAAAAGTAAATGAGATCTCTTTGCTCTTTAGCCTTTATAATGTGTTGTGACCTACAGCGTCCCTGTGATCTCTGTGAAAGTGAGGGTCAATAATAAATGATACGTGTCTATTGAATGTTACCTTGTACCCGATTCTGCTCTAGGTGTTTCACATTCACTTCCTCCTCTCATCCACTCTGGGCGGGGGGGTGGGGAGGCCCTGGTATCAGCCTCCATTTTACAGATGAAGTCCTGAGACATGGAGAGATTGAATGGGTTACCCAAAGTCATACAGCTAATAGGGAGCAGAGCTGGATAAAAACCTCAATACTGACACTCTCAACTCTTAGTGTATGCTGAAGGACGAAACGGTCTCATTTCACAGATGAGAAAACTGAGATTCAGTGATGAAACAAGCCCCAAAGTGATTCTTATCCCAGATCTTCCCATTCCCAAATGTCTCACATACCAGACTACTCCGGATAGACATTGCTACGTGGAAGGAAGCTGACTGACTTGGAAGAAAGCCAAGGTTGCAAGCAATTGTCTTAAGGGGAAGAGTCTGATGTGTGGAATCTGGGCTAGTTGTCACGCTTCCTTGGTGAAGACACCAGGAACAACTTCCGGTTTCATTGCTTGTACTTGTCACTCACATGGTTATCTTGCCAGACTTGCTTCCTGATCTTACTCATTGACAGAAGGACCTAGGATAGAAGGCATGGAGCCAGTGTACAGAACATGCCTCGGGGGGTGCAGTTTGTTAAATCTGCAAAGTGTTGGTGACTTGAGCCTCTGTGTCACCTCCACCTCCTCCAGGAACCTCCTAGACCAGTCTCAGCAAAGGTTCGTTCATTCCATACTTATGGGGCACCTATTATGAAGCTGGCCCTGTGTTGGGTGTGGAATCAAAGTAGTGACAAGGATAGACATGACCCCTGCCCTTAGGAAGCTCGCAACCAGTGAGGGTTCCATTTCCATGAAGGAGTAAGGACTCTGATTTACAATGAGTGGTAAGGGGAGTGCAGGGTGCTGTGGGAACAGCTGTGCTGGGGAGGGTGTTAACAGTGAGATAGGGTCCCTGGGGAAGAGGCTCAATCCCCTCCTCCTTTGGTTTGCTTGCCCTAGGGGAACTGCCAAAATTCCAATGGTTATCCAATGGGGTCAGTCTTTGTAACACTGGATGGGAATTGGACAATTTCGATGCTTTGCCATCTTATAGAAAAATGTGTATGGGGAGCCCTGAAAAGTGAGTGTCTTAAGGAAAATTTATATCATATATAATAATATTTTAGTGTGTTTCCTCTAACATATCTTCCCTAGACATATTTTGAATAAAACATTGAGTAAAAAGTTACAACCTTGAGGCACCTGGGTGGCTCAATTGGTTGAGCATCTGACTCTTGATTTCGGTTCAGGTCATGATCTCAGGGTTCATGAGACAGAACTCCAAGTCAGGTTCTGGGCTCTGCACAAACCACAGAACCTGCTTGGGATTCTCCCTCTCCCTCTCTCTCTGCCCCCCACCACTTGTGGGCCCATGCACACCCAAGTGCACTCTCTCTCTCAAAATAAACTTAAAAAAATAAGTTCCAACTGCAACCACCTGCCCTATGCATGTTTTGTTTTTTCTTCAATGCATTATCCTTTCCCCTGCACTGATTTATGTTACAATTTGCAATAGTTCCATAGCCAGCATACTCTACTAGCAGGAAAGGAACAAATATTCACTGAGTACCTGCTGTGGTGTCTATCACTTTGCTGAGCACTTATGTACATTTCTTTGAAAGGAACGGCAAACGGTCAGGGCACTTGGGTGGCTCAGTTGGTTAAGTGTCCAATTCTTGGTTTCAGCTCAGGTCATCATGTCATGGTTTATGAGTTTGAGCCCTGAGTTGGGCTCCACACGCTGCTAGTGTGGAACCTACTTGGGACTCTCTCTCTCTCTCTCTCTCTGCCCCTCCCTTGGTCTTTCTTGCTCTCTCATTCTCTCTCTCAAAATAAATAAACTTAAAAAAAAAAAGAAGAAGAAGAAAGGAATGACAAAGGGTCAAAGACCATGCAAATGACCCCTAGCTGATCTATATATATTTAAGTCTCTATTCTTAGCCATCAGCAAAAGTTCTCCTTCAGATCTTAGGAGTTTCCTTCCTAAGGTCTCTGGAGTGGGGGTTGGGTAGAATTGCTATTCCATTTCCCCAATTCACATGCCCCCTCCTCTTCTTCCCTCCCACAATCCCACACCTGCAACAGAATATGACTGTGCAATGCCACAGAATATGGCTGAAACAACCAATTGCTTCTTCCTTTGGAGTCAAGTCCTTAAACTCTAATTGAACCTATATTTTAGTAATGGCTTTCAACCGTGTGTTGTTAGCAGCAGCCAGAATTGTAAAAACTCACAATAGTATGCACTGCTTTCTTCCTTTAAGCAACAAGAAATTGTGGAAGGAAAGATGTCGGTAAACACAGATTTTCATTGACCTTGCTATGGATCACAGTACTTCGGAGTCATTTGCTCATTCATTCAATGACCTCATATGCAAGGTCATTCACTGGCGATACACACGAGGTCTAGTGTGCACTAGAAGAAGGCAGGGCAGTGGAGAAATGCAGAAAGAGCACTGGTTCTGGAGACAGGAGGCTGGATTCTGGTTCAGATGTTGTCACTGCTATTCTGACACTATACACAGGTCACCTGCCCTCTCTGGGCCTCATCTGCAGAATGAGAGGTTATAATGAAATCTTTGCTACCCGAAGCATTATCATTACCTGGGAGCTTGTTAGACATGTGAGATCCCGGTAGGCCTCTACAGAACAGAGTCTGTATTCACATGCACAGTGACATCTGAAAAGTACTGAAGCACCCATCTTGGTCCTTGCTGAAAATCTTTGTTAATGCAGTTTCCTAAAATAGAGGCAGAGCAGAACCCAAATGGACAAAAAGTCTTACTGGTCTAATATGTCAGGATAGAGGTAATGAGGGAGAGGCAACAAAAGGAGGAAGTCCTTTAGGAAATAGACCACAACCAAACCCTATTGCACAGATAGGTGCTGATTTGTGTGTCTTATCTGGGTGTGTTTCCAGTAATGTGTTAGCATCACTCTTCCTTCTTTTTGTTTTGTTTTTCCAGATTCGCTTTGTGGTGGAACTTGTATGGCCTTTATCTTTATTTCTGCTCTTGATCTGGTTAAGGAATGTCAACCCACTCTACAGCCAACATGAATGTAAGCATAATGGAGGGGGGTAGCCCTGGCCAGCCTGGAGGTCCAATCCTTTCATTTAGGAAAGCCTTGGGGGCTAAGGGTGCCAGATTGGATCTACTTATCATTTCATGCCTACAGTGCAAAAAACAGAGATTCATTAGCATCATACAAACTAATATTTTAATCCTACATCTTTGCAAATACTTGTATGTAGTTACTGAAGAATTGTGAAATTAGTTTTTGTTTCTGCCGGTTCTTTTCTTTTTTCCCTATACCTAAACTCTTACTGGTTTTAAAAGCAGATTATAAATGAGTTTATTTTGGAGACCAGTCTAGGGATATGTTATATACGGTGCTAGAGAAAAATGAGAAGGGATGCTGTACAGCCACATGTAGTCATATATTATTTCTTGGATCCCAGAGGTACCTTGGGACATGGAATGAGCCTGTGAGTGCCTCTTTTATACTATGTCATGGTTTCCAGCCAGGATGACATCTTCTCCCTCTGAGCAGCTGACGTGCAGACCTCAGAAGTAATACAAAGCTTCTCAGTCCTCTATTCTTGTTTTTTACTGTATTGTTCATGAGTTTTAAGCCTCAAGTTCTGGGTCAGTTTCCTGTTCATCAAACTCTTGCTTACACCCCAAGGAGCCCATAACCTGCAACCTTCTTGCATGCTTGGGGTAGGTGCTCATAAGAACATAAGGAATAGATGAACCTCCTTTCCTCCTAAAGTGTCAGCAACACTGTGGAGCCATCTCGAGCTAACATCCCTCCACCATCCCTCCTCTGTTCCCCTCCACACTTCCCTCCGTACCTCTACTAGAACATTTGTCTGTCTCCCCACTACACTGGGAGCTTGAAAGGAGACAGCCTGTCTCTGGTACTCAGCATAGGGCCTGACATCTATTAGAGGCTCCTGCTTCTTAAATGTTGATGAATGAAGGAAAACACCAGAGGGGCCAGGATCCTTCCTGCAGAGGCCCCAGCAACTAGAACCAGCATCCCATGTGATTCCCAAAACTAACTCCTTGTCTTCATTTCCTGTCCTCAAGGCCATTTTCCCAACAAGGCGATGCCCTCAGCAGGAATGTTGCCGTGGCTTCAGGGGATGTTCTGCAATGTGAACAATCCTTGTTTTCAAAGTCCCACCCCGGGAGAATCTCCTGGAATTGTGTCAAACTATAACGACTCCATGTAAGTGTTGAGATTCCCCCGAATCTTGAGAGCACTGGTTCTTAACCTGAGGAGCTAACAACCCTTCTGAGAAACAGATGAAAACCCCTATGCCCCCAAAATGGACACACACATAAAATATTACATTGTGCATATGATTTGGGGGGAGTTGTGGACTCCAGGCTAATGACCTCTCATCTGGGGTCTAATTTCAAGTCAAATCACATAGAAAGAGAATCTGCCTTTGGAATTCCCTTTCAGAGCAGGAGGTGGGAGAACATAATGTGAGCATGTCCTATGGACAGAGGCTCAGGAATGCTCACAGGGTTGTCCTTTACCCACTGAGCTGATCTTCAACTTACATCTGAAGGACACCAACAAGGGGTTGTTGGGAAGTGGGCTTCACTATACTTGTATAACAACACAGGTCAGATGGAAAAGGATATTTGGTTACTCCAGTTCTTTTCCTTAGAGGAGCTCTGGATATAATTCCTCTAGGACAAACCTGTATTTTGACTCAAGAAGAGGAGCACTTGGCAAGTCAGCCCAATGCTCAGAGGTAGCCTTCCCCATTGGGAACAAACGATGGCTGTTTTTGCCCTACAATGGCAGAGTAGAGTAGTTGCAACAGAGACTTATGGCCTGTTAGCCTATAATATGTATCTGTTTGCTAATCCCTGGAATATAGGAAGATAGAAGAGGGAACATCTGTTTTCCTAAGAATGTCAGGGAGGTGACATTTTAGTTGGGCTCACGTGGTTGCAAACACCACCTGGAGATTTTAACTTGCAATCTACAACTTCAGCTTGAGTCTCCCTGAGGTACGTGAGAGGAAACACCCACCCATCCATAAAGATCCCATGGGGTTATATGGTGGGATCAGGAGAGTTTTGGAGATGCCTCAGTGGAGGCTAGATGGAGCTTTGGTGGACTGGCACTAGAGGTGTCTATAACCTGAGGGAGTTGGGGAAGAAGGGCTTCAGACTCCAGCTGTACTTGGCATTTGAACCAGGAAATATAGGTTTCATATTTCACACACTTGTTGCAGGTGAAATATTGACTTATTCAAGGTTCTTTTGCTTGCAAGGCACAGAAACCCATTCAAGCAAGCTGAAGCTCTAGAGACAAATATATGATTTGGACACTAGACCTTCTTGCAAAGTCAAGGGAAGCCAAGCAGGCCTCAGGACAAGGACTGGACGGCTGGGGACCAGCTCTCTTCTGTCTGGGCCTACAGGGTTCAGCCCTCTGGCCCTCTCTGGGCATCTACTACATTCGCCTCTCTCCATGGACCAATGTCCCTGCTTCTCAAAGCCCAGGCTGGCTCTGGTTGTCTAGTTCAGAGCACCTTGCCCTGGCCAATCATAAGAGCATCCTTGACTACCATTCAAATTCCTGGGAACATAGCTGATTGGTTCAGCTTCATTTTGCTTGTCCAGTTAGCCATGGGAGAGGGTGTGTGTGTGTGTGTGTGTGTGTGTGCATGTACACATGCAGGGAGGAATTGGAGATTTAGCATGGCTGTCCCTGCCTATGAATGGCTAGAAGGGCAGGTGTCAGAGAAGTGGCAATGGTTGGAAAGAACTTCCAGTAATATCTTCTAATGTCATCCTGCTTAAGGCTTCTCTGGACAGAAGACACACGGAGCATGGGGTTGAGAGGTGACCCAGCCCTGCCAAAACTAGAAAACGAAACAAATTGCTCACCAGCTCTATTAACCTATATGTACAACAAAGTTGAAATGTCCTTTTCTCCTTTGGCCTTCACAGTATGATAAGGATACATAATGTAGTAGCTGGGCCAAACATGTGGTATCTTAAAGAACAGCGAGAAGTGTTATTATTATTATGAAAGTGACAACTATATCTTTCCTGATGAAGCTTTGTCTTTCTTACAGCTTGGCAAGAGTGTTTCGAGATTTTCAAGAACTCCTTATGGATGCACCAGAGAGCCAGCACCTTGGCCATGTTTGGAAAGAACTTCAAACTTTTTCCCAACTCATGGACACCCTCCGGACTCACCCTGAGAGAGTTGCAGGTGTGCTGCTCTTGCGTGTTCTCAACCATCACTTGCCTCATCCATCAGAGAGACAGAAGGCACAGGAAAGAGCAGGGAGATTTGATGGGAAAAGGTACTAGAGGAGGCAGGAAGGAATGGATATAGAGGTGGCATGAAGTTCACCTTGGGGAGGACTCCTCTTTCCATCAGCTTTGAAGTTAGGAAATTGAAGAGGGCAGGAACGTTCTCATTCCAGGTAAGTCTAGAGACAGAAAGGAAAATGCCGAGAGAGGTTGTACTCTGGGAAGTATGGAGCTAGATTAGGTGTGGAAGCAGGAAGAAAGAGGTAAAAGGAAAGGTGTGGAACTGTTTTCATAGAGCACTAGAGAGCAAGCTAGCCAAAGATGTGTGGAAGCAATGTCAAGTAAGGGGCCAGGGAGGTCAGAGTGCATATGTGTATTGTGGCATAAATATATACGATCATTCCATTTCTTCCAGGGATATTCAGCATCCCAGACCCTGAGGCAGAGCAGGTGCATAGGTGGGTGAGACAGGCCTGGGGGGATACAGGGAGGTGCTGCAGAAAGTCCAGGAGGCAAGCGGTTGAAGGCAGTGCCTGGAAGACATGCATCGGGTCCAGGCTGTATAAGGATGGATGATGGGATGCCAGAAGTGCTGAAATGGCTGGGAGGAAATGGGGGTACAAAGGAATAGAGGTCTCCTGAAGTTCCATGATCCTGTTTAAGGACCGGGGAACTGAGCAGGATGGAAGCCTTGGTGACTTCAAAGAGTGAGCTATGTGGATTCAGGATTTCCACAGCAGGCAGGAGCAATGAGAACGAGCCCCTGGGGGTGGCCACGGTGGCTGAAGTAGAGCAGAGGCGAAGGTAGGCGATGGGGAGGTTGAGGGAAAGAGAGGCCAGGCCATTGGGTCACTGAGTTTGTGCAGGCGAATAGAGGAGCCGGGCATCAGGGTAGGAGAGCCACCTGGGCTCAGAAACAGTGAGAGCTGGATATGGCAGAGGCCTGGGCACCAGCTGGAACCCTATCCCCCTTCCCACCTGCCCCCAGGAGAGCAAATGAGCATCAGGGAGGGAGCAAGCCTTGACAGAAATCCAGTCTTGACAGTCCTGCAGGCAGAGAAAAGGCTGCCAGTGCGGGAACTGTTAAGGGATGTGGCTCAGAGGCTGGGAAGGAAGAGGTTTGGAGATGCTGGATCATCCTATGTTCCTGGGATAGGGATGGGGGCAGTGACTCTCGGGATGACCTTAGAGGATGACAGGGACTTGCAAGGGGTCTACCAAGGGGATAGGAGGGGCTAGATAGAACAGCTCCTGCTCAGGGTTCCAAACAAGACGAGCGGGAGAATGGCACACATCAGCCCTCTGGGGCTCCTCACCCATGCAGCTCGACACACAAGTCAGAGTGGGTGGTCACCCCGAGGGCTCCCAGGACTGAGAGAACAGTGACCATACCCTGGGGAGGGCGGTGGAGGGAAGCAGGCGGGCTTCCAGAGCTCAGGACAGTCAGGAGGGGAAAGTTCTTTTAGGAGAATTCCCACTGGGCCACCTTCTCCTTCCTCTGCCTATTGGAGCAATGAAGGACAGGGGCATGTTCAGATGCATGTTAAGATTACTTCATTACATTTTAATTCTTTCAAAAATAGTGACACATGTTCTTTGTGCAGTAACTTTCTACAAACCAGATTATAAACACTACCTTCTTTGCTGCTCTGGATAGAAGAGTTTACTTAGCTCAAGCTAAGTAAGGTGTGAGTAAAATCAACATTTTAATGGTAAGAAAAAAATGGGGAGAGGCAGCAACCAGAGAACATTTTTGCCCAGGATTAAAGAAGCAGATGAGAACATGGGCTGTCCAACCACTGGAGTGATTGTCCACCCCATTCATCCAGTGGGATCTAGAAGGAGGCAGACATTTCATTTCGGTATCTGATTGTCAGATGGAGTCCAGCTGGGAGGAAATGTAAAGGAAGTCATTTCAAACCACAATTTCTCTGTGGTCTTTACAGTGTGTATATGAGAACCAAAGTCACTACTTGCTAACCCCAACACGGGCCTACTTTTGAGTTGGCATACAGGTGGTTCCTTCTGCAGGCCTCCAGGCTGTGAGGGAAATTCTCTAATTGAGAGCAGTTTTGGAGGTCTGGGGAGACAGGGTCAGCCAAGGCTACCCAAAGGAATTTGGGGGCTGGAAGCAAAGATTTCACAGAACCCCTGACCTTGGTGGCCGTGAGAGGGGACCATCCCCAAAGTCTCTGAAGGAATTCTAGGCCAGGGACTGGGGTCCACCATCAGCATGGCAGACTACTTTAGGGTCCATTCTAGGGTCACTTGAGGACCTTGCTCACTGTGAACATTTGTCCTCAACCCAAAGCTCCACTGGAGGGTAAAGCCTTTGAGAGCGAGGTGGGCGGCTGTCGTTGGTATGTGCTTTTGCCTGTCAGTTCCCAGTCACCTGGGAAA
Source organism: Prionailurus viverrinus (assembly GCF_022837055.1). NCBI lineage: Eukaryota > Metazoa > Chordata > Mammalia > Carnivora > Felidae > Prionailurus > Prionailurus viverrinus. The sequence continues at coordinate 134,369,858 of NC_062568.1, forward strand.
GTATGCCGATGGTTGACCCAGGCGGCCTTTTCTTTTCCTAGCAAACCTGTAGTGCAGCATTCTCAGCAGGGGAGGATTAATGGTAAAACACCAGACATGAAGCCCCCTCCCCTCTCACCCCCAAGCAAGCTCTGTGGTCTCTCAATCATCTTCAAACACCTTCTTCCCATGAGCCCTACACATTCTCCTTGCTTCTCTCCCACCCCAACCCTCAGCTCCCCTCACCTCCATGGGCCTCAGCATCCCCCTCCCCCAGCCTCTTCCCAGGGAAGAGAACAAGAAGAACCACATTTTAAACAAAATTTATTTTTCTTTCCTCAGGCCCCCAGTTCACATTTCTCCCTCAGGAGTCTGGTAGAGCTTCTGTCTGGTATCAGCCACCTCTTACATTTTGGGCCCCACACTCTCCCTACAGGGTGGCCCCCACCCCTCTGCAGGTGTGTGGAACCAGCACACTCCTGCCCCTTCTCCCTGGGGCCACAGCAACCCAGTCACCTGGGGTGGGGGGGAATGGCTACCCTCTCCAAGCAAGATATTTGTATGTAAGTTCAGGTGAGTTAGTTAAAGAATAACGAATTGATCAACAGTCAGATGGGGTCCCTAATCTCAGGTCCCGACAATAGGTATTTATTGGGTGCCTCCTGTCACTCCACAGGCATTTATCGAGGCCCCAATTCCATGTCAGGTTCTCATGCTGGGTGTCAGAGAGAGGTGACTTCAAGGGCTTACAGCTGTGTGCCCAGCACTGCTAGGTATGACGAGGGGTATCATGAAAGCAGGGTCTATAGTCCTCTACTGTCCAGAGATTTGTGTGTGTGTGTGTGTGTGTGTGTGTGTGTGTGTGTGTGTTGGGGTGTCACTGAAGCCAGTCTATGACATAATGCTATAGGTGAAGAAGTGATTGGGAGAAAGAACAACTGAGGTGGGGTTCAGGGGAAGGAAGAAAGGAAGCAGAGTTTGGAAGACAACATGACTCATGTTAGCAGGGAAAGGGGAAGGCAAGAATAAAATAGAGCAGCACTTTCAGACCCCTCCTGCTCCCGGAAGGGTTCCCTCTTGTATTCTAGTTCCCCTGAAGCCTTTGGGCTTTCCCTATGGGGAAGGTGGGGAGACTGGACTCCCTGGTGGCACAATGTCTGAGAGGCTGCTGTGGAGGGGAGTGTCGGGGCCGGGTGCCCCTGACCCAGTTGCATGGGCAGGCCCATGGCGTTGTCCCACCCTCTTTTAAGAGGCAATCAGCAGCAACCTCAATCTGGACGAGCCCCACAGGGAGAGGACCGACCTGAAAAACGGAAGTGAAGGCTGTCAAGCACTCAGCGGGGCAGGCCTCTAGGTCACCTGGTGAGGAGAGAATGTGGGGGGGTGGGAGAGGATGGGGTGCTGTGGTGTTAGGACCAGGAAGGAGCAGGGGCATTTGATAATTAAAGTTAGTTAAAGAAGCACTAAGAGATAAGTTGTCAACCAGGCTCCCAGGGGAGCTGGGATATAGACAGAGGCATTTTCACGTAACACAGATGCTTTCCCTTGACGTTGAAATGATTTCATAAATATCTGGGCCTATAGCCTTCTTTGGTGGCCAGGGCCTCACGAACTGTGGCAGTGGCCTTCTTGAAGTGTTGGCCCTGGTAGCAGGCAGTGGAGGTGGGTAACCTGGGTGTGAATCCCCCGGGAGGTGTCAGAATAATAACAACACATTCAGAACAAGCACTTATCCAGGGTTCGCTGTTTTCAGGCCTGGGAGTTAGCCACTTCACAGTCCTTACCCCGAGTCACCCTCACAATAACCCTGTGAGTTGTGGCAAGTACAGACGCAAGGGTTCAATCACTTGCTGCAGGGTCACCTTAACTGTTAGGAGTCCTTTATGCCTCCTGATAAAACATTTCTGCTTCTGGAAAGCCTGGGTAACTCAGTTGGTTAAGCGTCTGCCCAGTTGCACGGGCAGGCCCTTGGGGTTGACCCACCCTCAGGTCATAATCTCGTAGTTTGTGAGTTCAAGCACCATGTTGGGCTCTGTGCTGACAGCTCAGAGCCTGGAGCCAGCTTCTTTTTTTTTTTTTTTTTATAATTTTGTTTAATGTTTATTTATTTTTGAAGGATCGAGAGACAGAGAGTGAGCGGGGAAGGGGCAGAGAGAGAGGGAGACACAGAATCCGAATCTGTCAGCACAGAGCCTGATGCGGGGCTTGAACTCACCAACCGTGAGATCACAACCTGAGCTGAAGTGGTGGCTTAGCCCACCGAGCCACCCAAGCGCCCCTTGAGCCAACTTCTGATTCTGTGTCTCCCCCTCTCTGCCCCTCCACTGCTCACGCTGTCTCTCTCTCTCAAAAATAAATAAACATTAAAAAAAAATTTGTTTTTAATTTCTGCTTCTAGTATGTTTTGAGTGAAGTCAGAGAGAATGTGACTGGGGCCGATCAGAGCATGAAATTACAAGTCCAGGCTATCGGCCATCTCCTCTTTCCCACTTGAAGTTTTTCTTGCCTCACACAGCCCCACCTCTCCTTGCCCATGTCAACACCCTGAGCTGAGAGCCTTAGCTAAGATGGCAGAAATGCCAGGAAGGGTCCTCTACCCTGTGACAACACAGTGTGGACACAGCATGTATGTCCTCTGACCCTAGATTAGGTTTTTTTCAACCTTAACACTAATGACATTTTGGACCAGATGGTTCCTCAGTTTGTAGTGAGGAGGGAGGTTATCCTGTCTACTGTGGAATGTGACCAGCATCCCTGGACTTTACCCAATAGCACCTCCCCAGACAAAAATGTCTCCAGACGTTGCCAAATATTTCCAGGGGCGACAAAATTGCCCCACTTTAGCTCCTCACCCCCATCCGGTTAAGAGTCACTGTTACAGACCAATTCCACCAGGCATCTGATGACCCTCTCCCCTGCCCTGAGCTAACTTTTTCCACCTTCTGTGCCTTCTCACTAAGTTTTGCCAGGCTGCGTCAGCAGTAAATGCTGTGACTGTGTTGGTGACAGCCTACTGGCAGAAGCCCTCACCTCCAAGCTCCGAGGGAACCCAAGAACAGAGTCTTCTGCTGAGAGCCAATTAGAAATGTTTCCAATCAGTTCTACATGTTTTTCCTTTTTTGACTCCTTCCCCATTTGTCACCCTGTTCTTTCATTCATATGCAGGAAGAGGGATACGAATTCGGGATGTCCTAAAAGATGAAGAAACACTGACGCTATTTCTCATGAAAAATATTGGCCTGTCTGACTCAGTCGTCTACCTTCTGGTCAACTCCCAAGTTCGTCCTGAGCAGGTGGGTGGATGTCACTGGTCCCTGGAGTGGAAAGGTAAGCCCTGAGCCTGAGAAAAACAGGGGAGACCTTGCATTATTTTTCCTTCTTGCTTTCACATTCAGAATCCATGCTTTGTTCCAAATATTCAGAAAAATACCTGGGGGTCACTTGAGATAATGGGCCTTCCCATCATAGGATTCTGAAGCAGGCCAAATCCTGGAAACACTTCAAACAGCTCAGATTTTTATAGCTGGAAAGAACCTTAGAGATCACGTAGCTCCTCTTATATTTGAGGAAACTGGGGTTTCTTCATGTATTCATCAAATACTTAGGGACATTTTAGGTACCAGACTACAGTGTGAACAATACAGGCAAGCCCCTGCCTCTGGGAGCTTACATTCCAGTGGGAACAACAAGTAATAATCAAATAAGCGCTTCCAGGTTAAGATAGGTGCTGGGAAGAAAACGTGACAGAGTTGGGAGTTAGGGAGGAGCTGGGAGGCATGGGGTGGGGGCCTACTGGAATGAGACAGTCAGGGAGAGCCTTTCTGCCGAGGTGGTATCTGAGTAGACCTGCCTGAACAGAAGGCAGCCATGGAAATAACTGGAAGAGGAGAGTTCGGTGTGAAAACAGGCCACGCATGCGGTGTCTGAGTGTGCTGAGCTAACCTGCCCGGGTGGCAGGCCTCTGATTTCCTGCATGTTTTCTTCTCAGCGCCAGGCGATCCGCATTGCACATTCTGACCTAATCCCCCCAGAATCTATTTCATGCACCTTCATAATCTCCTATAGGCATTCACAGTGTGTTCACCACTAACACAAGACTTCCTCATCTGTGAAAGTCTGGGCCTCACAGGCTCCTGCCCAGCCTCCTGGGCCTGTGGGTTCCTGGCGTGATGAACACGGTGAGAATGTAAGATAAGCAGTGGCCCCATAGTGCAGACGCCCCTCCTGCCTTTCCTGGCCAGGTCTGCACCTCCTCCAGACCCCAGGGAAGACTGAGACATAAACAGAGAATTTCAGAGCCGGTGTCAGTCCTGAGATAAAGTCTGAGCCCAGAGGAGGGAGGGGGATCCCACCCTCCTGGGCAGGGCTGGCTCTGTGGAAAGGGGTTTTCAAGCTGGTTCCCTGCACAGCAGTAAAGAAGCCCATACCTGCTTTTCTGGCTTCTCAAACCCTGAGGTTTTCCCTGAAACTACCTGAGGGGAACAGAGGGTCAGCCTTGAGGTGGTCCATCAGGGCCCTTGGGACTCAGTGCCCACAGCACCCAGGCCTTGGCCCTTGAAGTCAGGCCTGGTGGCCCTGCTCTGCTCTCCCTCCCACCCCACCTGAGGGGGTGGTGGCTGCAGCATTGATGGCTCATTCTCCCCTTTGCTTTCTCTTAGCTCATAAAACTTAAGTCCTGGAAATGCCTGTGATGACTTCCAGTTGGTAATAAAAGGGAGATGGAGATAAGGGCAGGAATTTAGGGGAAATTTCTTTCCAGTTCCTCACTGGTGTGACATTTGGATCTCTAGTTGCTGTGCTGCTGGCATCAGAGCTGAGCCTCTCACGTGGGGAGAAGGGGCCAGAGTCACTGGCTATTATTTAGGCTGCTTGCTCCGATTAGCTGGTCCTTCCCTGATCAGCAAACGTGAGAGCTTGAGCTGGGAACCCCAAACTCCTGCTGCTTGCAGATGCCAATGCTGTTGTCCCATCTCTCTCTGGGCCAATCCTGTTGTCCCAGCTCTCTCTGCCCCCCCCCCTGCCCTCCCTGCTTCTCAGCCTGGTTGCAGGCTACACCTGCCTCCTGATCTCTAACTCAGTCTCCATCCAGCTGTGCAACTCCTTCCCAGCACCGTGCACCAGAGCTTTCCCCTATGGCAGCAGTGTTCTCTCTCTGTGCTGTCCAATATGGTAGCCACTAGCCGGATGCGGCTGGTAGCACTCAAGACAGGGCTAGTGCAGCTGAGGAACTGAATTTTAAATGTGATTTAATGTAGATTACTTTAAACTCATTATTATTATTTTCTCAATGTTTATTTTTGGGAGAGTGAGAGAGAGGGACAGAGTGAAAGCAGGGGGAGGGGCAGAGAGAGAGGGAGACATAGAATCCGAAGCAGGTTCCAGGCTCTGAACTGTCAGCACAGAGCCCGACGCGGGATTCGAACTCATGAACCGTGAGATCATGACCTGAGCCGAAAATCAGAGGCTTAACTGACTGAGCCACCAGGTGCCCCGTGATTACTTTAAATTTAAAAAACCATGTGTGGCTTACAGCTCTCTGATCGGTCATTCTCAGCAAACATGGGATTTTGTTCTTCACCATCAGGACTGGATGGCCCTCCTCGTCCTCTCTGCCTGGCATCCGAGCAGGTCTCCCTCCATCTAGGAAATTGTTAGACGATGAGAGTGGAATAGTTGTCTGGCTTGTCCCTCACCCTGCTCCCACACCCAGCTCTGTAAACTCCTGGACTTGCTTCAAGGTCCAGCTCAAGTGTTGCCTCTCCAATGAAATCATTCATAATCCCTCCTTCCTTTGTCTTGCCCCTCCCTCTTCCCTACTCAACAAGGAGCAAAGAGGTAGTGATAAAGCACAAGCTCTCGGTTCAAATCTCAGCATGGTGGCACAGTTAACTATGTGACCTCAGGCAAGTTAAATAACCACTCTGTGCCTCTGTGTCCTCATTTGTAAAATGGAGACAGTAAAAGTGCCTACCATATTTGATTGTTATGGGGGTCAAAAAATTAATATATGTAAAGCACTTAGAACAGTGTCTGGCACACAGTAAACGCTCAGTAAACCCTGGCTATTCTTAACACTTCCCTCTTCTGTGCTCTGGTTTCTCTGCATTCACTTTAGCACTTACCTGCTCTTTAAATGCCTGCATTTCCAGCTAACCGATAAACTCCTTGGAGAGCAGAAAACTCACCTTATTTTCTGTATCCCCAGTAACTGTTTTAGTCCCTGCAGAAAGGGACTCAGTGAAAGGGCATTGAATGGATGAGTCACTGAATGAAAGAATGAGCTGGAACCTCTGTGGTATCCCAGCTTTCCCACTAGCCTGCTGTATAATTTTCTCAAGTCACCTAACCCCTCCTCCATCGCTTTTTTCCCCTAGAATATTAGAGGTTTGGACAAAGTGAGCTCATTGATTCCCTCCACCTCAGAATGTTCTAGATGCTGGGATTAGGGTTGGGGGTGGGATTTTGCCTAGAGATAAGAAGCAGAGTGTGGGCAAAACAGAAAGGCTCTGTTGGAACATACACCCAGTTACAGTCCCCTGAGTTTGATGGAGTCCACATCAACCCAATGTCAGCCATGACCTGTGCCTCATTTAGCGGGTGATGGGGTGGGGTGGAGGGATGTAAGTAGTAGAGCCTAAACCTGCCCTGCTCTCCTGCCCTGAGAACTGTGTAATCTGAAGGTTTGAGGAGACCACAGAGACCAGGGAAGCTCAGGAACCTGTTCACAATACCTAGGTGTCAGGAGGCCAGTTAGTATCCTAGGTGGCCAAGGCTCCCTGGGCAGGGTTGAGGTCTCCTTGGTCTCTGAGGCCATCATGGGGACTGTGATTCAGGGTCCAAGAGTCACTGCCCATGAGCTCCACAGGGAGCTGTAGGCTGTGGACTATCCAGCAGTTAGGGTCACCAGATCAAACACAGGATATCCAAGTTAGTTTGAATTTCAGATAAACAAATGATTTTTTTAGCATAAGTATGTCCCATTTGGACTCTATTTGGAACATACTCATACTAAAAGGTGCTCATGGTTTATCTGAAATCTAAATTTAACTGGGCATCCAGTATTTTTATTTGCTAAATCTATTGAGAAAGGAGAGAGGGGGTTGGTCTCTTGCCATCACTCCGAATGCATCCTAGCCACTCCCACTCCTCAGCTTCAGGGGAGTAGGTCCTGATGGTACCTTAGCATCATGCTAAGAACATATCTCTCACATTTTAAGTGGCTCTCTGATAAAATGAGGCTTGGGAGCGTATAGTTTCCTGTGGTTGCTGTAACAAACCACCACAAACTTAGTGGCTTAAGACAACACAAATTTATTATGTTCTTGTTCTACAGGTCAGAAGTCTGAAAGTCAAGGTGTTGGCACGGCTTCATTTCTTACTGGGGAATCTAGAGGGAAATCCATTTCCAGTTTCCAACATTCCTTGGCTGGTGGCCTCCCCAGCAGTGGCTAGTCAAGTCTTTCTCATATCACATTATTTTGACATTGTGTCTTCTACCTCCTTCTTCCACTAGGTTTAAAACAAAAACAAAAACAAAACAAAACAAAGCAAAAAACCCTTGTGATTCCATTGGGTTCACCCAGATAATCCAAAATAATCTCCTTGTCTTAAAGTCAGCTAATCAGCAAGCCTTAATTCCACCTGCAATTCTAATTCCCCTTGCCCTACAACACAATGTATATACAGGTTCTGTCTGTTAGGACATGGACACCTTTGGGGTGGCTCGTATTTTCCTACAGGGAAGTTTCCAATTTTGCTTCTCTTGCCTGCAGTTTGCTCATGGAATCCCAGACCTGACACTGAAGGACATCGCCTGCAGCGAGGCCCTCCTGGAGCGCTTCTTAATCTTTAGCCAGCGCCGTGGGGCACAGACAGTGCGCGATGCCATGTGCTCCCTCTCCCAGGGCACCCTCCAGTGGGTGGAAGACACTCTGTATGCCAACGTGGACTTCTTCAAGCTCTTCCGTGTGGTAAGGGAGGCATTTAGCGGCTTACCTCGTGGAAGGTAATTCCTGGGTACAGTGGAGCCTGTCGCAGGTCATCAGGGACTCACAGATTGACAGTCAGGAGGGCTTGAGCCTGGCGTTCACAGTTCTTAAGGAAACTCCAGGCTCCAAAGACCTAAGGAATCTTGACTGATAATATATCTAGAGTAGTTGTCCAGGCACCCAGGAGTCACTGTTGGGTTCACCATTAGTTTTGTGGTTATGAGAGAACCATGGGGGATGGGTGGGTGGGAGAAGAGTTACAGAGAGGGAGGGAGGCAAATCATAAGAGACTCCTAGATACTGAGAACAAGCTGGGGGTTGATGGGTGGGGGAGAGGGGAAAGTGGGTGATGGGCATTGAGGAGGGCACCTGTTGGGATGAGCGCTGGGTGTTGTATGGAAACCAATCTGACAATAAATTATATTTAATAAAAAAATTAAAAAAATAAAAAAAGTTATGTGGTTATGTAGTTACGTGGCTAGGTTCACCCTTAGTTATGGGGCAGGTCTGAGTCCACTCCAAATGTGGGACAAATCCTCTCTACCACCTCTAGCAGTGGTGGAAAGGAGAAGGCCTGGTTTGACTCCCTGCCCTACCATTTCATAAGATAGCTGACCTTTACTGGCCCCATTACTCATGTATAAAACAAATATAATACTGTATAGAATGTTAAGAAGGGAGACATGGAAAAATAAATGTAAAGCATTTAATAAATTTCAACAAATGAGAGCTTCACACTCTGGGTCTGCTCTTGACCACAAAGGTTGCCTTTTCTGGGTAGAAAAGAGTAACAAAAAACTTCATAGTCTCAAAAATTTGGAAAGCCCTCAATTAGCTCAAACCTGTGTTCTAGAACTGCATCCCAGACACACTTCTTGGGACTTGATAATACCTCCTCTTTTGCTAGGAGGATGAGAGGGAATTATAAAAAGGAGGTGAAGAGCAGCAGTTCTCACACTTCAGAGTGTATGAAAATCATCAGGGCAGCTGGTAAAAGATGCAAGTTCCAAATTGCCATCCCCAGAGACTGATGCAGGAGATCTGGGCTGGGCCCAGAACCTGCCCTGTTACCTTAAGGGATTCCAGTGGACATCATTGTAGGCCATGCTTTAAGAAACACTCAAAATTAGAATCCTTCAGAGAAGATGACATATATAATAATATAATAACTATATACAGTTATATATATAATTATATATAGTTATATATATATAACTTAATATAACTTAATAATTATATATAGTTATACATAATAACTATATATATAGCTCATATATATAAATGTTTCTAGGATCCAATTGTGTTTTTTCTTGTGCCTGCATTTAAACAATTTTTTTTTCAATTTTTGCTTATTTTTGAGAGACAGAGAGAGACAGAGCATGAGCAGGGGAGGGGCAGAGAGAGAGGGAGACACAGAATCTGAAGCAAGCTCCAGGCTCTGAGCCATCAGCACAGAGCCTGATGTGGGACTCGAACTCGTGAACGGTGAGATCATGACCTGAGCCAAAGTCAGACACTTAACGGACTGAGCCACCCAGGTGCCCCTCTTGTGCCTGCATTTTAATTTCTGAAACTGTGTTGTAGGAATACGTCAATCATGAGAACTTCGTTGAGGAATTTGCCTTTTGCCTTTTTATGGTTGCTCTCTCAAGTCTGAGAAAATCCACTCTCAGCTTGTCTTTAAAAGCAAGCTGAAAGCTTTTAAAAATAAAACAAAATAAAACAAGACCCCTCCATTTCTGGCAGAGTTTATACTTCATTCCTTTCGAAGTGTGACTCTCCCTTAGAATGTTACTCTACAATGTTCCCAGCTCATCTCATCAGGTGGGTCTCCAGAGTGGTAAGAGGGGTCGGTACTTATGGATGCCATCACCGCTGAGAGCCCAGGACCCCAGAAAGCTCTCTTGGCTCCCCATGGTGCAGGGAGAATTAAAGGCATGTGGTTCAAACTTCTCTGTCCAAAATTCCAAAGGGAGTCAATTTTAGACTCATTCCTTGGTTTGCTTTTAGAATCAGAAGAGGAAGTAAGGTGATAAAGATCCCTTATTCTGGACAGCTGAACACCAGCACAGCTAGGGACTAGTACCTGTGTTTGCAGAGGTGTTAAAGGGCCCTGGGCACCCAGGATCGTGCAATCCTCTGGTCACTAGAAAAAAGACAGGGTTATGCATCTCTTTTTGAAGTACCTTGGCTTCTGGAATAGGCAAATGTACCTTTAGGGCATGACCACCAATACTGGGAAAACAGCTTGTAGCAGGACAAAGGGGGACCTAGGCAAAAATTTCCATTAGGGACTGGAACCAAACTCAGGTCACTGGCTTCAGAACGACCAGAAAGTCTTTCCTTCTGTAAGTGCTAGAGTTCAGAAACCAGAGGAGAACTCTGGCTGGTCGTCCTCACTGACCTGAGACTTGTCCTGCGTGGTTGCTCACAACCTCTGTACATGTGTTCATGCACTCAAACCTGACCGGGTGCCTTCAAGGGGCTAGGCACTGTGCTGAGGCCAAGTCTCCAGCCATGAGCCTTGAGCCATGAGCCCTCCCACCCTCACTGAGCTCTCAGCCTGAGATAAGCAAAAAGGTGTTAGAAAAACCAACACTGACAACATTTGGTCACTGTAGCAGTGGTTCCCAGCCTGGCTGCACATTGAACCACCTGGGGAACTTTTAAAAATTACCAATGCCTGGCTCCCACTCCCAGTGGGCCTTAGTGTTTTTAAAAGCTTCCCAGATCATTTCAATATCCAGCTGGGTTGAGAATCACTGACCTAGAACATAGGAGTTTGATTCCCAGGTTGAGAATCACTGACCTAGAACATAGGAGTTTGATTTACAGTCTCAGTTTCTGTAGATGAAGCATAATAATAGTATCCCAAATGCCACTAAGGCTTCAAAGCGCTTTCATTTGATCACCCATAAGACCAGGGTGCTGTGGACCCCATCCTCCCTGCCATTCTTTTAACAAAGACAACTCATAGCCCCAGAGACCCCCTGGAGGAAAAAAAAAACTCAGCAGGAAGTGGGTCCCCAAGACGACCCCCTACCAGCATTCTTCTTGCTCCTGCTCCTCTCTGTGGGGAAAGACGAGACCAAGACAGGACGCATGGAGTGCAAGCAAAGAAGACAAACACCCTGTCTGGTGCCCTTGAAATGTGCTTCTTCATTTGAAAAATGGATAGAGTGGCTAAACATTAAAAAATAATAATAACTAATAAGGAAACCCAAAAGAGATTGCAGGCATGAACACCAGAGTTTTGCTTTTACTGCTCCTGTACCTATTCTCTCAGTGTTTTCAGAAAAACAACCCTGAGGCAGCAGAGAAAGGCTCAGGGAAGACCCTCAGACCCTCTGAGACGGCCATCAGGGAAGCAGGGGCTGCTCCGAGGCCAAGGGTGGGGGCCCCTCCGGGACTAGGCTGTTGTTGCAGCTGGTTGGCGGGCAGCCACGCTTAGCTGCAGCATGGGGGAATGCTGCACCTTCTGTTCTCCTGGGCTGTTTCTCATACGCGTGTCCGCCAGTGTGCAAATAAGGTTTTATTAAATGCCAAGTTAGTGCTCATTAACAAAGAAAGAGGGGCACTGTCAGCAAGCCGGTGTGACAATCCCCGCCCCCGTGGTGTAAGGTGCAAGGGCGTGCATTGGTGGGTGGGCGTGCAACCTCCAGACCCGGAGGTTCAGCTGAGGGAATCCGGGAGGAGGGTTTGGCCGTTAGCACCAACTGGGGCCAGCTGTGTTTTCCCTCGGCCCCTTGGAGATCAGAAGCCAGCGTTCTCATCCTCAAATAATCCCAACACGGTATCCGCGGCCTGACTCCCACCCCGCCCGTCCCTATACGTACAGTCACGCACACCAAGCGCACGTGCCTGCCGGGGCGTGCGTACAGGCAGGCACGCGCACGCGTGCCGCACGCCCAGGGACCTGGGTGGACTGTCAGGTGGCGGGATTTTTCTCTGAGGAGATTTAGGCCCTCCTGGTTTCAGCTGGGCGGAGATAGCTTGAAAGAGCTTGGTTTCACCTGCGGTCTTCTCGGGCTTGATGCCCCTAGCTGGAAAACCAGCAGCTCAGGCCTGGGCCCACGGTATCTGTATCAAGTAGCGTGCGCGCCAACGCTACCTGAAACGTTGCACACCTCGTAAAAATGGTATGTCAGTTTCGGGTGAGGGGTTGGGACGTTTCCCATCAGATTTGGCCCAAGGCTTGCATGCCCCTCCTCCTCCTTCTCCTCCCTCTAAGGTCCTTCCTGTTTTCTCTCCGACTCTGCTGCACAGCTTTGAAATCTTGCTGAGAAGCAAATCTGTCCCTTCTGCTCTGAATGTTTATTTGTGGAAGTTCGGCAGGGGAACGAAGGCTGTGCCAAGACCTGCCACACTGCTGGGAAATCTGAATTTGCCTCCCTTCCCCCTTCTCAATGGATGTTGATGGAGGAAATTTGGCCTCACGGGCATTTTGGCCCCCGGTTTTCCCCTTTGCAACCGCTTTCGGTGTGGCACAGTTCGGTTTTCCTTACTTGCTCTCAGCCACTATTCTGTCACAGTTTTTAATTTTCTGACTTCATTTCACCTATATCTCTTTCACTGTGGGGCGGCTGAACACTGATTGGAACGCGGAAGGACCCGGTCTTGGGGGTTGACCGTATGCGCCTTTCAATGTCCTGCTTTGTTCTTGGCTCTGCTCCCTAACTTGCTGAATCGTGGGGAATAAATGTGGGTGGACTGCCCCATGTGAGATGGCCATGGTTTCTGTTCTCTGGGATCTTTCATTGCAGTTTGTTAAATTCAACTTAGCGCATTTCAGTTTTCAGATAATGGTGCTGTGTCACAATTCTCTGGAAAAGCCCCAGTCTCCAGGAATTTATAATGAGGTTCCGTTAATGACTTAACCTCATGATTTCCTCTCCCTCCCGATTCTCAATCTTTGGACTGACAACTTTCTCCCACTTCTGTGTGAGTTTTGGGAGGGAGGGAGAGAAAGGAGTGATACCCAGTGCCAGCAGCATGGGCGAGGGGCAGCAGCTGTTGGATGAAAATAAAATGATGTCAGAAATTAGGGTTTTTGCTTTTTTGAAAATTATAAAGCTCACAGCAAGTATATTTGGTTTATAGCATTAGTATTTGTTCTGCCTGCATCTGTAAAACCATGTATCTATTACAATCAAAATCTCCACTGGGTGAATGGATTTCGGTAAAGAAATAAAGAGGAAATAGGAAAGAGAAACATTAATGTACATTAAATGTGCATCTGGCCAATGGGCTTGATTGTTACTGGTCTACTTAGATTTCTTGTGGGCCCCAGGCATACAGGAGGCCAGAGTGTGTTTTCATGATACATGAGATGTTATTTTCATCAATTTAAAAGGAAAAAAATACTGAGAGGTCAAAATGAAAATCAGACACAAGAGGACCCTTGCGAAAGTTGCTCTTCTGATAACAGGTCCTGGGTCCTGGCCTTTGCTTAGCAGATACAGATTGAGCACCAATGTATTAGGGATCAGGTTCTCTCCAGGGTAAACTGGTTTTGAGAAGGATTTTGGCCTCTGATAGTTCTTAACCTTTTTATGAATTAGGACTACCTTTGAGAATCTGATAACAGCTCTAAACCTTTTCCCTAAAGAAATAGAAGTTCACGTAGACACACAGGGTAGGAGTTCATGGAGTCTGTGAAGCCAGGCCCTAGGTTAAGAACTTTTGCACTAAAATTTCTTTCTTACCTATTGTTAGTATATGTCCTTCCCTCAAGTGTCTCATAGTCACAGATTCTTCCTTAACTCTCCTTATGAAGTAATCAGCTTCTCCCCTGAGCATGGACGCAGTAGTGAGAGGACCAGAGGCTGGGCAGCCTGCTGGAGCACACACAGATCTGGGGGTCAGGACACTGGGTCTTGGCTCTGGGTTGGCCCCTAACTTGCTGTCATTTAAGTGACAGTTTGCTTACTTGCTACACTTGCTCCCCATTTGTAGAATCAGATAATAAGACCTATGCTAGTTGTCTAATGTGATAGTGAAATTCACATTAGAGAAGAGATGGAAAAGCACTTTGAAACAAAGCATTTTTGCTCTTACCAAAGCAGGAATGCAGCCACTTTGCAGAGGCCCCCTTGCTCCCTTGTCATTGCTATACTCCCAGAAATGTTCTGCTCAAACACTTAGGTAGGACATTCTCCTTTCTCAGACCCCTCAGACTAGCAAGAGTCTGTCTCACGCATTGACCTTTCAACTGCCCTTAGATTCCAAACTCAGTTTTGCTTTCATCAGCCACAAATATCGGGACTGAAGTCACAGCAGAGGAAAAAAGGCCTAGTTTCTTTGGAGCCAAGCAAAGTCCCATCACTTGTCTGTTCACATACTCCAGAGCCCACCCTCTCATTCAGATGCTCTGTCCCTTCCAGTCTTGGGAGACAGCATGTCTCTGTGACCTCTCCTGGTAGAGACAGTTTGGCATTTCCCCCAACCCTGAGTGATTTAGTCTGAATTCTCCACTCATGACGCATTTCCTGGTACTCAGGGTGTCCCCTCCTGGTTGCCCCCTCACCACTGAAGCCTGCTTCCTCTCTTTTCATCTGATGCTTAACAACTGTCAGGTTGCAACAAACATACTTCAAATCCACATTCTCCCAGTTGCCCAGCAACAACTTCCCTCCTGGATAAATCTGGATTTCCTGTAGCAGCAGCCCAGGACTGAACACAGCAAGCCTGTACTGTCTATCCACAGCTTCGTCTGCTTTTCACCTCTGTCTGGGTGCTTTCAAAACAGCAGTTCATCCTTCACTCCAGAACCTTCCACCAGCTCCCAAAGGCCATGTCATCCCTGTAAATACACTTTTAACCTGAGGCTACCTATTTACCCTTGTGTTAGATAGATCCTCAGCTTAGAAATAATACTGTTTTCCAGATGGTCTTTTTTGAATCGGAGAAAGTAAAACAAACAAAAGTCTCAACTCACAAAAACATTCTTTTGTGTGTCGGCAGAGTGGTATCTGTTTGATTAATCTATTGGGTCTAAAGCATCAGCAAATATTGCTCAAGCAAGATTTTTTTTTTAGTAGCTAATATGCTTTATTCTTCCTTAGCAAAAAATAATATGTAGTCCCAAAGGACAGACATATTTCTTATCCCTTGAGAACCCAAATAGAAACCTAATATAGAGTGTTTTTGGCTGCCAGCTAGGTCCTTCTATCCATTTCTTGAATACAGATCAAGGCCCAGGGATCCCCTCCCCCCATTCCCAGACCAACCACACATGATGGGAAATGATAGGGACATACCCTTTCCATAGCCCTGTTTATATATCCAGTCTTTCTAAGGAGGCCTAATCAGACCTTGAACTTGGGTTGACAGTGTTGAGCCCGGTTGTGACATGGAAGGGTTACTTGTTATTTGGGAAATTAAGAGAATGTGTTGGCATAGGAAGCAGTGGGGTGCATGTGTGATTGAGAGACAGAGAGGGAGGATACTTGCCATTTTGGTCTCTGACCTTTCTTCCAGAAATGTTTTTACATTTCCATTCAAATAAACTTATAGTCTCTTCCGGTTCTTTTGGCAGGAACAATCCATGTGAATTTGAATAGATAATGGGGGAGGAAACCAAAGGAAGAGGAGATCCCTGGGAAAGTTATTTTATAATTTATGGCAACATCAGTCAGACAGTCGGTGACTAGATATGCATGGAGAGTTCTCTAGAGGGGGCAGGCACTGTTCTGAGATGTAAATGGTAAAAGATGTGAATACGAGACCCCCGTCATTTACCATCTCCACTGGAAAGAGCTAGGACAAGAATTGCAGATATGGTATAAGCACATTACTGGAACTTAGTAAATATATGAATAATGAATATTACTATTAGCAAGATCGAAAAAGAATATTAACTAGATATAAAAATGCATCTCAAGCTGTTGTTCCTCCTGTCTCCTCTCCCCCAAATTCCTGGTCTTGTTCTTATCTGGCTATGTCTCTAGTCACTCTCTCTTCACATTCCTCCCTCCACCTGGAATTCCTGGCCCTCCCTTTCCATCCACAAACACTGTCCTCACCCTCAGGATCATCACCTTGTCTTCTTTCGAACAGTAACCTTTCCCGTCCCCAGGTGGAACTGACCACTCCTTTCCTGTAAGTCACCATTATATCTGTAGAGACATACCTCATGGAACCCAAAACCTCAATATACTCTGTCTTTTCCCCACTAGATTATAGTTAATTTACTCATTAATTACTATAAAATATTTATTGAGCATCTGTTGTGCACCATGCCCTGAAGATACAAAATTAAAGCCTATCTTTATGCTTACTATGCTTTATGTTTACAGTATAGTGGAGAAACAGACACATTACAAATAATAGTAAACCAATGTAAAAATGATAAATGAATGCCCTGAGAATTCTACTAGCAGCTAGGAGGAGCACCTAATTCATGGGGAAGGAAGGCTGAAAGAGCATGGTAGTGAGGGAAGGAAGACTTTCTGGAGAAGTCAAGGTGGTTTCAGATGAGTTGACAGTGGCCACTAGGAGTGGTGGTGAGAATGGGGTGGAATGGGATGGATTGGCCATTTTATTTATTAGGCTCTGAAGTGATAGGTGTAGCTTTGCAGAGGCCTACAAGAATGTTTGAGACTTGAAAATAAAAAAAATTATGGCTCTGAAATACAAAGAAAAAGCTTTAAAACTGAAATTAATAAGCATTACATAGAATGTTTAAGGAAGATAATATTATTCAAGTTTAGTTAAATTTAGTATTCATAAAATTTAAAATTCAAAAGCTTGTTTGTAGTCCAACTTTACAAACATTCCTAAGTATTTGCAATGATTGCTAAGAAATCATATCGGATCATTCATTAAGTGAGCTACCCAAAGCTAAATAATTTCAAAAGCAAAATTAAGGGCCTTCAAAAGTGTATATGTAGAAATCTATCCATATTGATATGTAGATATGACAGAGACACAGGTGCTTTTCACCTGTGTGTTGGTTGAATTTGACGCAGGATGGAGTTTTAAGAGCAGACTATGCCTAGAACCTATGGAGGTAAAAGAGAGGGGATGGAGAAAAGATGTCCACTTATGTAAAACACAGCCTCCGATCATCCTCAGCCCACAGTCAAATGAGGAAAATAGACAACAAACTCACAAAGAAGGGGAAGTAATTAAAAACAGTTGGAGCTGGTGACTTACTGATGTCCAATCTCTTCGGACACATGAATGTGACAGTTCTTTATTTTCCACGCTCTGGGTTCCTAGCCCCTTTTGGGTTCCTTCTCATTACCTAGGACCTGGTTGCTTTATTTCTCTGCACTTAGGACTCTAGTCCTTGACTCCAGCTTCCTCCCATACCAGTTTTTCATATGTCCCTTGGCTACCCTCTTTGCAATCTGAGGGCTTATCCTGCCCCACACTCAGACTGAGTACCAGTTCCTAGGTCTCTAGGCTGAGGATTTTGACAATGGAATGGGAATGGGTGTGGATCAGTGATGACTTTTAGGCTTTTAGCTTTGGTAACAGGGCAGAAGTTGGTGCCACCAGCTGAAGAAGTGTGCACAGGAGCAGAAGCTGGTCTGGGGATGGTGATGTGATTAGTTTAGGATGAGTTGGATCTGGGCAAAGGTCCAGCAGATGGTTGGGGGTAGGGGTTGGGAGTAGAAGTCATCAACAAAAAGGTAGCAGATTAAATGATGAGGGGAATGAAACTATCCAGAGAGAGTATGCAAAGTGAGAGGAGTGAGGCCACAGAGGCCCTCAGGAACCTCAGCACTGAAGAGAAGGTGGAGGCAGAAGAGCTCATGGGAAAAATCAGAGAAAAATCAGAGCAAACCAGAGAAGAGCAGTGTCACAGACATTGAGGAATGAAAAGGACATGATTAAAAGTCTTGAGAGAAGCAGAGAGGTCTGAAAACACAAGAATCAAAAGTGTCTATTAGACGTAAAAACTAGGAAGAAACTGGGGATTTAGCTAGAATGTTATAGCATCTTGGTTGGATGGTGAGGATGGAGGACAGAAGTATTGGTGATGAATTGATGTCACTGAACATGGACTACTTTTCCAAGAAATTTGGGAATAGAGACTGGAGGAAGGCAGTTAGACTGTAGCTACCAGGGAATAAGGCATCAGAGGAAGTTCTCTCACATGTGAGGATCTTGAGCACATATATGTGAGAATAGTGAAAGGAAAGCTGAAGATACATCAGTGAGATTCTTGAAGGTAAACTTAATTAAAGGGAGAACTTTGTTTTGATCATTGCAATACCCGCCCCCCCCCCCCCCAGCACCTGGCACATAGCAGACAGTCTATTCCTATTTGTCAAGTGTGTAGTTATGTCACTTAGAAATTGTAACAGAATGCTGAAAAAAACAGTGGGTTTCATATTCTTTCCAAAGCAGGGTCCTGCAGTAGGTCATTCAGGAGTGATGTGGAGGCTCCACAAATTTTCCCAAGAACCCAGGCTCCTCTTCCATCTGCCACTCATCCCTAGCATGTGCTTGTCATCTGGTGATCTTGAGATGTCTGCTCTACCTCTCTCAGCACATCAGTGTTCCAAGCAGTGTTCCAGTGTTCCTTCTTCAAATGGTGTTCCCCAGAAGCCCCACTTCGTGACTTTTCCTGACACCATATTGGTCCAGTTTTGTCACATGATCACCCCATATACAAGGGAGGCTGGGCAATGTAGTTTTTTTAAGCTAGGCATTATCACCATTAGCAAAATCAGATAGACCTACATATTAGGAAATGTAGAAAGAAGTCCAGCTCTATGGAAGAGAAGCAAGAGAGAAGGCTAGAGGGGGAGCCATGTACCAGTTCATGAGAGGCCATGTGTGTATAGCACTGATACTGACTCTTTCTCCTGGAGGCAGTAGGGAGCTATATAAGATCTTTGAGCAGGAGAGGTGACATGGTTGGATTGGCCTGTTAAGTAACTCAGGTTACAGTTTGGGGAATGCATTGGAAGGAAGGAATCTAGAAGTTAGGGTCCATCAGGAAGGCTATTCTGATGAAGTGTTCTGGGAGAGAGGCATGGAGAGCATGGGCAAAGGCAGTCCTAGTGAGGAAGAGAAAAAGGATAGGAGGGATTATTTAGTTAGTATTCATTTATTCAGCTATTTACTTATTTTTGCTTGTAAATAGCCTCTATTTTTAAAACTTTCTATTACAGAAATAAGTATAAAAGTTGACTAATATAATGAACTCCCATTTATCTGTCACACAGCTTCAGCTATTTTCAACATTTGGCTGTTGTTATAATCTGTTCCTCACTTTTTTTCCCCCAATATATATATTTTTTTATTCTGAGAGAGAGAGAGAGAGAGAGAGAGAGAGAGAGAGAGAGAGAAAATCCCAAGCAGGTTCCACACTGACAGCACAGAGTCCCATGCAGGGCTTGAACCCATGAACCATGAGATGATGACCTGAGCCGAAATCAAGAGTTGGACACTCAACCACCTGAACCACCCAGGAGCCCCTCCCTGAAATCTTTTAAAGCAAATCACAGGCAACATATCATTTCACCCTTAGATACTTCCCTATGTATCTCTAACAGATGAAAACTTACTTGTTTTAACAAAACCACAATTCTGTGATCATACCCAACAAAACAATAATTCCTTAATATTATCTAATACCCAATCATGTTCACTTTCCCTCTGATTGTTGCAGTTGGTTTATTAGGTTCAGAATCAAAATAAGGTGCACACATGACATTTTATTGCTGTATCTCTTAGAGATCTCCTTTCATCTCTAATAGATCTTATTGGATGTACTTAGGAGGTGAATCAACAGGAGTTGGTGATAACTTGCCACTGGCATACATTTTTACCTGCTGGTTTCCTCCCTGCCTACTGTTCTCAGCCCCACCCTCCCATGGAATGAAAACAGGAATTAAAGTGCTTTGCCCAGCGTATGCTGAAACTATTTTCAAGGAGTTTGAAAAGAAGTCCTGGCAAGACCAATAGCTAGGCTCAGTGTGAAGGTTAAGGAGGGAAGATGCTTCTCAGTGGTGTAGTTTCAGTGGTGGCTTTGCTGCTACTTCCTCTGGTAAATTGTTCTCCTGTCTGCTTTGTAGCTCTCAGAACAAAACCTTTCATTTTCCAGCTAGAAAATGAGCTAGAAATGCTGGTGTTCCATGAGTGTGCCTATATTTATTCTCCAGTATCCAGGTCAGAGAGAATGCGAGGGCCCCTGCACCTACAGCAGGGAGAAGGGAGGGCAGGACCACTGCTTGAAATGGGAGGCTAGACTGCTCACACCCTAATTCCACCTGCTTCTCAGCTATGCCGTGGCTGGATCAGCCCACCCGTCATTTAGGAGAACCACCTTGGCACATAAAAAGCTGAGGCTTGTGGCTTGTGGTCCACAGATATTTGAGTCAGATATTACACATTGATTTTGTTAAAAATGCAAAGCCCCTGCAGACGTACTCAAGATGCACTTTGAAGACCACCATCTTAAAACTTAGAATTCATTCCTAAAAGACACAGGATCAGTGGTTCAATCAGTTCTGAAACTATAAAGAATGAAGCCATTCACTCAGGACTAGAACTTGGTTTCAGGAAAGTGAATTTTTCAAATTGGGCTCAGGTTTGGAGCCAGCAAACTTGTGGGCTTCCACATTCCCCATATAGACAGAAAGTGGTGAATAGTTTTGTGTTGTCACATGGGCCTGGGATCACCAGAACACTGCCGTCAACTAGATAATCTTCAAGGAAACTTTTCAAAGCTACAGCAGCAGCTTTAAAAGCAGCATGACACAACTAGCCAAATCTTCCATATAAGAAAATAGTGTTGAACAGAGGAAGGGTCACAGCCTACTTGAAAGGCCACAAAGGGAGCAGAGACGTGAACAGTGCGGAAGCCTGAGAGTATCTGCAGAGCCCAAGGTACACAGATGGGCACCTCTGCGCACAGCCTTCCCTTACAGTCCAGCAGCTGTGCTGTTTTCCTTCCTCCAGGAGGCCTGTTTGATGTTGCTAAACCAGCAATCAGAATCGCTTTGGCATATTTAATGTCACGGTGAAACTATTTGTGATTGGCTAGCTCAGCAGCATCACTCGGAATTGATTTTCCTGAATTAGATAAAACAAGTTTGCTTTTGAAAGTAATTTAGCAGAAGAGGTCCTGTGATGAAAAAAAGGGAGGAAATGTTTTTCAAGCATACGGGAGATCGGATAGCACCCATGTGTATACGTATAACCTATACATATATATGTATATACACATACTATAAACTTTTTATATATTTTTTCCTATCAATCATAGCTTCCCACACTCCTGGACAGCAGTTCTCCAGGTATCAATCTGAGATCCTGGGGAAGAATATTATCTGTTATGTCATCAAGAATTCAAGAGGTAAGTAGCCTGATGATACTAATGATAATTTTATTATATCTTTCCACCATTTTACCACACTTACTATATCAAACAACTTAATTTTACCTTAGATCTGTTCAAGGAGAAGTACTGTTTGAACTTTCCATCTAGTAACTTCAAAGCACCTGTTCATATCCTAATTATCTGTGCTCCTAGGTTGGAGGCAAAAAGAAGGGAACCATGGTTCTGATTTCACACCTAGGAAGAAATGGCACCTTGTCTTGTGTGGCAGATTATCAGTGGATTTGCATTGAATCTAACTCCTTCCAGTATTGATGTGGTTCATCCTCTTATGCTTTTACAATTCACCTAAAATCTATACTGCTAATAGCAACAACATATACTTACAGAGTGCTTACAGGCACTATTTTAAAGTGTCTTAAATATATTGACTCGTTCCATCATAAAATAATTGACATTTTTGTGTTTTGTGAAAGAAGTGCATGTTTTAATTAACATCTGTTTGCCCAAGCCTTTTCCATATAGGAATTGATTCTCCACTCAATAGATGAAAACTACTGGGGGCATAATAATGAAGAGACAAGTATGATCACTATCCTGTGAAACATGCAATCTAATGGGGAAGAGCAACGTAAAATAAAGTTACCTTCAAGTGTGATTATGAAAGGGAGGCAAAAGCTGAAGTATGATTTTCGCCAAACATTTCTGCCCTCCAGTATTTCTCAGCTGACTTGGGCTTAGCCAACCTGGAAAATTGCATTGCGGAATCTGTCTGCATAAAACTGAGTTCATCCTGAGCAGGGTGTGAGTGCTGCTATGAGGGAAAGTTAGAGAAAGGTCCATTGTACTGATGGCCACCTGTTCTAGTGGGAGTCTCTGACATTCTTTTCTTCATAAGCATTTAAAAAATTCTTAGCAGTCTAATAGGGTAGAAAATGGTAGAGGATGTGAAAAAAGTTCCCAAAACATATCAACACTCCTCATTCCGTGTGGGAGTCCCAGAAGTCTTCTTGCCTGTCTAGATAGCAAGTGTAAGCATTTCTGAACTGGGTTGCAGCAGATGGCTCAGTTTATATTAACTGATACTAGACCATTTGACCCCAGAACAGCCCCTTCATCTCCAAGTGCTTTGATTAAATGAGCAACATAATAATGATAATAACCTCTTTCAAGACTTATCATAAGACTTACTGTTGTCGAAGCAATTTGAGATTCCAACTTTATTATTGAAGCCTAGACTGTGATTATAGGCATGACTCACAGTGTGGATTCTACACAGCACTCAACAGTTTCAGAGGGCAAGTGGTGGCATGTGGACAAAGACAGGGATGGCAGGTAAACATCACTTACTGAAGTAGGGGGAACTGTTTTAAGTCTCCTGTGATTTGAATCCTAATGTTTTCTTTCTTTTTTTTTTAATTCCCAAGTGCCTTTGGAAATTAGTAGTAAGTGTGTTTGGGGAATAAAAGCAGCATTGTTTTTATTTTGTATTTTCCCCTAAACCAAAGCCAGGTGGCATATGGAACCTGAGACTCTGACAACTCTGGCAACCCTCAACTTAGTTCTTAGCATTACAGATCTACCTTCAGAGGATGAGTCCAACAAGGACCACAGGTACCCACAAGGAGAGGAGAAGACCACCAGCCTGTTCTTAGTATGGTGCAGAATTTACAACGTGTTTTTCCAAGAACGGAGACTTTGTTCTATATTTGCTTGCATCTTAAGTCACTCACACACACACACACACACACACACACACACACACACACACACACAGAAACTACAAACTACACATTTCAGGGAAATAGAAGAATTCACCTTTGATAAAATTAAGCTAATAAGAAGGTAATTTTCCAAATATAAGAAACTAAATTCTAAACTACTTAGCCAAAGAAATTTGCTGTGATCTTGCTTTTTTAGGATGGAACCATTCCTTTATCATTTTATTTCCATTTTTTTCCAGTATCCCCATCTTGAGGGGTAACAGAATCCAAGAACTGGCTTGTAAAGAAATATTCTCTACATTTATCCAAGTACATATTACCAAGGAATCCAGATAAAGGGTACTGGACAAAAGAAGGGATAGGAAAATACATTGGAATTCACTCTGATTTTCTTTGAGCCTCATCCTAGTTTCCTTTTAGGCCCTGAGTAGATGGAAGATGGTTTTTATTTCACAGCTAGATTAATAATTGCTGAGAATATGTATGTTTTCTTTTCAATATGAGAGTTAAACGCATATGTGGAGGTCTCCCCAAACTTTGCAGCTCTGGCGTCACAGTGATGATGATTCTAACTGCCTTAAAGTAACCTGGAGCATTTGCCTTGCCTTAGTTCGTTCATCAACCGAGTGTTCAAGACTTGCTGTGGGTGACCAGGCCTCTCATGCAGGCTGGGGGTCCAGAGACCTTCACACAGCTGATGAGCATCCTGTCTGACCTCTTGTGTGGCTACCCAGAGGGAGGAGGCTCTCGAGTGTTCTCCTTCAACTGGTATGAAGACAATAACTATAAGGCCTTCCTAGGGATTGACTCCACAAGGAAAGATCCTGTCTATTCTTATGACAAAAGAACAAGTAAGTTTTCTGAGTCATGTGTATGTAAAATGGCATCTGATGCTGGTTAAGCTGATGGTTTAACACTTCCAGGGAACCCCAGTCCTGGGGTTAAGTTGGTTTTGTTAAGGGGCCCCAGGCAAAGAATCTTCTTCCAGAAAGTCCATTTCCCCTTGGAGGAAAGGGGCAATGCTCATAAAAACATTTTGGATATGAGCCAGGGAAAGAACTGAGACCCACTTGGAAGGGGAACAGAGGGGACATTTTCCACTGATCTGACTGAACTAGGGTTAAGTTCTGAAGAAGGGAAGAAAGATAAATGAGGAGGCAACCCAGAGTTACAAGCAAAGCTCAGGTCAGAAGGGCCCTGGCAAATAAACACGGCTGCAGGATGTTTTTACAAACACAGTGCAGTGAAATTCTGTGTGTGCAGTACTGAGTTACGTTTCAAATGGCAGGTCCCTGGCAAGCCATCTTTCCCGTCTTTTATTATTTTGGGAGGGGGAGGCTTCTGTGGGGTACGGGAGGGTGGAGTGGGGAAGAAATACAACTGGGTGACCTTTTAGTTAAAAATTGAAAAGAGGCAGCAAGGCACGCACCAGAAGTAGCTGTGCCCTAAGATAGCCCACACGACAAATTAAGCAGCTATGTGGAGGGAAATTATTGAGACTAGAGCTGAGATTCCAAGGGGAGGCTTTGTTTGGCTTCTTGTCCCTTGCATGTGAGAATGGCATCTGTTCCTTGCTATAATCCCAGGCAGGCTTCTCAGCCTCCTTCTAAAGCAGAATAAACCACAGGGCAAACCCCATCCTTTGTTTCTCTGATGAGGCCCTTATTGAGATGCACTGTGGCATTTTGTTACTTACTAATGATGAGCTTGTTATTGGTGGGGTACAGCCTATTAATTTAGGTTATTTGTCAAATCCTCCAGCATAGAGTTGAATGAGACATGTGATTTGAACACACTAATGACTATGTTTAGCTCTGAGCAACTGGAGTTTCTTTAAAATCTGTCCCTTCTCTCCTGGCAGCGACCTTTTGTAATGCATTGATCCAGAGCCTGGAGTCAAACCCTCTCACCAAAATAGCCTGGAGGGCAGCAAAACCTTTGCTGATGGGAAAAATCCTCTTTACTCCAGATTCTCCTGCAGCTCGCAGAATACTGCAGAATGTAAGGTCCCAGCTAGTCTTGCCTTTTCTACCTTGGACCTCCCAGAAGAATGAGAGAGTGAGGAAGAGCATGCGTGCCTGTGCACATGCACACAGGCAAATGCACACAGGCACTCAAGTACTCATATCCCTCTGGTAGCAAGCCTTATGTTTGTTTTTTGCTTAGTGGAGTCTTGGGTTCCTCCCCCATCCACAGTCATCATTGGAATGCTTTGTGCCAGAGTCACTGGCTGGGCCCTCCCTTCTCTACAAAACCTACAATGAGGTTTTCTTCCCCAGAGCCTGAATTTTATCTAATGGAAGGGATCACTGTTCTCTGAACCCTGGCTACCCAGGAACAAAGGGAAGAAGGGAGGAAGAGCATTTCCTCAGAGGGAGTCCAAATCTAGCTTTAATGAGGTTCTGAGACAATAGCATCATCAATATTACATGTATCTCTGAGGTATTAAGAAACAGATTCTGGGGCGCCTGGGTGGCGCAGTCGGTTAAGCGTCCGACTTCAGCCAGGTCACGATCTCGCGGTCCGTGAGTTCGAGCCCCGCGTCGGGCTCTGGGCCTACGGCTCGGAGCCTGGAGCCTGTTTCCGATTCTGTGTCTCCCTCTCTCTCTGCCCCTCCCCTGTTCATGCTCTGTCTCTCTCTGTCCCCAAAATAAATAAACGTTGAAAAAAAAAAAAAAAAAAAAGAAACAGATTCTGTCATTGTGGAGGCTGGGAAGTAGCATATTTTTCTGGGAAATATCAGTAGACTGAGAAAATAAAGATGCTTCCTTGAAATCCTTTCTCAAACACTGAGGGTTTGTGACAGGAGCGGGGAAAGTAGAATAAAAAGTTCTCTCTCACTTTTTTCCTCTCTGTTCTTGTCTCTGGTTTTAGGCCAACTCAACTTTTGAGGAGCTGGAGCGCCTTAGGAAGTTGGTCAAAGCTTGGGAAGAAGTAGGCCCCCAGATCTGGTACTTCTTTGACAAGAGCACACAGATGACCATGATCAGAGTACGTGTGGCAGGGGGAGGGGAGGAGAAGGGCCAAGAAAGTTCCATATATTTCCTTTTCTCAGTAAAGGTTGATCTACTGGAGTTGGATTGAAATATAACAAGCATGGGCCAAAGGCACTAGTTCTGGAGTCACTGACTTTGGGTGGGAAATGTTTCTTAAAATCTGAGGGAAATGGTGCAAACTGCCACAGTATCAGTGGTTTCCTGAAGTTTCTTGCTTTTATAGATTCACTTGAGGGCCTCAGATTCAAAGGATCATCTCCCCAAGTGGCCAGCTCTGTAACTGCAAAGGTGGTTGTGTATGTCTGTCTGCTGTCGTTACCAACTTTGCAAAGCCAGGAGACCAGAGTCTTCTATAGCAGGGATAATTAAAAGAGAACAACAGCAACAACAACAACAACAAAAACAACAACAAAAAGAAAGCTTCCGATATACCATTTTCCCTGTCATTCTTCCCAACCCCCAACATACACATTTTTCTTCTATACAGACCTGTGTATTTAAGGGAAATTGGATATAGATAGGTATGCCTTATCGTGGAATGAAACCCACTAGCTTTTTAGAGAGGTTTAAAGTCTATCCCTATTCGTTAAAAATTGGAAATGGCCTGAAACAAGGCCAGAGATCCTATGGAATCTTTAAGTAATATAATAATAATGTAATAACATTGCTTCCTCCCAAGGACACCCTGCAGAACCCAACAGTGAAAGACTTCTTGAATAGTCAGCTTGACGAGGAAGGTATTACTGTAGAAACTGTGCTGAACTTCCTGTATAAGGGTCCTCAAGAGAATCAGGCTGATGACGTGGCCAACTTTGACTGGAGGGATGTATTTAACATCACTGATCGCACCCTACGCCTGGCTAGTAGATATCTGGAGGTAAGGCATCTCATTTTCCCCATTGATGAACCAGGAATTCTCACAGTTCCCAAACAGAGATGGATCCTGTTCTCTAATAGCTTATGCACACTTGAAACAGTTCCCTTTTTACATCTCCTACCTCCTGATGGCTCCCTGACTCCACCCTGGCTGCTCCTCCTCCCTTGTAGCCTATACCGTAGTTGTGCTTGTCCTCAGCCCTCTCTTGTCTGCCATAGCTTCGGTCATCATTGGCCTCAAGTTCTGAGGTCCCACTGCTTTGTAGAAACTCTCACCCCCAGGTTCTGCAGGCACATCAGACTCAATATATCCCCAAACAGATTTTCCTCCCGTAAAATCTGTCCTCCTCTAGCATTTCCTACCCTGATCCCTGTCCTCAGCGTTATTCCTTTTTTTTTTCTTACAATAGGAATGATTTTCATTTTTTTCCTTCTATAATTAATTAGTTTGTTTTTTAAAATTTACATCCAAGGTAGTTAACATATAGCGTAATAATGATTTCAGGAGTAGAATTTAGTGACTCTTCACTTACATGTAACACCCAGTGCTTCTCCCAACAAGTGCCTTCCTTTATGCCCCTCACCCATTTAGCCCATTCCCCCACCCAACACCCCTCCAGCAACCCTCAGTTTGTTCTCTGTATTTAAAAGTCTCTTATGGTTTGTCCCCTTCACTGTTTTTATCTTATTTTTGCTTCCCTTCCCTTATATTCATCTGTTTTGTATCTTAAATTCCACATATGATTGAAGTCGTATGATATTTGTCTTTCTGTGACTAATTTCACTTAGCATAATACACTCTAGTTCCATCCATGTTGTTGCAAATGGCAAGATCTCATTCTTTTTAATCACTGAGTAATACTCCATTGTATATATATACACCACATCTTCTTTATCCATTCATCCGTCAATGGACATTTGGGCTCTTTTCATACTTTGGTTATTGTCAATAGTGCTGCTATAAACATTGGGGTTCATGTGCCCTTCGAAACAGCACTCCTATATTCTTTGGGTAAATACCTAGTACTGAAATTGCTGGGTTGTAGGGTATTTCTATTTTTAATTTTTTGAGGAACCTCCATACTGTTTTCCGGAGTGGCTGCACCAGTTTGCATTCCCACCAGCAGTGCAAGAGGGTTCCTCTTTTCTCCGCATCTTCGCCAACCTCTGTCATTGCCTGAGTTGTTAAGTGTAGCCATTCTGACAGGTGTGAGGTGGTATCTCATTGTGGTTTTGATCTGTATTTCTCTTGATGATGAGTGATATTGAGCATCTTTTCATGTGTCTGTTAGCCGTATGGATGTCTTCTTGGAGCTCAGCACTGTTCCTAATTCTCAAGCCAGAGATTTTAGGGTCATCCTTTTTACCTTCTTCATATTTGACCCAACAGCTATTATTTACTGGGTGTTTCTTTGTGCCAAGCACTGTGCTACGTGCTTTTATACATATTAGCTCATTTAGTCCTCACAAGAGCTCCACAAAGTGTGCACTGTAATCATTCTTATTTTACAGATGCAGAAGCTGAGGCTTAAAGAGGCTAAATAAGATCTCCTCCTGTAGCTGTTATGTATAGCAGATAAGATCCAGATCTGGGTGTGTCTGAATTCAGAGCCTGCCCTACTGACCCCTCTACTGCCTCTGTCATGTCCAGTCACCGAGGATAATTGTGCACCCAATTCTAACACATGATGCTTTTTCCCATACCACCAAGAAATTCTTCAACACCAGCTGGATGTCCTGCATTTCAACTCAATTCTGACACTGCCTGGAGTTAGCATCAGATCCCACAGGTTAAGGGCTCAGTCCCATGACACTGGCCCCCAACCCTACTTCAGACACCACCCTCACTTCTGCCCACAAGTTTAGATCACAGGTTCCCATGAATCCTTCTTGGATTCAGTTAATTTGTTAGAGCAGCTCACAGAATTCAGAAACATTTTACTCATTAGATCACTGGTTTATTATAAAAGGATATAACTCAGGAACAGCCAAGTGGAAGGGATACATAGGGTAAGGGAAAGGGTGTGGAGCTTAAGTGTCCTCTCTGGGCACACCATTCTCTCCAAATCTCCACATGTTCACCAATTCAGAAGCTCACCAAACCCCATCCTTTTAAGTTTTTATGGAGGTTTTATTACTTAGGCATGATTGATTAAACCATGGCCATTAGTGATTGAACTCAGTTTCCAGCCCACTTCTCTCCCTCCCCTCCTACCCTCTGATCACATGATTGGCTCCTCTGGAAACCAGTCCTCATCCTTAGGTGAGGTATAAAAGTCACCTTATGAACGTAACAAAACACACCTTAATGGTGCTCTTCACTTAGGAAATTCTAAGGGTTTTAGGAGCTCTGTACCAGAAACAGACAAAGACCAAATACATATATCTTATTATATGTCATGGCATCACACTGAGCTTTATCTATCTCCTAAATATCTCTCAACTTCACCTCTTGCTTTTTAGGCTCTGAGTTCTGGAGGCATTATCATCTCTCTACCAGCCAGTAGAGAGTAGTTTCTTCCCTGGGTTCCAGGGTCCAGTCTCTGTTGGATCAGGCATTTCTCCAGAGTTACATCCCAAACACACATCTGCCGGCATCACTCTCATGCTTAAAATCTCACTGACTCAGTCCCCAGGGAACAGAAATACCTTCCACACCTGCCACAGCCCACCTTCCCAGTCATCACTTGCTCACACATCTTCTGCTCTTCTCCACTGGCCCTTTTGCCACCCTCAGACATACGCTGAATACTCAGGATTTACTGTGTGCAAATGCTGCCATTTATTAGAGCTTTTTTGCCTAAACAGAAAAAGATAATTTTTTGGACATAACCTGGAAGTTCAGGGGCTCTAGGGATTGAATGACGCCATGGGATCCTTATGTCTTTCCATCTCACATTGTGCTTGTTTCTGCTCAGCTTCAATCTCAGCTCGGCCCTCTCCATTTGGTGGTGCATCAGCTGCTCACAGCCCTCAGTGATTTTCTTCACCCCCAAAATTCTGCAAAAACAGGGAGTGGCTTTCCTATACCATAAGCATACTCCTGGATAGTTCTCTGATTGGCCTGGCTCTACCTATCCCTGAGTCTCTTGGGGGATTGTGTACTATGATGTGGAGGTCTAGGTCATATGTCCACCATGGAGTAAGGAAAGCAGAGTTAGCTTAATCTGAGTCTCAGGGACTGAGCAGGATTACTGGAAAGTGGAGGAGGCTGTTTCCTCCAAAAGAAGAAACATAAGGCAGAAAAGCCTGAAGTGACTTTTCCTTCCCCATCTGTTGAGCTTCCATTCAGTCATTCTTTGAGAGTCAGCTCTCAGATGTCCCTTCTGCTTCAACATAAATTTTAGCCATTCAGTCCTCTGAGCTTCCTCTACCACCTGTATCCCCATCCCTGGCCACGTCACTACCATCCACCTGCTGTGGTTATAACACAGGCAGGACTCTGGGGGGGGGGGGGGCAGAGATGGAAGAGAAGAGCTCTATTCCTTTATTCTTGCAGAATGGAGTTCATTGGTTCTCACAGTGTTTTTGTTAGGTACATCAGTAGTAAAGAATACTTCTTTTGTTTGACTTGATATTTGCATGGTGACACAGAGGTCTTAAAGGATTATTTTTTCCATGTAGCTTATGCTTAATGTAGCACCAGGCAACCCAACAGGTACTTAATATATACCAACTGTTTAGATGGATAAAAATTCAGTTTCTAGAACCATATTGCTTGGGTTCAAATCTCTGTTACTTGTGCCTCAGTTTCTGAATCTGTAAAATGGGGATATTAATAGTACTTACCTAATAGGATTGATATGAGAATTAACTGAATTAATTCATGCAAAGCACTTGGAACAATTCCTGGAATATAGTAAGCACTTTAATACTAACTTTTTAACAATATACAAACCAACCAAAAATAAGGCTTAGGAAGAGGACTGGTATTAGTGAAATCAGACCCAGCCGCTGAGCTGTTCCTGGTGCCCTTGTAGGGATTTTTGAAGGAGCTGATCATATCCTGTCTCAGCCACCAAGACTTCCAAGAGCCTTGCAGTCCCGTTAACCAAGCTAAGTGCTCCTAAGCAAAGGCCATAGTGGCCACAGGCCAGTGGCCTCCCCCAAGTGTTCCTAAGAGTGGTTTTGGTGGAGTCACAAGCCCAGCAGGTGATTATGATGAGGTGTCTGGTCTTCCTGCTGTTGCAGAGGTAGGAGAGAGATGGAAAGCAAGGGGGCGATGAACTGAAAGGGGAAATGTGCAGTGAGGAAGAAACCAATCATTGCAGTGGGTCCTGGGATTTTCTGCTTTTGTTCTTGTGCTTCAGGAAGTCTGGAAGAGACTTGGAGAGCCTCCATCTCCCATCCTGATGACTGCTTAAGAGCAGATGGGGATGAGACCTCCTCCCCAGTGGCTCTAAGAGTCTCTTCAGGACAGGAGAGCAAGTATGTTTCTTTACAGGCTATTTAAGACTCAAATGAAGCTCTCCTTTTCAGGAATATGACTTGCACTAAAGAGGTTTAAGAACTTCCTCTTGGGCCACGCTTGTTGTCTACTTCCCTGCGTGTTCCAAGAAAGAAAAAACTCATTTCAGGACAATTAAGCAAAAACAGCCTTTTAAGTGAAAATTATGTTGATCTAGGTCAATGTGGTACTCAGATGTGATATTGAACAATAACACAAGCTGTCAGAACTAGGAGTAAAGACCTTTAAGCCTTTTGTCTTTATAGGAAAAGGGAATGATTTAATTGGTTTTCTCTTCAACTGATAGAAAAGTTAAATCTGCTTCCTTTCTACTTGGAATGAGGCTTTAGTTACTGGAAATTCCATTAAGTAGCCTGGAGAGTTCTCAATCCCCTGGAGCCGCCTTGCCGGGTCACTTCTATGCAATTTTAGGCTACTGCTTGTAGAAACTTCTCAGCTGTCCAGTGAGGACAAATGGGCCTGAATCTCTGCTTCTTATGAGCTAAGTCACTGTGAGAAATTCACTTTACCTGCTAAGGCTCAATTGGCTTATATGTAAAATCCAGATAACACAACAGGCTTCAAAGAGTTGATGTCAGGACAAAATGAGAGAAGTGTGCAGAGCAGTCTGTATGTTCATGCCATTGATAGTTTGGCATGTGTATAAATTCTCAACCTTGGGTTCTGGCTGTTAGGTGGGGGTGGTAATGCCCTCCTTTTCAGGCGGCTATGAGGGTGAATGGGAGAGGGCTGGATGCATAGTAGAGACGTTCCATGCATGGCAACTCTTCCCCTGAACCACAGACCAGGTAAAGTCTTTCTCAGGTTGAAAAACTTTGTGTAAACTTTAATGAGACACTATGAAGCTACTATTTACATTAACCTTAGTGAAATGGCTTAGAATCAAGACGGCCAGATCATTCCTGAAGGCCCAGAAGGATGGCTCTGCCCTGGGCTCCATTTTGTAACTTCTGTGGACAGTGGTCCAGTGGCTCTAGAACTTCTCCTGTACTCAGAGTACCTGCTCAACAAGACGCTTCTAAAATCTCATTCATTCCATAATCCTCTGATCCCCTGCCCTTAGCAGGGAAAAAGAAAGAAATGAACATAAAGGCAGCCTTCCTAGTGAGAACGTGGGCAATGGGCTAGGGAAAGGGGTGAGGGTAGTGTTTGGGGAGCCTCACATCTCAAACATATGGAGAGATTCATTTCTGCAGGCCTTCTGATCACCGTCTTCCTCACATTTAAGGAGACTGAAGGCAAATGAGTCTTCACATAGGTAAATCTCTTAAACTGGTATATGTATACTTTATGGTCATAATTTATGTGTGTCTTACATATATTTTTTTCTTGAGAAAAACACAATGGAAAAATTAACAAATTATTCCTCTGATTACCCTTTAGTTAAAACAAACATACATACCCCTCCCCTTTGATTTCTTTGTTTAGTGAAAGATTAGGCCTGGCACAAATGGGATACTGTTTAGAGTTCACAGTGTATTTAATTTACATAGTATATTTGAATTTCAGGTCTTGAATTTCGCATCAGGAAGCTGAATTCAGCCAAATTTCAATATTAAAATACCTCCAATCAAGGCATAAAATTGTATTTGAACCAGTCAAAGCTACCTTTCCCTAAGTCTTGAGAAAACATGCCCTCATTAACTGGTTTTGCCTCAGATGTCATCACAGTCAGTATATGTGTATAGCTAATATTTGTTTTCTTCATGGTGATTATCTTGCTGATAAATTAGCCATAGTGGGATTTTCTGGACTGCTTTTCCTCTGTACCTTGCATGCTCCTGGCCACATGCCACCACCACCCAACCAGAATGTGCTCAGGGAGTATAGTTTTCAGGCTAGCCTAAGAAAAAATAGGATTAGAAAGATAAAGCCACTGATCACATAATATCTTTAGAGTCAGATATGTAGATACTTGTGGAATATCTCTCCTACTGCTTTCTTCTGTTGATGCGTTGGCTCTAGATATGCACTGGGAAGCTAGAGAGAAATCAGGGGAGAGGTAGAAAGTGCAGAAGTCTATACCATCAGAGCAGTGCTATTTAGAGGGCCATGAACTAGATCATAAGCAGTGACCTTATTCTCTGCCTCTTCAATCTCTCAGAAGCATAGAATGGGACTGAGGAAGGAGAACACAGGTGAGGGGTGAGGGGTGAGCTGGGGTCATGGGTGAAGGGAAGGGACTTGAATTTGAGGCACTTTTATATGCCATCTCATGTAAGCCTCCTAACTGCCTGCCAGTAGGCATGATTGTTTTCATTTTATATAATTAAAAACGGAGGCTCAAAGAAGTTGACTGACTTGCCTAACAGCGCAACAGATAAGTGGGGGATCCAGAATTCAAGTCCAGACCTGTCTGGCTCTAATGAGGAAGTTCTTTTATACTATGAGGGGCACATTGGTGGGGGCTCAGTATGTATTGTCTGGATAAATTATATAATGAGTTGAATGAAGACAGCAATTATTTTGTAATACTCTGAATGATAGACATTATTTTGATTGGGACTTTTCTGCTTGGAAATAACTAGATTTAGAGTGGGAAACCAAAATGATTTTAGCTGATCTGGTCATTCATATATTCGCATGCACTGAACTACCTACATCTGAATACAAATAATCCCTGACCCCTAATAGCTCACACTTTATTGGGAGAGATAAGAATGATATTAAATAACGCTATATTAATGGTCTCTCAGAGGACTCCTAGAACAATAATTCAGTCTGATGGAGTAGAAACAAATTGCACAAATCCAAATTCACATGTCACCTATCCTCCAAGAACTGTCAGTTCTTCTCCAAATCATCTCTGAAATCCCTGCTTCCTCTCCTTCTCCACGTATGGCCTCTGTTCAGAGTCTGTATTATCTCTCCTAGCTGGTCCCTGGATCTCCATTCTCTTCTACTGCTTCTATCAGCTCCCACACTGCCTCCAGTGAGGTCTTTGTAAAACCAATTTCACCATGACATTCCTGCTGAAAGCTCCTTAGTGACACCTGAAAGCTCCTTAGTGACATTCCTGCTTAGGCTCCTTAGTGCTGAAGGCTCCTTACCGCCTTGCTGTAAAGGTGAAGACATTCCCAGTCTAGCTCCTCCAGGAGTCTTCCGCATTGTATGAGATGGCATGCTGCCCCAGGCCTCCCACCTGGACAGCCAGACTCCTCCCCTCCTTCACCTGCTGGCTTCCCTTCAGGACTCAGCGCCTGTTTTTCAGGCCTTCCTCTACACATGCTATTCCTCCATCGTAGCCCTTGATAATTATTGTTCATAAGCCTCCCCATCCCCATAGACCTGAGCCCCTTAAGGGCTGAAACTCTGTCTTATTTATCTTTTGATTTCCCACTTTATCTTAGTGGAGCTGCAGTGACATGAAGTAAATGCCCATACATGCCAAATTAAGACTGAAAATACATATATGCTCGGTCTAAAAGATTGAACTTGCTGGCTAAGCAAGGCAGAAAGATACTTTCAGGCAACAGGAAGAGCATAATCACAGCGCAGAGGTGTGGCTGTAGCATCAGGGGAGTAGGTGGGGGTAGGGAGGAGCAGCAGTGTCTGGAGATGAGACTGGAAAGGTCAGCTGGCCTGGCTTTTGAGAGCTTTTACTCTGTAGGTTACAGGATGCCATCTCCAGCACTTATTCATGGGTTCTGTGATTTGGGGCTACAATACAATTCCACCTCCTGAAAAATGAGGGTGATAACCTGAGCTGCGGTTTGGGAAGTGTTTACCAGAGTGGCTGAACTGGCTATTTGTAATCAGAATGTGCTCTGACTGGACAGTGCCTGACTCTGGTGGTTATGAAACACTTTGAATACAGTAACACTGACCTCCCGGAGTTGTTGGAATGATTAAACTCGAAAGCTTTGAGAGCTCCAGTCTTCTGCAATTATTATCCAGGTTATTATGTCTTTCTTTGGACCAATTAGATAGAAAGCATTATCTGGTGGCTTTGCCCAGTGTATATCTTTGTGCTCCAACTTGCCTTTTTTGTTTCATTATTTATTTGTTTTAGAAACAGACATTTTTTTTTTAGCAGCTGTGCATTTCCTGTCCCTTTGTTTTCCAGTCGTAGTGCATTTCCTCACTCTTTGTGGTAGAAGGTTTCAGATGTCTGTCCACAGTGCCCAGTGTGTTAGATAAAATTTATTGTAGTGCCTTTGGCCTCCCTGTCTCACCATCCCAACCAACTTGAGCAGCCCAAAGCTATTTTATTTGGTGGCTTTTTCCACATGGTGGGAAATGAATGTTAAGTGTTAGAGTTTAGAGCTGCCAGGAAAGTCATTCTGGGATGTTTGCCCACATCCATTGGCACTTTTCAAAAGGAACCCCAGGTGTCCACATTAACACCAGCAGGACCACCTCAGGCCTCCATTGGCATTCATCAGCTGCTTTGTTCTCAGCCTTAGTATGGAAGTTAAAGATGTAAGAGGCAGGACTACAGAGCCTACATCTCTAAGGGTGCAGCCTCTCCCTTATCCCTGGACACATCCTGGGTGTATTAGTCACAATATGTCCGCGCAGGGCGCCATTCCCCTGTGATTATCAAGTTCAAACAAAAAGAGAGATTCTTTCTTTGCCTCCACTGGGCCACGCTTCCACTTGGTATATAATTTAATTCATCTATTACTTAATGTGTTTGAATTTAGCGTCTGGCAGGTCAGAGTTGAAGAAGGAAGCCTGCTGCTACTGCAGCTTCTCCTCCCAAGGTGGTGTTTGATTTAGCAGAGTAAACAAATGACTGCATTCTCTAGGGCTCTTGAGCACAGCTGCCTGCCGTGGAGAGAGCTTGGACCTCTTCCGCTAGGGTGAACTCTGCTTCCTGGGGAGTATCAGCAAAACAACCAACGAGGAAATGTAGGGCTTGTGCGGACTTCAAGTGCTGGTCACCTTGCCACCGGGGTCTGGCTACAGCAGTTGGGAAATGAAGGGAACGAGGAAGCCTTTTCTCTCGTCCTACTGCCCTTGGCTGTCACAGGGCATTGTAATGGTTCTCTTTTCAGATTCTGAACTCTGGTTGCAAAATTTGCCTGGAATCATCAGCCTCTGAGGGCATAAGACACAGACTTTTTATTCACAGAAGATGTCCTTTGAATTTTTTTCCCATTAGCGATGCTATCTTTATGTTGAGACCCTTAAACTGGCCAATTCTTACCTACCTACAGTATTCTTCCCTAACGTCCATGACCATACAGTTTCTCTCTGTGTAGAATCAGATAGCTTTTCTAGATAGACTCCATGGCCTCAGCCTTGTTAGAGCCTACTATGCTTTCACTTATAAGCTAATCAGACCAAACCAAATATGCCAAAATCCATGACCCTAGCTATGGGTTTAGTCATTCATCTTTGCCTCCCAAACACTCACATAAGTGTACATGCCCATTATCCGAGATTTTAACTTCAGGGACAAGAGCAAGTACAAACAGATAATGAGGCCACTTGCTCTGAGGCAGGTGACCTCCCCATGAGAATACAAGGGTACATCATGAGTCATATCTCAGAGGATGACCCAGGAACTTCTGACTTATGTCCAAAACAGCTTCCAAAATTACTGCACCTTTACTTGAGGGAGATTTGGTGAGGATGACGTTCTGGATTATCTTCATAAGACCTTCCTCTGGGTAGAGTTGTCTGACTTTCACTGGATGGCCAATGAGCAGCTAGCGAACACTAGTGATTTAGGACACACCTCCACCCATATCCCCATTGCCCAGGAGGGACACAGGCTTTGGCTTCAGTCTATAGTATTGTTGGAACCAGATAAAATGCTGTAGATCAGCTTGGGATGGGTTGTGTTCCCAGCCATATTATTGAAAGAAAATAGCTGCCCTCCTTCCCCAACAGACAGCTGTCACAAATGAAGGGCAACTTGGCAGGGGCTTAAAAGCCGTTAGACTTTGTTGACTTTTAAAATATTTTGCAAAAACAGTAATAAAAGTGGTATTTATCAAATTCCCCTTATTTGTGAGACCATTTAGTGTCCTCCGTGGTTAAAATATAGGCTCATTCCATGTATGTCAATCATTTGCCAATAAAGTGGTTTAAAAAAAAATAGGCTCACTCCAGAGCAATTTTGCCTCTTTATGCCTCATACATGAGCTTGGAATGATAATTATAACTGACCTCATGACGTGGTTGTAAGGATTCAAGGGTTAATATGAGTAAAGCCCTTGGCCCAGCTTGGGTATGTAGTAAGCCTTCAGTAAGCATCAGCTTTTATTCTTACCAGGAGGCACTGGCTGGCCCTTCCCAAACACTGTCATGTGACCCTTAAAACACACCTATGAGGGGTAGGGTGTATCTCAGTTTTGCCAATAGGGAAACACAGACCATACAATCAGAAAACAGCAGAATGGGGATGGCATTCAAGGCTGTTTGTCTCTTAAACACTATGCCATATCACTTTCCAAGATGGGGAAAATAGCTGTGAAAATGGGTCAGATGTTTCAGGATAGAAATGAGTGTTTGAGAACCTATTAAGTTTTGTTTTTCCACAGAGTATCAGGGTACCAATCTAGGGGGAGGCAGCAGGAAACATGACTGTGAATCAGCTGCCTGATAAAACAGCCAGGATGGAGCCCACGTCATTGTGGGTCTCAACAATGTCACTGAAAACATCAGCTGCTTATTCCAGTATGGATTTCCCTTTAAGACATGAAAGGAGAGTTCAAAGAGAATGAGCTAGATGTCTCAGAAAGTCACATTATTAAAATATATTTGTTTTTATTAGCTTTTTTGCTTCAGTGAGAGTTACACTCTCATTAACATTATACCAAAAACTCACTTTCCACTAATTACTCCTAGTTTATCCTCTGAATCCAGGGTGCACAGGATTATGTTCAAAATACAGTAGTAAAGCTATATTTCTTACAGCATTCAAGATGTCTAAATTTAAATCAATTCAATTCAGTAAACACTTACTGCGTCCTTTTCACGAGAAAACACTCTTCCAGAGACCACAGTGAACAAGAATGGCCCTTGACCTCTGATAACTTACTGTCTCTAGAGCTTTGATGACCAAAGCAATAACCTGTGGCAACATGTGGCTAAATTTTAATTAAAGAAAAAATTCAGTGCCTCAGATGCGCTAGACATTTTCAAGTGCTCGATAGCTTTTTTTGGTTACTGGCCACCATATTGGATAGGGCAGATATAGAACATTTCCACCATGTGGCAAGTTCTGCTGTACAGTGCTGCTCTGCTGGACAGGGGCAAGAGATCCTCCTGTTTTGGAATTCTCTTGCCCTGACTTTGTAGAGTAAGTGTGGCTTACTCTTAGAGGAACGTGTGGAAACAGCACTACCCTTCAGGCTTGATGTTTGAAGACACGGATTCAGATTCTGCTCCTGACCTGTATTGATCTTGGGCAAGGCCCTTTGCCCTTCTGGTGCCAGTTTCCTCTTCAGTAAAGCAAGGATATCAGACCACAAAACCTCTATGACTCCTTCTGTCCAAATGCCCTGTGATACTGTGAGTGAATTTGTAGAATAGTCCGTGTGTCACAGTGTACCACAGCTAAACTATGATGAATCCCATCTCCCCAAATAATTTTTTCATCTTAGAAATTTAATTTCAAATTCACCTTAATTGTCAATACTAAAATTCTATATACACAGACCTAAACTTGCTAAACTGATTTATTTATTAATTTATTTTTATTGTTTTTTTTTAAAGATTTTTTTAAGTCATCTCTATACCCAACATGGGGCTCAAACTTATGACCCCAAGATCAAATAGTTGTATGCTCTACCAACTGAGCCAGCCAGATGCCACCCAAACTGATTTTTTTTAATGAGATTATTTTATTACATTTTTATTGGACAGGGTCTCCCCAGAGGAAACTTAAATGTGTTTCTTTTTCTTCCTTTTTAAATGTACTCTAGCAGTTTAGTTTTGATGCTTCCTTGCCCAAGCAGGTTGTCAGTTCTCTGTCCCCCTAGGGTGCTTTTAAGTACTGACCAGGGCTAGGAGTCACACCCTTGGTCTTAGACTGTGGTGAAAATCTATATTCCCTGCCCCCCCCCCCAAAAAAGGAAATCATAAAATACCAAACCCTGTGTTAGTTCCATCCAGAAAAAATAAACACATGTTTAGGACTTTCAGTGTCATGAGGTACTAAGTCCTTTAGTGCTATGCTGGGCAATGCCTGTTTGCAAAAGAATAGCTGGGTCAAGAAAATTTCCTATTTTTTTAATTCTGTGATATATGACTATACTTGTGTTTTTTTTTTTTTTAACATGTTACTTGTTTTTGAGAGAGAGTGCATAAGCAGGGGAGGGGCAGAGAGAGAGGGGAGCAGAGGATCCAAAGCAGGCTCCAGGCTCTGTGCTGACAGCAGTGAGCCCATGTGGGGCTCAAACTCACGAACCATGAGATCATGACCTGAGCCGAAGTTGGACGCTCAATTGACTGAGTCACCCAGGCACCCCACTTACTGGTATTTTAAAAAGAAATTCCACTTCCATTTAAGATAACTTAGTATGGTGTCACTTAAGCCTTGGCCCTCTATATTTTCTCATTACCTGTGTTCCTCTTTCCCATATCATCTGGAAAGCTAACAGTTTTTTTTGTTTCCTTTCTTTTTATCTAGAAGACTGAGAACATTACATGGGACCTGCTCCCAGGATGTGGAGCCTGAGGTGGGACAGTTTAGTTCAGAAGGCCCAGAGAGGGTGGGTTTGCAGTACTTTGTTGTTCTGATTCAGCTCCTTGGCCACAGTGAGGGTTCTGGTTGACCCTCTGAGGTTTCCTAAAGGAGACTTAGCAGTGAGGGGTTGGGTGAAGAGTTGGGCTTGCCTACTTCTTACTAGGTCAGCGGGAGCTCAGGTGTCTGATCAGTTCCTTTATGACCTGTCCACCATCCTTGCTTCTCTACTTCAGATATTAGTTGTGGGATCAAGTGAGCTAGAGTTTGATACCTACTCCACCACTTTGGGGAAGTTACTCAACTTCTTGGAACCTAAGTTCCCTGGACTGCAAAGTGAGGATAAATAATAACTGTGCTCTCCTGCTTTACGAGACAGTTGGAAGCGCACAGTTGGGGCAGTGGACCAGGCTGTATCCGAGGTTCCTGACATGAGGGGAGGAAGTCTGGGCCTCCTGGACAGTGGGGAGGGAATCCACGGCCAGCCACTTGCTAGCTGTGTGACCTCTGTCAGATCTCCTCCAGTTCTGTTTCTTCTTCAGTAAACTGAGGATTCCAGATAACTCACAGACTCTGTGTAAGTTTATGTGTTCCTTTAAGCCTCTGTCACAACTGCCTCCTAACCAGTCTTCCTGCTTCCCTTCTTGCCTCACCAGTGACTGAAACACAGTCAGACCCCACACATCATATCCTTGCTTAAAACTTTCCACTAGTTTCTTACGCCTTTTTAGAGTTTGTCTTGAAGGCCTCTGGTTAGCATGGAAAGCTGCATGTCCTAGGAAACCCTTTTCTGGTTGGTCACACTGCAAGTGCAGTAGGGCAACTGATGTCCCCATCCACCTTCCTAGTGCTCACCTGTCACCACTCACCTCTGGTCACTGCCACTTGTCTGCACATTGGAAAGAGCATCCAGCACAATGCTGATGCCCTGGCCCTCCCTTTTGAGGGTCTGATGTCATTGTTTGGAGTGGTGTCTGAGAGTAGGTGTCTATGTAAAGCTCTCCAGTGGTTCTAAACACAGCCAAAGATGGAAACCACTGCTCTGTTCTTGTAGGTTTCCTGATACCCCACATGCTGTTCCCTATGCTGGAGCTGACCTTCCCCTTGATTTTTTCTCTTGGCTAATTCCCTATCCTCATCCTACTCAGGAGTTCCTTCCTCCAGGCAGCCCTCCTATAACCCTCCATGTAGACTTAGCTACTGATGGACTCTCAGACTACCCTGGGCTTGCTTTCATCAGAACCCAGTAATTCTGTATTATGGTTAGTGTACTCCAACCCTCTCTTTATTAGGTCTAGATAGAGCTTCAGAAGAAAGTTTATCTTTCCTCCTTGTATCCCTGGAGCCAGCAGGCTCTGGCACATTACAGGCTCTCGGTAAGTATTCGGTGAACAAATTAATCAAGACAAGGCCATTTGACCTCTCGTGAGTTATATTCTAAGAAACAAACATTGACACAATAACCCTAGTGTATTATAGGAACAAGAAGTTAAGGAAAAATCAGATCCCAGTGTAGTCTAATACCTTAACAAATCTATAAAAGTGAACAAGCCCCAATGTTCAAATTAAAAGAAATTCTTAGTGCTCTTTTGTGGGTAATGAGTTTTGTCTCTTCCGGAGGAGAAAAAAGACCTATTAGGAAATTCTCCCCCACCCACATTACCTGTCAAAACTGTAACTGGAAATGATTTTCCTGACTAAATCATTTTGGCTTTTTTATTTTCTTTCTTCCTCCTTGTTCTAATCCTTCAGCTGGCCATCATTGTGTGTTTGCAGAGAGGCAGGAAGGTTCGCCACTAGGACTATTTCTCTCTCTCTTTAAAACTCTTTTATCGGCTTGCTTTCTGATCTTCAAAGCAGCCTGTATCCAATGTGACCCCACTCCCTTGCCTCCCCGTGCTGAGGAGTGAGAGCTGTGAGTATTTTTGTCATTTTAAAGGCTTGCATATTTGGACAGCCTTGGACAGCCGAGTAGTGCAGCCCTCACTAAATCTGGAGGGATGAGAGCAAGTCAGCATTTGTAGGCCCTCTTTACCCACAAATCTAGACACAGTGAAAAATTGACACCAGACCTCACAGGTAAGCAGACAGTAAGTTCATAGATCTCCTTGCATTTGACCCATCCCTTGGGGCAGCAGCCCTTACCCTCTGCCCTTTTTTGCAGTTGAGACTTTTCTGTTGGTGTTCTTCAAATGCTCTCAACCTTTGTGATTATCTGCAGTGCTTGATCCTGGATAAGTTTGAAAGCTATGATGATGAAATTCAGCTCACTCAACGAGCCCTGTCTCTGCTGGAGGAAAACAGGTTCTGGGCTGGTGTCGTGTTCCCTGACATGTATCCCTGGACCAGTGCCCTGCCACCCCACGTGAAGTACAAGATCCGGATGGACATAGATGTGGTGGAGAAAACCAATAAGATCAAGGACAGGTGATGTTTCAGGCAACCTTGAAGGCCCTACATATCCCCAGGAATGTAAGGGCAAGGAGCATCTCCTCCTAGGGACAGGAGGGTTACTTGGAAAGGCACAGAAACACTTTGGCACCAGAGAACTAAGCTAACTAACTAGTTGGCCTGTTAGTTGGTGGGACCAGGAGAGCTCAGTTACCCTGTCATCACCAACACCCACCCCCCAACCCCGCCAACTCAGCACGTCCCCAGCTGGCCTTTGTGCAGTGTGGAGATGGAAACCTCTAGGGATTGAATTATCTTCACATAGAGATTCTGCAAATAAGGTTTCTCCAAAGTCACTGGGAAATTACAT
Organism: Prionailurus viverrinus; assembly: GCF_022837055.1. Lineage (NCBI taxonomy): Eukaryota > Metazoa > Chordata > Mammalia > Carnivora > Felidae > Prionailurus > Prionailurus viverrinus. Next base: position 134,412,591 of record NC_062568.1, read on the forward strand.
TTGAATACAGAGTGAGGGATTGAGACTGGACTGAGGCTAAAAATAAAATTAAGAGGAGATAAGATATTTCATAAAGCACAATGTAGGGTCCTTGAATGAAAGCAATTACAAGTCTTTTTGTGGCTGATATTTGTAACAGATTTAAACTGTGAATTAGAGAATAGAGTCAGATAGTTTGGAAATTTTTATGGGTGAGATTTCAAGAGAATGAGTTCCAAGTCCCCTTGTGCTTATGAAGCATCAGCGAGCTGTCCATTTCCATTCATATCCTTTGTCCCTCCCGTTGGTTTCTTTGTAGGTACTGGGATTCTGGTCCCAGAGCCGATCCTGTGGAAGATTTCCGATACATCTGGGGAGGGTTTGCCTATCTGCAGGACATGATCGAACAGGGGATCACAAGGAGTCAGGCGCAGGTTGAAGTTCCAGTTGGAATCTATCTCCAGCAGATGCCTTATCCCTGCTTTGTGGATGACTCGTGAGTCACAGGCTCCCAATCTCCCTCCCAGACACACTAATCAGGTTGCTGGGGTGGGATGGGAGTACTCCTCAGGCTTCAGTCTCTTTGGAAAGAAACCCAGAGAGTGGGGCCGGCTTGAAGAGAATAGAGCTCTAACTGAGGAGCTGGCTTCTCCTAGACTCCAGGCAGGGCCAGATGGTCAAATGAAGTGGCAGGGAGAAAGGAGTTGGTGTTGTGGGTTGGAAAAGGGAAGGTGAAAATAAAAGCAAGGGAAGTGAGGTTGGGGAAGGGGACAAAGGCCTTTTAAATTTCCACTACGTAGTATGTTTGGTATGTGGAAGAGTTCTGGTCAGAGTGTTTCCCCAATGATTGCCAAATCAGCAAATTGGGACTCTGCATTGCAAGTAGGTCTGGTTCCTAGGAGCCTCAGAATAATGCAGCTCCTTCCTTAATTAACATTCCCATGCTGCATGCTTAATGAGAATGTAGAGGAATGTGTTGGATGAGCTGGAACCCTCCCTTCCTGCCCACCCCTATCCCCACCCCCAGGACTGTACATTTGTTGGCCAAAGCAAGCTAAGCAAGTAGCCTATTATTTACTGAAGGTGTATTTGGGGGATGATAGAGGGACAAAGAGGAAGAGGACACTAGGAGGCCTCATTTACCATGGTGGATGGGGGCAGAAATGCTTCCAGGACAGCAGCAGAGACCTACAATTAGCTTAGGATTCAACTCCTAGAAAAGAAAAAAGAAAAAAACTAGCAAGTTCGCCATAGTGCACATTGTGTCTGTGGGGTTCAGAGAGGAGACAAACACACACAGCCTGAAAAAAGGAACAGTCAAATTGCTACCTGACAAGACAGTAAGATAAAGCCCAGTATGGGCACAGGAAATGCTCTCTCAGCACCCTAGTCCAATTGGTTCTCCTTCCTCATCTCAACACAAGACTAAAGAGATAATGATGTCTGTTCTGTAGTCACTATGGTTTCGGATAATAGACGGAGATGGGATGTGGAGCCACGGGCAAAAGTGGGGTTCCACTTTTAGGATCAGAATGGGAGTGGCTGGCAGGGTAGTAGGGTACACAATGAGGAGGCAGTAGGGATTCTGGCCATTTAGAGTGGGAGAGCCCTCTGGTGGCAGGTTCACAAAGTGCAGGCTTTATGAATTTTCTGGTTCTGTCCTTAGGGCCATCTTGAGAAAGAACCCTCCCATAGGAGGAATTGGGCCCTTCCTTTGACAACCAACAGTTTTCAATAGATAATAGTCTTAAGGGCTTTCCTAGCACATCAAGCGCAGGCAAAATATGTGTAAAGTTCACAATAAAATAATTCCAGAATATCAAATCTATCCTGCTTGCTAGAATGAATATCCATGGAATTATTCCACTGGTACATGGCTGGTGGAGTTAGTGGCTATTGGATTACTGATTGATTTATTGATGGGTCATTTGCCTTCTGAAAGTGTTACACTGGTGGCACTGGTTTTTTTGTGCCTCTTCCTGCTTAATTGGGGTTTGATCCTCTGGGATATATAGTGCTAAGCTGCCTGACCTGTTTGCGGGGCCCAGTTATTGATCTCACCACCAACACCAAGTCCCTTTGTTTGTGGTTCACCTTCTTGGACTTCAGTGTCAGCATGTATCTATTCCAGTCACAACTGCATCAACAGGTTTGTAGTTTTTTCCCACAAGAATTTACAAGGTCTGTACTGTGTAACATACATAGTACAATTTTATTTACACATACTACTTGTAGAGCATTCATCCGGGCTAACCAAAAAGCTACCATCTTGCTCTAAGGAAAAAGTAATTCTTTCGGGGCAAAGTGCAATGCAGTAAAAGATTCATGCCTTTTGAATGCCCAGTGGGGATTTTCTGCCTTTCCCTACATCTGGGCTTTGTTCTCAACACATTCATTTGACAAACATTTAGTCCACCTCTACCAGGTACAGGGCATTCTACTATTCTGCTTCTCTCCTCTTGCTTCAGTTTTATGATCATCCTGAACCGCTGTTTCCCTATCTTCATGGTGCTGGCCTGGATCTACTCTGTCTCCATGACTGTAAAGAGCATCGTCTTGGAGAAGGAGTTGCGACTGAAGGAGACCTTGAAAAATCAGGGTGTCTCCAATGCAGTGATTTGGTCTACCTGGTTCCTGGACAGCTTCTCTATCATGTCAATGAGCATCTTCCTTCTGACCACATTCATCATGGTAAGCCAGATGGAGAAGGTCCAGGAAATCTTGAATAGTTTTGTACTTCCCACCTTTCCTCCTATTAATGAACTCATGCCTACATCAGTCATCTGGCCAGCAAGGATAGCCTGATAAGTAGCTGCCCGCCCATTTTAGCCAAAGCGGCCATATGCAGCTGCCTGGTGATTTCAGCCAAGGTGGAAAATACTCAGATAAAATGTCCCCCCAAGGAACCTCTGTATCATCCTGTGTTCCCTGCTCCCACTTTCTGCCCAGTGTGCTACAGTCTGCATAGACTATCTAACCCCATTCCATGGACTATCTGGAGAAGCTGCTGTTAGGAGAGCCCAGCACAGAGTGATTGTATGTGCAAAGGGTTCTATCTTTGCAGACACAGAAGAAATGAGTACAAAGAATGTTTTCCTGGGATTACTGCCCTAGCCAGCAGCTGGAGTTGGAATGTAAAGAGCCTTTTCAGTGTATTAGGAGAGAAGACCTGGGCTGTTTAATTACCATCATGGTGACACCATTCATGGCTTGATCAGAGGACATTCTGGTGCCTGAACAGTCTCCAAGACCACTCTGTTTCGAAGGATGGAATTTAGAGTCTGTCCTTTCTCCATGGTAGGAGTATTTATAGCTGCAGACAGCACACATAGGTCCATCCTCTGCAAGCTTGCAGCTCCCTCACAGGCCAGACTTGGAAATAAAACAGTATTTCATAATATATTCTTATCCTTCATTTGCAGTTCCTCCACAGCAGATGATTTTCTGTACTTGTTAGATGATAACTTCATAAATTTGGGTAGTTTTTTAAAATGTTTATTAGGTGGGATTTGGTATAAACTTCAAGCTTGGTGTTATCAAGCTTGTTCTGCCTCCCTAGCATTGTCATATTAAGCACCCCTCTGCAGTAGGCAACATGTATGCTGAACCATAGATTCTGGCTGTGTCCCATCCCGTGCTGGATCATACTGGTGTCAACCTGATCCAAGAATATTCCATCATATATCCTGTCCATCCAGCAGATATTCAGTTAAACCAAATCCTATCCCTTCTCTTTGCAGTAAAATGTACTAATTCTGAAGGGTTTTGTTTTCAGTGTTGCACTGAGATTCAGTGTGCTCTGTGACCTTAGTCAAACCCAGTGCTAGAGCCCTGTCAAAATTCTGATGTAGAGGTCATTCTGCTCAGGCAACCTCGCTTTAAATTGGTGGCTTTAAATGTGCAGAGTCCTGGAGCTCCACAAAGAGGAGGGGAGAAGCTAAGCTCCTTATCTTCCTCTAGTGGTCCCTTGTTCCTTCCCATCCTTCAGTCTGCTCCTTTTCCCATTTCCAAGGCATTTTGTGTCCTCAGAATTAAAGGGGTCAAAATGCATAAGCGTCAGACTTAGGCAAAATGGATAAACACGTGTGTTTTCTTGCAATGTCTGAGAAGTGACATTGAGATCTGCCTTCCTAAGAATGGGCATTAAGACTTCAAAGCTTTTAGGACGTGAGGTAAAGAATGTTCACTAAGAGTTTCTTGCACAAAGAGGTTTCTCCTTGTGGGAACCAGAACATTGTTCCAGTGATGACGGAAACAGAGCTTTCCACACCAGAATAGGATTCCTTAGGATGACGCTCCCATCTTTGCCTTGTTCTTCCTTCCCACCTCAACTCTGCAGGAAAGAATCTGGAAGCTGGACAATGGGGCGGGTTCCACTGTTATTCAGGCTATTAGGAACAAAGAAGAACAGTGGTCATTAGAGGAAGCTAAGGCCTGTAAGTCTGTTGGGTCAGCCAAGTAGCTGTCCCCTCTGCCTTGTCAGTGAGAGACTACACAGGTCTGGAAGTTTCTAGGACTTTGCTTTGAGCTGGGGTAAGAAACTGATTTTATTCTTCTGAAAATACCAGCAACCATCTTAAAGTTCTTCCAGCCATAGCCACATGTTCAGCCATGGACTTGCTTTTCCTGAGTTGTGTGATTAAGGAAAAGGACTGTGCTTTCCAGGTGATGTGGGGAGCTCTTTGACACACAAAATCAGGAGCTCTGAGTCCTAATTTTGACTTTCATTTAGAGTTCCTCAGAGTTTTGTTCTAGTTAGGCATAGCCCTCTTCCACCCTCCTTTGCCATTTGTTTTATTCTATTTTTTAATCTGTTCCGTTGTGCCTGGCAGGCACAAGAGTGTGAATGAGGGAGAATCAGTAGCAATAGCAGCTAAGTGGCGCATCTGTGTTCCACTCAGCTTCCACACACTCTCACATTGCTCATTGTCTCTCTTTCCTATGAGGAATCTGGTGCTTCAGGGCACCACTACCACTTGATCAGAACCCATTCAAGAGATGAACCTATTTGTGCCTTTATGCTCCCGAGAAAAGGACAAGACAATCTACGTGTATTTGGAGTTATGTGCAAAGTGTAAAATTCCTCATAGGAGGTCTATAGTAAAGGAGAACTAAGAAAGCCTAATAAGTGTGAACATCTCAGTTTTTCCTATAATGTGGTTGGGCAACAGCTCACTTACTGAAAATTGCTGATTTGGTCCTGATTTCTACATAGCCATTAGTTAATGTTAAAGATACTGAGTATTTGCCCACGGGTTCTATGAAATGTATTTGGATGATATTGTTGGAGGAGGACGATTAATCCACTTCCAAGTGATGTGGATTAATTACTGATATTTTTACCAGTGTGAGTAGTAAATCTCAGAATACACATGATTGAGTCAGCAGGTTAGGCCCCAAGCAAAACATTACAGCTTGTTGGGGGCTCTCCTATCTCCCTTTCTTGTCCCTCATCTCCTCAGTGTATCTTGGAGCTCTTGATGTTCTAAGATCTTACTCCCCTAGACTTCCTCCTCTAGACTTATTTCTCCCTTCCCATCAAAGATTTGCTTACTTAATACATAATAATTACTCATACTGATAGGCAGCCTAATGTGTTACCCTCCCAGGGAGAATGACACTCACAGGATTAAAGGAATTCAACACACTGAGTCTCAAATGTGGAAATTTAGGCACCAGTCAAAGATGGTGGAGAGACCACTCTGGAGCAGAGGGCTTCTGGAGGCCCAGAATCGCTGCACAGAGGTTGCCCCCTGAGAGGGATGGTGCCATGGACATGGGTGGAAATTACTGACTCAGATGGCCTCTTTGGTTTCAGCATGGAAGGATCCTACATTACAGCAATCCATTCATCCTCTTCCTGTTCCTGTTGGCCTTCTCCACTGCTACGATCATGCAGTGCTTCCTGCTCAGCACCTTCTTCTCCAGGGCCAGCCTGGCAGCAGCCTGTAGTGGTGTCATCTACTTCACCCTCTACCTGCCACACATTCTCTGCTTCGCCTGGCAGGACCGAATGACGGCTGATCTGAAGATGGCTGTGGTGAGGGACCTTGGGCTTACTCCTAATATATGATACATTTTCTTTGAGGGGTCTGTAGTGGTCCTGGAAAACGGGCCTGCCCTTTGAGGGGATCCGCTTTGCCTTTTGGCTCAAAGGGAAGTAAGGTTTAAAGACACAGGGGCAAAAGTTGGAGCAGTCTTCACCCTGAGCTACCTAACCGTTCCTCTTTACCAAACCCGCCTGACGAGTCTGCCCTGGGAAGCAATCAAAAAACAGTTCAACTCATTGGTCCCTTTATGTGTCCACAAGAGGAGAAGAATGTGGACCATTTCACTCAGTTTTATTTTCAAATCATGTGAAAAGATCCAGAAGGGAGGGAGCTAGCCCCCTAACTGTTAGGCCCAGAAAGATGTTTCCATTCTTTAAAAACTTTCGTTTTTCTCCGTAAAAACTTGAATCCGGGTAGCTTACAAGGGTCTTCATCATGGTATACCACTGTGCAGAAAGGGTACAGAAATGAGCCAGTTAAGAGCCAAGCCTTCTTGCCAGTAGAGGATTTTCTTGAAAGATAGACTTCTTAGTTCACAATTCCCAAACTAACAGTACTGCCTTTTTCTCTATCATTTTCAAACGGGCCATTTCCACCCTCTCATTAACCAGGCTCAAACAGTTTTCATGCTCTCTTGGGTGCACTGTTTTGTCTTTGAGAACTTCCCTCCATAGTTCTCTATGCAGTGGAGTCAAGAAAGGACTACCACCTGCTTCTTATTGAGGAAAGATCCAAGGTGTAAGTTGTCCTAATCAAACTCAAACTTATCTGGCTGTAGAGCTGCCAGGGCATCTGCCTTTTACTTCTCATGTTAAACAAGAAATTAATTGCTGCTATTTATAGTATCCAATTTTCTAAAATCATAATGGGCTAGTAGCAAGAAGTCCTTCTGACTCAGCCTGTGGGCAGAGCTGGGCTCTCTTGATATACTGAGTAGACATCAGTACTTTGAGGCCACCACTAGCTTCATGGGTGTATGGATCCACCAAGAAGCTATAGTTCTGGCAGCTGTGTGGACCAGGGCTGAGCTGATATTTTTACAATGGTTTTTGTGAACCTACAGCTGGAGAATCTCTTCCTTCAATAGACAGATAATTTGAACCCTACCCTGGGTCCTGCAAGCTACAGAGAGGCCTCTGAGCAGAGGAAATGAGAAGAGCCCATCCCTCTGTATGTGCTTGTGTGCTTTATGCCATGCAAGGGACCACCTGTGGGGATTTGGCTGTGGACCTTCCTCTTCAGCTTCCTTTTGGACACCACCTATTTAGTTGACTTGTTCTCTCTACAGAGAACCTAAGAAAATGATTGTCCCCAGTCTGGAGATGAGAAAAGGTGACATCAGTGTAATCTGAGGCTTTTCTGGCCTCACTGACAGACCTCAGGAAGTCATGGGACCATCATTTGCCTGGCCCCTAGACTGCCCTAGGACACCGATGACTTTGTGGACCTTTCTAATGGGATTCACACAGAGAAGCTCAAGTTATTCCCATTGTTCTGTCAAGAACTGTGTGATGTTAAGAAAGAGGTAGGAAGAAGGGGGAAAAGGTAGGAAGGTGAACATGAAGACCTCTGGTCCTTTGGTGTGTTGTGCTTTTGTGGTATTTGTCTTTCCCGTGGCACAACTGTATTCCATTGAACAGGTGAGAGATGGCCCAGTGAGTATTGGGAAGGGGTCCCCAAGTCCTGAGAGGCATTTTCAGAATTTCCTTCCTGTGGAAAGACTGCCTTAACCCCTCCCTGGGGTATCCTTATACCTGGACACAACCTGGACACTCTTTTGGCCCTCCTTCCTAGCCTGAGGGCATCTGGCTGCTGTTGTGTTGAATAAAAGACCTCTGCTGATCTCCTGTGCCCTCTGCCTCACTGCAGAGCCTGCTGTCTCCTGTGGCATTTGGGTTTGGCACTGAGTACCTGGTACGCTTTGAGGAGCAAGGTCTGGGGCTGCAGTGGGGCAATATCGGGAATAGCCCCATGGAAGGGGATGAATTCAGCTTCCTGATGTCTATGAAGATGATGCTCCTTGATGCTGCTCTGTATGGACTGCTTGCCTGGTACCTCGACCAGGTTTTTCCAGGTAAGTGTCAACCTCTTGAGGGTAAAGGTACTGGTACTGGGTTCTTCAGATTCCCAGCCCTCTCCCATCTTTTCATCTGGTTTAAATCTCATCCTTCCTAAGTTCTTTCAATTTGGACTTTCATAGCCAGCATTTGAAACTTAAACTTAGGTCAAAAATCCATCAGTGAATGTTGGTGGCCCTACTTTAGAAATGGATCCAGAATCTGATCCCTTGTCACCACCTCTACCACTACCTTACCAGTCCAATCCTCCTTCCATGGTCATCGCCTACCAGTCTGTTCTCCATGCTGTATTCAGAGATCCTTTCAGAATCTGGGTCAGATAGTGTCAGCCTTCTGTTCAGATCCCTCCAGTGGTTTTTCCTCTTGCCCAGAGTAAAATCCAGTGTCCCGGCCCTGGCCTAGAAAGTGCTTCATTATCAGCCTCTAACTGTTTGCCCCATTTCGTGTCCTTCCCTTCTACCTCATGTTCTCTGTTCCAGCCACATCCGCCTCCTCACTGACTGTTCTTCAATACACTAAGTACATTTCCTCCTCAGGACCATTGCGCCTGCTGTTCTCACTGCCTGGAGCATGTTTCTACATCACCCTCCCTACATACCTGCAGGCTTGCTTCCTCACTTTTGTTCAGTCTTATGTTCAGATATCACTTCATCACTGGAGTCTTTCCAGATTGAAAATATCTAAATACCTATCCCTATATAAATAACATTCCTTTAGTGCTCCTGAATATCCCGCTTTATTTTTGAGACATCACTGTCTGCCGTGATGTATCTTTATGTGTTTGTTTCTTGACTCTCTACCCTTAGTAGAATATGGGCCAATGAGAGTGGGCCCACAGTCTGTTTTGTTCAGTGTTTCAGGCTCAGTGCCACAAATAGTGCCTGACTTTTGGTGGACATTGAATGAATACCTGATTAATCTGCAGCATGGAAGAGCAACTCCTGAATCAAAACTGGGTGTTTGCACAGTTTTGTTTTGCTGTGTAGAAATCAGATTTTCCTTCAAATCAGCATTTCCTGGTAGCTAGAGAAGTCCAGCCTCCATTTGAGTGGGTTCCAAGTCAACCAACTGCCACCTAATGCTGTGGCAGCCATGACCAGGCTTTCAGTGCTCTGGCCAAGAGCAGGCAGGGTGAGTGAGGCTGGGCCCAGTCCCTGGGGAGGGATGAACTCACATTGTCTTGGGGCAGCCATTGTTGGCAGAAATACATAGGCAGCAACCCTGGAATAGGAGAAGGATTGCTAGGCTGAGCCAGAAGGCCTGGGTTTGGATCCTAGCCGTGTGACTATCTTAGTTTCCTAAGGCTGCCATAACAAAACATCACAAACTGGGTAGCTTAAAACAATTTTTTTTCTTTTTTTTCTTTTTGTCTCACAGTTCTGGAGACTAGAAGTAGAAAATCACGGTGTTGGCAGGGCCATGCTCCCCCTGAAATCTGCAGGGGAAGGAGCCTCCCCTGCCTCTTCCCCCTTCTGGTGGTTTTTCAACAATCTCTGTCTTCACGTGGCGTTCTCCCTCTGTGTGTCTGTCTTCACAGGGCCATCTTCTTATAAGGATACCAGTCATATTGGATTAGGGTTCTATCTAGTCCAATGTGACTTAATCTCAACTAAGCACATTAGCAGTAACTATTTCCAAACAGGGCCAGAGGTTAAGACTCTGGGGTCTTTTTTTTTCTGATACCAAATGTGTCATTTTTTCCCAGCATCAGCTATTTCTCTAATGCAACCAGGTGTCCAAAAATACAATTCAATTCTAATAGTAACTACCCAGAATTAGCACAGACCCCACAAACAGATTCAGTCCTACAAGATTGTTCCCACTTCAGATACCAGCAGCAAATACAGTGCCCAAGCTACCATACTTTTGTCCAACTGTACACAAATTCAGGTGTTCTCACAACCACCTCCCCAGTTCAATAATTCACTAAGAACAACTCACAGAATTCAGGAAAGTTGTCTATTTACAATTACAGCTTTATAATAAAGAATACAACTCAGGAACAGCCAAACGGGAGAGGTGCTTAAGTGGAGGTACGGGAGGGGTGGTGCATGGAGCCTCCATACCCTCTCCAGGTGCACTACCTTGAGAGCACCTTGATGTGCTCACCAACCCGGAAGCTCCCTGAATCTCCTTCAAAAGTTTCTATAACTCCATCTCCAGCCCCCTTCTCTACCAGGATGGAGGGTACGACGGAAAGTTTCTATCCTCTTTTCCCAGCCCTGGTCTTTCTGGCGACCAGCCCCCATCCTGAAGCTATCTAGGGCCTCTACCCTGAGTCACCTCATTAGCATAAACACAGATATGGTTGAGAAAGGGGCTTGTTATGAACAACAAAAGACATTCCTATGACTCAGGAAATTCTAAGGGGTTTACAAGCTCTGTGCTGGGAACTGGGGACAAAACCAACTATTTTGTATTCTACCATGGACCTCAAGGTATCTTTGGGGGTTGGGAGGGGGTGCAATTCAACCCATAATGGTGACTTTGAGCAATACACTTGACCTGCTTTGCCTCAGCTTTTCTATCTCACTGGGCCACTAGGAGATATAATCATTGAAAATTAGTTGGATTGAAAATGAAATCTGTCCATAATCCAAGGGCTTTATTTTAGCGGAGCTGAAACTTTAATTTGTCCAACAACTATTTACTGAGCAGCACCTATATGTTTGGCTTAACACTAGCATTTGGGCAAAGAGGGGTGGAAAAGACAAACCCAGACCTACGCTTGAAGGGCTGACATTCTAGTGGTCATGGAACATGGGATAATATTAAATAAACAAAGTATTCTTACAAAATTAACATTTTAAAGGGAGCAAAGCCTGCTAACAGAAGTGGAGAATTTGGGAGTCTTTTCCTTGAAATCCAGATGGATGCAATAGCATAGGATAGTTTAGATCAGTGGTATTAGAACCAGATTACCCATATTGGAATTCCTATACCTCTGTTTAATTATCTGTGACCTTGGGCAGAAGAATCAAACTCAGTGTGCCTCAGTTTCCTTATTCACAAGAATACCATTGCCTATCTCCTAGGATTGTTTCCAGGATTAAATTACTTAATGCAGGGGCACCTGGATGGCTCAGTCAGTTAACCTGATTTTGGTTCAGGTCATGACCTCAGGGTTTGTGACTTTGAGCCCCACATCAGGCTTTGAATTGACAGCGCAGAACTTGCTTAAGATTCTCTCTCTCCCTCTCTCTCTCTCTCTGCCCCCATCCGCTCTCTATCTCAAAATAAATAAATAAACTTAAAAAAATATATTTAATGCATGAAAAGTGCTTACAGTAATGCCCGACATGGAAAGAGCATCCAATAAATGTTAGTGACTATCATCATTACTATCATCTGGTGATTGTTGAGAAAGGGCATGATTAAATTCTTTAATAAAATGTTTTCTTGGAAAACTAATGTCAACCAAGATCATCAGTCTTAGTGTTGCTGGGTCCACCCAAAAAAGTGACCTTTTGAATTCAAACATGTTGGAAGGAATAGTCTTTGTGGGAGCCCCTGTAATGCTTATGAACTATAAATATCTATAGTTCTACTTTGAGATTCAGAGAAATAAATTCTAGATTTTATAGAACTGTGGTAATGCAGGACTCCTTTGGCTTTTTCCCTGTCATTTCAAATGATTTACCTGTCATTTTTAGGGAACTATGGAACCCCACTTCCTTGGTACTTCCTTCTGCAAGAGTCCTATTGGCTTGGTGGTGAAGGTGAGTTGTTTAAAATTTTTTGATAAAAATCTTAATGTTTGAAACTAACTCCTTTGGCTATGTCATGGATACACATAGGCTATAGAGGTGGCTCCTTCTGTCAAGTGTGTGATTCCTGATTAGTTAGCTACCTCCTGAGGGCTCTGCCACTGTGGTGCAGCATCATAGCCTCTAGGAACCCACCTTTGGGAGTTGCTGGGCCAGGGTGAATGGCTGAGCATTGCTAAACCCTTGTGTCCTATACAGCTTGTGCCCAGCGGATTAAATTGCCTAGTAAAAAAAGGCCAAACCACTTTAGGGTGCAAATGACTTTTGCAACTCCTCAATTTAAAGCAGGGAGATCCAGGGGCGCCTGGGTGGCGCAGTCAGTTAAGCGTCCGACTTCAGCCAGGTCACGATCTCGCGGCCCGTGAGTTTGAGCCCCGCGTCGGGCTCTGGGTTGATGGCTCAGAGCCTGGAGCCTGTTTCCGATTCTGTGTCTCCCCCTCTCTCTGCCCCTCCCCTGTTCATGCTCTGTCTCTCTCTGTCCCAAAAATAAATAAACGTTGAAAAAAAAAATTTTTAAAGCAGGGAGATCCATAGAATCATGAAGAAACCTTTGTACTGGTTATCTTTTGCCTCCCCTCCTGCTTTTTTATTCCTTTCCAAAATATAAATTAATGCATTGTCCCAAGGTAAAGGTACATCCAGAGGTTGGAGTGAAGCTATGATCTTCAAGACAAACACTCCCAGACTCTTCTCTAATACTCATCTTACTTATGGTTGGGGAAGAGGGGTAAGGGAGTATTTGCCCAGAATGCATCTTAGCTAAAATGTACCTCTCCTACTAAACAGGACAGGAAGCCCAGGGAGAGTTCTAGAAGTTGCATAGACTCTTTTGTGAGGTATGAGAAGGCAAGAAATTCCTGCCGTGATTACTGGGGACTTCCTTGGAGCTGGTAGTTTCTGGAAGCAAAAGAAATACTTTCCAATCTGTTCCTCACCTACCTGCACTTTATTTTATATTATTGGGTCTAGGCCAGGATTTATCCTTTAAGCACTAAGATAGATGTTTTCTGTAGGTGATTAGCCTGGGGCCTTTAAAAAAGGCTTGGGTGGTTTATTTTGTTTTGTTTTGTTTTTATGGTTCAAACAAATAGCACTTCAACAGCTCAGTATTTTTCTGTTATGTTGGTTTGTCTATCTTGTCTATAACTTTTAAATTTCAACCATAATAAAGTTATCCATTGTAAATGGGGTTTTTCAACACAGGAGCATATTCCTGAACATTTCTAATTTCAGTGAATATCAAAACTTGTGGGCATTTTTTTCCCTCTACAATTTCAGCAGATAATCTGTCTCTCAAAAAAAAAAATTCTTAAGACAAATGTGCTCCTTCAAAAATGAATCACATGTATTTTTGCTAACAGCAGCCAAATATTTTTCACCTGCCTCACAGGCTAGACTGAAATAGATTCCTAACTGTCTCTAAAATCAGAAAAGAGCTGAGTTTTCCCACCTAATCCCCTCCTCTCACAGACAAAGAAATGGAGCTCAAGAGGTGTCTTGTCTAAGTCACTTTTGTCACTTGGGACAAAATCTGGAACTGGGACACACATTTCCTGGCAAGGAACTCACCCGCTGACTAAACTATGTAGAAGATCTCCCCCTGCTATGTTGTTGCATGTTAGTGCAGTAGGATAGCTAGTAAAGTGATCAAAGGAATTGTGGGTAGTCGATTTGAAAATCCCCCAGGAAGCAGAAATAGAAGTGCCAAAGGTAGCAGGTCCCTGACCACCAGGCCCATTATTTGCTCCTCCACCCACAGCTGCAGATCGAAGAGGGCGACCAGGAATGACAGAGGCCCTGGTTGGCTGCTGCATTAAAAAAACTCGCCCTGCCCACATCTGTGCTCCTGAGACCAGAGCCTTTAGATTCTTGGCGACAGTGGTTTCCTCCTGCCCCTGCTTACCTCTCTGGCTGGCTTGCTCTTCAGCTTGCTTCTCTTCCCCTTCCAGGATGTCCTGATGTCCTTTTAAATCAAATGCCAAATTTACAAAAAAAAAAAAAAAAAAAAAAAAGCCTCTGTGTGTGTTTACACCACCTTCACAGTTTGTTATTGTTGTTGTTTTTAATGTTTATTCATTTTTGAGAGACAGAGACAGTGCAAGCAGGGGAGGGGCAGAGAGAGAAGGAGACACAGAATCTGAAGCAGGCTCTAGCCTCTGAGCTGTCAGCACAGAGTCTGACATGGAACTCGAACCCACGAGCCACAAGATCATGACCTGAACCAAAGTCGGACGCTTAACCAACTGAGCCACCCAAGTGCCCCAACGATTTGTATAAGCCTATACCTCAACCAGTCCTAACTCTGGTGTTAGTTCCAAAAGACTTGAATGCCCATAAAAATGCTTAGGTAAATTATTTTTCAAACTGTAATTTAAGCTGGCTACCCATCATATCACCTTGAATCGTCTTCTCTCAAGATTCATCATGACTTTAACATGTTTTTGATTGGAGCAGGAACTACTGTTGGTAAGGTAAAGAAAATTACCCCATTGCAAACTTGGTCCTGGTTTTGTGAATTTTTCTTAATTACAATTTCTGACATTGTGGGCCCCTGCTGGCATGTTAAGAGGATGAAGTGAAACACCTGTTACAAAATACACTCTGAGCTCAGCAAAGATTGACAGTCCAGCCAGCCAGCAATACCAGCCATTTTGAGAACTTTATAGTCCACAGGCCCCTGGGAATGCTGACTTGGCCTTCTGAGGGAACTGTTTTCCAGTTATGGTAGGAAACTCTGCAACTACTTCCTTCTCCCCTCCTTTTCCTGCCTTTACTGATTGTTAGCTCTCACCAGGAATAACAGTGGCTTCTGGTTGGTGCAGGCTGTTCAACCAGAGAAGAAAGGGCCCTGGAAAAGACGGAACCCATAACAGAGGAAATGGAGGATCCGGAACACCCAGAAGGGACCCATGGTAAAAACCTCCATTAGGGGCAGAGAACAGAAGCAAGGGAAAGGCTCAGACTACTGTAAAAAGCTAGAGCAAAACCCTTCATGCCTGGCGTGAAGTAAAACCCAGGATACTGACTCTGTGGTGACAAGGGTTAAAACCTGATAGCTCCTCAAGGGCCAAGCTGCACGTGTGTGGGATGAATGGTCCAGCCAGACATTAACGCATATTTCCTAGAGAAAGCAAATCCCAAGTATGTGGTGTGTTTGTGCCCTTGTTAGGCAATTCCCAAGTGAGTTGCACAAATGTGCTGACTTCCGAGGATTTAGCAAGAACAATAACTTGGGTCACTGGGACTTAAAGCGGATATGAGCTATAAGGAAAGACAAAAATAAATGCTTCTGTGCACAGGAGGAAGGAGTCTAGTGGAGCTGACTACACTTCATTCGTAGTTTACAAATCTAGAGGTCCATTCATTCAAACCATCAAAAGCCTTTCCTGACCGTGGAAGTTACCTAACAATTCCTGAGCTGATGAATTAGGTTTGCAACTATTCCCTGGCTTTGCCTTCTTTACCTTCTCTCTTAAACCAGTTCTGTACTTCTCCCCACGTTCTCCATTCCCTAAGCATGTACACTTCTCTGTTATGCTAAAATGCTCTTGCCATCCTCACCTTGGGGTCAGAGAAGCAACATGGCCTCTGGACTTTGCCTGCCACCGTGTGAGAAGGTCTGGCCTCTGGCCCTCTGGCCTACCCCAGGTGCTATTTCACAAAGCTGAAGTCAATGATGCACGGCTCATCAGAGAGCTGGTCTGCAGTCAATAGTGCCTCTGGGAAGGCCCTCCTCCCAGAGTGGAATTCTAAGGCCAAAATTGGGGGGCTGGGGCCTGGTCCACCTTATTTTTAAGAGACACCAGGAGGCACACATAGGAGAAGCATTGGGATGTTGTTTTGTAGGGGAGTCAATGCTCAGAACTACGATGTTAACAAATTAGGGGGTGCTATATAGGGTGAACTAAAGCAGAGAGTGACTGGAGGTTGGGAGAAGTGGACACCACATTAATGAGGGTCTGCACCGGGAGGGTGTCAGAGTGGATGAGTGGAGGGGCAGAGTTGGAGGGGCGGTGATGAAGAAGAGTGGAGTATACCCTGGGGCACCTGGTTGGCTCAGGTGGTTAAGCATCTGACTTTGGCTCAGGTCATGATCTCACAGTTTGTGAGTTCAGGCTCTGCATCAGGCTCTGTGCTGACATCTCACAGCCTGGAGCCTGCTTCAGATTCTGTGTCTCCCTCTCTGTCTGCCCCTCCCCAGCTCACACTCTCTGTCAAAAATAAACATAAAAAAAAAAAAAGAGTGGAGTTTACCCAGTAACTGAGGATCTATGAAGTATGAGGAGCAAAAAAGCTGCTCTGTACAAAGTTAATGCAAAGGCCTGAGCCAAGATGACTAGGAGAGGGGCATTACAGGACCAGACATGGGAGAAGAGTCTGAAGGAAAGTTATGTTTTGGGAGGAAGATAAGGAGCCTGAGCTGCTACCAGAAGCCCATGAGGAAATGTCCCTACAGACTTGGAAATGGCAGCCTGGCCTGAAGATTGAGCTTAGGGGCTAACTCTCCAAATAGACAGTGAGTGCGCTCTGGGTTTGAATCTCAGCTCTGCTGTTCATGAACTATGTGACCTTGATTGGATATTTGATGTCTCTGTGTCTTAGGTTTCCTCATCTATAAAAATGGGCATAATAACATCTACGCCCACAGAGCTGTTACAAGGGTAAAATGAGGTAATACATATAAAGTATTTGAAACAATGCCTGGCACATAGTAACTGCTCAATAAGTGTTAGGTACTATTATTACCATTGTTATTCTCTAGTAATCCGTACAAAGGCTATAACTAAGGCCATGGGGGAAAAAGACAGTGGCCTGAAGAAAGTACCTTGGGGAATGAATACATTAAGGCATTACACTAATATCATGTTCATTTTTTTCCTCCAAGACTCCTTCTTTGAACGAGAGCTTCCAGGCTTGGTTCCTGGGGTATGTGTGAAAAATCTGGTAAAGATTTTTGAGCCCTACAGCAGGCCAGCCGTGGACCGTCTTAACATTACCTTCTATGAGAACCAGATCACTGCGTTGCTTGGTCACAATGGAGCAGGGAAAACCACCACCTTGTAAGTTTTATGGGCAAAGAGCCTGGATTGCCATTCTATCCTGTCATTTCCGGCTCTCTTCTGCCTCATTAGCTACAGTTTACTCTTTCCCATTGTGTATTAGTGACAAAAATATACTACGTATTTGTGTCCCAAGTGCGTATAAAGCACACTGCAATATGTAAAGCTCACTCACATACGTTGTTTTATTTGATCCTCACAAGAAGTGGGAGAGGGAGGTAAAGTAAGTTTATTGCCCCTTATGTGTGCTGGGGAAGTGGACATCCAGAGAGTCAAAGTGACTTTCTAGGGTCACCAACTTGCAATGCTTCAGTGAGAGCAAGAGCTAGATCTTGTCAGTTGTCTCATCTATGAAACTGTAAGCCTGTCCTCCCACCCCCAACCTCTCCTGTGTCACTACCATCAATGATGGTGATAAAACTATGACCATCACCACCACATACCCCTGGTCTACAGAGAGTACTACGTATTTTCAAAGAGGATTCCTTTAGCTCTTCCCGTAAGCGGCCTGAGGTGATCTCTGAAAATGGTTTGCTCTTCACTTGACCTGGAAAACCCCACAAAATCATGCAAATCAAGAGGTTCAAATCTTCATGTTCACTTTAAGAACACAGGTGAAACTGCCCAGGCCATCAAGGGTATGCATATCTGAAAAGCCACCAAGTATCTGAAAATGTCACTTCGCAGAAGCAATGTGTGCCGTTCTGACGCTACAATGGTGGAGTTGGTAGGTGTGCTAAACAGTGGGGCAGGACACAGGGTCCGTGGCCCAAAAAGAAGTGCTGAATTTTTACTGCACATGCTTAAAAATGCAGAGAGTAATGCTGAACTTAAGGGTTTAGATGTAGATTCTCTGGTCATTGAGCACATCCAGGTGAACAAAGCCCCCCAAGATACAGCATAGAACTTACAGGGCTCGTGGATGAACTCTCCCTGACACATTGAGATGATCCTCACTGAAAAAGAGCAGTGTTCCTAAACCTTAAGAGGAAGTTCACAGAAGAAAAAGATACCATAGAAGAAACTGAAGAAACAAAAACTTATGGCCCAGGAGTAAATTCTACATAAAATAAACACAAATAAAAGTAAAAACAGAGAAACAAAAACAAAACAAAGAGGATTCCTTTTCCTACCTGTAAGGGTTGGTGGTAGTTCTGGAGAAAATAAAAAGGGTGTAGTCTCTAGAGGGGCCTGTGGGGTAACCGGCTGGCAATTGAAGGTAAAGTTCAGGAAGATGCAAGCTCTGCATAGAAAAGTCAAGAAGTTCCCTTCACTTTTCTAAGGGACCAGAGCACCATCTGCTGAGAAGGAGACCATGGCTAGCTAAGGTTTCCCAAGGAGCGTCAGAGGCGGCCCTCGCAGGGGGCAGGGAAGCCACGTGACACACAGTCTTCAAGTCCTTTGACCTCTCACAGAGCCCCAGGAAGGAACAATGTAGTGTACACCCTACATTGGAATGTTCTCTGAGGGCGGTTCAGGGTGAATGGAATGTGGGGCTGATGCCATTATATTTGGTTCTGTTTCCCTCTAGTGGTTGATCAACAGAGATTTCAACTTGTAAGTACAGGTCCAGATAACCTGAGATTGTATCTGAACTCAGGGACAGAGCTGGACCAGGCAGCCCTAAATCCAACTGATTTTTCTCCTTGTTAACTAATACGGGCAGAGAGCCCAGAGCGCCATCCAGGACCCCAAGGGTTCTCAAAGGCAAACACATGACTGCATCAACTACTGAAATGCAACTTCCCCTGGGGGTTGAAACACAATGTTTAATAAAAATAGTAATAATACTTTCAAGTTTTGCTTTACGCTGGCATAGTTCTAAGTGTTTACAAGTATTAGCTCATTTAATCTTCATAACAAACCCATGAGGCAGGCATCATTATTTCTCATTTAACCAAAAAAGGGCCAATGTTGATATTGGGCTTCTTGTTTTGAATCCAGAAATAGTATTGTTGGTGGTAATTCCCCTGTCTTTCTTCAATTACTCAGTCAGCAAATACATATTGAATGCCTGGGCTCTCATTAAGACCCTGCCCTATGCTTTTGTGATAATAATATGAGGCACAGCATTGATCACACACTGCACACTTTAATTAAGCCTCCACATCACCAGGAGCGGTGATGGCTGAGCTGGAGAGGGATCTTTAGCTGTAAGTGAAGGTTCTGCAGCTGGGAACACCAGGAACCTATCAGTGCCTGCCTGGGGCACTAGGAAATAAGTAGAAGCAAAGATGACAGATGTGGTCATCCGCAGTAGGGCTGGATGTACACACTGGTTCTAAAGCCTGTATGGGAAACTGTTGGTCCCCACAGCTAATAATGGTTTGGGTTCAATTGAGAGCCAGTGCAGGAATCAGTGTGAGAGTCATCACTGACCCTAGAGTGGGGGGCTGCCATCCCAAAGCAGTCCTAACGGCCATCTTTTCTGCCACTGACTCCTGTATTTGGCAGGTCCATCCTGACGGGTCTCTTGCCACCAACATCAGGGACTGTGCTCATTGGGGGAAAGGACATTGAAACCAGCCTGGATGCAGTCCGACAGAGTCTTGGCATGTGTCCACAGCACAACATCCTGTTCCACCAGTAAGTAGAACAGGAATTGAGATCATCCCCATGCCTTGCTCTCCCCTGCCCCCCAACACACATGTTCTCTAGAGCTGAGCTCAAGGATGCCTGTTCTGGGGGCAGCAGGCAGTGTGTTCTTGTTTGGTTTCCCCATGTTCAAGGTCCTTTGTCCTGCTTGCTATAAGAGGTATCCCTCAGAAAGTCAGGCTATGCCTCTGGCATTGGGAGCTGAGGTCTACCCCCTAAGAAAAGTACTTCCCCCTGCTCTCTGACAGAGTGGTCCATCCTGGGGCCCCTTGTTCAGTCCTGAAATATTCCCTCTCAGGGACCAAGAGAGGAGACCATTGTTCCTGTTTCTCTCTTAAGCCAGGCACTAAAAACTGACTTTTCAGGAGGCTTTTCACTTGCTTTCCCCCGAAACTTTTACTTATTATTTTAAAAGCTATATTGTATTTAGAGAAAGGAAGGAAAGAAATATAAATAGAATGGGGCACCTGGGTGGCTCAGTCAGTTAAGCATCTGACTTTAGCTCAGGTCATGATCTCACAGCTTGTGGGTTTGAACCCCGCGTTGGGCTCTGTGCTGACAGCTCAGAGCCTGGAGCCTGCCTCAGATTCTGTTTCCCTCTCTTCTTTGCACCTTTCCCGCTTGTGCTCTGTCTCTGTCTCTCTCAAAAATAAACAAACATTTTTAAAAAGTTAAAAACAGAAAAGAAGAAAATGGAAGTCACCTGTAATTTCACCATCCATAACACCTTGGTGTATGATTTTTCAGAACTTCTCCTATGCAGGTGTGTGTGTGTGTGTGTGTGTGTGTGTGTGTGTGTGTGTGTGTGTTTTAATTATAAGGGAGAGTAAAACTCTGCATACAATTTTGTAACCTGCCATTTTTTAATGCAGTTAGGGTTTTTTTTCACTCAGGATGTCATTAACATCTTTTCATGTCATTATATATTCCTCTATAAAATAATTTTTTGTTTATATACTACACTATTATATAAATGTACCATCCTTTCTTATTAGATGCTTAGCATGGTCTGTTTTTTGGTTTTTTTGTGTGTGTTATAAACAGCACCACAGTGATCATCTTGATTGCTAAAACTTTGTGCTCACCCTTAATTCTTTCTATAAGGTGAATCATTAGAGGTAGAATTGCTGAGCCCATTGCCTTTCTCATTGCCCTGTCCCCATAGCCTCACAGTGGCTGAACACATCCTGTTCTACGCCCAGCTGAAAGGAAAGTCCTGGGAGGAGGCCCAGCTGGAGATGGAAGCCATGTTGGAGGACACAGGCCTCCACCACAAGAGGAATGAAGAAGCTCAGGATCTGTCAGGTGCTCGGTATTGGAAAAAGACAGGACTACAGATGGCAAATGAATTGTCTTCCAGGACACAGGGCCCTGAGAGGGGGAGGCTTATTACAGACCTCGTAAGAAGTGGAACACTTCTATAACGTTATTCTGTGCACCTAAGAGCACCCCACCTCTGGATCATTTCCCACATGGAACCCTATGTTAGAGCAGCCTGAGCTGTATTGATTCTGGTGTTTATGTGTTTGGACTAAAATGTGAGAACAACCTTCAGATGGTCTTATCCATTTCTGCATTTCTTGCCTTTTCTGCATTTAAAGAGGACCCCACTAGGTTTGAACACTATATAAACATCTAAGGAGGCAGCGTCAAGCTGCTGCTGGTCTTAAGGTAACCCCCCTTACACCACAGCCCTGGCCCTTTCTCTTCCGATCCTCTACAGCTGTCATGAACTTGTTGCCTTGTGCGTACCTCTAGGTGGCATGCAGAGGAAGCTGTCTGTTGCCATTGCCTTCGTGGGAGGTGCCAAGGTGGTTATTCTGGATGAGCCTACCTCTGGGGTGGACCCCTATTCGAGACGCTCAATTTGGGACCTGCTTCTGAAGTATCGCTCAGGTAATAGCCACTGCTCGGTGCCCTTTGTTCTCACTGAAGCTCTATCTGTGATCTCTACTCTCATTCCTGGCGCTCTGTAACTGAGTATAGTTAACAGCCATAACTACACTCTGATGGGACTTCAGCAGTCACTTGAGTAAATCTAAGTTCCCGTGGAAGCCTCCTGAAGTTTTTACACAAATATAAACAGGAATCACTGATGGAGCAGACTACTTCCCAAAATATTCTAAAAGGTTCTCTCAACCTGTGGCCCTTCTGTCTGGAACAATGTGTGCAGCTCTATGCGAAATTCCTCTTTGACTAAGAAAACCCAGGTCACATGCAGACATCCCAAGGAACTCCATAACTGTCAGGTGGTCACTCAAGACCAGGTGTGAGGGTGACACGCAGGTGTCCAGTGCTCCAGAGGACTACTGCAGATAGCAGGGCAGTGTCTCAAAATGGGACCTTCTTTCCTCTATCCCAGCACCTTCCAACCAGAGGGGTGCAGATCCAGAAAGACAGCAGGCAGAGCTCAGACTGCCCATGAACAAGAAAGCATGGCTGAATCCCGTGGTCAGTTTGCCATCCTGGAATCCTCATTACTGTTTTCTTTTAGTGACATCTCCTATTGGTTTCAAAGGGTGTGTGTGTTCTTTGCAAAGATTATAAGTCCAATGCTTAATGCTCCAGAGAATATGCATATGGAACTCAATAGATGCCAATTACTATAATAAATATGTCCCATACATGGTGATTTATTTGAATCAGGTCCAATGCCAGATGAAGAGATACTGTGTGTGACAGTGTTTTACAACATGCAGGATGCTGTCAAATGTTAATTGTTGTCACTATTATTCCAGTTTTCTGGACTTTGCCACAGAATACCTGTTTTTATTTATCAACTTCAAATTTTTATGCCCGTGTAACAGGGAGGTTACTCTACATCCTCTCCCATCCAGCCTTGCCCAGGCCTGCCTGGTGATCCCCCTGACCTCTGCCCTTGCAGGCAGAACCATCATCATGTCCACTCATCACATGGATGAGGCTGACCTCCTCGGGGACCGCATCGCCATCATTTCCCAGGGAAGGCTCTATTGCTCAGGCACCCCACTCTTCCTGAAGAACTGCTTTGGCACAGGCTTCTACTTAACTTTGGTGCGCAAGATGAAAAACATCCAGAGCCAAAAAACAGGCTATGAGGTATGTGTCTGCCCAGGGAAAGAGTCCATTTCGGGTGAACAGAAATGTACAGTGTGGTGCTGCCATTCCAGACCTCTCTACCCAAATCGGGCTCTCGCTGTCGCAATCAACCTCTTTGTTTCTGAGACTGTTTGCAGATTTTGATAAATGGACATTTCTAACCCTCCTACAGAGATGCTTTACCCTAAATGAAACAAGTAGTTTTAAACCTGAGATTATTGTAGTCCAGAATCCTAAACTACACACACGGTGTGCTGCAATGTAGAAGTGTCTCAGTCTACAAGGTTATACAGTTTTAAGGAGAGTGGTTATTTAAGCTTCCTGTTTTTCATTCTAACATTTATATTCCCTAATTATTATTTTAAAAAAATTTTTTTAATGTTTATTTATTTTTGAGACAGAGAGAGACGGAGCATGAGCGGAGGAGGGGTAGAGAGAGAGGGAGACACAGAATCCCAAGCAGGCTCCAGGCTCTGAGCTGTCAGCACAGAGCCTGACGTGGGCCTGAACTCACGGACCGTGAGATCATGACCTGAGCCAAAGTCGGACGCCCAACCGATTGAGCCATCCAGGTGCCCCTTATGTTCCCTAATTAAACCCAAAGTCCACTAGTAAATGAAAGCCCAGAAAAGGCTTTCTTGGGGACTATACCCTAAAAATGGTGAAGCCAAACAATACCAATTAGCAGAGACCCCCTCAACATGTCAGGAGACGAAGTTCAGGTCTGGGTAGCAAGGTGGACAACCTGTATCATCCTGGGTAAATTCCTTAATTCTTCATCATCGTTGGTTTCCTTGCACGCAGAAAATGAAACTGGTTATCTCTGCTTCTGCTTATCAGGGATGTGGTGAAGATAAATCAGGTAAAGCATTATGAATGTGCTCTGGACTCCTTGAGAATAGGCACTGTTCACATTTCAGTTGTCCCAATTATTATTTTGTAGCATTACCTATGCCTCTGGCCACTGTGGTGTAAGTGTTCCTGCCTCTAGGCTTTCTAGGTGGATTTCCACAGCCCAGTGTGCATCCATGGGGAAGGAGGACCACAATGTCTCGCACAGGCAGACCCACAGCTGTCATATTATAATGGCAAGCCAAAGGTATCCTTTGAGGTTCTACTACTCTCTGTGCCTGACTCACACACTGGCCAGGATAAAATCAAATAACCACACCCCCAGAATGCTCACATGAAGCAATACATTCAAATGGTGACAGAAAATCTGTTGACCACTTTTGGTGGCCAGAAACAAATGAAGCTTGGTGGTGATAGCAGTCAGCATCAGGGAGATGTTATCATTCAAGTGACTGAACCGTGTCGTTTCAGGGGACCTGCAGCTGTGCATCTCAGGGTTTCTCTACCAGGTGTCCAGCCCACATAGACGAGATAAGTCCGGAACAAGTCTTAGATGGTAAGGAGTGGGGCAGGCTGTATCTTGGTTCTTGTCTGGTGATCATCTCTCGGTGTTGTCGGGTGTGTCCTGTTGTCATAGGCTTTAATGGGAGCAAAGAGAACACTCTGTGTACTTCTCAAGCCCGTGCTCATGCAGTTGCTCATCTTTTTCTTTGGCCTTCCTTCTCCTCCATTCCCAGAGGAATTTGAAAAGTCCTGGGCCTAAGGGCCTCTTCTCTTAAATGAGGAATACAGTCTATGTTCACTTCTTGCCCTGCCCACTCCCCTCCTGGGTCCTTCTGCCCTGGCTGCAGGTGGCATTAGTGTCTGAGAAGGGCTTCTCTAGGTGCCAGGTGGGGCCTTCTGGTGAAGCCATGGTGACATACAGTCTCATAGTGAACTATTCCAGAGAGATTTCATGGACTGGATGCCGAGTTACACATCCCTCTTACACTCCTGACCTTCCCCTCAGCGTCCCAACTTCCTAGTAGTTCTCCCTTGAGTTAGGGTGCGTTAAAACTCCTCAGCAGAGCCTCCACCTCCAGGGAGAGGCAGAAGAGAGGCTCTCACCATAGGCACTCGCCTCACAGGATCTGACCTCGGGGACCCCGAGTGTTTGCCAACATCTCTCACTGTTCTCCATGAAGGCTCACTTCCATCCATCTTCTGGGGTATCTTTGCAAATGGAATACCACATACCCCATATCCCTCAGAGGGGGCAAAATTCAACCCGTGTACTGACTCAGGTTGATGACAGGTGGGGTTAGGGGAATCTGCTTATCAAAAAAAAAAAACACCAAGTTTTCTTTTTAGCACAATTTTTTTTTCTAAGTCTGAGGAATTTACTGATTAAAATCTGATAAAACAAGAAAACTGGACACTATTTATATTCTGTGCTTGAAAGTTGAGGGAAAATGTCAAGGTTTGCCTCACGTTTCCTCTCTCGCCCACTTTGCACTGACAGAACCTGCAGTGAACATGAACACATCCTTTCAGGATGACAGCTTTATGTCTTTCCCTAGCCTGCCTTGCTGTGGGTCTCTCCCTGCTTTCTGAAGGTTCCTCCCAGGAGGAATCTTGGTCAAGACACTGATAGTTTTTAACAAACCAATGCAGTGGTGCACCACAATCAAGTTGGAAACAGGGACTCCTGGCTGGAGTAATTTTTTTTTTATATTCCTTTATTTCTAAATAAATGTTTATTTTCTTTGACTAGAAGAGGGATGCTGTGAATGGTAGGAAGCGCAGTAAGTTGTTATGCCCCAAGTAAGCGGAGGAAGATCATTCTATTCCCTAGTTAGCTCCTTGAAGGAGGACCCACAACTGAGCACCACACACTCACTGACCTCTCTCTGCCAGGCGCTGTGAGCCCTGCTGCCCTCCAGGACTACCTCTGGAAGGCTGACACACATGACTAAGACACAATTCCTGGGAATCCAGCAGCTTCAGGCTTGATTTCCTTCCTCAGAGAACAATGAACATGACCCCTGGAGAGCTGTTAGGGCAAAGCTGCTTCCTCACGCAGGGAGCCCTCCAGCCCCTGTGTGAAGTCATCCCAGAGCTAAAGACAATTGAGTCCACTTTACAAACTTGACATAAATCAAGCCTTCCACTCCAGGTAGCCAGAAGGACATGGGTTTGAAACCATGTAATCCCTCCACATGGGTAATTTTTAGAACAAAGAAAGCAAAGAACCCACTGGGTGACCCTCACTGAGAGGATTGTCTTCAGAAGTGCATGAGAGCTGGGTTCTGAGTCCCTACAATCCCTCTCCCTTTGACCTCCCTCTCAAGATAATAGGGAACCGCTTTTCATATATATGCTTTAAAATTTTAAATTAGATTCTGGATGTTAAAGTAATACATGCTTATGCATAAAATTAAATTCCGACTGTACGAGGGTGTCAGGGAAATACTTGTCACTGGACACTTCCTCATGCCCCATGTTGTGCATGCCACACTCCCTCCCCTCAGCCCCAGTCTGACTCCACAGCTTCTCAATCCCCTTCTGCATTTCCTGAGATCAGGGTGTTATAGTTTGTTTGTTCATTTGAGGAGGCAGGTACAGTCCCAAAGGAAATGGCGCATTTCTTCAAAAAGTTAGACCAGGCACGGCTGTGTGATTTGGGAAGGAGAGTTCTCACCCAGCTTGGTCATCAGTTCCAGGTGTACGTCTTACACAAGTCACCTGTAGCTTGGGCCAGACCAGGAAAGTGAAAGCAGCTTTGACTTAACCTTCAGGCTTGTGGTGAATAAGAATGAATAATAACAATGATAAAAGCTTTCTTACTAGATATGATGTTCATGATAACAATAGCAGCCAATGCTTACCTAGGCACCAGGTACATCATTCTAAGTGTTTTATGTATATGAACTCATCCAGTCCTCATAAATAACAGTAAAGTGCCTGGCTGCCATTATTTTCCCCTTTGCACAGATGAAAAAACTAGGGTATGACCTGCTTCCTGTTACATAGCTTGTAAGGGACAGACCATTTGATTGAAAAAAGGAGAAAACTGGGAGGGAGGTGTTACATGACCTCCCCAAGTTTGTCCAGCTAGTTAGTGGGGAGTGCTTTTGCTTACATCTTCCTCTCCTCAGTGCCCTTCACTGGGCCAACTGGGCTAAAACCGGATGGGCTGGAGCATCGGTCCTCTGCGAGGGTTGTGACTGAGGAATGAAATGCCCCTTGCCCAGATGGGAAGAAAGGGGATGTAACGAAGTTCACAGTCTCCCAGGTTCTGGTAAACAGAGTTGCTAGCAGTCTCTTTTTGTGTCCTAGGGGATGTGAATGAACTGATGGATATGGTACAGCACCATGTTCCAGAGGCAAAGCTGGTGGAATGCATTGGTCAAGAACTTATCTTCCTTCTTCCAAATAAGAATTTCAAGCAGAGAGCATACGCCAGCCTTTTCAGAGAGCTTGAGGAAACACTGGCCGAACTGGGGCTCAGCAGTTTTGGAATTTCTGACACTCCCCTGGAAGAGGTAAGGCAGAGATTCTAGCTGGTTCCTGTCAGGTAGCAGAAAAGGTGGCTCTTTACAAATGTCTAACACTAGGGGAAGTTTTATATAAGGCAGAAAGCCATAATTCCCCACCCAAGCATAGCAACTATCTTCACTTTTGGCTCACTTCCTCATACCTTTGTCCATACAGAAACGTGTTTTACGTAGTTGTGGTCACTGTGTGCATACACTTTTATATTTATAGAAGACTGTGTTCTTAGATAAATCGTAATGTATTTTCCCTCCATTAGGAAGCAGTACCCAACAAAACTGAGCTTGGGTCAGACTTTTTTCTGAGAATGGAATGCCTAAACCACATGTTCTCTTTTTTCCTTCTTGACAGATTTTTCTGAAGGTCACGGAAGATTCTGATTCAGGACTCTTGTTTGCTGGTATGGTTCCAGAGTGTGTAGCTTGTTCCCTCCCCACACTCCCCAAGCTCTATATTGAAAATCTAAGGAAAAACTCATGAAACAACAAAGCAGGCAAATACTCCTCCACGGTATTTATCTGACCCATCAAACAATGCATGTTTTGCATTCTTGGCTCCTTTAAATGACAAAGGAATGACAAACGGAATTACGTCTGGGTGGAAGGACTCTAGATGAATCAGGATCCTTAAGGAGTTCAGCCTGGTAGCTTCACCACCCCCAAGCTTCTCATCCCACTTTCTGGTCTCCTGTACCTGCCACATCACCATCCTCATCTGCTCCTCTTATCTCCACCAGGCCTCTGATTCACCCCTGTCTGCATGAGTGACAGCCCACAGAGTCCCTAGAGATAATGGTGACAGTATGGGATCTTCTGTCTTTTTTGAGACAGATAAAATTATTCTGAGCCTTCATTTAGTGCCCTCTGGAACTTTGAAACTGTGAGGACCATAATTTCTGTGAATTTAGGGGTCTGTCTTCTACATGTGTGAGCCTGGACACCAACTAGCTCCTCCTGTGATTTCTAAACCCCAGAGCCACCCAAAGCGTTCATGAGTGCACTTTACTGTGGAGGGTGGAGGACAGAGAAATGGACAGGTAGGAGGGATTACATGCCACAGCACAGGCCGCTCCTGATAGAACAATAGGGGTCCGTCCACACTGATAAAATCCTTGATCTGGCTCCTCTCTCTCTGTTCTGTTTTCCTCTCTCGCACTCACAGGCAAAGCTGAATGGCCATCTTCCTTTGCTGCCTTGGGCTCCTGTGGTTGGTTACCTCTTTCTACCCAGTGTAGCATATCACAGTATTTTCCTGGGCAAAGACCATTTCCTCCCTGTAAAGTTTCTGATGCCAACTGTTAAGATAATGTAGTTTTCATCTTGCTTCATAAGTGGTCCCAGAAGTCTGTTTATCAGTTATGCTTAGAACTACCAGTGGGCAAATATGCCAGCCCAAATGTGCTCCCTGACCCAGGTAGCTCATGTGGCAGCTAGAAGAGGTGGGCATCCTGGCAGAGTGGGGAGGGAAGGCAGTCCTCTGGAGACAGTGGTAACAGCTCACCACAGGGCCCAGCTTTTCTTTCCAGCTTTGCAGACACAGAAATTGAATTCTCTCCCAGGTCACCCAAAAGCAAAGACTTACGTTAACCAAGACCAGAATGAAAATAAGCGTATTCATATCAGAAACTATGATGGAATCAAGAGTTGGGGCCTTTTATCTTCACAGAATACTCCTTAATAATTAGGTCTTCTCAGGAGAATATCAGAAGACTGGTCAACCTGAGCATAGAATAGGATGTTCCAATGAGACCTGCAGGGGTAGAGGTTAAGAGTATAGCTGTTAGAATAAGGCAGATGTGCATAATTTGCTAATTGAGTGGCTTTGGGTAAATACTTAGCCTCTTTGTACCTCAGTTTCCTTATCTGCACAATGGGATTAATAACAGTATCCACCTGTTAGGATTGTTGAGAGAAGTAAATGAGTTAATACACGCCAAGTTTTAACACAGTGTGTGATTTCTGATTAAGATTTAGCAACCCTTATCTCAACGTTTACAAATCTTTTACTTAGGGGCGCCAGGGTGGCTCAGTCGGTTAAGCATCCGACTTTGGCTCAGGTCATGATCTCACAGTTTGTGAGTTTGAGCCCCGCATCAGGCTCTGTGCTGACAGCTTAGAGCCTGGAGCCTGCTTCGAATTCTGTGTCTCCCTCTCTCTCTGCTCCTCCCCCACTCATGCTCTGTCTCTCTCTCTTCTTCAAAAATAAATAAAAACATTAAGAAATTAAAAAAAAATAAGTCATCTTTTCCCTCAAACTAGTTTAGCCCTTTATACTTCAGGGAGCACTTAACATCCATTGTTTCGATTGTCATTATAATCTTGTGAGGATGCCAAGGCACGGATTAGCCCCACTTGGGGGAAACTGAGCTCACACAGATTAGATGACTTGCTTTAAAGTCGCACAGGCTTCTGAGTCTTACCCCTGGTTTTAGCTCTCAGATCTAGGAACCTCAATTCTATATTCTCACTGCCTCCCATTTTTCAGATGGCTAAATACATTGTTTTTAATTGGCTCAGTTTTAGAGGATGATGTTTTCTGATCATGTTTCCAAAGTCTGAAGGAACTTGTAGCTGTCCAGTTGCACGGTACCAGAAGGGTCAGTGCTACTTCTGAAGGTGTGGCTCACAGCCAGTGACCGCTAGAGGGCAGTGGAAAGCCAGGGACAAACATGATTCTGACCACCCTCAGCTGGCGCACTCAGCTCTGGCCTGAACAATGGGCTCCAGTCTGGATGGGGCATCAGAGAGAGAGCAGAGCTCATGGGATAGACATGAGGAGAGGCAGCACAAATCCCGCCAGACAAGGACCAACCACAGCAGACATCAAACCTGAGCCCTGATCAGGGAAAGGAGGCGGAGAGCTGGGGCTCTGGCACCTGGTCGTCAGAGAGGCTAGAGAAGCCAGGATAGTGCATTGCAGGTGCAATAAGTGTTCGCTGAAAGGATGACTGGGCTGGCCCAACTCCCTTTGCAGCTGCCCTTGTCCTGGGGGACTTCAGGAGGGTTAAGAAAGCAGCTGAAACCAACCAATGTTCCTATAAGCTCTCCCTTTATGTCCAACAACACGTTCTATAAATGAACCTTAATCATTGGTGATAGAGGCGCCTGGGTGCCTCAGTTGGTTAAATGTCCGACTTTGGCTCAGGTCATGATCTCACTGTTCATGCGTTCAAGCCCCGCGTTAGGCTCTGTGCTGACAGCTTGTAACCTGGAGCCTGCTTCAGCTTCTGTGTCTCCCTCTCTCTGCCCCTCTCCCCCTCAAAAATAAACATTGGGAAAATTTTTTTAAAAATCAGTGATGATGAACTGTATAGCTTCAACATAACTAGTGACTTGCAGTGAGTAGTTTTTAAAGCACATTCTCATGTGTTAGCTCATTTAATCTTCATAACGACCCTGTAAAATACTTTCATTTTCATTTTACAGGTGAGAAAGCCCAGATTCAGATAGGATGAGTCACTTAGCCCAATTTGTGCATCTACTAAGAGTCAGGATTCAAACCCAGGTCTCCTAACCCTAGTTCATTAGTCTTTCCACCACTTCACAGTGGCCTCCAAGAATTTAGAAAGAACCAATTCAACTCTTAAATGCACAGGTTACACGTGAATATATTTTGCTGTTTAAAGATTCAAATAATAAAAAAAGGCTAATATCACTCTTCACCCTCACCCGTCCCCACCACCCCCATCCCCGCCCTTTATCCAGCTCCACCTCTGGAGTGGTAACTGCTTTAACAGTTGGTGGGTAGTCTGTCACAGCCTTGCAGTTACAGATGTGCGTATGTGTATGCATGTATAAGATGCATTTTGTTGTATATGATAAACGTGCTACCTAACATAAATATGATCTTATTACACATATCGTTCTGCAACTTCATTTTTTTTTACTAGTTATACATTTTAGACCTCTCTGTCTATGCATTTATATCTATCCTCTTCTCTTTAGCTACTGTAGAGAATTTTTAAAGGATTTCAGGTGATTCTGTTGACAGATGATTTACACCAAAAAAAGACAATTTTTTTAAGTTTATTTATTTTGAGAGAGGGGGAGGAGAAGAGAGAGGGAGAGCGAGAATCCCAAGCAGGCTCAACGCTCAGCACAGAGCCTGACACAAGGCTTGACCTCACAACTGTGAGATCACAATCTAAGCCAATACCAAGAGTTGTATGTTCAACTGAGTCACCCATGCACCCAAAAATAGAATTTTATTTTATTTTAAGTAGGCTCCATACCCAATGTGGGTCTTAAACTCATGACCCTGAGTATAACAGTCACATGCTCTACTGAGGAAGCCAGCTAGGTGCCCCCCAAAATAGAATTTGTAAAAATTTATTGACATGCCTGAATTGATATTGTTGCTGATTTTTAAAAAAAATTTAATGTTTTATTTATTTTTGAGAAAGAGACAGAGTGTGAGCAGGGGAGGGGCAGAGAGAGAGGGAGACACAGAATCTGAAGCAGGCTCCAGGCTGTGAGCTGTCAGCACAGAGCCCCATGTGGGGCTTGAACTCACGAACTGCGAAATCATGACCCAAGACAAAGTCAGACACTTAACTGACTGAGCCACCCAGGTGCCCCTCTTGCTGATTTCAATGAAGAGAAAATGAGTTCAGTGAGAAAAAAAACAAAATGGCATATGGGAGCCAGACCCTGTGAGTAGTTTTCTAAATTACTAATTCAGTCTTTCAAATCAGGTGGCGCTCCACAGAAAAGAGAAAACGCCAGTCTCCGACACCCTATGGAGAAGGCCAGACAGATTCCCCTGGGCTCCAATGGCTGCTCTGCAGAGCCAGCTCCTCACCCAGAGGACCACTCTTCCTCGAAGCCAGAGGAACGCAGCCGGTTCAACACAGGAGCACAGCTCATCATCCAACATATGCAGGCATTGCTGGTCAAGCGATTCCACCACACTGCTCGCAGCCACAAGGACTTCCTGGCCCAGGTACTACTTTGGGCCCTTGCCTGTGCTTGGTTGCCGGTGGCCAAGGCCTGCCTGCCCTCTGCCGGCCTTTCCATCCTCTCCTTGGCTTTCTCCTGCACAGGAGTTCAAACACAGCAATGAGAACCCTCTTTAGGTTCTATTGGCTTTCTTTGCTCCTTGCCAACCTTTATTTTGGTTCTTAGTAACATGAAGATCCTTTGTAAGCTTTTAACCTCACATAGCAGAGAAAATAAAATAATAGTGATTGTTTTTATTTTTGTTTTTAAGATTCTTGTTTTTAAGATTGTTTTTATTTTTACAGCGAAGGGTGAAGTCATATTTTCATTCATTTTTGCATTGGCCCTACATATCAAGGTCATTGGCCTCTTTTTTCTTTTTATTACTTTTTTATTAACTTTTAAATTTTAATTCCAGTGTTATTAACCTACAGCGTTCTATTTGGATCAGGTATATCATATAGAGATTCAGCAATTTTATATGTTACTCAGTGCTCATCATGACAAGTGCCCTCCTCAATCCCCGTCAGTTTCACCCACCTTCCACCACCTATCCCACCTTTGGTAATCATCAGTTTGTTATCTGTAGTTAAGAGTCTGTTTCTTGGTTTGTCTCTCTTTTTTTACCCCTGTGCTCGTTAATTTTGCCTCTTTAATTCCACATATGAGTGAAATCATATGGTATTTGTCTTTCTCAGACTGACTGATTTTACTTAGCATAATACTCTCTAGCTCCATCCATGTCATTGCAAATGGCAAGATTTCATTGTTTCTTATGGCTGAGTAATATTACGTTGTCTACATATACCACATCTTCTTTATCCGATGGATACTTGAGCCGCTTCCATTGTTTGGCTATTGTAAATAATGCTGCAATACACATAGGGGTGCATGGATCCTTTGAATTAGTGTTTTTGTATGTTTTGGATAAATAGTAGTGTGATTACTGGATCATAAGGTAGTTCTATTTTTAACTTTTGAGGAACCTCCATACTGTTTTTCACAGTGGCTGCACCAGTTTGCATTTCCACCAGCAGTGCATAAGGATTCCTTTTTCTCCACATCCTCGCCAACACTTTTGTTTCTTGTGTTTTTTGATTATAGTCATTCTGACTATATGACTGGTATGGGTGGTATCTCGTTGTAGTTTTGATTTGCATTTCCCTGATGATGAGTGATGTTGAGCATCTTTTCATGTGTCTGTTGGCCATCTGGATGTCTTCCTTGGAGAAATGTCTGTTCATGTCTTCTGCCCATTTTTTAATTGGATTATTTGGTTTTTGTGTGTTGAGTTATATCAATTCTTTATAAATTTTGAATGCCAGCCCTTTATAGGCTCTGTCCTTTGCAAATATCTTCTCCCACTCCGTAGGTTACCTTTTAGTTTTGTTGATTGTTTCCTTTGCTGTGCAGAAGCTTTTTATTCTGATGTAGTTTCAACAGTTTATTTTTGTTTTATCTCCTGTGCCTCAGGAGACATATCTAGAAAAACGTTGCTATTTTTGATGTCAGAGAAATTAGTGCCTGTGCTCTCTTCTAGGATTTTTATGGTTTTGGGTATCACATTTAGGTCTCTTCTCCATTTTGAGCTTATTTTTGTGTATGGTATAAGAAAGTGGTCCAGTTTTCCCAACACCATTTGTTGAAGAGACTGTCTTTTTTCCATTGCTTCTTCTTTCATTCTTTGTCAAAGATTAATTGACCATATAATTGTGGGTTTATTTCTGTGTTTTCTTTTGTGTTCCATTGATCTATGTGTCTGTTTTTGTGCTGGTACCATATCGTTTCGATTACTACAGCTTTGTAATATAACTTGCAGTCTGGAATTGTGATGCCTCTAGTTCTGTTTTTCTTTTTCAAAATATCTTTGGCCACTCAGGGTTTTTTGTGGTTCCCTGCAGATTTTTGGATTGTTCGTTCTAGTTCTGTGGAAAATGCTATTGGTATTTTGATAGGGATTGCATTCAATCTATAGATTGGGCACTCCTTTTTTTCTTTTTATTTGTTATTCAGATATGGAAACTCTGGTTCACCTCTGGTTGAACATTGGCCTGCTTCAGTGCTCAGGATTGGCCTACTTCAGCCATTCTTCAGTGGCTACCAGAGCATTCTGCTTACTGCTACACAGCTTGCCTTTACACATCTTCCCTTGTAATGTTCCCCAGAAGCCTGACCTTCTTTGCCAGGGGCCTAGTTATGAGGCTATGGGATGTTTAGTACAATGAGTGTGTGTGTGTGTGTGTGTGTGTGTGTGTGTGTGTGTGTCTGTGTGTCTATGTGTCTCTGTGTCTGTGTGTGTGTCTGTGTGTTGGTGTGGGAGTGTGTCTTTAACATACCACAGCCCACATTGCCATGTTTATTTTCTAACAGATTGTGCTCCCGGCCACTTTTGTGTTTTTGGCTCTGATGCTTTCCATCATCGTCCCTCCCTTTGGTGAATATCCTGCTTTGATCCTTCACCCCTGGATGTATGGGCAGCAGTACACTTTCTTCAGGTGCATAGTCTCTCTCATCCTTAAAGGTCATCATTCGCTCCCATGGGTTGTGGGGCTCCCAGGTCAGACTGCGTGGTGGACCTTCACCTTTTGACTCCCTGGGACAGCAGCTAATGTGGTAGGGGTCCTTGGACTGCCCTCCAAAAGGAAGTTAGTGTACCTGTCACTTGGAAATTGTGATTCCAAGTGGACAATCAGGACTGCCAAGAGTAAGGAAAGAGAAAGTAAAGGTTGGGTGAATGGGTTGAACTCTACCTTTTTGAGGCACAGACATGATATGGCATCAGATCACTGGGCATGTTTGAGTAGCACACTCCCTTCTCGGAAGACCTATGACCACTCCTAGGCAGCATTCTGTGGCTTGTGTATGTGCCCGGTATGTAGCAGCCATTCAATAAACACTTGTCAAGTTGCATGTTGGCTGCTTTGTCCCTATGTCCCAGTCACGTGTCTGTCAGCTCAGCCCCTGTCACTCTGTCTAGTTTGGACCAGCCAGGCAGTGAGCAGCTTGCAGCACTTGCAGACGTCCTCCTGAACAAGCCGGGCTTTGGCAACCGCTGCCTGAAGGAAGAGTGGCTTCCGTAAGTCTTTGCACACCCCCGTCCTACCATCACCAGCTGCCCCTCCCGGGGAGGGGGACCCTGATGGTGGGGTTCTGGGATGGCAGGTTGAGAGAGGCTCCACCTCAGTGCAGCTTTCTATTACATGGGTGCTTCCATATCCCTCACTGTCCCCCAGCCTCTCTTTCGACACCC
Organism: Prionailurus viverrinus; assembly: GCF_022837055.1. NCBI lineage: Eukaryota > Metazoa > Chordata > Mammalia > Carnivora > Felidae > Prionailurus > Prionailurus viverrinus. The sequence goes on from NC_062568.1 coordinate 134,447,771, forward strand.
ATGTGCAAGGGTGTCACCACTTCTTAGGAAGCCCCTGCATCACCGGCAGCTCTGTATTTCTATAATTCTCAATATAGAAAGTTCCATACTGAACTGACATAAGCTTCCCACTTATTTGAAAGGAATCTGAACAGAGAAAGGAAGGAGGTGGGGGATGTGCTGTTGTTTAATTGGACCAAGAGTGGTATTAATTACATAAATGGCTAACTTTCAATTATTGCTGTAAGTATAGAGAAGGGAGTTATAGAAGGCAGTTGAAACCCACCAAAAATCCAACAATTTAAATATAATTGTAACTGCTCTCATTCAGTATTTTTCAGATATAGATAAGGGCCAAAATAGACTAATTTCAAACTCTTATTTGTCCTGTTTCTCAACAGCTAGAGGTGGTAGAAGGAAGAAAGCAGGTAAAACAGTCCACAAAGTAGATAATTATTGCCCAGCCCCACACCTAGTCAATCAACAAAATTCTAGTCTTGATTTTTTTTTTTTTTCGAGCAGAAACTAACCTCCCAAGAATAGAAGAAGAAAATGCATGCATGGGTCTGAGGAGAAAGAGGAAAGGCTAAGGAGAGGGTTGGGCATTATCTCTCATTTTTAGGGATTTTTTTTATCAGCTGGAGCTGCTTGTGAAATATTTTTTTGCCTTCCATGAGGGAGTACCCCTGTGGCAATTCAACCCCCTGGAAGACTCCGTCTGTGTCCCCAAACATCACCCACCTGTTCCAGAAGCAGAAATGGACACCAGACGACCCCTCGCCTTCCTGCAGGTGCAGCACCAGAGAGAAGCTCACCATGCTCCCTGAGTGCCCAGAGGGCGCAGGGGGGCTCCCACCCCCTCAGGTACCTTGACCCTCCATGGGAAATCAGGGGCCCCGAATCTGCCTATGACAGCAGGGATTAGGGAAAGTAATACACTGTGCCTCCTGAGTTTCTAGCCAACTAACATTTCAAACTGACAGCTGAGTGAAGAGCCAGGTGAGTCCTGGGGTCCTCTCAGAAAGGTGCCAAAAGGCTCTATCACAGCCAATTAGAGAAGTATCCAATAGCTTCATTTTCCACCAAGCACTGCCTCTTCATTCTAGTCAAAAAAACTTTAAACATTGAAAAAAATATACAAGTCATGTATGCTTGTTACAAAAAGATTAGAAAATACCATTAAGTCAGAAGAAAAAAATAATTGGAGATAGCCAATAACCTTTGCTTTTTATCCATCCAAACAGGATTATATTCAAAATGCTGTCTCAAAACCTGCCATTTTCACTTAAAACATATGTTCATGTCAATAAGTATCCATTTCCATCATTGTTTTTCATGCCTGCATACTATCCCTCTGTTTTGATTTATTTTAATTTATTTAACCTCTCGTTGAACATGTGAGTTTTCAGTTTTTTCCATTATAAGCAGTGTCATAGTGTCCATTCAAATGCATATGTATTTGCACTCTTGTTAACAACCTAATTAAGAAGTTTGCCATGTGCCACGTAACTAACATGCATACACATGCATGCATATGCACACACAGACACACACAGCCACCTATGCTTTTCTCTGAGCAGCATCCTCTCTTGGGAGTTCTGAATCCCTTAATGTATCACAGTGAGTCTTTCCCAGGGGTTTTAGAGACAGTGAAAGGGGCCAGAGGAGTCTCACCCTGTGTTTAGTTGCTAATAAGCCCCACAGCTGACTTGCACAGAATTGGGCCTTGTGTGGCCCTCTCTAATGATTTACCAGTGACTGATGATTCCCCGACAATCATAGTGTAACACAGTGGGACGAGCACTGGCGTTGGCATCAGAGAGCCCTGGGTTGGTTACCTGGCCTTTCTGAGCCTTAATTTCCTCACTTATAAATTAAAGGTAGCTACCTATTTGATAGCATTATGTTGAGAACTCAATGAAATAATGTAACTAAAGAAACTGTAAACTCAATTGGTGACAACCTCAAGCTAACAGTGAGTAAAATAAGAGGCAGTTTGTTTCTCTCTCATGCGAAAGTTTCTGCAGGGAGTCCATGACCTTGTGTTTTGTTGCTCCTCTATGGTAAACACGCCTCAGCCTCACTGCCCAAGATGGCAGAATCTATTTCTCTGGCAGCAGAATAGAAGAAGGGATGAAGAAGAGAAGACAGTGTGCAAATACACCATCTTTTAAGAAAGATTTCCAGAAGCTACCACACTGCACTTTCTCTTGTACATGATTAACCACAACTGAACATCAAGGCAGACTAGGAACTATAGTATTTATTCTGGGTGGCCTTGTACCCAAGATAAAAGGATGTTACTATGGCCTACAGCAGAAAGTTAGAGCACATAATGGGGGACAACTGAATTTTACCATAGCGTCAGTCACAGTTGCTGGCCTATAAATGATTCTGTGTTTGTGAGCATCCTCCTTTTTCTTTTTTTATGCTAAAAGCATATGGCTTTATACTTCTCAAGCAATATGTTTTCCCTTTGAATCACAACTCAGCCACTGTAGCATCATAGAGATTCCATAGTAGGGAATCAGGGAACTTGCCCCAATTCTCTATACCCCAAGAGAAAGCTTTGCTTCTGTTGGGATTACTGAGGGGCCCTGTGACCGTGTCCACTCAGGTATATCCAGCATCAGGACACTGAGGGTGAGACACTGGATGTCAAGTCCTTGGCTGGGAAGACAGGGAAAGAAGGCTAAGCATAGCTGCGTGAGGTTTCATTTCATCTGTGAATCCTACCTTCAAGCTGCCTGCCTAGCTTAGGAACTTTTGTTCAGTAGTTAGTCCTTGGTCCCTGGGCGGGGTGGGATTTAACAGACCACCATAGCCGAGTCTTGGGAAAAGACGAGCCAGTTCCTGTGATTTTTTTTTTTTTTGGTCACTTCTGCATTTCCTCACTATCATTAATGCTTCTCTTGGAAACAAAATTGAATCTCAGGCATCTGCACAGGAGGTGCCGTGTGTGTGTGTGTGTGTGTGTGTGTGTGTGTGTGTGTGTGACATACTCATATTTATACCCACTCACCCTATTCACTCAGACACACTCTCCTATTCAGCCTGAAATAAGGCCAAAGGGTATGGGCTTCACTCAGAGGTAGTAAATTGTACACATCAGGAAAACGGGGATGGTGATGCAGTCTTCTCTAGGGTCCCTTGCTGCCCTAACATTCTTTGAATGGTGGTAGGCCCTGAGGTGGAAGTGCTCCATCCCTAACTTCTAGAATGCACAGAGATCAAGTTGTAGGAGTATTTTATTTGACAGAATTAAAAAAAATTTTTCTCACAAATTACCAGGCACCACCAATTGTTCCAGCCTAGGGTAGCTAGGTCCCCTGGGTACCATTCTCAGCTTGGTGAGAATACAGGGTGATAGAGTGAAAATAGCTGGGCTGTGGAGACAGACAGCTAGAGATTGAAATCCTAGACCAATCACCTACAAGTTCTGTAACCTGGTGCAAGTTAGCTGAGCTTTCTGGACCTCAATTTCTCTGGCTGTAAATTAAAGCAACAGTTCCTCTTTCATAAGAGTATAAGGATGAAGGGAGACAACATATATGGAGGATTTAATACAATGTCTGGCTCACAGTAAGCGGTCAGTAGATGGTAGTTCTCCTAGCATTTGAGGAACCAAGTGAAGAAAATGAATTAAAAGGAGTAAAATGGGAATGGGGAAGGGTGACAGAAAGTGTATAAAAATATAAGGAATGGTATGTGATGGTATATGTGATGTGTTTTTAATGCCACCAAAAATCCCCTCAGCTACATCTGGGTGGTGCCCCTGACACCCCAGGCTCCTGATTGACCAGAAACTGAACAGTGTAGACCCAAATTTAAAGTAGTATTGCCACCTGGTGGCCAAACTCATGGGCTTTTTGAATCCTCTAAAGTCGAAATAAGCTTCCAGTTCTAGATATATTTTGAAGTGTATTATTACAATCTGTAAATTATAAGGCACTGCTTGACTTCTTTCATTCATGTCACAAATTTATTATTTAAGCTACCTTCCAGCTACTATTCTGAGTGCTGGGGACACCACAGAGAAAGTCCCTGCTCTCACAGAATTCATGTCCTATGGGGAGGTAACAGAGAAACAAGCAGATCAACTGGAGAGAAAATTTCAGGCAGAGATGCAGATGTGAAGATAATACAGCAGTAGGTTATGATCGAGAATGACTAGAAATATAAAATACTTCTCTGAGGAGAAAAATGTAGGTTGATACTTGAATGAGGAAGAGCTAGCCGTTTGAGGTTGTCCGGGCAGAGCAAAGAAGGCAGAAGGCACTGCCAAGTGCAAAGCGACCTCAGGAATGAGGAGTGTGCACTGGAGATGCAGGGAAGATACGTGGGGAGGGTGAGGAGTAAGGAGAGTGGCGGCAGAGGGCCTCAGAGAGCAGGGCAGGGCCAGATCATGAGGCCGTGGCAGCCGTGGTGATGATCCTCAGAGGATCCCAGGGGTTATTTGAGTATGGAAAGCATGGAGTGGGGTATTCTGATTTATATTTTTAGAGCTCGGTCTGGCTGCTAGGGAGAAAATGGATTTTGGAAGGCCAGGGTTGAATGAGGGATACCAGTCTGGAAGTCTGTGTCGAGGTCCAGGTGAGATCTGAGTGGAGGCTTGGACTAGGGTGGCAGTCTGGAACCGGAGGAATGAGGATATTTGTTTTGGAGTTGGCTCTATCCTACCTTGAAAATGGATTGGAGAAAAGAGAGGGGCCAAAGATGACTCCCACTTTTTAGTGTGGGAATTAGGCACATGCCCGTGCTTTAGTTAGTATTTTCCCAGCAGCTGAGTCCATAAATAATTTTTGGAGAAGAACAAGCATCAGATTCCAAGGTGATTAACACAGATGTCTCATTGCCTCAGAGAATACAGCACAGCTCTGAAATTCTACAAGATCTTACAAACAGGAACATCTCTGACTTCTTGGTAAAAACATATCCTGCTCTTATACGAAGCAGGTAAGAAGAGATTCTTTCATACTTTTAATCCTGGCTTCCTGTAGAAAATATTAACTAGAGACAGAAGATAGTTTATTCTCACAATGTATCAACTATCAGGGCAGTGGAAAATTTTCTTTTCCCTGATTTGAGGGCCTCATCCAACCAAAAAAACCAATTGAGGCATATACAAGTAAAATGTAATTTAAGATTAATTTTGTTTTTGTTTTTGTTTTGTTTTGTTTTATTTAAGCCAACCCGTCTTAAAGTTTAACCCATGCAGCATTAAAAGTAACATAAGAAAGCATAGAGTTTATCCAGTAATGCAGCCTCATGTTTTAACTGGTTAAGAAACAGAGACCACATTTAGAGGGAGAGTAAAGGAGAAAAGGTAGAAGAAAAGGAGAGAAGCAAGAGGGAAAGTAAGAAGCAAAGAAGAGAAAGGAAAAAATCAGACCAACATAGGAAAAAGGCAGTGGGATGGCAGTGTGTGAGTGAGCCCACAGGTTGGCCAGGTTAACTGCACATTGCTGTAAATTATCACCTCCATTGCCTTAGTATGTCAGTGAGCTCTTCCGTAAGTGCTCGCTTCTCTCAGCTCTGCAGCTGTTCTTATCAGGCTCCACCCCGGGGTGAGTGGTTTCAGCAGCCCCTATCAGAGATCCACAACAGCATGCTCTAAAAAGAGGGTCAAAGGAAACCCTAATCCAGTCCCCATGTGCTCTGAGGCCTTAAAACATACTAATTTTAGTAGTGCATTCAGTTGCTTCCTCTATCAAACTCTGAACAAGGGATAAATGGACTCAGAACACACTGCTGGTGGTGAGAGCCGCTGCTGAGAGGGCAGTGCCAAGCCAGCAGTTAGCAAAATGAAAAATGCCATCCAAGCACAAAAATTAAGAGCAGAGTGCATAGAATTTATTCAATACTATAATAAACAGCAACCACCCAAACTTTGTTCTCAGCAACAAATTTTTGCAATATGGAATTTGGGATTTTGTGCTTGATGACCGTGATAGTTTCTGGGCCTAAACTATGAGGTCTAGAATTGGCATCTGCTCATTTCTTGTCTTATAATTTTACCCCTGATTGGCTGGAATTCAGTCCTTAACTTTGGGCTTAGACTAAGTCAGAACTTTTCCCAAGTGTGCAGGTAATTATTAGAGTCTTATTTATGCAGGATGGAAGATGGGAGGGCTGCAGTCTTCACTCTGAACTGGTATAGTGGTCCATATTTTCTGGGTCCAGATGGTCTGACGAATGACCTGACCACAGGGCCACCCAGAGGGCCCAGCATGCGGGATGTGACTTGGAGAGCCAATGGTGGAGTATGGTCCTTCCTCTGCATGTGTATTTGGGTTCAGCCCTTGGGCCTGGAGGCTTCCACACTGTTTGGATATCAGGAAATGCAAAACTGCCCTGGAGGACTGAGCTGCCCCAATGAGTGTTTAGGAAGGAAAGTTAAAACTACTGCCTTACTTATGGTATTCATCGTATGATTTGTTTTGGCTTTCAGCTTAAAGAGCAAATTCTGGGTCAATGAACAGAGGTAAGAAACTATTTTTGTAAGAAATTAAAATCTCATATCCCTCTAAAATAATTGCACATAAAAAAAAAGCCACACCTCAAAGCCATGTGGGCTGCTCTGTATGTACTCAGGAATTCACAAGACACGTCCTGAAGGGTATGTAGCTCTGACAGAAGGTGCTCAGCATTTGATCTCAGAGGATCTATATGGGAGGTGGTATTTCCTGAGGAGGAGTTCCAGAGCATTCTCACTTGGAGAGGGTTCTAAAACTTCACAAGGATAACAGTGTAGAAGGCTGCAGTGAGAGGACTCATAACCTAAGCCCTGCCACTCTGGCACATCCCTTTCGAGCTTCAGGGAGTCTGGCCCAGGCCCAGACTCACCCTGTTCCTGGGACATTCTGGAGGCTCAAATGGTTTCAGAGGTTTGGAGGATCATCCAGGGATATTCTAAGAATGAGCTGTCCTCCCAGGGTCCCTCAGGAATAGGACCTCTACAATGAAAGCAGAGCTGATGTTGACTTGATTTCCTGGGTAGAGTCTGAACCACGAAAGGGAAATCCCCCTAGAGGGAAGTGTGGGGCCTCAGTTGAAGCAGAAATATTGGGGGGGGGGTGCAGTTTAAATCCCTGAGAAATAAAGTTCCCCTCTTCTGCCTTGCCTAAGCAGCACATTAATTTTATCCTGTCTGGGAGTTTGGCTTTTATCCTGCCACTGAAGGGCTTTAAACCAGAGAGCGACAGGCTCAGATCAGTGTTTGAGGATGATCACTTGAGACTTCCAAGCACTGTGGAAGATCGGTTAGAGCAGGAGAGCCAATGCTAGGACCCCAATTATGGGGCTAAAGGCAGAGAGGATGGTGAGGGGCTGCTGGAGGCAGGCTGGGGTTGAGAGGCACGGACAGAGAGGCCCAGCGGGACTGATCCTGACCTGATGAAGGTGAGTCCACTGCTGCCAGAAGTGCCTGCAAAGCACAGAAGTGGACCCATAAAGGAATCATTGGTTGGAGTGTAAGGAGAGTCAGGGAAGACTTCAAAGAGAAGATGATGTATAACAGATGAGTTGGAGTTGGCCAGTTGCTCAAAAGAGGGAAAGGTACTGCCAGGAAGCTAGCAGCCCCGCAGAGGCAGAGACACTAAGGCAGCCTGGACCATCAGGGGCTCTGGAAGTGATTTGATGTGGCTGGAATATGCCACTTGAGGGAAGCATGAGGAGGGGCTAAGTTGGAGAGGTAGGCAGAGACCAAGCTCAGTAAAGATTAGGATTTATCCCGGAGGCAACATGGAAGTGTTAATAGTAGGTTTGTAAAGTGGAGCCATGTTGTTCCCTGGTCCAGAAAATCCCCCTCAAAGTACACATTTCCCTTCAGAACCTGAGAGAGTTACTGACAAGTAGGAAGCAGCACAAGCACAGTTCATGGCACTGACTTGAGGACTTCTTGTTTCCTTGTCAGGTACGGAGGAATTTCCATCGGAGGAAAACTCCCGGTTCTTCCCATCACTGGGGAAGCACTTGTTGGATTTTTAAGCCACCTTGGCCAGATAATGAATGTGAGCGGGGTATGTAAACAGACTGAAGATTTGAATAGAACTTTTGACGTGCTGGTTATCATGAAACAAATGATCATGAGGCCTAAGCAGGGAAGAAACCCTTGTGCTTGTTCATTATGGTTTTCTAGGGCCCCATCACCAGAGAGGCCTCTAAAGAAATGCCTGCTTTCCTGAAACACCTAGAAACTGAAGACAACATTAAGGTATGGGCCCTATATAATCTGCCCTAGAGCTAAAAATTCGCATAAACTAGTTATTTGATTTTTGTTTTCCCAGCTTAATTAAATTCCATCCCTTCTCCTGTTGAAATCTAGCATGGAATGTCTTCCAGCTGCCAAACCCTTCTTCCTCCTTACATTCTTTTTCCTGCAGCTCATTTTTTCTCTAAACAGCTGTAGCACCACCTAATAAAGCCTATTATCTCTGCCCCATAGGTATGGTTTAACAACAAAGGTTGGCATGCCCTGGTGAGCTTTCTCAACGTGGCTCATAACGCCATCTTACGGGCCAGCCTGCACAAGGACAAGAACCCTGAGGAGTATGGCATCACCGTCATAAGCCAGCCCCTGAACCTGACCAAGGAGCAGCTCTCAGAGATCACAGTGTAAGCCACCATGGCCCCCAACTTCACAGCTTGCTTGTCACCCTCTCCATTCTTTGGACACCCCAAGAGGATTCTCACTAACATGAGCTGCTGGGCTGGATGGCAAGGTTGTTAAATCAGGCACACATGAATATGAGACTTTCAAACGCCTTGTGTACCAAACTGTTTGGCCATTCTTTCTCTTAGTGTTTATTTGGAAAGTAAGCATGTATATAGTTCTCTTCCCTTTCAGGTCTTGATAACAAGTTGCTCCTGGAGCTTACACAAATATTCTCCTTTCCAGTATGCAAAGTGACTGCCAGGAACTGGGAAAGTTGAGTCAGTCTTTCATCTCCCCAGAAGTAATCATCTTAGATTCTGGTAATATCCCTCAGATGACCAGGTTTTCAAGATATCAATAGATCTTTGCCTTCCTCAAGCTTAGGTTCTTACTGCACATTTTCTGGCAGTAAAAAACAATAATCTTGTGCAATTTTGTAGTATATGTGCTCCATTTGAGGCCTGTTTTTGGTGGGTATGCCTTTGTTAGTGCAGAATTCTTCTGGTAGGCTGTGAGGGTCCACGTTTTCCTATCCCAGTATATTGCCCTGAACACTGGGCCCTGAACATGTCAAATGTCATCAGCTAAAACTTGGGCCCTGGTCCCTTCTGGCCTTCCTCTGGATACCCTCTGAGGCCCTAAACTAAGGAAGAATAGTCTATCCTACACCAGTTCTCACTCAGTCCAAGTTTCTATGTCTTCTGCTAAGCCTCTTGAATCTGAAATAAGAAATAGGAATCTTCTGAGGTTATAAAAGTAGTATATGAAATAGTACATGTTCATTAAATAAAGTTTATAGAATAGGCTTTTTTAAATTCATTTAATGTTTTCATTTAGTTTTGAGACAGAAAAAGAGCATGAGCAGGGGAGGGGCAGAGAGAGAGGAAGACACAGAATCCGAAACAGGCTCCAGGCCCTGAGCTGTGAGCACAGAGCCCAATGCAGGGCTCGAACTCACAGACCGTGAGATCATGACCTGAGCCGAAGTCAGATGCTTAACCGACTGAGCCACCCAGGCGCCCCTAGAATTTTATTTTTTATTTATTTTTTTATATGTCAGTTTATAGAATAGGGTTTTAAAAACTTACTTGCCGTAACCCTACACAGTTTTTGCCTCTAAACATTTTTGTGTGTTTTCTTCCAGTTATTTATTCTGTTTTTTACTATATGTATGGATCATGTTCTTTGTAGTTTTATCAGGGCAGCACAAAAAGCACTCCTTTCTCTGTGAGGGCACTGCCCCACACCAGGGTCATAGTTTGTATGTGAAGCTCAGGCTGGACTTCAGCCCACACCTGCCCCCTTAGCCACATGCTTTCTCTTCAATCCAGGGAAGGGTGAATAGAGCCAAGCTTCTATGTAACTGGCCTGTACTCTTTTCACTTAAATTTACATTATGAACATTTCTCCATGTTGTGATATGTTTCTTGAAAACGTGACTTAACAAGATTTCACACACCCTATTGCTCTACATAGAAAATTCAAGTTATCTATTGACAAATTATGAGAACTAATGAGAACATTATAGTATATGAGATTAATATAAAAATCCATTTCTATATACCATCTACAGATAATTAGAAAACATAATAAAATTTGTTTAGATTATCATATTAACATGGAAAATATTCAATGTTCACATTAATATTAGTATTCAGTTGTAATGTGGAACAGGAAGCCACAGCTACTCAAGCCATTTAACCTTGACCCAGCTTGAGTAGCACAATTGAGTGAAGCGACAAGCTTCCAGCCACTGAAGGGGATTCTGGAGGCTGCTACCTGGAGATGGGTGAGGACTTCCCAGAGTCTAACTTTGTCTTTCTCCTGCATTTGCTCCTCCTTCTTTACCTCTGTCTCCCCTTGTCTCTCGTCCTGCTGCAGGCTGACTACTTCGGTAGATGCTGTGGTTGCCATCTGTGTGATTTTCGCCATGTCCTTCATCCCAGCCAGCTTTGTCCTTTATTTGATCCAGGAGAGGGTAAACAAAGCCAAGCACCTCCAGTTTATCAGTGGAGTGAGCCCCATAACCTACTGGCTGACCAACTTCCTCTGGGACATTGTAAGTGTCAGATCATGGCACCTCCCTTGCCTCCAAGGCCCAAGGTGGCGGGTGTTTGCTCTGACTGAGGGGACATGGCAGGGTGGGGCTCTCATACTGTCAGGGCTACAGGAGGTGCTGTGCCGAGGGCCTTGTGTGTTCGCGGTCTCTTTGAAAGGCACAGAATTAGAAGCCCCGAGCTGGGGAAGGATGTGGGGCTCAGCTTAACAACTGCTGAGTGAGGGCACCAAGGGGCCTTCTGACCCACTGAATAATCATTGCACTGCAGGCATGAGGCTAGCCTTCTGGACATAATCTGGAGCTGAAGAGGTAATATCAAGAGGTCCTTCATCCTATATTCTCTTCTTACATCCTGACCTACCCCTAAAAGGGGGAGGATGGAACTTCCCTTGTGGTAGAATCACCAAATAAATATAGGACATCAGTTAATTTTAAATTTCAGATAAAACAATGATTTTAGTATGAGTATATCCCACTCAACCCCCCCCCCCCCCCAAATATTGCATAGGACAGACTTACACTAAAAAAAAAGTATTGGTTGTTTATCTCAAATTCAAATTTAAATGAGCATCTTATATTTCTATTGGCTAAATCTGGCAACCCTACCCAGTGGCCTTACTTTGTTTCCCCCATTAAATCCAATTAGCCACCACTTTAGGGAACATAAAGAAAAAATTATTTATCAATTCAACAGCAGACTACCACCTCTCTGACAACCAAGGTTGTTGGGAGCAGGAAGAAGTCAGGGTGGGTTATTTATGACAGGCCACAGGATCAAAATAAATTGGTAGCAAAGGCTTAGTTATATTGTAGCAGGGATCATTATGATACCAGCTCGTGTTTTCTGGGGACTGTGGGTGGGTAACAAGATCCTTTATTTTATCCCAGTATTCTAAGACTAACGTGAGTCTCTACTTCATGTTATGATAAGATATATCATGGTGGAGGCCAACACAAACAACTTTTTTCACTGTGGTTTTTAAAAATTTTTTTTTCAACGTTTATTTATTTTTGGGACAGAGAGAGACAGAGCATGAACGGGGGAGGGGCAGAGAGAGAGGGAGACACAGAATCTGAAACAGGCTCCAGGCTCTGAGCCATCAGCCCAGAGCCCGACGCGGGGCTCGAACTCACGGACCGCGAGATCGTGACCTGGCTGAAGTCGGACGCTTAACCGACTGCGCCACCCAGGCGCCCCTGTGGTTTTTAATAATTATGATAAATACTAGGGTTTATAAAGACATGATTTCTTTTCTCTTACTCAGCTTCCTAAACACATTCATCACTTAACATTACAAACCAGAAATCCATCAGTAGCAGCTAAGTTCTTTCCTCTCTGTCCTGTCTACCTGAGAAAACACTGAATGCATGGGGAGGAATCAGAACCTGCAAGCCTCGCTTTGGATGAGAACATCACGTGTAGCCACCCACACTGGCCCTGTGCTTTAAACATGAAAGGAGCTAGGCTTGCCTGCATTGAAAAGCTATTCAAGTCCTGGTCTTTGCATTCTACTTTTTTTAAAGACAAGGATTATAAAATTTATACTTCAGGCTAACCCATGTGTTTGCCTATCTATAGAGATCTCTGAGCCAAAGGAGAAATTTGTGGCTGGAAGGGTAGAGTGGGTATCTCGATGGGAAGTGATATTAGCAAAGTAGACATTTGGCAGGCCAATGAAGAGTTAGAAGATGGTGAATATGATGCTATCATGCTTCTGAGGCTCTAGAATTTTAAGACTGGCCTGGAATCTGAACTGTAGGATCTACAGTGTTGGAGCTTAGCACCCTCACTAACCAGTGGCAAAAAGATAACATATGCCTGAGGGTCATTGTTGAATGAATGAGTGAATGAATGAATGAATGAATGAATAAACACTTATTGTTTATATCATTCACTCAGCACAGATAGGATATTTTAAGTTATTTTTTTAATGTTTATTTTTGAGAGAGAGAGCACATGTGCAAGTGCAAGTGGGGGAGGGACAGAGCAAGCTCTGTCTGAAGCAAGCTCCAGGCTCTGAGCTGTCAGCACAGAGCCCGACACACAGGGCTGGAATCCATGAATCGTGAGATCATGACCTGAGCTGAAGTTTGACGCTTAACCGACTGAGCCACCCAGGCACCCCTAAGTTATTTTTTATATGTCATCTGTTTTTCTTTCAATTTTGAAACAATCACAAAATTGTTATAAAAATAGTTCAACACTTTTTTTCTAAGCCATTTGAGGGTAACTTCCCAACAGGATGCTTTTCACACACACACACACACACACACACACACACACACACACACACACACACCTCGTACCTCCAATGTCTACCTCCTATAAATGAGGACACACCCAATACAGTCACAACATAACTGTCAACATCAGGACACTAGCACTGGTGGGTCACCTCCATCTTGTCCTCAGACGCCACTCAAATTTCATTAATTGCCCCAATAATGTCTTTTCTAGAAAAGAGTCTAGCTCTGAGTCACTGCATTTTGTTGTCCTCTCTCTTCACTCTCCTTCAATTTAGAATGGTTCCTCAGTCTTTTCTTGACACACACAACCTTGACCTTTTAAAGATCATAGGCCAGTTATTTTGTAAAATGTTTTTTGAGTTTGACCCAAGTTTTCTTATGATTAGATTCAGGTTATCGTGAATGGTGGTATCATTCAGTGGTATCATGAATGTACTCTGTTCTTCTCACTGCATCTGATCAGGTAGCTTCTGATTTTAGTTTGTTCTATTACTGATGATGGTCACTTTGGTCACAAGGTGTCTGCTGAGTTCCTCCATTTTATAATTGATAAGAGTTGGGGGAGAGGTACTTTGAAGCTATGTAAATATCCTATTTGTTATCAGACTTTCCATTTATTTATGTATAGCCATGTGGATTAATGGTTCCTGTGTTAATTACAGTCTGATACCATTCTTATTTATTTTGATGCTCAGATTATCCCATTTGGCCAGTGGGAGCCCCTTTAAGCCAACTTTTGTTTTCTCTCGACTTGTGTCTTCATCTTGCTTGAGCACCTCCATGCTCCCTGGCATAGTGAGATGTTCCAGGCTCATCGTGCACGTCCCTCAGCCCTATCCTGGAATCAGCCATCTCCTTGTGGAACGCTGGTTCCTTCCTATGGAAAATAATCCTCAGAAACCAAGATCTCAGGGCTATATATTTTCTCTGCCACTGAGGTGTCAGTGGCTTCACGCCTTCTCAATGGACAGAGATGTATGTATATACATAGATATACATGCATTTACATCTGTATTTCTCTCTCTACACACCAAACAATATGAGCTCACTAAAACCTCCATTTCCAATCCCAACACCATGGGTTCTCTGTGTTTCCATATTTGTGACTCTTCCTCAAGAGTGAGGAACTGGCTTCTGTTACCCCTGACTCATTTACCTGCCTGCACAATATACCTGTATGGACCAAGTCTCCCATCTCTGCCACCATCTTCTCCCTCATGTGGACATCCCCCTCTAGTTGCTCCAGCTGACCCCTGTGTGGAGGTCCTCCTCATTCTGCTCTGGCTCTGATAGCCCCAACCAGATCGACCCCTATAAGGACATGCTCCAATACCCCACACCAGCCGGCCCTCTGTGGGCCCTCACTCTTCTCAGGTTCTCATCCTGCTTGGGACCACTGTGACACCTCCTGTAACCCCATTATGGGTGCCCACCTCTCCCTGTCCATCCTGATGGCTTTAGGACTGAATTGTGTAGGAAAGGAAGAAAAGGGATAAAGTGGTAAAATGGTATCATCTATTTGAAATTCATGAGGCCAAGACCTAAATATTTTAAGTTTTTTCTGAATCCAGAGACATGCTTAGAAAGTAGAATCAACAGGACTTTGTGACCAATTAGAAAGAGAAAATGAAAGATTAGGTGGAATTTGATAATTCATTCTTTCAAAAGATATAGGCTGAAAGTTTCCTGCACTGGGACGTGGAAGTGGGGAGGAATAGGAGGACAAAGGATGACTTAACATATGTTTGCTAACTAAGAACTGTTCAGACAGAATCAGAATCCCAGACCATAATAAGTCCTGGAGGAGTCTGCCCCAACCCTCATTTTATAGAACTGAAAATAGAGGTCTCTAGAGGTTAAGTGCCTTGTTCTCCTCTTTTCAAGATGAATTATAGTGTGAGCGCTGCTTTGGTGGTGGGCATCTTTATTGGGTTTCAGAAGAAAGCCTACACTTCTCCGGAAAATCTTCCTGCCCTTGTTGCACTGCTCATGCTGTACGGGTGAGTTGTTTGGCATTAGCTAATGCTGCCCAAAGGAAAGCCGGGGGAGGGGGATGCTCTTCTGACAAAAAAACAGAGTTTCTGGCAGCCATGTTAGCTTCCAGCACCCAATAGGGTGTGTAGCTACCGACAAGGAATTTGTCTGTCTTCTGTTTCTGACTCCACACATGGAGGTGTTCCTGGGGCTCAAATGAATCTTCTTCCACACAAACTGTGGCCTGACCAGAGTCTGGGGATCTGTCACTCTCCCATGCCTCACCCAGCTCTGATTCTGATTCATCTGTGGCCAGCCTGTCCATCTCAGTGTTTCCAGCTGTACTGGCCAAGAGTTATTTGCACACAGAAGACTGCAGCTGAAAGGCTGTTCCTGAGTCAGGGCCAGAGGATGACACAAGGATTAAATCCCATAGAATCATACAGCAAAGCATGCAACTTTATATCCAGGCCTACCTCTTACTGTATAACACTGTCCTGTAACCATGGACAAGTAATCTGGGCCTCAGTTTCCTCATCTATGAAATGGAGATAGTGATACCTGATCCTTCCTACGTGGGTCAGTAAAGTCCTGCCAGAGCAATGGTCTCTATTCCTCTCTCTTAGAAATAGAGAATTCAGGAACCAGCCTGACTGTGACATACCAACTCAAGTGAATTTTAATGATGAGCCTATTGGGATCTTAGCTCAGGTTTGGTGATCCAGACTAGAGTGGGAAGCATTGCAGGTTAGAGACTGCCCCCTCTGCTTTGTAAAAGGCTTTGTAGTTTATAGGTACATTCATAGCCACCATCTCACTTGCTCCTCACCAAACCCCCATAGGTGGTCAGGGGAGGCATTATTATCTCCCTTGAAAGATAAGGAACAAAGACCAAGGGATGGAGTAGCTTTCTGGTCTTCCTGGGACTCCCACCAGTTCAAACATGTCACCTCGTGTGAAGGGAATGTATTATATTTAGTGGTGGTACAGAAAATGGAATAGAGACTGGAGTTCTGTCCCACTGAGTTATGTCATTTCACACAGATGGGCAGTCATTCCCATGATGTACCCAGCATCCTTCCTGTTTGATATCCCCAGCACAGCCTATGTGGCCTTGTCTTGTGCTAATCTGTTCATCGGCATCAACAGCAGTGCCATCACCTTCATCTTAGAATTGTTTGAGAATAACCAGGTAAGCATAACTTTCATGGCTTTCTTGTTTGATTACTAAAATACTAGAGAGTATTTGATGGTCAGGTAGAGCCATGGGCAATTACTGTGGCTGGAAAATCTTAGTGCATACATGACTGTTGCTTCCTCCTCTCTTCCCTCTCTCTTGCTCCCTCCCTCCATGCCTACCTCTGTGCCTGCCTCCCTCCTTCCTTTCATTTCCTTTCATTCCTTTCCTTCCTTCCTTCCTTCCTTCCTTCCTTCCTTCCTTCCTTTTTTTCTTTAAGCTCATTTAACTCTTTTAAGTTTATTTGTGTGCTCTGAGTGTCATGGTTTTCTGAGCTCATTCTGCAAGCTATAAATGACTTTTTGTGATCCTAAGCTTTTAGATTTTCTTATTCTTTCAGGGTTTCCTTGGTGACTTTGGTGTTCAGTTTTCTACACACACACACACAAACACACACACACACACACACACACACACACACACACACAATACATTCATGTGATTTCAAAATTTAAAAGGAGCAAAAAGGCACATAGGAAGTCTCCTTCCTACCCCTGTTTCCCAGTCACTTAGGAGGCAAACTTGCATTTCAGTTTCTTGGTGTTCTGGCAACAAATAAACAAATGTATATGTTTTCTTTCTCCCACTTTCTTATACAAATTGTAACAGAATAACATTTACTACATGAAACTTAATCCTGAAGATAGGGTTAGGAATTTATGGTGCTGATGATTCATTTTTATGAGTTATAAATTACAGTTGACCTGTCCACATTCCCCAGACTTCTCCTTGCCCAGAAAGAGCTGGCCAGACTAATCCCTAAAACAATGGTAGTGGCTCCAGGGCTGTTTCTGTTTGCACTCCCACTCCCAGCCTGGTGTGTCCGAGCCTTGCCTGTGGCTGGCCTGGAGCACTCTCAAGCACTGGTAGGCTCACCACATGCCTGTGTCCCCAGTGGCCTCTCTAGCCTGTCCCTCCCCTAGTAGGTCTTCGTAGTTCAGAGTGTAAGCACCAGCCAGCACATCTGCACTGCTGTTCTGTGGCCCCTGTCCCTACTCCTACCCCTAGGCCCTGCTGGGAGGACCTATGGCAAATCTGCACTAACCCCCCCTCCCCCCCCCCCATCCCATGGCCTCCTGAGTGATGCTTTCCCAGACCTTGTCAGACTTTCTGCAGCCACTAAGCAAGAAATAAAACCCAAAATTTCCCATGACTGGTAAAAAAAAAAAAAATGTTAACATGTCACAGTCAGACCCCAGAAGGGAGATGGATGGGAAAGAACACAGACCCTGCCAATGGCAGAGTCTTCTGGCAGACTGAAAATCCTCCTCTCCAGAATTGTTTGTCATGGGCTCACAGCCCACTAAGTCTTAAAAAATTGTGTTACTTCAGAATAATTAAAGAGTAAGCTCAAAGCAACTCAAAACATTCTCCCCCCTGAGGGTTACACTCATTTAGCCACCATTTACTGATTATACTCCTTTCCCCTGCATAAAGCCTGGTTGCTTTCATGTAAGCTATCAGATAGACAGATGCTGCAGAAATTCCCAGTATCCCTCAGCAGGCTCTCAGGTCCCAGTAGCTGCCGTCTCTACTGAGTCAAGAGGTATCAACCAGGTGAACACCGTGTGATGGATGTGCTGATGGAAACAAGTGTGACCCGCTTATCCTGCCCTGCTGGAACTCCTGTTCCAGTCAAGAAATGACCTGTGCACCAAGCTAGGAACCAATATGAACCACCGTACATGTCATCCCATAACACAGTGTGTGGTAGAACAGCAAAGGAACGAGACAGATAAAACACTACAGATCAGAGTGGGCCAAAAGAACGGGGCTACAGGGATCAGGAGAATCTGGGTAGAGGAAACACAATTGAGCCTGGCCTGGAATAAGCAGAATTTTATTAGCCCATGTCACAAACAATGAAGTACCTATTTTGAGCTAATCATTGATTAAGGTATTTAGAAAATACACCAAAATACTTAGGACCTGGTTGTTCTCCGGGAACCACTGATTAGTGAGGACAGTAGGCAAGTAAAAAATAATTAGCCCTGGCTGGCAATGTTATAAGTACTAGAAGAGAGAAGTAGGTATATTACATGGGAATCTGGAAATGCTTATGAGAGAAGGGGTTATTCAAGCTGGCTTTCTAAAGAAGAGCAGGAATCTGCCAAGAACAGAAGGGGAGAGAGCATTCTTTCCTGACAGCAATGATTAATAGAAGCTGGGGGTGCAAAGGCCTGGGGGCAAAAAAGCATCATGCTGGGAGCAGGGGAGGGGGGATATGGGGAGGAGAGTGAGAGAGAGGAGGTCATATGAGCAAAGGTGTGGAGACCAGGAAGAAGCCAGTTGTGCAGTAGGGATGGGCCAGAGAAGTGGGCAGCCTCGGCCTGGTCAGCCTCGCCCCTCGGTGTCCCCTCTCCCATCTTGGGGGAGGGTCTGCCCAACATCGCTAGGCTAAAGTAGCAAGCACAGTCTGACCATCTGAAAACAAGTCCCCCCAACTCAACACAGACACCAGAAAGTCCCTGGCCCTCTTTTCTACTGGCAGCAGCCAGACACCTCGCTGTCCTGTGGAAGCTGAGAAGCAGAGCTGGAAGACGTGCAGGTCCCCTCTCTCCTTTGGCACAAGCTAGGCTAGGAGCAGATGAAAGAGCCTCAGAACCCAGTGACAGCTCACAGCTGTACCAAAGGAGAGAGAGCCTGGGCCAAAGTCCCAGCAGCTGCTGTACCTCCTGGAAACAAATGCCCTGGAGGGTTCACATGTAATTTCAAAGTGAGTCTGCAACGACAGCTCCCCAGGCAGGCTACCTGGCTAGCAGCATCTCCTGTGAGTATTCTAAAACCTCTGTTTCTGTGTAACAGATCCCTCCTGTGGCCAGGCTGGCTGCTAGGCCCCCTGTCTCTTCAGGCCTTCCCCTGCTTCCACCTTATGAGGGCATCCAGGCCCCTCTCTGCTCAGGAAGGGCAGGTGGGCTTGGTCCCCACGGCTAACTGTCCTGCTTTTCTATGTTTCAGACGCTACTCAGATTCAACGCCATGCTGAGGATGCTGCTCATTATCTTCCCCCACTTCTGCCTGGGCCGGGGCCTCATTGATTTGGCACTGAGCCAGGCCGTGACGGATGTCTATGCCCGGTTTGGTGGGTGGCATTCCAGACCTGTGGAACATGGCCCCAGATCCTCTGCGTGTGGGAGGGCTGCCTCCGGAATTTCTATGCCAGACCTGCAGCCTGGACTGGGGCGGGAGGGGGACACCTGGTTGTTCTGGTAGTGTCCTACTCTCCAGGAGGGATCAGGTGCCTGTTTCTGTGGCTGAGGAGCCACAGGAGGGGTCAAGACTAGCTTCCTACTCTTCCCTACTCTGACTCAAGAGGCTGAGATGAGACGTGGGTTCAGCTCTCACTTACTGCTTTGCCTGAGGCTTGGTCTAACTGGGCCAAATGTTGTGACTAGGTCTTTAGGGGCAGCTAGGGCAGCTGAATGGACTTAATTCCTGTCCCCAGGTGAGGAGCACTCTTCAAATCCATTCCAGTGGAACCTGATTGGGAAGAACCTGGTTGCCATGGCAGTAGAAGGGGTGGTGTACTTCCTCCTGACTCTCCTCATCCAGCACCACTTCTTTCTCATCCGATGGTACGTTCAGGCTGCTGCCCTAAGGGTATCAAGGGCAGCTCCTTGCTTCTGTCCAGCGACTTGGCTTCATATCCATGTGGTCGTCTCTCCTCACCAGCCCCACTCCATGATGGTTTTTACACTCTTAAAGCCTGGCTTGTACTGAATAACACAAGGAGAGACACATTAAAATAGGCACATTGGAGTTTGTGAAGAATCTAAACTCTAAAGTATTTAAAATACAGGGTTTTTAAGGTTTATTTATTTTTTAGAGAGAGAGAGAGAGAGAGAGAGAGAGAGCATGAGCAGGGGAGGGGCAGAGAGAGAGAGGGACAGAGGATCCAAGTTGGGCTCCACATTGATAGCAGCAAGCCCAATATGGGGCTCGAGCTCACGAACCACGAGATTATGACCTAAGCTGAAGTCACACGCTCTACTGACTGAGCCACCAGGTGCCCCTAAATTACAATTTTTAATTTCAGTCACTAATATTTAATCCCTCTCAGTTAATTAACAGATACTCATTTCAATTTGGATGATAGCATTGCAAATGATAACGTTTAAGGGAGATCCAAAGTACTGGGAAACAGATTTATGCATTCATAAGAAAATAGACAAAGTGGGGCCCTTTGCTAATTAGAGATTTGAGAGTAGAGACAAGTAGTAAGATGGGGGTGACATCCAAGGTGACTGCAGCCAGGAGCAGTGTAGGGGAAGCGATTGTGCCCCTCTGGGTGGGGGTGGAGGTGGGGCTGTCTGCCTGCTGTGACCCAGCCCAGCTGTGCCATTCTTCCCTACCCAGGCCTGGCCTCGTTCTGACATGGGCACTCAGATTTCCAGAAGGCAGTCCTCTGCAATCCAGGCTGACAGACCTTTATTAGGGCTCAGCACAGGGTCCTGAACTGCAAATCACGGTGTTTCGTTTCTTATCCTATCATCCTCTCAGGCTGAGTCTGGTCACATGTAAATAAAGATTCAGAAGACTTATATTAGGTTTTGATCCACCAGGAATCAAGTTATTAGAAATGAATCTACCTCCCTACTCACAGGGTCGTGAGGATTGAATGAGATAATAGGTGTCAACACACTTGGAATAAAATGACATGACCAGGAAGTGGTGCTGGTTATGAGGGACAGTGGTCCAGGGACCCTCAGCCCTCACAGGCCCCCTTCCGTACCTCTGACCACATCTTGAAGAGACCTTGGGGTAGGAGGGAGGAGGCAGACTTGTTTACCAAAACAGACTCATTAGCTTCAAACTCTGTGTCAAACAATTGAGCAAGTCTTCCACATTAGGCCTGAAACAGCACCAGAGAAGCATTCCACAATCTCTGGCTTTAGGAAGCCCACACCCATGCCTATGCTGAGAGGCAACCAGGCAAAGAGAAGAAGGGAAGGACAGAAGAAAGGGTGCTTTTGGTAGAGAACATGCTAACATGTGGAGAGTTCAGGATAGCTGTGAAGGGGGAGGGAGAAGGGGCTGAGAGAAGAGCCTGGAGAGCTGGGCAGAGCCAAGTCCTAAAATGCTCTCTCACCTCGATGAGGACTTCAAGTTTAAGCCTGAAGGCAGCAGGGAGCAATTGGGGTGTTTTGATCAGGCAGGTGAGTGATCTTCCAGGTCTAGAAGGAGAGACCAGACAGGAGGCCATTTGGGCACCCAGGCAAGGCAAGAGTCATTGGTGGCCTGGATAGGAGTTCAGGGCATTGGGAGATGGAGAAAAATAGGTTGATTGGATAAATGGTAAGCAAGGCAAGATTTAGACATGAATTAGATGTGCCCAGTGAGGGAGGAAAGAAAGTTTATAGGCCAGGGTGGTCAGGGAGGGTTTCATAGAAGAAGCTGTGTCTTTAAGGATGGGGAAGATTCTGTTTGGCAGGGCAGGAGGAAGAAAGTATTGAGGCCCTGGAAATGCCTGCAGAAGCTGGGAATTGGGAAAGACCAGCATAGGCTGGGGAGCAAGGGTTGACCAAAAGGTTGGTGGAGGAGTTAGTTCTAAAGATAAGTGGGAGCTGGGTGACATTCACTGAGTGCTTACCATAGATGAAGTGTTTTAATAATGATAACAGCTACCAGGTTTTGAGTTCTGACTCTTTGCCAGAGGCTGTGCCAAGTTCATCTTCTCCACGGTCTATGAAGTAAACACTGTTATCCCCTCCCTACCATATGGTCGAAGGAGGTGACGTTTAGAGAGGTTTAGTGACATGCCCAAGGTCACACATGGGTAGGCCAGAACTGGGAACAAGGCTGACTCTGGACTCAAGGACTTGCCTTCTCTGCCTAATGTCTAACTCTTCTCCTGTTTGGAGGCCTTTTGAGAATCAAGCATTAGGGGATATAAGGCAAGGCTGGAGCTGAAGTGAGGGAACGGGAAGAAAGTAATAGGAAAAGGAGAGTTCCAGGGACGCGGTACACCAACTCAGTCCTGTCCCCTTTCCCTCCTGTAGGGTTGCCGAGCCTGCTAAGGAGCCCATTATAGATGAAGATGATGATGTGGCTGAAGAAAGACAAAGAATTATTAGTGGGGGAAATAAAACTGATATCTTAAGGCTAAATGAACTGACCAAGGTAAGGGAATAGGTGGAGGTGAGTTAGTTTTGAGGTGCCAGTTGGATCCAGAAATGGCACAACAACATAATTACAACATTGTAATTTGCCTTTGGTAGCATCAGCAATATGCCCGTGCAGGCAATTCATTTTCCTGATCTTAAGCAAGGTTGTCAGAACTGTGTTTTAACTTGTCTTCCAAGAACACCTAATTCCAGAGCATTCTCCCTAGTATTCATCTTGGGCACTGGCACAGGGCCTCGGTGAGAGCCCGTACAACCGAGCCTCACTAAACCTTCTCCATTCCTTCTCTGCACGGCAGGTCGGCTTTGAGATTTCCCAGTGCTCATGACACTTCTCTGAACACCTGTGCCAACGTATAACCTCCTCATGTTGGTAGTTCTCACCTAAACCATCCTTAGCCCCTTGCTCTCTCTAACCTCTGTCAGTTCTCAGTCCAGTTTCTCCGCATCTTGCAGATTTATTCAGGCTCCTCCAGCCCAGCGGTGGACAGGCTGTGTGTCGGAGTCCGGCCTGGAGAGGTGCGTACCCTGCGGACTCCTGTGCACACTTCTTCTCCCTTCTAAAGCAGAGCTATCCCAAAGAAATAAAATGCAGCCACAGAGGTCACTTGAAATTTTTTAGCAGCCACATGAAAAAAATTAAAAGAAAAAAAAGAAAAGAGGTGAAATTAATCTTGATCATTGATTTTACCCAGTGTATTCAAAATATTGTCACATCAACATGTAATGTATATAAAACATTATTGATTCAATATTTTATGTTTGTTTTTTGTTGTGTTTTACATTTTCAAAATCCAGGGTGTGTTTTACACATACAGCACATGTCAATTCAGACTAGATGCATTTCAAGTGCTCAGTAGTCACTGTAAGGGAGGAAATCCTCTTTCCTCTACTCTTCTGGGTTCTCTGGGTAGACCACTGTAAATTTGACTGATGAAAGACATTAGGAAGAGAAAAACAAACAGACATTTATTAGCACGTGTGTGGCACCTACACAAGGGACCCATCAGAGGTGAATGACACATGGGGTGGTTAGAACTTGGGCTTGCATCGCATCTTAGCAAAGGAATGATACATTTTCAGAGAAGTGACAAGACAAAGGGGAAAGAACCTGGAGTCAGTAGGGGTGGCAAATTATAGGAAGGCAAATATGGAGGAAAGTAATGGCAGATAAAGTCTAGTTAGCAAAGTTTGCTATGTAGATTCCTCTGGTGCTGTCTCCAGGCCAAGGTTTCAAAGTTGTTTCTGGCAGTTAACTTTTGTTCTTCCTGGTACAGAGGGGAAGAAGAGACACCTTATAAATTTAAGTCCTGCATTTAGGCAAACGGGAGGACAGAGAGCTTTTCTCGTATCTGCTGCTACTTAATTGCTTTCAGCTTAAAATCATCCTTATGCCAAAGGGGCATATGTTGGGGTGGCAAATCCTGCTAGCCCGCACCACACATGGCCAGTGGCCTCTGTAATGGCAGCACAGGTCTAGAATGTCTCCCACCTGCCCACACACCTGCCCTAGGGCCTGACATTCCACATTCCTCAGGCTTCTTAGACTCTAGGATGAGGCCAGTTCTGTGTGTCTTCCCTCAGTGCTTTGGTCTTCTGGGAGTGAATGGAGCTGGCAAAACAACCACGTTCAAGATGCTTACTGGGGACACCACAGTGACTTCAGGCGATGCCACTATAGCAGGCAAGAGGTGAGTGTCTTGCTTATCCTGTCTCAGGGTGCCTGTCGCAGGTCCTCGGCCATGCTCTCATCCCAGCATAGGGAGAGTGAGCATCAGATTCTGTACTGAGGATGACTCTGAGAGCATGGAAGAGCTGTGTAGATAAGTAGACCTCCAAGAGAGCATGGTCCACAAGTATAAGACATAGACTCTCTGGGGAAACTGAAATTAATTGTGATTGTTAAGATATGCTCCTCTTAGCATGGATTCTTGGAAACTTCTGGGAAGCACTAAGTCAGTGGTTCTTACTCTTTCTGGGGTCATGGATTCCTTTGAGTATCTGATGAACACTTGCGCAGTCTTCCTAAAAAATATGCCATTGTTGGGGCACCTGGCTGGTTCAGTTGGTGGAGCATGTGACTCTTGATCTTGGGGTTGTAGGTTTGAGCCCCACATTGAGTATGGAGATTACTTTTTTAAAATCTTTTTTTAAAACCATATATATATATATATTAAAAACATACTTTATGTGTGTGTGTGTGTGCGTGTGCACATACATACATATGCCATTATCCCCCATTACCTCCTTCCATACATTTTTTGCAAAGAGTTTAAGGGAATTTACTGTGCCCTGAATCACATTTATGTTCCCTGAGTCCCTGGTTAAGAACCCCTGTGGTAAGCATCCTTTCTCTGGATCAAGTTTCTAAATGGGGGCTGGTTTAAGAGCCTTCAGGGGCCTTAGTCTGAATTGGCTATTTCTGTGCTGATCCTTGGCTTTGCCAGGCCAAGAAGGCTTTATAAAGGGAAAACTGGCATGTGTCCTTGGATTCTGGAGGGTGCCTGCTGTTCTCTGTAATAAGGTATGAGTAAACACACTGGTCCTCTGTGGCACAGGATCAAGAACACGAACCTATGCTGTTTGCCATTTTCCAGGCTGCTCCTTAAACAGCAGAGCTCACAGGCATTAGATGTGCCTTGAGGAACCCTCTGCCCTGGTTTATAAGAGGAGTTAGGCAGTACGTACTTCACTCAGCAACTGCCTGACTAAGGCCTCCTTCTGTCTCCTGGAAGCCATCCTCAGCAACATGGCTGAATATCCACTGAACATGGCTCAGACAGGATGAATTTGGTTCCCCAGCCTTCTCCGCCATCCCTGTTGGGTTTAGAGCAAACAAGCAGGGTGCAACCAGGCCATGGCTTAATCTGTCTCATCTGTAGATGCAGCTTAACCTGCAACCAAGCAAATAACTTGACAGTTGTAACAAAAGGGATCTTGAGGGGCTAAGGGACAGCAGGCAGGAGGATGTAATAGGATTTACCATAAGACATCAAATGACAGCCCAAGTAAGACACAGCCTGATACCTACAAGAGGGAAGCTAAATGAAATGGAAACTGGAACACAACTTTGGATTTAAGATGCAAGATTGGGTTTCTCTGGGAGGGCAGCTCCCATGAATTTGGCAAAGTACTGTCCTTGCTTTCCTGGGTGGTTTTAATTGGCTCAGCCATGCCTGAAGTACTTTTTGTTATAGTGGGGGACTACATGGTGCCTCTCCCATCATATTGCCTGTATCTTTTTTTTTTAATTTTTAAAAAATATTTATTTATGAGAGAGAGAGACAGAGTGTGAGTGGGGAAGGAGCAGAGAGAGAGGGACACAGAATCCGAAGCAGGCTTCAGGCTGTCAGCACAGAGCCCAACACGGGGCTCAAACTCAGAAACAGCGAGATCATGACCCGAGCCGAAGTCGGACGCTTAACTGACTTGAGCCACCCAGGCGCCCCTTGCCTGTATCTTTTGTTCATAGACCCTAAGCTACAAGGGAAGCAGGGAGAGATTGGACCAGTCTATGGACAGTTTGTTTTCATCAAGATAGTGTATTTTCTACTGAGGGAGAATATATCAGTCAAAGGGAGTTAATAGAACTCAATTCACTTCCTCTCTGTTCCCTGACAGTGTCTGGCTCTGGGTAGTGATCTGACTGGTTCCTCTTTCGCTTACTGTATATCTGCCAATAGACAAAGATGGATCAAGTTTACTTCCTTTCAGAAGCATGCATCTTCTGTATTTCCCAAATGTTTGAAAGGGATCAAAAATCACTGACGTTTTCTAACACTTGATCTTCCCTTTGTTTTTAAACCCACATGTGAGGTGACCCACTCCAAAAGTAAAGCTGATTTTGGGTAAGAGATACTCAGTTTATCCTAGACAGAGAAACTTGAAAAGATCTATTGGATTCAAAGCTCAGAATTCCAGAGTTCATCAGTTTCTAACCAAAGGGCTTCTGCTTTGATTTGTAAATGTTGCGCACATTTCTGAAGCAAAGCAGAAGAGGTAGCTTGCTTATCTCACAGGCAGAAGCTCTCCAGCTCCAGTTCTCTGGTCACCCCCTCTATGAAGGAAACTTGCTAATTGCCTTTTCTTCTTGCAGTATTTTAACCAACATATCTGATGTCCATCAAAGTATGGGCTACTGTCCTCAGTTTGATGCAGTCGATGACCAGCTCACAGGGCGAGAACATCTTTATCTTTATGCCCGTCTTCGAGGTGTACCAGCAGATGAAATCGAAAGGGTAAAAAATGGTTTCTTGTGGCTACTCAGAAGTTTGGTAAACCCTAAACCTGTTTCGTGAGAGTGCATTTATTTGGACGTGGGAAAGTTAGAGCATGCTATCCATTCAACAAATGCTTACTGTGTGTCTACTATGTGCCAAATACTGTTATAGAAAATGGGGGTATGGCAGTAAACAAAACAAGAAAATCCCTGCCTTCATATCTAACAAAATATGTATCTTACCCCAGATATATACCTCCCACAGCGCAAAATGCATATGCACAAAGTTATTCATTGTACTAGTAGTCACAAAAAATTAAAACATTAGAAATTACCTAAACATTCAGGCATAGGAGATTGGTTGAATACATCTTATGCAGCTGTTACACACATACACACACGCATGCACAGAGAGAGAAAATCTCTGTGAACTGATAATGCAGTTATTTCCAAGAGATATTTTTTTAAAAAATTTAATATGTATTTATTATTTTGAGAGAGAGACAGAGTGCAAGTGGGGGAGGGGCAGAGGGAGAGGGAGACACAGACTCCAAAGCAGGTTCCAGGCTCTGAGCTGTCAGCCCAGAGCCTGACACGGGGCTCGAACTCACAGCCCATGAGATCATGACCTGAGCCAAAGTCGGACGCTCAACCGACAGAGCCACCCAGGTGCCCCCCAAGAGATATTTTTAAGTGAAAAAAGCAAAGGGTAAAAGAGCACATGTAGAATTCTACTTTTTTTCTCCCACTATTTTCTATTGAAGTACAGTTGACATACAATATTATATTAGTTTCAGGTGTATAGCAGTGATTTGTCAACTCCATACATTAAGACACTATTACAATGGGCTGTAGGATGCTACTTTTTAATGTAAGAAAGTAGGAAAACCAAGAAAGCAGACATATGTCTGCTTAGCTTTACAAATACAAATACAGGAATGATAGGCCTAAAACACAATGAATTTGGTAACTAACAATAGGGAAATGGGGTAAAATGGAAATGGGAGGGAATAACACTTCTCTCAGGATATATTTTTGTATGGTTTTGACTCTTGGAAGCATGTTAGTGTTCTATGTATTAATAAAATAAAACTAAATTAATAAAAACAAAAAGAAAATTCTGACTCTGAAAGCAAATAGAAACAAATTAATCCAATTTTATTTGAAGTAAGTATCATAACCATATAGAAGGGGAGGAAAAGAACTACAAATAACTGAGGGCACAGTATCTGACTATATTTCCTCAGCCTTGGGCAGGCAGAGCAGAGGGAAAGAACTACAGACAAATTCCAAGCTCTTTTTAGTTGATTTGTTTTTTTATGGTGTCATGAGCAAAGCAATTCTGAAACATTTTTAGATGTGTTACTGGATTAAGTAAATGAATAAATGTGTTAATGTTGTTTGAAGCCAGAGTTCTCACTGTGTAAGAAAAGACCTACAAATATGGAAAGGGGGAAAGCAAGAAAGAACCCTGTGGTGTTGGGTTGGAATTAAAATATCTCTGTCAACTCATGAAATATTGATATGCATGTGTTTGTGCATGCATGCATATGGGCTTGTGTATATTGCACATATGCATATAAATGTGTATACATACACATGTGCATGTTTGTGTATGTATATATCTGTCCTCTGAAAGGGCCAAGAAGCAGAAATACTCTAGTAGCAGTGAGTACACTTAAAGCCCAAATTTTGGTGTCTAATCTCATTCCCCAATAACAGGAACCATAACTCCTCAGACAAATGACAAATTCCAGGGCTGGGAAAATGTAGGTATAAAATGAGCTTGGAACATCTTATTATACCAAAAAGTAAAGTGCTTAAAAAAAAAAAAAAAGAATCATGTCATAGCCACATAGGAACCATCTCAAAGGGGCTCCCAATAGCCAAATATGGTACAATTTGAGCGTCAAAATAATTAAATACCGTGACAAAGTATAAAACATTGGGAGAACCATGGGAATTCATAACTCCATACTGTTAAATAGATAAACAAGAGAAAAGGGGATGGTTTCTGCCTACACTCAAATGCTTAGAGCCAACTGGTTAGTGTGGAAGAAATTCTAGAGTTGGAAAAATCATTTTGCGGTGATCATAATAAAGATTGAACTGTACAAGAATCATCAATGGCTGCTAAATCTAGGGGAAACTTTTTTGAGAAGGAAGATATTTGTATATATTAAAAGTATCTCCACAGATTGTTTATTGGTTGTGAGGGGGATGCATAATAATTTTACAATGGAGAAATTACACAACACCTTAATTGGGTGTTCAAAATCAACATCCCCTGTGAGGGGCACCTGGACATTTCTACCCCTAGAGGTGATACTCTGGGAAGGACACAGCTTCACCTCCATAATATTCTGATTGGGAATGTGTAACCTGAATATTATCATGAGAAAATACCAGACAAACTCTAAAGGAACATTCTATTAAAAAAAAAAATACAGGGGCTGTACCCTTCAAAAGTATCAAAGTCTAAAATACAAAGGCTATGGAAATGTTCTGACCACAAGAGCTAAGTAGACAGAGTGACTGAGTAATGGACACTAGATTGTATCCTATACTGAAAAGAGAATAATGCCATGAAGGACATTATTGGGCCAGCTGACAGAACCAGACTATGAAGGGTAGATCAGATGAAAATATCTTAACAATGTTAAATTTACTGACATTGATAACTAACTATACTGAGGTTATGTAAGAGTATTTCTCTTCTTAGGAAGTAGACACTGAAGTATTTAGGAGTAAAGGGCCACGATATGTAACTACCTTAAATGGCTCCGAAAAAATCGTGTGTGCGTGTGTGTGTGTGTGTGTGTGTGTGTGTGTGTGTGTGTGTATAAGAGAGGGAAAGAGGAAAGAAAAGAGAGTAAAGTGTTTATGAGTGTTTTTGTATTATTCTTATTTTTAAACATTTCTATAAGTTGGAAACTATTCCAAATAAGTTAAAAGTGAAGCTTACATTCTAGTGGGACAGATAATAAATAGATAAGTAAATAAAATACACAGTACATTTGAAAGTGAAAAGCCGGTAAGGGAAAAATAAAGTAGGAAAGAATTATTGGGGGGAGGAATTGCACTTTTAAGTAGGGTGGCCCAGGGCAAGCATTACAGAGGAAGTGACCTCTTAGTGAAGACCTAAAAGAGGTGACAGAGGGAGTCACGTGGATATCTAGGGGAAGAACATTCCAGGCAGAGTTATAAGCACAGAAGGCAGAAGCATGGTGGCCTTGTCTCCAAAGACTTCTCTAGTTTTCTTCCTGTGCACATTCATACACACACACGCTCACACTGTTTTCTTAATCATTTTTTCCTGTTGATTTTCCTCAAAGCCCTATTACAACCTTTCGTTTTTCTGTTTATTTTGATTGTGTGTCATCCTCCACCCTGTGAGTACAACAACAATGGCTGTGTTCACCATTATTCTCTAGTGCCTGACTCATAGTAGTTGCTCGATAAGTATATATTAGATGCATGAGACTTCAAGTGTGACCCAGTTGAAGGATGGAAGCAACAGGTCTGAGACCCTAGGAGTCTTCCACTCTAGCCATAGTCTGGGACACTGGGTGAGAAGCATAGTCTTGCTCTTCACAAGGCTGAAGGTCATTTCTCAGGGGGCTACACCAAGCCACACTGTGATGTCAGGCACAGTGTGGAAGGGAGACATCTGGCTCCTGAAGCCCATGAACCACCACATGAGCCAGCAGGTGGCCTTGTTTCAGCCTAGCTGGGTCTATCCTGAAGGTGTGAGATCTGGGAGCCCAAGACTTTGAATTGGTGGAGGTTTGATGTGTTTGATTGTATATCTTTTCCAAATGGGATCTCTTTCTCTTCCCTAGGTGACAAACTGGAGTATTCAGAGCCTGGGCCTGTCTCTTTATGCAGACCGCCTGGTTGGCACCTATAGTGGAGGCAATAAGCGGAAACTCTCCACAGCCATTGCACTGATAGGCTGCCCGCCTCTGGTGCTGCTGGTAAGGACCACCAGGACCTGCAGGGACAGATGAGCCCAAGGGCTTAAAATAAGTGCTGCATCTCTGTGTTTGGGGCAGTAGACTTAGAAACTGCTATGGTCTCTTTTCATCTAGACGGTTTCCTATACTGCTTGTTTTGAACAAATCAACCCAGTGTTTGATTCACAACTCTTGGGGGAAACTGGAGTCACAACATATTCTTACTGTGAGTCCCTGGGAACTCTCTTGTGGGCCCACAGGCTTACAGCAGGGAAGTTCAGTCCCTCCGGTCAGGAATTACTACTGAGGAGGTCTGTTTGGGATACAAAGTGGGCAGGAGCATTGGCCTAGATCAAAGGGTCATGTGATTCTCACTGGATCTGTACCAGACTGAAGGCCCTTGTGCCCATGTGGTCTGGGGTATATGAGGGCAGGAGTCTCAGGACTGGGAGGTGACTCATAAAAGTCACCTGGGCTATCTCTCTGCCTCCTTGTAAATGTATGTGTAGGGTTGTTGCTTTTTCTTTATTTTTAATATCATTCTCCCATTGCCTTAATCAACTTTAACCCATTCATGGGCTGAAATGGGCCAATGGGTATCATAATTTCTCTTTATTCTCCTGGTTCATCTTCTGTCTTCCATATCCAAAGCCTAGATTCCCCAAGTCTTGCCCACTGGGGAGGCACTTTGCCCATTGTGTGCCAGAGAGCAGAGAGCACAGCTGCTCAGAGAGAGTCAACCAAGCAGGGTGCAATAACCAGGAGAGGGTGGCTCCAAGCCTCTCTGTCCCTCTCTGTCTCCCCACAGGATGAGCCCACCACGGGCATGGATCCCCAGGCACGCCGCATGTTGTGGAACATCATCGTGAGCATCATCAGAGAAGGGAGAGCTGTGGTCCTCACATCCCACAGGCAAGAGATTCCCAGGGGCTGGGATGGAGCAGTTAGGCAGACAGGAGTCCTCCCTACTTCTTACTTCCTCTCTCCTGCCC
The DNA here is from genome assembly GCF_022837055.1 of Prionailurus viverrinus. Lineage (NCBI taxonomy): Eukaryota > Metazoa > Chordata > Mammalia > Carnivora > Felidae > Prionailurus > Prionailurus viverrinus. The sequence goes on from NC_062568.1 coordinate 134,479,212, forward strand.
CACAGCATGGAAGAATGTGAGGCTCTGTGTACCCGGCTGGCCATCATGGTAAAAGGCACCTTTCAGTGTCTGGGCACCATTCAGCACCTCAAGTACAAGTAAGGATATGCTAGCGGATTGCCTTTGTTACCTTTCTTGGGAGTAGAGGGGAGTCAGCCAGGCCCTGTGCTCTCTGCTGACACTTGGGAGGGTCCTGCTGCCTTTATCCCACAGTCAGAGGTATGGTATGGTCCTTGTTCCACAGCAACAGAGAAAGCTGCTGTGCTGAAAGAAACTCGTCTGTGTTGGGCTAATTGCCTGTGGTTGAGGGTTCCCTGAGTCTCCAGATGGGGATCTGATTGGGGCATACAGAGCCTGGCTGAGATGAGGGAGGGTCACTACCACTGCCTCATTATCCCACCACTTATCCCCATGGATCCAGCTCTCATGATCAATTGAATAAGAATCCATGACCAACATAGGGATGGTTAGGGGACCAAATGGCCTGGGAATCAGTTTTCCTTTCTGACACGTGTATGCTTTGGGGCTTGAGAAGTAACAATGTAGCATATGACAAACTAACAATGCCAATAATCTTCAGTAGGATTACCCTGTCCCTACAAATTGTAAACTACTAGATATAATATATTATGAATAATAGTTTGTGTGCCAAAGCCAACAATCAGTTAAAATAAGATTATGATAATAATGCCATGCTTCCTTGCATTCTGATATGCTTTAAAAACTAGGAAGGGTAGATTTATAGTTACCACTCATTTATTTAACAAAAACTTTGTAAGAGCCCAAAATATAAAAGTCAGTGTGCTAGTTGGTAAAGGAACAGTACATAACCCACCTTATCTAGGCCAAGATGCTTAGTTTTGATGTACCCCTGGGACTGTTGCACAGGACACATCATCCTTCATATGCATCAGGGCAGATAAGCCATTGACAGCAAGGTCTAGTAGATTCACTGCTTTTGGGTGTTTGGCCCCTTGAGCAATGACAGCTAGGTCACTGCACAAATATATCTAGGGGGACATCAGCATATGAGGCCACCAGACCCGTGTCATAGCTTCCTGGGCCCAAATGCAGGAGACACAATGGATTCCCTACCCCTTTCCCTCTCACTCCTCACTGTCCTCATGGGAGAACAGGTGAGAGGGGAATGTTTCCAATGTGGAGAGACCGTCAGTTTTCTGGAGCTGAATGGAAAGGTATTTTATTGTAGAGGGGAACAACCCTTGGTCATGCAGGGAGCATTGAAATAAATTAGAACTGACACAGTATACCCTGACATGAGCATGTAGGGAAGCCAGCTAGCCACACTCCCTGGTGGACCAGTCTTTTTTCATATGTGGGTGACCAGTTCACCTGGTGAGCGGAAGAGAGAAGCACTGATAGTTCTGACCCTAGCAGCTTCATTTTTTCTGGAAGCTTCCACAGGGAAGTGCTGCCTTCCTAAGTCTCTGTTCCCTCCTGGAGATCCCTTAGAAGGACCAGGCAGCATTTCTATCACTGAGTACACACTAGCCCCATATTCCTTCATGTGTAGGTTGTGATCTCCCCAAGGGGCTCAAACCACTTTGACTTCAGCAGGGATGTGGGAGGGAAGGGAGCAAGGAACATCTGTGTCACAGGTCTGGTGACTTACTTCACCACACAGACATTTAGACCTCTAAAAACTAGTATCAATCTATCTCTCCAGGAACTGTCATTGTTTTTTTCTTCCTATTAGTTTTAAACATACACACAAGGTCTGTTGTTTGGGCCTTTAATCCCCAGTATTTTTGATTTATCTATTCCTTATTTTGGAATTGTCTTAGACCCAGCCACTAACATGCCTGTGCCATGCCACCACATGTATCCCCTAGGTTTGGAGATGGCTACATTGTCACAATGAAAATCAAATCCCCTAAGGAAGACTTGCTTCCGGACCTGAATCCAGTGGAGCAGTTCTTCCAGGGGAATTTCCCGGGCAGCGTGCAGAGGGAGAGACACTACAACATGCTCCAGTTCCAGGTCTCCTCCTCCTCCCTGGCCCGGATCTTCCGGTTGCTCATCTCCCACAAGGACAGCCTGCTCATCGAGGAGTACTCAGTCACACAGACCACACTGGACCAGGCAAGTTGCCTGAGGGGTACCATGTACAGAACTGATGCACAGGCTGGGCTGGAAGCCACATGATAGGGAGCACGGCATGCCTGATTTTTAACACTATGGTTCCTCTGTCCATTAGAGTAAATCTTGGTAGATCAGAAATTGTTTTCTAACAATATGTTAGAAATATGTTAGAAATATAAGCAAATTTCACTGACTTTACATCATCCTTCCCCACTATACTATGACTTTATTTCATCCTTCCTGGCTTGTGGTGGTAGCTTTTGTTATCTTTTCAAATCAATTTTACTGATGCTTAATTTACATACATTTAAATGCACCCATTCAAAGTGTTCAATTCAGTGATTTTTGATAAACCTGTGTGCAGTATGTCAGGGTTTTTAATGTGATCACTTTTTTTTTTATTATGGCAAAGTATACCATTCTTAAATGTACAATTCAGTGGCATTAAGTACAGTCACATTATTGTAAACTGGATCACCACCATCCATCTCCAGAAATCTTTTATCTTCTCAAACTGAGACTCTATCCATTAGACAATAATTCCCCATTAACTGCTCCCCGCCACCAGCCACTGTTAACCACCGTTCTACTTTCTGTTGACTACTCCACCTACCTCGTGTAAGTGGAACCGTACAGTTGTCCTTTGGCCTCTAGTTTATTTCACTTAACATCATGTCCTCCAGTTCATCCATGTTGTAGTACGTGTCAGCCTTCTTTTAAAGGCTGAGTCATGTTCCATTGTATGTACATACCACGTTTTGTTTATCCATTCATCCATTTGGACATTTGCGTGGTTTCTGAGGGTTTTGTTGTTGCTATTTTTTTAAATAAACATCCTTAAGACTGTTTAATAAAGCAATGGGAATAGGCAAGTCTCCATTTCCCCTTTGAGGAGCTGGCTCCCCAGCTTCTTGCCAGTGGATGAAGGCAGGAGAGAGAGTCCTAGCCATAGTGCACAATGAATAAAGAACAGAAGGGAGAAGAGATCAGACTCCTGCTTTTGTTTTTGTTTTTTTGTTTTCAGTTTCTTTAGAGGTTTAGGAGGATAGTTGCTAGCTGAGAATCTGCCCTGAGGCCTTTGAATCCTCCCTCAGGAATTCCTTTGGCTTAGCTCAGAATTCTAAGAAACCAGCCAGATCCTGGGCACTCGTGGCTAGGCTACCTCTCCTGCGGAACATGGCTGCTCTAGCAGGACTATATATTAACTGGGAAAAGAGAAAGGAAGTGATGGGTGGCAGATACCATTCTTCTGGAAACATCTACCTACTCTTTCTCTCCTACTCTTTCTTCTAGGTATTTGTGAATTTTGCTAAACAGCACACTGAAATTCATGACCTCCCTTTGCACCCTCGAGCTGCTGGAGCAAGCCGACAAGCCAAGGTACTCCTGTCACTCTCTCCTAGTTCACTGTTTGAGGCACATCCTCAGCTTGGGGACTGGTCCACTGGGCCTGAGGGACCCCAAGGCCCAGATACGCCTCCCACAGAGAACTCCACCCACACCACATCACCACATCCCTGCCACTCCCCACCAGTTCTGAGCTAAGGCCTGTTCAGTCAGTGGTTGTGTAGTTTCCTTTTGTAATCAGGGAGCCATCTGGGTGGTGTGGGAGAGCGTTTTTGAAAAGAATTTTCCCGTATGTTTTTGCTTATAGTGAAAAAACTTGGATTTTGGAAATATGACGCAGGGAAAATAGAGAATATTTAAATGCTTGGGTTGTTGGGATACTTGACATTTATGTTTTTGGTCATATGTTTGAGTTTCAAAGGAAGGAAATTAATTGACACTCCATTTCAATGGTGGACATAGTTGGTTAGAGCAAAGATTGTCTGTTTTAGGAAGAGGGCTCTTTGTTCTTTATAAAAATGTCAAGGGGCCCCTGGCTGACTCATTCAGTGGAGCATGCTACTCTTGACCTTGGGGTTGTGAGTTTGAGCTCTATGTTGGGTGTAGAGATTACTTAAAAAATAATTAATTTAAAAAATGTATCAAGATGGTGGAGGAAGAAGCAATAGAAGGTATGTCCTGGCCTGTGATAACCTTTGGGTTAGGTGCTTCCAGGAGCCTCTCCTGGCATGGTGATCCATGTAAGGAGCATGTCCACCTCATCCCAGTTGCCAGAAAGAGAGAGAGAGCAAAGTACTGCAGGAGGCACCAGGATCCAAGTGCCTTGGCTGAAGCCTGGGAATTTTTTTTTTTTTAAGGAGGGTCCATGCCCAACATGGGGCATGAACTCAGGACCCTGAGATTGAGAGTCTTATGCTCTACCAACTGAGCCAGCCAGGCATCCCAAGCCTGGGATTTTAAAAGGACAAATTAATTCAGCCATTCTATCCAAACTTACCTGGAGAATAAAATCAAAGCAGTTTTACAACAAGTAAAGATGTGCAAAACCTTATTTCCTATAAAATTCTCATTCCTCCCACAGGCTTCTTAATTGCAAAAAACACACAAATCTTGCCATGGATTGAAACACTTCTTTTCAAGGCCATGCTTGCAATGAATTTTTCCCTTTGCTCTTGACCAGTAGAGATCTAATAGCTACTTGACAAGGTTAACCTTGCCCCCACCCCATCTCCCTAGAGGACCCAGAAAGGCCTAAATAAAGGCATCTGTCCAGGTAATGATAGTTCTGCTAATATTTTCTGGCCACTCTTCCTCATTTATAAATCTTATACTTGATGTTTACACCTGTAGAAAATTATTCTTTGAATGCCATTTCCAGTTATGAATACCTTTTATAACTTAAAATACATCACTGGGCAGCAAAAGTATTTCTTAGAACTGGCAATGGTCTCCCCACCACCACCCAGTATACTTTCTCTTAAAGGGCTAAAACCAGGTCATCCCTAGGCCAGGTAGGGGCTGCTGATTGTCTGTGATCTGCAGCATTTAATTCCAAAATTGTCCCTCTTCTTGGATGTGACCATTTTTCTATTTTGTCTGCCACATTTTAGTATACAAATATTAGAAAACCTACTGCAACACATTTATTAAATTGGCACATTTTTATAATAAATTTGTGACTTAAACCCTAAGTCTGACTTAATGATATATTACCTTTATAAAGGTTTGCAAAAATCCTCTTGTATAACATTGTATGTAAATAAATGTCACGAAACCAATAGTAACTACATTCTTGTTTACATTGTACTACTTTAAAATAATTTCCCTTAATGTCTCTTACAAACAAGAAAAAGGTCATGTCTCTCAATAAGTTCTAGTAAACATTCACCACTTGCCTCCAAACAAATGTGAGAGCACAGACTGACGAAATTCAGCAGGCTGGTGGCTTCCCAGCCCCAATTTGTGAGCAAGGACCACACCAACATTTCATTATCTTCAGAGCAGTGTGACTACTTATCAAGGATGTTTTGAGTTCTTAAAGTACTCAGTACTGGAAAATATCTTTTGGGATGAGGTTTATAGAGGGTCACAATCTGTTTTATGGAAACAAGTAAGGGTCAAGGTTTTGACAGAAAACTAGTAGATAGATGATCAGTGAACTACGGTTTATAATTGAGTGACCATCACATGTGTTTCCAGAATCAGGAACAACTCAGACGAGTTCCTGACCCTTATTCTTTTTTTTTTTTTTTTTTTTTGGTATGCAATTTTTTTAACTGAAATGTAATTGACATACAATATTACTTTCAGGTGTACAACATAAAATGTTGTAAAACTGTAGTGATTTGGCAATTATATTCATTACAAATGCTCATGATAGTCACCATACAACATTGTTACAATATTATTGACTATATTCCCTATGCCATACTTTTCATCCCCATGACTTATTTATAACTGGAAGTTTGTACGTCTTTATCATCTTTACCTATTTCATCCATGCCCCTCACCCCTCCCTCTGGTAACCGCCAGTTTATTCTCTGTATTTATGAGTGTTTCTGACTTATTTGTTTTGATTTTTAGATTACACATATAAGTGAAATCACATGGTATCTGTCTTTCTGTCTTATTTCAGTTAGCATCATAGCCTCTCGGTCCATCCATGTTGTCATGAATGGCAAGATTTCATTCTTTTATGGCTGAATTATATTGCATTGTGTGTGTGTGTGTGTGTGTGTGTGTGTGTGTGTGTGTGTGTGTCACATCTTTTTCTTTAGTTTTTTTATTTGAGTATAGTTGACACACAATGTTATGTTTCAGGTATACAACATAATAATTCAACTTCTCTATACCTTATGCTATGCTTACCACAATATACCACATCTTTATCCATTCATCTCTCAGTGGACACTTGGGCTGCTTCCATATCTTGGCTATTGTAAATAATGCTGCAATAAACAGAGGAGTGCATGTATCCCTGTGAGTTAGTGTTTTTGTTTTCTTTGGGTAAATACCCAGAAGTGGAATTACTGGATCATATGGTATTTCTGTTTTCCACGGTGTTTTCCATAGTGGCTGCACCAATTTATATTCCCACCAACAGTGCATGAGGGTTTCCTTTTCTCCACATCCTCACCAACACTTGTTATTTCTTATCTTTTCGATACTAGCCATTTTGACTAGGATAAGGTGACATCTCATTGTGGTTTTGATTTGTATTTCCCTGATGTTGAGTGATGTTGAGCATCTTTTCATATGTCTGATGGCCATTTGTATGTCTTCTTTGGAAAAATGTCTTTTCAGGTCCTCTGGCCATTTTTTAATTGGATTTTTTTTTTCTGGTGGTGAGTCTGATCCTTAATCTTACACATTGTTAAAGAGTTTCCATGTATAACTCATATCCTTATCAATTAGTTTCTGAAGTACTGTCAACCTTGACTGGGATCTTTGCCCTACCTCAAAGCATGTTCTTAGCCCTTAATACTAGATTAATCATCTTCTTAAGAGGATGTGTGATTTTTAAACCAGAGAATTAATAAACCACATTTTGTCCAGATTTGGGTAGGCCTACATCCAACCCCCTCCTTACTGACACTCCCACCCACCCCCCCCAGAACTGGTATAGGAGTTCAACCTGTACCTTCTAACCAGACACCATGTCTCTGCAGTTAAAAAGGTGTCCAATTCTCTAGGAGCTGGACGTAATGCCTGACTTTGATTTGGAGCCTGCTATCCTAACCCCAGCTTCAATTTCTCCCACCTTTCCATGCCCCTGTCAGATTTTCATGCTTCCTAGGAGCCACCTCTGTAGGAACTACACAAAGGGAATTCTGTACCTCATGAATTACCTAAGTTATGATTCTTGGTTTTCAAGACAAGAAGAGCATGGTAACGTTTTTAGGCTAAAAACAAACCAAAAGATACCATGACAGCCTTTGGAAACTGCACAGAGGGTGTAGCTTCCCTCTAAGAGGTAAACATGTGCACACATATGGCATGAGTCTTTGTAATGTCTACACTGTAGAGCCAGAGGGACCTGGGGGTCATCTGGTCCAACCTTTTCGCAGACAAGGAAACAAGCATGGCCCGTACGTTGGTGATCTGACAGAACCACTGTCCTCAGCGGAGCTTCCTTCAGCAATTGATTGACAGATGTTTAACTTTTAAAGTCTAAAAGCCAATGTGCCATCTCTTCAAAAATCCAGGATGACAAGAGTCCATCTGACCTCCTCCACAGGTCTGATCTCCACACCACTCATTCACTATGGCCGGAAAGAAACCGCGGGCAGCTGGAAATGCGGGAGCCTTTGCCATGTGGTCATCTGACCAGACCAGCTCAGCAGCAGAAACAAACACATGCAGGCCAGGCAGCGGACTCCAAAGCGGACTCTTTCAGAGAGAAACCAAGACTGACTTGCTCACCTGGAACACCTGACGGTAAAACCGACCCGGTCAAACAAATGTGAAACCCTTTTCATCCAGCCAGCAGAAGTAGAACCCCAGCCTACCCTCTTAGTGGCACTGACTGGATATCACTCTCGTTTTCAATGGATCTGCTTCTGTGTGTGTGTGTGTGTGTGTGTGTGTGTGTGATTTTTAAGGAGAAAATAAAGTGCAAACGTGCTTATCACAGACTGAATTCACTCGTCTCCCCGGTGTGCGTCATCTGGTATTTAGACCTCCTTTGTGCCTGCGTAGCTTCCTGTCTCTGTGTGAGCTTCTGTGAGAGTTGTCCCAGAAGTGCTAGTCACGGCAGGATTCTGCAACGCTGGGGTGGAAGTGAATGGACTGGTCTTGAGGTTCCACGGCAAGTCTGCTTTAGAGGGTTTGAGGAAAACACCCAGCTGGTAATGCATGTAAACATTATCCATCGTCAGCTGGGTATTACCTGAATCTAGGTTTCCTGTCTGCTTGCCCAGCTTATTGAGTGCCTACCTCATAGGTGTAATTAGGACAGGAGACAAAGAGGCAAGGGCAGGTGAGAGTGGATCCTCGGTTGGATATGAGATCCAGTATGTCTATGTAACTGTTTAAAGATGTCGATGCCTCACTCATACAGTGCTGTGCCACTTCCACAGTGCTGACGTGTGCATCTTCTGCAGGGATGTTAGGGGGTAGTGGTTCACAGGACATCTGATTGCTCACAGAAAAGCTCACGAAGAATCAGAACATAATCGTTTTTAATCCAAACCATTTTAAGAGACTTGTGGATGAGGAGAGCAAACGGTGCCTTGCCAAGGCGGTCTTCTCTATATGGTCCACAGACAGGCTTCCTAGTTCAAGCACTTTCTGAAGCAGGGTTGCTCCACACACATAACACTCAGTGTAATCCAAAGTCCTGGGGTGAGGGAGGAAAGCAGGAGAAAGATGCTGAGATTTAGTAGCTCTTCCCGAGAAGGGCAAGTGGAAGAAAGTGAACATGAGGCGGTGACCTTTTTTCCCTCGGTAAGACTCCTATGCTTCCCCAGAGGCAGAAAGCAGAGGGCTTACACAGCTTTAAATCCTGCACAGTTACTGGCCCACCGCTTTACCCATTATAGATGTTTATCAGGAAACTACAGATTTACAAAACCACTCTGGTAGCCTCATAGCTTAATCTGGTTTTGACTTTTTTCTTAATCTACCAATGACCCAAACCATAAAACCATTTTAACTAGAATTAAAATAGTTTGGGAAAGCCCAGAGCATGCTGTTGATACTTACCACATGCCCTTGCATTCTGTCTGGTTTTGTCATCTAAGTCAGCAACTACCATATCACAAAGGAGACTAAGGTGTGGGGAGAGGAGCATAATCACTCATTTGTGCTGGGTCGTGATGGTTTGGGGAAGGAGTCCAGGACTGGGAAGAGTCAGATATGGGAGGAAGTCCCACCCTGCCTGGGGGAGGGAAGCTCAGTTTAGCTGCCCGTCTCAACTACACCTGAGCTCTCCACTGGAAATGTCTGTCTTTTCTGTCGTTTTCCCCGGCTCCTGACACACAAAAAACACTCAATAATTACTTGCCAAACTAAACATTATAAAAACCCAGCAAGGAAAGATATGCAGAAAAGAAATAGGTCCAAGAAAATGATACCTCTGAAAGCTAAAGACAGCAGCAAAGTGCAGGTAGACCGACAGGGATGCCATGCTTTTTTAAAAAATACCAATTACAAAACACACGCAGGGGGGAAGAAATCCAGGAGGAAGAGGCATGTTTACGCTTCGTTTGGGTTTGAAGAGTATTCCTGTTGGAAGCGTGGCTCAAATATCCTGAGAACATATTACTCTATTAAAAGGTCTCCCAATCTGATTTAATAAGATTTACAAAGAAGAGGTAGAGAAAATGGAGAGTCAGTTCAGAAAAAAGACCACTCAGGAGATATGCCAGGAATGTGACTTGTTGCCAGATCTTCTCAGGTTCCAGTTCTCTGGGGGAGCTGAAGATTTTGGAATAATGGAGAATCAAAAAAGAATCTTTGAGTAAAACAAAACAAAACTCCTAGAAAACTTTACTTTTGCCTGCTATTATGCCTCTCCTAAAGAGACAGTAAAGGGAAAGTGAGGCAGACAACAAGCTTTGGGCTTGGAAGAAAGATACCCTGTGACACCCTGGGTACTTGCCCCGGGGCCAACAAGGACGCAGTTCTGTAACACCAGTCCTGCAAAGTTTATGGAGAAAGGAAGATTATCCCTAGAAATACAGCAGCATGACCTTGGTGGGACAGCTGTTTCAAGCACCAGAAAGACTTAGACCACTAAGCCCAAGCTATGTGGGGCTTGGTTTCCTCAATGTAATAATTCAGTGCCTCAAGCAGATCCCAAGATTAATCATTTGTGACTCCTGATGTTCACAGGGCAGAATTGCTACCACATATTGTCCAAGGTGGTTGTCAAGTTAAGAAAAGCTTAGGTGCTAGAAGTTTCAGATTCATAGAACAGCCTTGTAGAACTACAAAATACCTCAGTGTTCAAAAACTAAGGCCTTAACGAACTGTTTTGTTTTGCACCATTTTATTGGAAAAGGAAACCATTTCCCAAAAAGATTAAATTACTTGGCTGGCCATGAAGCCTTCCCTGTGGGTCCCACTCTGGTCTTCCTCCAGTTATTTCACGCCTGTGTCCAAGGAGGCATCAGGCCCAGAACTCTGGAATTCCCTTCCCAAATGTTCTAAAGTCTGCTTGTAGGGCCTGCGTGGGCCTCTTTCCTGGATTAAAGGTGGTCTTTAATCATGCAGACTCATGTCTACATGTGGCATGTGAGGCCCCTTGGGAAAGCAGGAGAGGGAGGTGAGCCATGGGGCAGCTGGCTCTGCATCAACGTAGTCCAACATGGAGCTCCGTGGAAACCAAGAAGTCAGAATTGGAACTTCTGTCATCATGAAGGTCATTATGGAGCAGTTTGCTAGCTTAATTTATATTCTTTTTTTTTTCAATATATGAAATTTATTGTCAAATTGGTTTCCATACAGCACCCAGTGCTCATCCCAAAAGGTGCCCTCCTCAATACCCATCACCCACCCTCCCCTCCCTCCCACCACCCCCCCCCCCCCATCAACCCTCAGTTTGTTCTCAGTTTTTAAGAGTCTCTTATGCTTTGGCTCTCTCCCACTCTAACCTCTTTTTTTTTTTTTCTTCCCCTCCCCCATGGGTTTCTGTTAAGTTTCTCAGGATCCACATAAGAGTGAAAACATATGGTATCTGTCTTTCTCTGCATGGCTTATTTCACTTAGCATCACACTCTCCAGTTCCATCCACGTTGCTACAAAGGGCCATATTTCATTCTTTCTCATTGCCACGTAGTACTCCATTGTGTATATAAACCACAATTTCTTTATCCATTCATCAGTTGATGGACATTTCAGCTCTTTCCATAATTTGGCTATTGTTGAGAGTGCTGCTATAAACATCGGGGTACAAGTGCCCCTATGCCTCAGTACTCCTGTATCCCTTGGGTAAATTCCTAGCAGTGCTATTGCTGGGTCATAACTTAATTTATATTCTTGAAGAATTGAGACATATATTACATGAGAACTCCCAAAAGGTGCTCTCCTCAGAGCCTTTCCCAAAGCTCACCATGATACACTCAGCTTTCTGGGCAGGTGCCTGATATTAAGGTTCAGATGTATATGTCTTGTGGGACTTGGCCTAAACTAGTCACCCTCTTGATCTTGTACATTCGTAACTTCCATAAGGAACCACAGCTTACTATTACCAAATCCCATAGTCTTCGGTCATGGTGAGTTTCAGGAAGCACATTTCATCTACAAAGCACAGCACGGGTAGCACCTGGTCAGACAGCATTCCGGCACGCGGTGTGGCAGTGCTGCTAGTTTCGTTTTCCACCATAGCTTGGCAATCTCTTTGGTCTTGAACAATACTGACTGCTGCCAGAGAAGCAAAGGAGTAAGAGAGAAGAGGAAAGAAACTGAAGGCAGAAGAAGAGGAACAGAAAAAATTCCAGTGTTCCATTTTTCTGGTTATTAAGCAGAAAAGAAGACATAGCCTCTGTCTTCATGGTGTTAACATCCTCACACAGGGGTCAGCCCACTTTCTGAAAAATATCAAACATTTTCAGCTTTGCAGGTCAGACAGTCTCTGGTTGAAACACTCAATTTGGCCACTGTAGCACGGAAGCAGCTGTGGACAGTATTTAATGGAATGGGTGAGGCTGGATTTGGCTCACAGGCCATACTGTGCCCACCCTGTTCCAGTGAGTAAGCAGAGTTAGTATTAGAGGGACAGCAAAAGCAGCTCCGGGTGCCTTTTAGGGACTCCCAAACCACTTGTTGCCTTTCCTGTTATACAGTGGGGACTTTCACTCCAAATGAGCAAGGATAATTCTTAGGATGGAGAATGAGGATGATTTTCAAGCTCAGAAGCTATCATTTTAGATCTCCAATCTTGATTGATGGCTCCAAAACAGAAGATGATCCTTATCAATAACAACCGACAGCAACCAGCCTACAGGAAGGTGTCACCGAGCTTGGCTTTTTGCCTGCTTCACATCCACCAGGTCTCATGCAACAGGATATCTTATGGGCGTAAGCATCAATTCTTGGCCTAAAGCAGCGTCTAAGGGCCCAGCTCCAAATATCCATGTTCCTTCCCTCAGCTAACCAAGAAGCTCTATAGAAACAAAGTAGCACAGTCAGTAGATTGATTAATGTTTAAATATGGGCTCTTGGGCAAAAATGTCAGGGAAGAACTAGGAAGTCTGCATTTATTTTTAGTCCTCTATTTGGACAGAGTTTCCCTTTTTTGGAGTAACCAGTGGTATTTACCACTATAAAGACATAAGCCTTGAATTTACAGAATGCTAAGCCATTATAAGCAACTTTGTACGTTTTTAAAATTTTTAATTATCATCCATCTCTGAGATTCTGAACTCTTCTCCCCCTAAGGCTCAACATCTCAGAGTCACCCTCCTCCTTGATCTCCTCCTCCTCCTTCCAGCTTCCAGCATCACTAGGTCATTCTCAGCTGTCCCTCTTATTTTGCTTTTATCATTTCCCTTTCTCCACTACCTTTACTGCTTTTTGCCTGGGTGATGTTCCAGCTTCTAACTGTCTTCTCCCATCCATCGATACCATACTTAAGCTCTTGAATTCTGTTCAGTAATCATTACTGAGCAGCTGTTTTGAAATAGGCACTGTGCTAATTACGATGAAACAAGAATAAAGCTCTAACATCACTCCGGTGGGGAAGCTGTCCCAGAAACAGATCAGGTCAATGCAGTAGGAAGAGAGTGCTATAGACCAAATGTTTATATCCCCTCAAAATTCATATGGTGAAATCTAACCCCCAATGTGCTGGTACTTGGAGGTGGTGGGGCCTTTAGGGGGTCCTTAGGTCATGAAGGTAGAACCCTTGTGAATGGGATTAGTCCCATCCTAGAGAGCTCCCCAGCCATTCTGTCATACACAGTTACAGGGAAAAAACAGCCATCTGTGAATCAGGAAGTGGATCTTCATCAGATGCCCAATCTTCCAGCATCTTGATCTTAGACTTCTAGCCTCCAAAACTGTGAGAAAGAAATTTCTGCTGTTTATAAGCTACCCAGGCTACAGTATTCTATTGTAGCAGTCTGAACAGACTGAGATAGAAGGAAGAGGAAAAGAGAAGGAGAGAGAGAGAGAGAGAGAGACTATAAATGAATGACCTATAGGAGCCCAGAGGAAGCCCACTCAATCCCGACAAGCAGGAAGTAGGAGGGAATAGAGAAGTCTTCCCAAAAAGATCATGCACCTACTCAAGTTTCCAGTGATTCTCATAAATCTCAGAATAAGGTACAAAACCCTCAACTTGGCATTAATAGCCTTTCATTTGTCCCCAATTTACCCTTCCAGTTTTAATCCTTGTCAGTCCCCATTATATATGTATAATCCAGCCAAACCAAATCCCTAAAAGGCCTTCATTTTCTCATCTCCCTGTTTTTAATCATTCTCCTCCCCCCTAGTATCCAGATATAAAGAACTATTAAGATTCAAAAAGATAAGACAAACAGCCCTAGAGAACAATGAGCAAGGAATATAAATAGGCACTTCATAGAAGAGGAAACTCATATTGTCACTAAACATATGAAAAGATGCTCAGTCTCACTAGTAATCAAGGAAATGGAAATCCAAATAATAGGATACTACTTAACACCTATCAAGTTGGCAAAAATTAGAAAGTCAAATAATACTGTCTTAAGTCAGCTTGGGCTGCTATAAGTACCATAGACCGGGTGGCTTATGACCAACAGAGATGTACTTCTCATAGTTCTAGAGGCTGGAAGTCAGGGCACCAACATGGTCAGGCTCTGGTGAGAGCCCTTTTCTGGGTTGCACATTGCTGATTTTTGTTGTATCCTCACATGCAGAAGGAGAGCAATCTAGCTTTCTAGCCTCTTATAAAGGCACACAGCCCATGGATAAGGGCTCTACCCTCATGACCTAATTACTTCCCAAAGACCCCCACCTCCTAATACCATCACATTGGAGACTAGATTTCAATACATGAATTTCAGGGGGTACAAACATTCAGTCCATAAAAGCTATCAAACCTGGGGCAAAGTCACGGGGTTGTGGGAACTCTCACTACTGATGGGAGCATATGATGGTTGTCCCCAAGGCCACCCCTACGTTCAGAGACTGGCTAGGAGGACTTGCATATAGTTGTAGTCATGGCTAAGATTTATTACAATGCAATATAGTGTCTGTCTTCTTCTTCCACAATAACAGAGTAATGGCTCGGTGTGTGATTGCCCAGGTAGGGACTGCGTTCCTTACACTTGTAGCAAGGGGTAGTGTTGTCATTGAGTTCACTCTGGCAGAATGAAGTGGAAGTGATAATGTGCACCATTGGAACCGGAGTGCACTTCCCTGCTCTCTTCTCCAATCTAATATCTGGACTTGGTTTTGTGGTAACCCAGCTTCAACCATGGAAATGACCTCAAGGACTTGGGATGGCAGAGCTACAAGATAGAAGGACTATGGGTTCCTGAGTAGGGAGGGGGGGGTGGGGAGCAGGGGCTGGGAGGGGGCAGAGCTGCCCAACAATGCAGCACATACCTCCTAGACTATGAGGTGGCCCAAAAACGTTTGCATCTTGCTTACAGCAGCCTAGATTGGTTGACTTAAGTGATGTGATAGAAATATCATTTTTGACTCACCCAACAACCAAAAACGAGCCATTCTAGACTGAAGCCAAGAAGCCAATGCTGTAACAGGCCCCTAGGCCCTGTGCACTGGTAACAACGGGCCCTAGGTCAGCTAACAAGGAGCTTACCTTGAAGGGAAGTAAACTGGGCTCCCCATCCCACGTGGGGAAGCATACACACTCCCTCCGAAGAAACTCAGGCAGCTGCGTAGGGTGTTAAAGCTTCTCAACAGAGCAAGCCTGGAAACCCCTACTTAGATGTACAAATGTCCTCAGGAGAACCCAGAATACTTCCTGCAAGCCTGGGGCCGGCTGCCAGCTCAGCAGCTGGCTCCACACTAATCATTGGGAACTCTTTCTCTAGGAAGATGCAGTAAGCAACATCACTGGACCCAAAAACCAGCTGGACTGGTGTTGGATAGACCAGGGAGAAAGAGTGTTTATCAAGCAGGATTGAATCTCCATAAAATTGTCCGGTTCCGAGCAAGGCTACTAGCAGCTCCCAAGCCATGTGAATCCCAATTCCAACTGGCTACTCACCAGATAACAATCAGGGATCAAAGATCAGTTGTTACATAACATAGACATGGCCCACAGCAGGGGTGCACGCGCGTGCGCGTGCACACACACACACACACACACACACACTTTTATTAGCAACAGACCTTGGCTTTGATAACTACATTCTACCCCATTTGCTCAGGAGTGTGTTTTTATTTTTAATAACTCCAAATAATGAATGCCTATTTTTGATGTTCTATAAAAAAAAAAAAATAGACCAGCTATCTGAAGGCGCTAAGGCAGAAGGAAACTAGGGTATCTGACCCTGGACCTTGCAAAAAGGAGTGTGGAATTTGCCAACGGATGTAGCTATGAAGATATTTTCAATAATTAGCATTTTCAACAGTTTTCAGCCTGTCTCTGAGAAACAGCCTGGACTCTTCATTAGAGACAATAAAAAGATTTAAGGAACTTGCCCAAGGCCAGAGGGAGACTCCATGTCGGAGCCAGAATTAGGCTCAAGTCTTAATGGCCCCCATCGGTCTTCAGCCAACGCTCACACCTTCCAGTCTTTTAATTAAAAAGAAGAGCAGAGAGAGGCGCCTGGGTGGTTCAGTCAGTTAAGCATTTGGCTTCGGCTCAGGTCATGATCTTGCAGGTTCGTGGGTTTCAACCCCGCATCAGGCTCTGTGCTGACAGCTAAGAGCCTGGAGCATGCTTTGGATTCTGTGTCTCCCTCTCTCTCTGTCCCTCACCTGCTCGCTCTTTCTCTCTCTCTCTCTCTCTCTCTCTCTCTCTCTCTCTCTCTCTCAAAAATAAATAAAAATTAAAAAAAAAAAATTAAAGAAAAAAAAAGCAGAGAAACAGATGGGTATCAAGCAAAGGCCAAAACTGCATGTATGTGCTTGCCAGACCCTCTTCTCAGAAAGCATAGTATTTCTATAATTACCAACAAAGAGCTGAAAGGAAGGAAAGAAGAGAGGAAGGGGATAGGTTTTGCAGTTCTTAAAACACTAATGAGACACAAAGCTAGGGATTGGGCAGGAGATAGGTGGAGAAGAGATCTGAAACAGTGCCGTAACTGTGTGCAGAGAGACCGGGTAGCTGAGGTCGTGCACGGAACTGAGCAGGGAGCATCAGGCTGGAACGGACTTTGGGGGACACAGGGACAGTATTTCCTCACGACACTCCCCAACAGCATCATTCCATGGAAAATCCGATGAACAAACATTGTTTCATGAGGTTCTGTGATGAGGTGAAAAGAATGGCAGATATCAGGCCAAACTAGAAGAGGCAAAAGGACTTAAGAAAGCTAAAGCAGCAGAGGTGGTGAGACACTTGGACTAAACACTCCGGAGCTGTGACATGCCCTGGGGCTCTGGGAACAGACTCCACGAGTGAGGAGAGGCTGGACAAGAGCCTCCTGTCAGGCTGCGGTTGCAAAAGGCAGGCAGAGGTAAAGCCGGCAGTGGAAGTTCCAGAGCCTGCGTCTCACAGCTTTAGGAGTGTTGAGAATGTTCTAAACGTGAAAACACATAGGCCTCCTACTCCATGATCTGCCTTCATGTGGGCGACAGATAAAGAAGAGTTATGGTTGGCCAGAGCAGAAAGAGGGATGGTGGCCTCTTTCAAAACCACAAAAGCCATGGTCTGGAGCAGAGTCCAAGAAGGGAGAAGGCTTGCTTCCTCTCTCTGCTTTCAGCCATTTGGGGACACAAGGGAAGTCAGCAGTCTGCAACCCAGAAGAGGGACCTCATCAGAACTCCACCATGCTGGCACCCTGCTCTTAAACTTCCAGCCTGCAAAACCGTGAGAAATAAAATTTTGTTGCTTATTTAAAAGGGGAGGGGGGAGGTTAAGATTGTCATCAAGGGGTTGGTTTCTCGACACCAGGCCCAGATGCTCACCCTCCCGCAGGTGTCATGTTCCCACAAACACACACAGGGCCCACAGCTAGTCTTCAGTGGACTGCCCAAAACAAGGCCTTCATCGTAAAACCTCACCACACGGGCTTGCCACGCTGTCCCTGGAGCTCATGGAAGGTAGTGCTAGCTCTACCTTTTCCAAACTCTTCATAGTTCTTGGCCCAGTTTTTGTCTGGTTCCAGACTCTTGCTGATGGTGGTGTTTGTGGCCCCTTCCACAGTTGCTGCCTTCAGGACTTGGCAACGCTACTTGATCTTAAGAGCGCCAACCCTTGGTGTGCCCGCCAAGGCTGACCCAGACCGTCACTCCTTTCTCCTTGAAAGTCCTGGGGTAGGACCTCTATCTTAGTTTCAGCTTTTGGGTTCCCTGACCCCCCACTATAGCCTACCCCCAACCAACGACCCCAGTGGCCTACCAGTCCTACCACGGGCCTGTTGAGCATGGTTTCGCATAGTTTGGACAGGACAACAGTGGGACTTGTGATTGTACTTCCATTTGTACTTTGTTGCATATAGTATGCCTAATCATGGCTACTAAAGTGTGCATGGTTAATCTTACTGCCTGAGCTGCTTCTGTATTAATCCCTTTGTTGTCCTTAAGAGAATTTAAAATAAATACCACTGCTGCCATTGGAGTTCTGTTAAGAAAATGTACTAAACCCAGTAGACCCAAGTCTCTGGTGCCTCTAACTTGAGAACTTGATTCATTTGCAACTGTTTCGGAGCCTCTACTAAGGGCCAGGAAGCATAGTACACACTGGGAAACCAGGGACAAGACATGGCCCCCATTCCTGTGGAACACATAGTCCAATGGGGAGAAATATGAGTACCCAAATGATTATGAGTCAGCATAAGCACCGCTAAGAGGTAAGTGGAAGAAGCATGCTTAACCCAAAGGAGACATGGCTGAGTACATTATTAAAAGGAGAAAAGAAAACAAAGGGAAGGAGGCAGGGGAATGGGAGGGAGCATGTTCTAAGCAGTGGGAGCAACAGGGGGTGGGGGTGAGAGACCCTAACTCTGTGCAGTGCATCAGTCTGGCTAGAAGCTGGGAGTACAGGGTGAGCAGGTGCTTCCAGGGGGAGAGAAGATAGAGACAGATCCGCATCCTGGTGGGTCTTGTACTCCAGGCTCTGCAGTTTGGATTTTGTCCTGTAACAGGAGATATCCATGGGGGAGTTTGTTCTAACTGTGGTTCCCGAATGCTGCACACAGAAATTCAGATTTAGCAGGTCAGGGAGTGGACCCAGGAATCTGCATTTTTATAAGCACTCCCTTTGCTGGATGAGTTTGTTGAAGAGGATGATTGGATAACACTTGTCTAAATACAGCTGTAGGAGATGTAGAGCCATAGAGGGGTGGTGTGATCAGATCTGTTTCAGAAAAGTCACTCTGGCAGAAAGTACCCCATCCATGCTCACTCAGCAAAGCTCCCTAATCCTTTGATAATCCCCCAGTAACCTTCTGCTACCCATGGGGTGTAGAGCTCAGAGTAGGCTCTGAAAGAGACAGACTCCTGAGAAAAGAGGCCACTGGGAGGGTCATGCCTGAGTACTCCTGGACTGTTTTCCTTGCGACATTTGTAGCCCCAAACCCAGGGCAACCAGTGCTTGCTGCGAAAATACAAAAGCTTTGGGGCCCTAGGTCCACTGATGGACCTCTGGATTCTAGAGAATACAGGCTGTGCTGGGGGCTGGAGCCTGGGGTAGATCCACGTCCAGTCTAGTCAGGGCCACAGGAGCTCTGGACAGGACAGAACCTGTGCTCGTTTGGTTAACAAAAGCCCAGGGGGAATTTGGGTGCAGGCCATGTCAGCTACTTACCTGAAATGCCAAGTCTATCATTTCAGAGAATGGAACTCACCCTGCTTGTAGCCCAGTTTCCTACAGCCAGTGGTGATTAATGCATTGATAAATATGACAATGACATTCCAACCAAGAGCCTGCCCACTCACCCCCTTGGAGCTGCCTAACCAACTGAGCAGGATTTCTGCAGAAAAATGCCTTCTCATTATCTGGTGATTCTGAGCCTGGTAAAAAACCCAAGCCGACTGACACTGGCTGACAGCATGGAAGGTTAGGTAATGTTCACATTACCCTGGTGCTCACCACCCACGTGCATCCCAGGATGAACCCTCAGAGCCCAGCCCTGGTCGCATCTTCCGTGCCTCTTCCACGGCAAAGCTGCGTCTCCCCCAGGATTGCACGATGCCATCGTCTGTAACATTTCATTTCATATTCTGCCATCTCAGAGGGCAAGAACCATATGTTTCAGGCTTCTTTTTTCTGATTCCCTACGCCAATGAGTGGCCACTCAAATGAGCATGCTTGAAACAACCATGAGGCCTCTGTCTGGGCCCATGTTCAGCCACTGAGCCAACATGCTAAGAGCTTAGCCCTGCAGCCACCCAGTCACCAGCTTCTAGACCAAGACATGTGTTTCTTGAACACTCCCTAGATTTTTCTTTTTTTGGCTTACACTTAGCAGGATTGCCCTACCACTGGATGAATCCTGACTGGCATTTGCTGTGACTAAGCCTCATTTACACTCTGGTGGAACACCACTGAGGACCTAGAGAAGAAAATGGAAAAATAATCACTTTCAACTGCTTTAAACAGCCAGTAGGAGATGATTCCATTTAAAGCAGCTACAAGGTACCTAACTCAAATATTTTGGCTTTTCTGTGTCAACTTGTCTGTCAATTTCCAGGCCATAAACATTTAAAAAATCATTTGTATGTGATCTAATGACATTTGTGAGTGTGTAGTCAATACCTAAAAAATCTAAGAAACATCAACCTCATATAATTAATCAAAAGATAAGTTTCAACATAGGTATCAAAAATCTTTATCATGGGGCACCTGGGTGGCTCAGTTGGTTTGAGCATCTGACTCTTGATTTGGGCTCAGGTCATGATCTCACAGTTCATGAGATTAAGCCCCACATCAGGCTCTGCTGCTGACAGTGTAGAGTCTGCTCGAGATTCTCTCTCTCCTCTCTCTCTGTCCCTCCCCTTCATGCACAATTTCTCTTTCTCTCTCTCAAATAAATAAACATACAAAATATTTATCATTAACAGTGAGTTTATAGAGAGTCAAGCATTTGTAATCAGCTTTCAATACCATGATTCAAGCTTGAAGAAATGGCTATCAAAGATACTATTCTACTCTAAAGAACTAAAGTAATAGTGTCATTACAGTTCATTAATATGAGGAGTTGAGTGGTTGGCCCTAGTAAGACCCAATCAAGTACACTATGTCTTGGTACAGAGGCCAAGAGGTCAGGACAATCCAATGATGATGGTCTCTTTGCTGTCCATGATGCCTGGTGAGTTTGTAATTCACCTAACTGGTGGGCACTGTCACCACCCATTGTGATATGGAATAAAGATATTGAAATCTTTTTTTTTTTAATTTTTTTTTCAACGTTTATTTATTTTTGGGACAGAGATAGACAGAGCAGGAACGGGGGAGGGGCAGAGAGAGAGGGAGACACAGAATCGGAAACAGGCTCCAGGCTCTGAGCCATCAGCCCAGAGCCCGACGCGGGGCTCGAACTCACGGACCGCGAGATCGTGACCTGGCTGAAGTCGGACGCTTAACCGACTGCGCCACCCAGGCGCCCCAAGATATCTGAAATCTTGAGAGAACTTTAAGATTTAGGATTCAGGAATTGGTTTATTTTAATTCAAATAAACCTTTAAGTAGTCTTCAAAATGATATGTTGTCATCTTATAACTATTTTGTGAAAAATAAAGACATATATGTAAGATACTTTCACATACACGATATTCATTCTATGTCATTTAATTCTAGATATTATTATCCCAACTTTTATTAAGAGGATTAACCTGGGGCTCAGGGAGAGACTCAAGATCATATAACTGGTAAGTCGCAGAGTTGGGACTCACCCAGATCTGTCTGCCCCAATTTTCATATTCCTTCTGCTACACTTTCTATCACATCACACCTATGATACCTAGGTTTGCTCCTTTTATCCAGAAGACACAATTGTTTCTCGATCTTATAGTCAAGAATTTCCAGCTGGTGTAAACAAAAATTACAACGAAAAACTCTACATATTGATCATATGTGTCCTACTGGTCTAGGGTGTCCCCTAGCATATTTAAACCAGTGCCAATAAGGCCAGAACCAAAGGTTAGGGGGGTCCACTGCCATACTTCTACCCTTCCCAAATGCCTTCAGCTCAGGGACACTACTCAGAAGCACAGGACAGGTTTTCAGACACCCAATGACAAAAATGAGTTTCAGTAGATTAATATTTACTCCTGAAACATGCACACAAACAGCTGTGCTGCCCTTCATCTTAACAGCCATACAAAAGGCTTTACGTGCCCCTGGCTGTTTCCTCTCAGAGACTGGATATCAGACAGGTTGGGCAGAGTCCTTCCCATTTTCAAATAAACCCCAAATGCCTCAAGCTGTAATAATTGTGTGACAAAGGCTGTGACTCCTTAACTACCCCCCACCCATAGCAAACAGAGTAGGCTGAAGAGACCTAATAGGAATGAGGAACACTAACATTTGTCAAGTTCTCATTATGAGCTAGAAGCTTTCAAAATAACCCTGCGAAGTAGTTATTTTTACCCCTGCTTTTAAGATAAGGCCACCCAAACTGGGAGATTGAATTATCTACCAAGCTATAGAACTAATGAGAGACACAGCTAAGATTTGAACCTAAGCCTGTCTCTCTTAACACCCATGGGTTTGGAGGGAGGTGTTCAGGGCTGTGTTTGTTGCATATAGGGGCAAGCTGAAGAATCACTGTAGACCATGGAGACTGAGTTTCAGAGGGGTCCAGGACTCTCCTGCCCACAATGTCATCCCTACCCTGGTGAGGTGGGCAAGTAACCATGAGTTCTGAGCAGCTCTGAGACCCTAAGATGCTCAATGTCTCCTGGATGACTTAATCAATGACAGTACCTTATTCTATTTCATTTAATGGTTATCTCTTCAATGGTTTCATGGTTATCTCATTTAATTTCATTTCATATAATTTTATTCTTCCTTATGATGATGAAGGTATTTTTATTCATAGCATACTTCTTTCTGACCTTGGCTAAATCTATGCTAATGAGGTGACTAATAGTGGGCCCCCTACATAGCTTCAGAGGAAGCAACCATGTGATTAGATTGGGGGTGGGAGGGGGAAGGGCTGAAAGTTGAGTTCAATCACCAATTGCCAATGATTTCTTCAGCCATGCCTATATAAAGAAACCCCATATAAAAATTGTAAACAACAGGGTTTGGGAGCTTCAAATTTGATAACCATAATCACATACTGGGAGCGTTGGGTACCACTACTCCACCAGGACAACAACTCCTGTACTGGAGACCTTTCTGGACCTCGTCTTATGTACCTCTTCATCTGTTCCATTTATATTCTTTAAAACATTTTTTTAATGTTTATTTATTTTTGAGAAAGAGAGAGATAGACTGTAAGCAGGGGAGGGGCAGAGAGAGAGGGAGACACAGAATCCGAAGCAGGCTCCAGGCTCTGAGCTGACAGCAGAGAACCCGATGTGGGGCTCGAACCCACAAACCATGAGATCATGACCTGAGCTGAAGTTGGATGCTTAACCAACTGAGCCACCCATGTGCCCCAGGTCCATTTATATTCTTTACAATAAAATGTGATCGTAAGTATGTGTTCCTGAGTTCTGAGTATTGTTCTAGCAAATTATCAAAACTGAGGGGGTAAGAGGATCATGGGAAGCCCCAGTTTTGTAGTCAGCTGGGTAGAAATACTGGTACCCTGGGGACCCCATTTGTACTTGGCATCTAAAGCGGGGCAGTCTTATGGGACTGTGCTCTTAACCTCTGGGGTCTCTGCTAACTTCCAACAGTTAGTGTGATAATTGAGTTGAATTGCTGGACACCCAGTTGGTATTGGAGAATTGGTTTTTGATAAAAAACGACACACTTATGCTCCTAGGAAAGTGTCTGGCACATAGTAGGCACTCAACTAATATTTGCTGAATATATGATGGAGGGATGTCATCTCCCCTATACTGAACTGCTGTGAAAGTTCTCCTATTTTGGCCATCATCTTCTTTGGCATCCATACTTTCTTCCTAATGGCTCTCTGATAATCCAACAAATGAATGTTTTTGAGGTCCCAACAAGTGCCAGGTACAGAGAGTTACCAACGTTGATGAAGTTAGCCAAGAGTCATTGAGGATCTTAGGGTCTCAGGGCAGCTCAGAACTTGTGGTTACTTGCCCACCCCACCAGGGTAGGTTTGGATGTTGTGGACAGGATAGCCCTGGCCTCCTCTGAAAGTCAGTCTTCAGTTTATCTACAGTGATTCTTCAGCTTACCTCATATGCAACAAAACACAGCCCTGAATTCATCCAAACTTCTGAAGCCTGGAATAACATCACCTGGAAAAGACTGGCTCTAAAGACACAAAGTTTGAGAGTCATTCTCAGCAGGAAACAGATGGAACTGCAAAGTGGCCAAGAGCACAATCCTCTATGTTTTCAGCAAACAAGTTTCTCCCACATAGAGCATCCAAGAGCCAGCTGAGTCTCTTGGTCTATCTCTTCTCTTAGCTTTTAGCTTCTACAGCCAACATTTGGGGAATTTTAAAGAAACTCCACTTACCACACAACATTCACAAGAACAAATTCCAGACAGGTTCAAGTGTTTAACTTAAATATACAACTCCTACATTACTAGAAAAGAATATTATTGTAATCTTGCAGTGGAAGAGTCCTTAACATAGAGGCAATAAATGAAAAATTACGTAGATTAGACTAAATAAACTTTGAATCTCTTAAGGACAAAGGACAAGATTAACAATGTCAAAGCTAAACTGATAGAAATATTTTCAGTTTAGATTAAAAGTGGTAATATGTAAAGGTAAATAATACATGATACTGTTAACATATAAAGAGCTTCTACAAATTAATGTAAACCCTTTGAAGACAAAGGACAAGAAGGAAGAGATTTGTCTTTGTGAGGGTGGACAGGGCCAAAAAAAAAGGGAAAGGAGCAATAAAACAAGAAGAGCATCTCCCCTCCCACTTGATTCCCAGACTGAATTTTAGGCTCCTAGCAGCAGAAATTGATGGGACCATTCAGAAGAGACGCGTCGAGTCTCAGAGTCTAAGCAGAGCAGCCTTGGGCCCCCGATGACAAAGGGTGGTCAGCACATGGTGAACAGATGAAACTCACTGTCTCAACTCTGCCAGCCAAGGACAGGAAGCTTTGAAGACATGGCACCCATGACCTGGACTTTGGTGTTTGGCTTCTGTGAGTTTCTTCAAGCTTCTGTGAGCAGCAGATACACTAGAAGCATGGGAGGGGGGACACAGAAGTTGCTATGTGGAGGGACAACCAACAGGGTTATGGACACAGGGGAGACACCCTTCTGGGGACTTCCAAAAAGAACTGAAGGACGTTTTAAGGGACCAGGGAGCCTGTTTTTACGTGGGATCCTGCAATAGAAAATGTCTAGGCATACATGTATATGCGTTCCTTTGTCTGGAAGGATGATTTTCTTAGGGAAATGGGATTATAAAAGGAGGCAGGAAATTTCACTTTTGGTTGTATACACTTCTGTGATGTTTAATTTTTTGTTGTAAGGAACATATATTACTTTCATAACAGTAACATACAAGAAGACAGTCCCATTGAGAAAAACAAACAAACAAACAAAAAGGCACCAGATGTAGCATTTGGCTTTCAGAGATTGAAAGTGTGCTGGTGACAGACAGCACGAGCCCACAATCACGTCATCAAGTGTACATTGCAGCCTGTGGCAGGGAAGAAAGCACGGAGGGGTAAGATGCACGAGAGATTCCCTAGCCCCAGGTCTGGAACTGAACCATGTCCAAGGGCAAAAGCTGGTTTGGTGGCCAGCATGGAGTGCCAGAGTTAGTTATAATCCCTGGCATAGAGGCCAGGACTTTTTCTGCCCCTTTTTCTCTTTTGAAAAAACACCTTCTTTTGTGGGCTCAAAGGGCTTCTCTCACACCCACTTAAGCTGCAAGCAAGAGATGGAATCAAGGTCTCACGCCCTGCTGCTCTCGGGAAAATGTCCAACGTCTTCATCAAGATTCGCAAGGCCTGGCCCCTGACTTCCTCTCCAGCCTATCTCTCCCCTCTTCCAGCTCTTGCTCCAGGCAATAAACTACGTGCTGTCCCCAGACTGTCACCTCTCTCACCTGGAACCCCTTGCCTGCCCCTTCATTCCTTCTTCTATCCCCAGCTGCACTGTTAACTCAGAATCCTGCCAGGGTCCCCCACTGAGTGAGAAACCATCAGCTCTGCTACTGGAACAGCCTGGGTCATCTCTGAAACATTACCACTCTGTAGAATGGTTGCCTGATTACATGCCCATGGCTCCCACCCGCCTGGTAGCTGTTGTCCTGGCCAGGGTGATAGTATTACCACAGTGACCTCCAGTTTGGGCCCTAGGCTCCATAAACATTTGCCAAATGAGTAACTTGCTGGCCTGGCCTAGCCCGTCAGGCACCTTCAGGTCAGGCAACACTGTGTTCTTGCTGGCTCACCATGACCTCCTCAGAGTTCCTGAGGGAAAGATGGTGGGAAAACCCCAACAGTTAACTGCCCTTACTAAAGTGTCTCTTTCTGGAAGAGAAACTTCAACACAAAAAGAGAGTTACATACCAACAGAAGTAATGGCATATAGACTTTCCTCATGAAGTTCTCACTGTGTCAATTTACCAGGAACAAAGAGCCCGGCAGGGCAGAGAAAGGCATACTAAGGGACTGGAGTTCCGGCTCTGACGCCACCCCAAAGCACTGTGACTTTGGGCAGATCCCTTCACTTCTCTGGCCTGTCTGTCCCAGGCCTAGGAGGTAAAGGGGTGGGTCAGGTCCTCGCTAAAATCCTGGGAGGAGAGGCAGGAGAGAAGCTGAGCGATCTGAAAAGCACATCAGTTGGGCCCCACTCAACCTTGACCTCAGCCCTGGATATGGCCCAACTCAAATCTTCCTCCCTAAAACAAACCCCCCTACAGTGGGCATTTACAGTCTGGGTTACAGGGCAAAATTCCCACCAAGGCCTTGCAGTTGGTGCTTTTGACAAACAAATCTAGACTGAACTGGCACCTTTCCTTTAAGAGGAAGGACAGGAAGGACACCTCCTCACACCACATTCCCCACAGTACAAGTTGTACTTGGACCTTATTTCTACCCAGACCGGGCAATTACCAGACCCATGGTGCTGGGCTATGTCACCAGCCTGAGCCTCCCTCCCTGAGACAATGCTGGAGGTAAATCCACGCCCCCTGTCCAAGGCACTAGGGTTGGGAGACTGTGGACCACATTATAAGGAAGAGGGGAGCACATCTATTCCCACCGATTTCACTGAACTGGGGGAAAAGGAGAGAATTTGCTGCTATTTTTCCTGAATTCTACCAAATGCACACTAGCTTGGATATTGATCACATGTGAGTTCAAGTCCCAATTCTGCCACTTTCTAATTATTTCACTTTGGACCAGTTACCAGCCTCTCTGCGTCTGTTTCAAATCTGTAGAGTGGGGATATAATGCTCATACTGGAGGCCTCCCTTGAAGGGTTGTTATGAGGATTAAATGAAACACCTGACAAACATGCAGCACAGGGCCTTTTTAGCGCTAAGTGCTTAGCAAACGCTAGCAACTGTTAACAGCCTGGAAATGTCTGGCACAGAGCAATGGGGCTTATGTTTTTAAAATAATTTCCCCATTAATCATGGTCAGAACCAAATCCTGATCCCACAGCCCAGAATTCAGGTCTTGTCATGCCACCTCACTTACCGCCCCATAGTTTCAGCTACTTTTGATTAAACAACGGAGAACTCAGAGTTGTGAAAATGAAAATCTCCAGGCAAAGACTGTCCCACTCCTGACCACAGCAGCAGACCCAAACCCAGGAATCCCCACAGCTCGGATCTGCGGTTTCTTTCTGTCCTAGCAGTACAGCCCTGAGATCAGGCGGCCCAATTCCAAGTTACTGACTTTGAGCCTGGGATGCCTCTCCCCCAGTGAGCTTTTGTTCCTAGGGGAACCTTTAGAATACTTACTTTTGAATCTCATGAAAAATCCCTGTGAGGGAGTAAGAACCAGGAAGTTAGAAACACCTTGGGAATGCATGATAATGAGTGGCCCCTGAACAAAGAGCTGTCTCTGCCAGCTCTGGGCCAATAAATCTTTTTTTGCTGTTTGGGTTGGTCTCAGTTTCTTTATTTAAATGAAACCAAAGGATCAAGATGGGGCATGGAGTAGAGAGAAAAAAGACATCCTCAGCCAAACTCTCCTTGACTTGGTTAATAAATAAACCAGGGATTAAGCTGCTCTAGCACATTCTATTCTGTAGCCCAGAAGGGATCCTCCTCATTCCAAGGGACATGGACACTAGATTAGTAGCTTCAGTCCCTACCCAACTTCCCTGTGTCTGTGTCTGCTGAATGTGGTGGTTGACAAGACCACCTCGAACCCCAGAGTCACTTCTGGGGTACCACCAGGACCAGAAAGGATCCAGAGGCAAAGAGAAGCTTCTGGGGCCCTGATAAACAAAATTGGCCCATGAGGGCATGGTGTATGCCTGGCAGTGTGCCAACCACTTTCCATGTATCTCCTTAGTTAATCCTCATAACCCCATACCGGGGAACTGTTATTAGTATGACGGCTCCGAGGGGTTGAGTGGCATGCTCAAGAAATTGGCAGAAATAATCTTAAACCCCACAACTTGATGTGGGAAGGTATCATATAATACTGCCTTTACCATTTCACTACAAATTTTAAATGATGTAGTATTTCCAAAAATTAGGAAATTAGTAAGCAGTGGATTTATCTGGGAAGGTTTGGAAAAGGGGAAGGATTTGCAGGGTCCTGAGGAAGGGGAAGAGGCAAGGACCCCACGTGCTGGGAAGAAGTCCTACAAGTGCAAGAAGCAGGGGCAAGACCCAGATCAGACTTTTCTACAGCAAATGTTCTCACTTCCCTCCTGTAATGTATCTAATCTGGAAATTAAAGGCTACCTGAGCATGTATAAAAGGCTACTTGAGCACTGTCAAAACACCTATTAATTTTAGCAGCTCTTATAAATGCCTTGCCCGGGCACTCAGGATGGAAGAGCTGCCAGGAGGGCATGTGTCTTCCCAAGTGGGTCTCCTCAGCCAAACTCTGCTGACATTCCTTTCCCTCCATGGACCTCAGGCATTGCAAGGTGGGGCGGCTCATGACAGCTTCCTCCACACAAGCTCTTTGGACTCAAAATCCTTTTTTTTTTTTTTAAGTTGTTCTTTCTTTGCTCTTTGGAAACTACTGTTCAGATGGTTCTGCAAGTTTAATTTCTTCACTCTTCGGCACTGAGAATTTTGCTTTTGTTTTTAATAGACTTATGCAAATCAAACGTATAATATTTCTCTTAAATTGAGGTCATCTGGGTGACTAGTTCAAGATTCAGAACAAGATGCATTCCAGGATGTCCTGACACAACCAGAGAGGGACTGTCACTGTCTGGCTGAGCCCCCAGTTCCCCATGGGAGAATGTTGAGCCCACTGTCAGCCCCCAGCTCCCAGATAGCACGAGTCTCTCCTTCTTCCTCAGGCCCTCAGCCGTAGGTAAGTCTCTGCCTCTGCCTCACAGATCTCTCTGTGACCAAGCCACCATGTAGGAAAGTTCCTGGAGGTGAGTGCCATGCTTCATCCACTCTTCCAACAAGTATGCCTTATTGCCTTCTAAGTACGAGGAAATTGCGGGGCTCTGGAATACAGCTGGCTGTGAACAAGACTGTCCTGGCATTGGAAAGGCATCGGACTTATCATACTTAAGAGTACAGACTCTGCAGCTAGATTGCCTGGATCAGAATCTCAGCTCTCCCACATGCTAACTATGTGACCCTGGGAAAGTCACTTAACCTCTGTGTATCTTAGTTTCCTCGTGTATACATGGTGATGATAACAGTACCCACCTCCCAGCTATGAGAGGATTAAGTGAATTCATGTTTAGGTGAATTCACTGTATTTATGATTAGTAGCCAGTAAATCCTATGTATAAGTTAGTACTACAGACTGTCGTGATCATGAACCTGATAAAAGTGCTCTCTACAGCCAGCATTAGTACAGGATGTTTTAGAGGACACGAGAGGGGTGCATAACCCAGACAAGGGGCCAAAAGATGTCACACGTTCAACAGACACTTAAAGAATCAGATAACCAAAGTGAGGGTATGTGAGGACAGGAGAGGGTCCAGAAGGAGGGACAGCAGGTGCAAAAGCATGGAGGCAAAAATCCATGCTTGCTTTGGCAACTTTGCTTCATTTAAAGAAACAAGTGACAGTAAGTCAGTCACCAAATAAGTTATTACAGACTCTGTAATGTGCTTTAACCATTAATGTAAAAACAGCGAAGAATTCAGATTCAGATGACAAAGAGCAAGTCTGAACTAAATTTATCTCTGAAGGTTATACCAACAGGTCAGAATGGCTCACAAGTTCTCTTTATTTCCAATAGGAAACAAACATTTACAGACCTCACAGTTCGGGGTTAGCTGGATCATTTCTTGGAAGATTTCTGATCTGTAACAGAAGACATAGCAGAGTCTTGCTTTTTAGTCCCCACCTCTGTCCCTGGCTCCTCACCTGCATGTGCTAGTTACACAACAAATGGCTTTTTTTTTTCTTTATACTCACATGCACTGAATTTTAGTTCGTATCCTAATTGTTTGGATTTTTTTTTAACAAATGCTTTTTAGATGGCAAATGTTAAAATGAATTTTGCCAATGCCCCATGCTTCTCTTCCCACTCAGTTCACAGAAAGCAAGTTTGGGCCTGCCTCTGATCTCTTGCAGCAGCAAGCTAATCTCCAAGATGACCTCACTGCAGAACTGTGTTTTATAATCAGCTAGCAAATCTCAGCATGAACCGAGAGCAAAGGTTAGAAAGACAATAAAAATACAAACAAGCCAGGATTGTACACGTCAGGTTAGTTCAGAGAACCAGCTGGACCTATGATTAAATGTTAATTAAAAAAAAGAAACAAAAAACCAACAACTATAGGAGGAGAAGCCTTCCCAGCAGATAAGAATCCTTTTCAGAAGAAGAGCAAGACCTTTTTCTTATTAACAAATGGAGATTTTGTAGTTCCTGAGATAATAAACAAAGGAAAAGGATTTGAAAATTCACCTAAGCTGTGGATTTTTGAACAGGTTTTGCCAGAGGGAAACCTTTGTTCACATGAAATATTTACCAAGATGTGTAAGTAAAACACACTAAGACAGAGCTGCTCTGGCTAAAGGCAGGGTTGAGGCCCCAGTTCCAGCTGTTGCCCACCTGACCCTTGAGCACTTCTAAAACCACTCCTTGTGGTCTAACCCACTGCACCTGTCACTTACAGAAGAAAAGCCCGAGGCTCAGAGGAAAATATTTGACTTGTCCTAGGCCACACAGCTAGCCGCTAGCAGAGCCAGGAGAAGTTCCTAGGTCTACCACTGCAAAGTCAGTGACCCTTCCACGACACTACACAGACAGGAGGGGAAATACGCTCACTAACATGGAGAGGGTGGCTGATGGGAAGCGGATGGAGCATGAAGAGGAGGACTGCCCTGTTAAACGCACAGAAGGATGGGGCAGGGCAAAGGCATGCAGTGGCTACTAGCTGTTCGGGGGCTCCAAGATGCCTGCTTATGTGAGAAGACAGCATATCCCATCTTTCTGCTGGATTACCAGCCCACAATGATTTATTCACATGTTCAGATCAACAGACATTAGCTGAGCATCTGCTATTAGGTGCTAGGCAGCATGCTGGGTACAACAATCCAAAAGCAAGTAAGCCACCCACCACCCCAGCACACCTGGGCTAGTACAGAAGACACAATAGAAACCCCAGCAACAGCCAGTGTGAGACCGCAGTGGTGGACCTGCAGGGTAGCTACACAGGAGGGGGAGGGGCGAAGAGAGGAGTTCACTGGGAGAAGCGAAGATGGCCCAGAAGAAAAGACACCCATGCTGTGTTTCCAAGGATGAGTTTGTCAGCAGGCAGACAGGAGAGGAGGGACTTCTCATTCCGGGAGTTCAGAAACAGGTTTTAAATGGAGGTGAGAAGTGCCCATTTGCAGTTGAGAAAGATCACCACGGTGGCATTGTGGAGATCCACAGCATGAGAAGGCTTCTGCAAAGGGTTGAAAGGAGGGGACCAAAAGCAGAGATGGAAACCATAAAGGAGGAAAGGAGGGCTCCCTGGGCTCCCACAATTCCAGAAACTGCTAGAAGGTAGTGCACCAAGTGAGATACAGAACAGTTTAGGAGGGAGACGGAGAGCCAGGCTTAGTGGCCAAGAGTTCAGGGTGCCAGTGGGCACTCCAAGTGGAGGTGTCCAGCAAGGACGTGGGTGTAAGAGTCATCCAATGGTGCACACCACACAAGGCTCTAACTTCTCAAGGACAAGCCACTGCCCTGTTTCCCCCTGTCTGAAGGCTTGTAGTAACTAGAACTTGCTGAAATTGTGTGTTGTATGTTTCTCCTTCCCTATCTAGTAGAATCCAAACCCTATCAACTTTTAACACACGTTAGCTGGAGAATAACAGCCACACCCCAGAGAAACTGGCTTGTTCTATCTGATGTGGGACATCTTCTTTACAGAAAAAGTAAGTGAAACATTGGTGCGGCTTGAATTATCATAAGGTGAGCCCCTGTGTAACCTCGCCTAGGTCAGAAAGTAAAACGTTGGCGGCATTCCAGAAGCCAGCTGTGTGCACCTCTCAACTCACAACCCTGCCCTCACTCTCAGAAGTGACCACTGTCTTGACTTTTGGAACTACTGCTTTTCTTTACTTTCTACTTGTTTGTTTAATGCTTATTTATTTTTGAGAAAGAGAGAGAGCGTGTGCAAGCGGGAGAGGGGCAGAGAGAGAGGGAGACACAGAATCCCAAGCAGGCTCCAGGCTCTGAGCTGTCAGCACAGAGCCTGATGCGGGGCCGGAACCCATGCACCTCGAGACCTGAGCGGAAGTCATACGCTTGAGCAACTGAGCCACCCAAGCGTCCCTCTACTTTTAATACCTGTGTATGCATCCTCAAATGGTATGGTATGGTGTTAGCAATACAAGTGAACTCGTACTACGAGATTAAAAGAAATGAAATAAAACAATATGATAGTGTGCCCCTGGATGGAAGACAGAGATAGAAGGGAACGACTAGAAACAAATCCAAGTATGTAGATGAATTAGAAGATACCTATTTCATATCTTGTATCAAAAAAATGCCAAATGGAATAAAGATTTAGTGTAGAAACTGAAGCAATAAAAGTACTAGCAGAAAATAGAGGGAGATAATTGTTATGTTACCTCATGGTAGAAAGGCCTTTCTAAGCATAACACCAAAAGCTAAAGCCACAAGGGAAAAGAATATCAGATTCGTTTATAAAGAAATAAAAAGCTTCCATAGATCAATTAACACAGTAACCAAAACTGTTTTTGGTTTAACCAAAACTAAAAAGAAAATTCCAAATGGGAAATTACATGTGACATAAGACTAACAAAGCAATTATGTCCTTAGTTTTTATAAATCAGTAAGAAAATAAAACATGACAGGGGTGCCTGGGTGGCTCAGTCAGTTAAAGCATCTGACTTGGTTTTGGCTCAGGTCACGATCTCACAGTTGGTGAATTCAAACCCAGCGTCTGGCTCTGCACTGACAGCGTTAAGCCTGCTTTGGATACTCCCCCTCCCGTTCTCTCTGCCCCTTCCGTTGCTCGTGCTCTCCGTCACTATTTCTTTCTCTCTCTCTCCAAATAAATAAACTTAAAAAGAATTTAACATCAAAAAAAGTTTAAAAAAATATTAATGATGTACTTAAAAGTAGCTTTAATAACAAAAGAAAATGTCTTCTATGATGTTAATTTTTTTATTAAAAAAATTGTTTACTGGTTATTTTTGAGAGACAGAGCATGAGGTAGGGGGTGGGGGGGGGGTGGGGCAGAGAGCAAGGGAGACACAGAAATCCGAAGCAGGCTCCAGGCTCTGAGCTGTCAGCATAGAGCTTGATGTGGGGTTCGAACCCACAAACCATGATATCATGACCTGAGGCAAAGTAAGATGCTTAACCGACTGAGCCACCCATGTGCTCCAAGTTTTTTTTAAATAAAGATAGTTATTGACAGTATGAATTCTAGTCATGTAAAAAAAATGTATTTGAAAAAACAAAGTAGATACCTTTGAGTCTGGGCCTCTAGGAATAACTCCCAGAGTGACACTGCTAACCTAAGCGTCCTTCCCAAAGAACTGCTCCTGTGTCACAATAAGAAGGGTGAGCAATCAAGAGGCTGCCACTGAACCTGCTGATTTTGAGAAAGTATTACTATCACTTTGTTCCAGGGATCAGGAAGCGGCGCAAACTGCCTCCTGACACCTGTAAAGCTGGGGATAGGACAGGAGACCGTGGCTGTCGCGAGATGCAGGAAGATGCCCTCCATCACACTTTGAGATCTAAAACTCGCACATGGCATTGACGTAATCTAACTTGTACCTAGAAGGAGGGCTGCAAGGGATGCTGAGATGACAGGGTTTCGCTTCCACGCTCTGCTGCACACGAAGGCACCCCGGAAGGTATTTGGGGATAGAGTGCCAACCGAAGATTTCTACCACAGAGCACATTATCAAATAACGTAGCACGGACTTCCTATAGCAGTGAGGCACTGCGGACTGTGTTCCACCGGCAAACCACCACCCCAGGAATTGAACAGCAGCCTCCGGTCTTTCATGGAATGTTGTCTACCATGCCTCATTGGAATTGCTACAGAAACAGGAACCGGGAGGGAAGAAACTTGGCCTGTGAAGTTTTTTAAAACATGTCTCAATTACTCCTTACTAAAAGCTTGTTTGTCTCCAGCGGTTACATACTGAATAGATATGTGCTAGTTGCCTTGATCAAACATGCTTTAAGGCCAAAACATGCCCAAAATTAGCAATGTTCTGGTCTGTGTGTCAAGAGAGACTGGAAAATAATTCAGTATAAAAATGGGAAAAATGCTTATGCTACAATATTAATTTTAAAGGCATGTAAAACTACATAGAGTATGATCACAATATATCATAAAACAATAAAATCTTACCAGTAATCAAAGAATAACAAGATACACTTACCCATCAGACAGGCAAAAATTGAAGAGACAGATAATATCTAGTGTTAGTGACTGTGGGAGGAAATAGGTAGTCTTACACAATTTAAATTTGAGTGTAAATTGGTTCAGCAGTAGCTTTAATAAAAGCAGGAAATGCACACCCTTTAAGACTGTAGTACTACATTTAGTTATTGGAGAAAAATGTTCCCCTGTGTACAAAGAGGCAAGTACTAAGAATGTTTATGGCCACAATGTTTATTCTAGCAAAATTCTGAAAGCAATTATCTGGCCATTAAATACAGAGAATAAATAAATTATAGTATGGGCAGCACAAAAGGAAAGGTCTCTCCTGACATGTATCGTGGCAGTCTGAACACCCCCAGAAAATTGTGCCAAAGGGTTTAAAAACAAATATACAATAAAAGTAAACACACACGCACACACAGAGACACACACGGAACAAACTTCAGGTAACTATTTTGGATTGTAAACAAGGATAAATTTAATGTTCAAACAATCTGATAAAATAACCATTTGGAAAATAAATGAATAAATTATAGTATGTTCGTATAATGGAGTATTACGTTGTTTTTAATATGGACAAGATAGACATCTGTGTACTGTATTGTCTGTTATGGAGAATAATATAATAGTGTATTATTAAATTTAAAATTGAGAGTGGGGTGCCTGCATGGCTCAGTCAGTTAAGCGTCAGACTCTTGATTTTGGCTCAGGTCATGATCTCATGTTTGTGAGATACAGCCCCGCACGGTCAGTGCAGAGCCTGCCTGGGATTCTCTCCTTTTTCTCTGCCCCTCCCATTTGCATTCTCTAAATAAATAAATAAATAAATAAATAAATAAATAAACAAACTTTAAAAATTAAAAAAATTTAAATCAATTGCATAAAATAATATTAAACCAAGATTTGATAATTTGAACCCATTTTACCTTATTAAGAATAAAATGTACCAGGTGATTCCTTAATGAGGTAAAATTAATTCTAATTCTCACATTTTGTTTATTCCTGGATAATGTAAAAACAGACTATGAATAAAAATGTGACCACTTCCTGCAACAATTAATTCACTCATGAGAACATTTTTGCTCTTTGCTTGAATCTAAACACTTATAGCTCATGAGCTCTTGTTGGGCTTCCAACAGTTCATTACGTTTTTTAAAATTGTTCTGTGATCAAATATGTTGAGGAAATTTGGGTGTAGTGTAATTACAAGCCAGTTGAGGAGAGTGGTTCTCAAAAGGAAGCATGGATTATAGTATCAGATCCTGGAAAGGTCAAGGAAAATGAAAAAAAAGAGTGGTGGATGTTAGTGACTTTTGTATTTACAAACATTTGCAGAACTTTAAAGCAGGTAAAACCAAAATTATGCTATTCCCAAAATATGGAAATGTCAGCAATATTACTCCTCTTCTATAGAAAAGATTCCTTCAAAATAACTGTGTATGATAAAGTTCTTCTGATTTTTCATTTTTTGTTTTTGTCACCAAATAAATTTATAAGATTAAGTTTCCCTTTCTCAATACTATGAAATTATGACAAGGCTATCAGTAAGTATAATATATAGATTTTTTAAAGCTGTACAGGTATAAAAAGCATATAAAGCATTCGTGCACACACTCAAGAATTAAAATCACATCAATAAATACACTTTTTGTGTCAAAAGTAAATTGTAACATGGAAGAGTAAGGAATTTGAAGATAAGGGGTCTGGGTTTTGACTGGGGCCCCAATTCCTTTTAGTAGTGAGATTTTCAGTAAGTTTATCTGACTTGCTGTGAAGAGTAAATGAGTTTACATAACATAAATTTTAAAAACATAACACAATGCTGCTATGAATTCATTTTATGAATTTGCCAATGTTGTGAAAACTGGACTGTAAGGGGAAAAGAGTGGAGGTGTTAATGATAGGGGCTCTCACTTACTGAACCTTTACAATGAGGCAAGTACTATACTAAGGACTGTAAGTTCTCTAATTCCTCACACCTGCTCAATGGGGTAGATACTATGTCAGGTGAACTATGGAACCATTTCTGTAGGTCAAAAATGGTCAATTATCAGCAATTTCATATGGCTTAAACTATCATCTGCCCAGAATGGAGAAAGTGAAAGAGAGAGACTGAGTTAAAATAGCCAGTACCTGGTAAAATCAGGTTTGCAAGGCATACAGGTTTACATCTGTGACCAGTATGCTGTATAAATTCCTAGCAAGAAAGCGGATCTAATAGTTTAGGAGGTATAACCTCTAAGTTTTAATCAAGAATTATTTGCATGATATTAGAGAATATACAGGAAGTCAAGAAACAATGCCACAGCAAATTAACACAAGAATCAAATGTTTACAGGGGCTCAGATGGTTAAGAATTAGACTTGGGCTCAAGTCCTGATCTCAGGGTTCCTGGGTTCCAGCCCCAGGGCGGGCTCTGTGCTGCAGCTCAGAGCTTGGAGCCTGCTTCGGATTCTTTGTGTGTGTGTGTGTCTCTCTCTCTCTCTCTCTGCCCTTCTCCCACTCCTGCTCTGTCTCTCAAAAAATAAATAATAAAAAAAAATTGTTTTAAAGAACCAAATGTTTACATTAATTAAAATACTCCATGCTTGCTCCTGCTTCTGGCATTACCCTTTTCAATGAATTCTTACTTTCATTCAGCCAACAAATATTTACTCAAAATCAGACTCAATCTCTTACCTCCTGCTACCAGCTTCTTTCCACCTCCCCCTGAATTTTTACCAACCGGAATCTTTTATAATAGAATTTTGCTTTTTAATATATCTAATTGCTCTTAACGAGGATAAATGTTTCTTGAGGAAAGCTCAATAAATGTTCAATTTGAGGTTCATACCAAGTCTACTACATATGAAGCTTAGTAGTAAAGAATCACAAAATCTTCCCTGATCTCACCGGTCGAAGTGTTCTCTTTAATCTGAACTCATCAGGAAACTGTCCTACGCTACCCTTTCGTATGCTTACGCCTTATCTTTAGAACTAGAGTATTAGCTTCTCAAAAACAAAGATTAAGTTTTACTCTTTGACTTCACACACTGTCCAGCAAATAGTGCAAATCAAGAGACCTTAAAGAACATGAAGAAACACCCGCAGTTTGGGGGAAAAGGCCTTAAGAAAGAAAATGAACTAAAAGGGTAGAAAAGCAAAGAAGGGGAACTTTGCCTTAACACCTGCTTTTGGGAACTAAAACCTAGTGTTTCAAAGCCATGGTAGATGCTTTCGCTGTCTTTTTAAAGAGGTATGGAAGGAAATCACCAGCGCGACCGCCCATTGGCTGGGAGGCGAAACCGCAAGCGCGGCTGGTGACGCTAGGTGGAGGGGGCACGGGCCGGCACTCCGTCCTCTGACCGGCAGGGGGAGCCCTGCCGAGCGCCGGGTCCCTCCCCGCCCCGCCCCGCCGCGCGCGCCCCGCGCGCCCTGCGCGCCCAGCGCTCTCTGCGCCGCGCGCCCGCCCGGCGCCACGCCCGCCACAGGCCAAGGGCCAGTCACCCGCGGGCAGGCGTCCCGCAGCCTTCTCGCCGCCCCGCCCCGCCCGGCCCCGCCGCGGGACGGGTAACGGTTACCAAGCACTTTCTCAGCCGCGATTTCTGCTTAGTCATTGTCTTCCAGGAAACGGTCCCTTCGGTTGGGAGTCAACTCTGAGGCGGCAGCCGCAGTAGCAGCAGCCGCAGCCGCCAGCGCGTCCCTCCCGGGCCGCCGCTCCGCCACCGTCCGGCCTCCCTCGTTCCCGAGCGCAGGCCGAGGTCCCGCCGCGTGGGGCCGGCAGCCTCGCGCTCGGCTCTCCCGCCTCGGGCACCGCGTCCTGCGGGGCGGCCTCCTTCCTCGCCTGCGACCCCGTCGCCTCCTGGCCCCTTCGGTCGGCCGCTGCCATGGGCACCGACAGCCGCTTGGCCGGGGCGCTGCTGGCGCGGGCCCGCACCCTGCACCTGCAGACGGGGAACCTGCTGAACTGGGGCCGCCTGCGGAAGAAATGCCCGTCCACGCACAGCGAGGAGGTGAGAGACGCCGAGCTCCCGGGGCAGGCCGCCGGCCGGGCGGCTCCGAGAGGGAGGCAGCGCCCGAGGGGAGGGCGGGCGGCCAGGCTCGGGGCGCGGCGGAGGGCGCCGGGTGAGGCCGCTGGGGTTAGGACGTCGCCTCCAAACCTGCTGCCCCGCGGCCGCGCGTCTTAAAACACTTGGCAGGTGCAACTTCACCCCGGAGGACGCCTCTGTCAAGCTTCCGGGCGACAGCCGAGCTCTCGAACGTACCGGCCCCCTCTTCCTCGCGGGGGTGGGATGGGCGGGGTGGGTGCAGAGAGAGCCAGTACCTCGCTCTCCCAGCCCCCCGGCCCCTTCCCCCCCTCCCCACCCCGCGGCCAGGTGAAGACGGTGTAGAGGCTCGCTTTTCCGGGATTCAGGTGAGGGTAGCAGTAAATAATCCACTTAGCTCGGAGGCTGACAGGAGTTTCTCTATTACAGTAAGGCAGGTGACTAAACGCTTCAGGTTCGGCTTTGGAATAAGGTACAGATTCTTCTCGCCCAAGGTGAATCTCCCTTAGTTTATTTCCCCGAAGACTAATCGCTAGTTTGAAGTGGCAGAGATCAGTCTGGAATTACACACGTGTTACGGGTTCGGGGCTGGTCATCCCTGCGTGGGGAGTCCGTGTGCACAGCCCGTTGCGGAGGCATGTCGGTGGTGTGGGACGATCCGAGTATCGAGGGATGATGACTAAATGAAACGCACCTTTTCGTTCAGGAGCTGTGTGACTGTGAGAAAGTTCCCTTCCCTCAGTCTGTCTCCACAACTTTGAAGCTCATCAACCCGCTGTGAGGATGAAAAGAATACAGGAAAATGTTCGCCACGCAGGCATTTATCTCGTTATTATTTTCACCTGATTGCGTCAGAAAGCTAAAACAAAGCTTGATTAAAAGGGAAAGTGCCCTATGCCACCTTATGACGCTATCAGCTGTAGTCCTAGGCAGCTTTTGCTCTTTTATTGGAGATGCTGGTAATCGGTGCAGGAGCACAGGGCATCCGCGTCCGCTCTGGGCCTGTGGCCAGGCCTGGCGTTGAGAGCGAGCACCCATCAGAGTGAGAGCTCTGGGCTGTAACTTTAATAGGAATCAAAGTCCGCACCATATTCTGTGACCGGATTCCATCCACCTCAGTGTGTATACCTTTTTCTGTTTAAACCGCCCCACTTAGACTATTTCTCCCCCAAGTAAATATTCCTGTATTTCTAGTCCCTTAATTTCCTCTCAGCGCTGTTGGTTCAATGCACCATTTTCCATGTATATTAACAATATTGGGTGAAACTTTTGCTCTCTCGTTTCACTGCAACACCCT
The DNA here is from genome assembly GCF_022837055.1 of Prionailurus viverrinus. Lineage (NCBI taxonomy): Eukaryota > Metazoa > Chordata > Mammalia > Carnivora > Felidae > Prionailurus > Prionailurus viverrinus. Next base: position 134,519,150 of record NC_062568.1, read on the forward strand.
CTAAAGTAGTGGCCTTCAGAGTTTTTTGACTGCAAGCCCAGGAAGAAATTTTACCTTGCAGTCGCGTTCATAGTCCATAAGGACAGAAAGTAGGATGCGCGGTTGCCTGGGGCCGGGGGTAGGAATGGGTAGTGACTCCTACTAGGCACATGGAGATGTTCTAAAATTGGATTGTGGTGATGCTGCACAAGTCTGTAAAACTCTGCACAAATTCTCTAAAACTCATTGAGTTGTGCACTTAAAATGAGTGAATTTTATTTATGTAAATTATACTTAAGTAAAACAAAAAATCTCAAAGGTTTTATGAAGATATTAACCTTTAGTATATCCTGTGTATTCTGATTTTTTTTCTTATTTTTTAATGTAACAGGTCACATACCACACTCTTTATTTCTTTTTTTTTTTTTTTTAAGTTTGTTTATTTTTGAAAGAGAAAGGAAGCACAAGTGCGGGAGGGGCAGAGAGAGAGGGAGAGAATCCCAAGCAGGCTCTGACTCAGGGCTGGAATCTACGGACTGTGAGATCATGACCTGAGCTGAAGTCAGATGCTTAACTGACTGAGCCACCCAGGTGCCCCTACACTAATTTTATTTTATTTTATTTTATTTTATTTTATTTTAAAGTTTATTTATTTATTTTGAGAGAGAGAGAGAGACTGTGTGTGGGGGAAGGGGGGAGAGAGAGAGAGAGAGAGAGGGGATCCCAAATAGGCTCCTCACTGTCAGTGCAGAGGAGCTGAAATCAAGAGTAGCAAGCTTAACTGACTGAGCCCCCAAGGTGTCCCTACAGTTTTTATTTCTTAATGTAACAAGTCATACTCCACAATTTGAAAAACATTGTTCAAGGGACTAATTCTGGTTTGGGTGTTTTATTTTGGGTTGCTGCATAAGAGGGACAAAATAAGCGAGAAAACATTTGAGGAAAACTTGAAGATATGGCAGCATATTGTAGGGAAAATATGACAGTTTAGTTAGGAGAGGCATGTTTTGTTTCCATGTAAAAAGGAACTTTGTATCACCCAAAGCTCCAAATTAGGATATGCTACTTGAAACAGTTTAACCTCCTAGAATAAAGAAACTGAATAAATCACTCATTATTAAGAACATTTACACATTGAGTAGAGAGTTCAAGTTTCCTAAAAAGGTCTCTTCTAGTTCTAATGTCTTTCTTTTCTTTCTTTTTAATGTTTATCCAGTTTTGAGAGAGAGAGAGAGAGAGAGAGAGAGAGAGAAACAAGCAGGGGAGGGGCAGAGAGAGAGGGAGATACAGAATCCAAAGCAGACTCCAGGCTCTGAGCGGTCAGTGCAGATGCAGGGCTCAAGAAACCATGAACAGTGAGATCGTGACCGTGAGCCAAAGTTGGCCACTCAACTGACTTAGCCACCCAGGTGCCCCTCTAATGTGTTTTGTCAATTCTATGATCTTTAAAAAAATTCTTTTTCACTAGAATTTTATGAAGTCAAATCTTGTTTTTGTTTTTTTTAAAGATGGTCTGTATTTTAATTTTATTTTTCAACGTTTTTATTTATTTTTGGGACAGAGAGAGACAGAGCATGAACAGGGGAGGGGCGGAGAGAGAGGGAGACACAGAATCGGAAACAGGCTCCAGGCTCCAAGCCATCAGCCCAGAGCCTGACGCGGGGCTCGAACTCACGGACCGTGAGATCGTGACCTGGCTGAAGTCAGACGCTTAACCGACTGCGCCACCCAGGCGCCCCGTCAAATCTTGTTTTTTAAATGAGCCATTATAGGACTGTTTTGCTTAGTTCTTTGTTGTAAGAGTATTTGGCCAGAGAACTCACATAGTAAGTATATTTACAACTCTTAAACAACATGAGATCTGATGATACATGACATTATGATGATACTTCTCTTCAGTGATCATATGTGTATATGATAAGAATGAAGAGAGCAGAGCATAAAAAAGTATAAGGTTAATGTTGGGTCAATATACATAACATATAAAAGATTAGAAATCACTAGGTTAGTGATATAGTCAATGAATTTCTCATATTATTGTAACATTGGGTCTGTTCTGACATTTTGCAGAATCCAAGATTATTAAAGAAATGGTTTCAAGAAGGGGTGAATACTCTGAAAATATACTTCCTTCCTGAATTGGAGAATTCATCAGGAGAGCCTTAAGTATGCAAATAAGCCATCCTTCCAGAGGAAGTTTTCTTAAAATTCTCGCATGATATGAGCCAAACCATACTTGATAGAATTCTTAACCTGCCGCCTCAACTTTTACTAATTTTGAAAAGAATATTGACTTGTAATTCTCTCTGGAATGATTATCAACTAATTTTATTTACTATTTTAAATTGGATTATATATTTTCTATGAAGATACAGACCTTGTAGATTGAATTCGTATGGGTTATTGTGGATAGCACATATAGTTTTGTTGTAGATTATGAAGCTTAATCTAGATGACTCAGCTCTTAAATTGATAGACCAGTTTCTTGTAATTATCTGTACTAAGATAAAAGCAGTAAAGGGCTTGTGTCCATTTTTATCATAAGCAGTCATAGATAGTTCAGAAGCTGAGTCTGTGTTATTGCTATTTGGAAAGTGCTTTTGCAGTTCAGGAACTTGCTCCCAGTTACTCATTTATTTTCTCATTGATTGCCCACAGAATGCAAAGCACTGTGTCCTTGGATGTTTATAAGTGATTTCAAATTGCTAGTGTTGCCCATTAGTGGTCCTAAATCAATTTGCTGAGTCATAGAACAGCATATTTTTTTTTTCTAATTAATAGAAGCCATCAGAATGCCTGGCATGTAGCAAACTATTTGTTTTGTCAACATTTTGTTCTGTGTATGTAGGTAGTCACTCTCTATGTGAATGTATGTACGTCTTACTCTGGACCACTATTAGACAAGTTTGAAATACACTGACATAAAGCATGAAAGATGAATGAGCATTTTAATGGATTTACAACATACATAATGTCAGCATAAACAAATTTTTGTTTGTACAAGAATATATTGAAGGCAGGTTGGAGGTATACCTAAGTGTTAGGAAATGACGTGTGGGCTGACATTATGCAAGTTGACTTGTGTTAAGATATGACTACAGTGCAGGGTACCTGGGTGGCTCAGTCAGTTAAGCCACCAACTTCGGCTCAGGTCATGATCTCGTGGATTCGTGAGTTCGAGCCCTGTGTTGGGCTCTGTGCTGACAGCCTGGATCCCGCTTCAGATTCTCTCTCTCTCTGCCCCTCCCCTGCTCATGCTCGCTCGCTCTCGCTCTCTCTCTCTCTCTCTCTCTCTCTCTCTCCAGAAATAAATGTTAAAAAAAATTTTTTTTAAATAGTTAAAAAAAAAAAAAGAAAGAAAAAAAAGATATGACTATGGTAGTTCTCAAACTTTATATGTTGATTACATGGGATACTTGTTAAAATGCAATTTCCACTGCCCTTAGAGTGATTCAGCAGGTCTAAGATGGGGCTCAGGTACTGTAATTTTTAATGAATACCACAGGTGAATACTGTAGGAGTTCCTCTGGCCACACTTAGAGAATCATTTGTTTGTCTTTGAGGAATATCTCATAGTGATTAATAATAATTTTAGTCAGCCTCCCTGAACTTGAACCCCTGTTTCTTTTTGTTTCTTTGGGAATACTTTTATGTCTCAAAAGTTTACTTAAACTTTCATTAGTACAAAAATACTTTTAAAATAAGTACTGTTTATCATCATTTGAAGATTAAGATAAAAACATTTAAATACGTTTTTGTTGAAGAAAACAAAAAACTTGTAAAACTAAAATTTTGGTTTTTATGATTTTTCCTATTGACATCTTTTTTCCACTGATCAAACAAATACATTCTTATTGTAGAAGTACGGAAAAATATATAGAGTTTGATTAACAGTTTCAAAACGCATTCCTTTTACAGCTTCGAGATTGTATCCAAAAGACCTTGAATGAGTGGAGTTCCCAAATCAGCCCTGATTTGGTCAGGGTGAGTAAAATGTGAATGAAGAAATCATGTGGGTCAAAAGGGAAATGCAGTAAGCAGGGAATTAATTCCCCAGTTGTGATAGGGAAGTCAAATAGGCAATTAGCATAAAACTCCCTGTAGCTGATTTGCTGAGATGGCTGGCTGCCTGACCCAGTATGCTTAAGCATAAAACAGAAAATCCAGGATGTGTCACCAAATCTTCAACTAGACAAGATAATCAGGATTCTCGGTGCTTAATTCCCAGCACGGTATCTTCACAATGTATTTTGTTCCAGTTTATATTTGGTCTAGTAAAGGAATGACTGTTGAGCAATTTTGGTTGCTAGATTGCTTTGGTAGAGCATCATAACTCTCAATATAATTTTTTTAATGTCAGTTTCAAGTGAAACACTGGGTGTCACATTAAATACCAATATATGACTATTATCATAAATATTAATATATAAACCAGAGTGGTTGCAAGCCAGTCTTTGGAATCCAATTCAGCCAAAAGCTCATAACAAATTACATAGACTACTTTAAAACTATGAAAGAGGACATGTGCTGGAAATGCTTGTTTCCCTGGGCATTCTGCAAGTTTAAACTCTCTAGCTGCTAGGCAGATGTTGATTAATGTCTTTGATCAGTCTGTGTTTCTCTGAAATGACCATTTGCCTCTATGCATGACTGATAAACACTTACTGTAAGCCCTTGATGTGTGCTAGGCATTGTAATATGCTCAAGAACTGTGAGGAAGCCCTCACTATTTACTTTGTAAATGTGGGTTAATATATTTCTGATTTATATGTACTAACATTTTATCATTTTCCTCATAATTTATTCATTATAATGCATTAGAATGGCCTTTACTTTTTTTATTGCATTCAGGAAAAAAAAAACTTGTTTTAAAGTGTTTGTGATTAATATAAGAAGTTTTTAACATGTCATTATCCTGAATAGATGAATATTTATCATTTTTCATTGGTTTCTTTTTTAACTAAAATTATGTACTGTGCTAGTAGTTCTAACTCCTCACATGTTTCCCCACCGCCACCACTATTTGTTTTGTTTTTGTTTTTTATCATGCATTCCTCTGAGTACCTGCTCAAAATGAGATAATTTTTCCCAGTAAATGGACACACACACACAGCGTTTTACCTTTGTTTCAGGGTTTTGCAAACCTTATGAAGCTCATCCAGACATTCAGTAAAGAACCCAGTTAATCTTATGGGCTCTCTGCTTCTAAAGGGCACTATGGACAATAGAAAACATATAGCTAATCAGAAACATTAATTTTATATTTATTGTAAACATTGTGTGTTTATTATAGGAGTTTCCAGATGTCTTGGAATGTACTGTATCTCATGCAGTAGAAAAGATAAATCCTGATGAAAGAGAAGAAATGAAAGTTTCTGGTAAAGTCCGGCCTTTACAATTTATTTTGTAATACAGTGGAAGTGATAGATTTTGTCAGGCATGGGAATAAACCTTTCTTTCCCTCTGGTAATGAGAGACTCAGTCACTAAGTGTGAGAAATACAGAGATTCTTTTTAAACATAATCTTGATGTAAACTCCAAGTGGAAGTTATAGGAGGTCAGTTTTGGCTACTTAAGCAGAGTCAGAATAGAACTTCACCTTGCTCTTCTTCATGGTGGTCTCATTAATTTATATGTTGGGACTTCAGAGCAGTAGGAAGATTAAGGTGGAGGGAATGGAAAGAAGAAAGGGAAGGCTTAAGAGCAGTGTCTACCTGAAGCGAGCATAAGCCTTCTCTTCCTGGTGGAACACTGCTGAGCGATGGCTGAAGTCATCTGAAAGCGTAAACAGAAGTCTGGCAACAAGTTGCATGAAGAGAAGTAAAATACATGTTAAACTCATTCAACAAATGTATTGAGTGACTGTTTTCCAGAGACCATGCTAAGCTCAAGGAATGAAAAAATAGAGATGTGCTGTTTTTGCCCTCAGTTTACAGTCAGCATAGCACAGTTATTAAAAGCTTGACCTTGGCTAGATTGAAATTCCTTCATATACAGATTACTGACTGGTGTAATCTTGGGCTAACTAGTTACTTAACCTCTCTGAGCCTCGGTTTTCTCATTTATAAAACAGGGATGCATCTCTTTCACAGGCTTCTTTGTAAATTAGGTGAAATAACAAAAGCACTTAACATAGTGCTTGGCAAAACAGTTAAGTGCTAGCTAGATAGTTGTTATTTATTACCATTTGTGGTTGTGTTGTGGCTGTTATTAGGATGGACATGTAAGATGAGATAGGGCATTGTCTTTTGACTCAATAACTACCATTTGTTGAGTTATATTGAGTTAGCAATATAACAATTTGGTTATATTTCCTCACATGATTCTCAAAACAATTCTACAAGGTAGGTCTATTGTCCCCATTGCACAAGTGACGTTAAATAACTTAGAAGTTGTCATGTAACCAGTATGTGGTTGAACCAGGAATCCATCCAGGTATGCCTGACTCTAAAACCCATTTCTTTTACAACACATTGCTATTTGTGTTGGATAAAGGAGGTAAAAGCAACCTTTTCTCTGTGGTTGATTGCAGTTCTTCATGGTTTAGATCCATCTTGGAGCTTGTACAGGTTGTCCTCAGTTCCTAGAGGGCTTGAGATTTTTGATAAGTATCAAATTTTTCCCTATTTGAAGAGCTTCCCTTTCCCTACGTATCTAAAAATACCTCCTTTTTCAGAGAAAGGAGACCATTTCAAATAGCCCAGATTCATGACCACAGGGATAGTGGTGGGGAGGGTTTTCATGGAGCATAACTATGGCAGCTATGGTTGGACCAAAGTGGTGAAGATTGACTCTCACCTGGTAGAGAGTGGTGATGACTTTTAAACAGAGAAGCTGCATGAGGAAAGCAATGCTTTAGGAATATTAGCAGTAGAAAGGAAGGGACAAACAAGAAATGTACAAGGTAAATTTGTTGTATTTGTTGAATACCAGGCAATTTACATACAAATACTTCATTAGCCCTGTTTTTTTTTCTCCATTCCCTTTTCTGATTTTCTCTCTTCTTGCTCTCCCACTACTCTACCTATTTGTCTATTGAGTAAATTTAGATTTTGAATACTGAATTTACATGAGGTAAATCTATACAAATAAATTTGAATTTAAATCAAGCCAAAGCCTCAGTCTTACAGAAAACTACTCTGCTTTCCTGGTAACCAAAGAAATGCCAATTAATGTGGTCCTGAAACCACATTAGGTGTATATTGTACCTATTAAATTAGCAAAAAACTTACATTTGATAGTGTTCTATACTGTTAGGAGAGAAGTTCTGTTTTTTTTCAAATGTTTATTTCTGAGAGAGAGTGCAAGCGCAAGCAGGGGAAGGCAGAGAGAGAGAGGGAGACAGGATCTGAAGCGGGCTCTGCGCTGACAGCAGAGAGCCTGATGCAGGACTTTAACTCATGAACCGTGAGATCATGACCTGAGCCAAAGTCAAGAGTCAGACACTTAACCGACTGAGCCACCCAGGCACCCCCAAATCTTTTATATAACAGTAGGAGGTAAATAAAATATAAGAAGACTCACAAAAAAGCTCATACCCTTTGACTCATAAACACATTTCTGACAATTTGTCCTTGGGAAATGCTTCAGCATAAAGTTGAACAAAGTTACCAAGATGTTTCTTTAACATTGTATGTGATAACAAAAAACTGGTACTAATGTAAGTGTTCAAAAAGTAGGAAATTATTTAGTAAGTTATACCCTATCAAAATTACAGAATAATGTTCAGCCATTAAAAATGAGTATGTAAAATTATTCATTAAAAATAGAGAGTATACAGAAACCTAAACAGTGACTGCTTTCAGTGATGAGACAATTGGCTTTTTTTTTTTTTTTGGTCTTTGTATTCTTGTAGGTTCTTCTCATTTCTAGAGTGAATATATTATGATTTTAAAAAAACTTTAAGGGAACTAAATACTTGATAAAGATGTAAAAAAAATTATGTAAAGGTAAACTAAATAGATAGGAATAAATGCTATACCCTGCTTCATATGACCAGTAACTGAAAGGTAATGTCTAAAACTTAGAATGATTGTATTAGAAAGGTGAGGTTGTGGTATTCTTTTCATTTTTCTTCTCATTATAAGTAATTTTAATTTAGTCTTTGCATTGATTTTAGTTTATTGAAGAAAGTAATATGCTCCATTAATATTTAATACATAAAAATATACATTTTGAGTAATTTAAGTTTGTATATTTATCTGACCTGCCTTCTAACAGATGGAAAATTAATATTTGCTTTTTTGTTTTGACAAATGGGTATTTTTTTGGCAACTGACATATAAGTTAAAAATTACAATGGAAATGTACTTTCATGTCTTAAAATGGAAACTATAAAATTATGTGACTAGGAAAGGAAAGATAATTCATACAGGATTCTCTGTCATCTTAATATCGTTGGCAATGTTAATACTGTGTAGTAAAAGTTACCCAAATGTAGTAATCAGTTTTGTTTTCTTTTGTTACCCAGCAAAACTGTTCATTGTAGGATCAAACTCTTCATCATCAACTAGAAATGCAGTTGACATGGGTAAGCAAAAATTTAACTTTTTACCTTCATAATGATCTTTAAATTAGTATAGGTGTATTAGTTAGGTCTTGTGTTCAGGTCCAGAAAAAAAGAAAATGAGCTCATTCCAATTTTACTCTTTAAGGTTCTCGCCTAATTTCTTAAGGCTTATGTCAGATCATATAAGCATTTGTAGGTTCATATTTTGATATATAAGAAGAATGTAAAAGATATAATCAAATATTGACTATATGTTTGGAGATAGAAATTCTTAATCCTATTCTTAGCCCTTTTAGTACTATAATGAAATACCACAACCACCACCACAACAAAACAAGCATTTTCATCTTTGGCTCTTGGTTAGATTATTGTGATATTACAATTATTCAATATTTTTTCTTCTAAAATGTTCTTACAGTATAGAGGTTGGATGCTTAAGTAATTAGCTCTATAATATAACTGTGGAATGAAAAAAGAATCATTTAAAGTAAACTCTTTAAATTATTTTTATAGAAATTACCTCTATTGGGGTGCCTGGGTGACTCAGTCGGTTAAGTGTCTGACTTCAGCTCAGGTCATGATCTCACAGTTCGTGAGATTGAGCCCCACATTGGGCTCTGTGCTGACAGTGCAGAGCATGGAGCCTGTTTCAGATTCCTTGTCTCCCTCTCTCTGTGGCCCTCCCCTACTCACACTCTGTCTCTCTTTCTTTCAAAAATAAATAAACATCTTAAAAAAATTTTTAAAAAGAAATTAAATTACCTCTATAAATATAGATTAGAACCATAAATTTAGTTTTTCAGAGTCTCAAGACTATTCTTTGCCATGACTACCAATTACAGAATATGAGGTCAGAATTCTTATAGTCATCTATATAAGATACTAGTAGAACTGGAGAAGAAAATTTTATGAAGATAAGGAAGCTACCAAAAAAATCGTCTTAGAAACAAGATGAAGGCCTGTTCTCCAGAAGGACTATAATAACTGTGAGTCTCTAGGAAGGAGGCAGGTCAAAGAAACTGACTTGTCTGCCACACAGACCCAATAGATGAACAGGAGCTTATACTTTTTTAAGAGATGGAAATGTTGTAAATGATTATGAAACTGAGTGAAATAATCTGCTATATTAGAAAACTAGTGAACCATATGGACAGAATTTAGTGGGATACTTGAAGGACATTAGAAATACTTGTTTTTATTATGTAACAAATATTTATCCTTTTCGTGTTTTCCTTCACATCAGCCTGTTCAGTCCTTGGAGTTGCACAGCTGGATTCTGTGATCATTGCTTCACCTCCTATTGAAGATGGAGTTAATCTTTCCTTGGAGCATTTGCAGCCTTACTGGGAGGAATTAGAAAACTTAGTTCAGAGCAAAAAGATTGTTGCAATAGGTACCTCTGATCTAGACAAAACACAGTTGGAACAGCTGTATCAGTGGGCACAGGTAAAGCACAGCTAGATCACAAGTACTCTGGGAGGAGCCCAGCTGTTATAGTCTTTGCTACATACTGTTTAGCATCATACACAATAGTGGACAGTCACTGTTGATTTGCTATTCCAAATGTGGGAGTTTTGAGGCAAGATTTATCTAAAACATTGGATTTTTTGGTCTCAAATACGTGCCTAATTGAGCTTAATTATTAATTGGATTTCAAAGAAGTGACATATTGGGGTGCCTGGGTGACTCAATCGGTTAAGTGTCCAACTCTTGATTTCAGCTCAGGTCATGATCCTACAGTTTGTGAGATCAAGCCCCATGTTGGGCTTCATGCTGACAGCATGGAGCCTGCTTAGGATTCTCATTCTCTCTCTCTCTCTCTCCCTCCCTCCCTCCCTCCCTCCCTCCCTCTCCCCCTCCCTCCCTCTCTCTCCCCCTCCCCCATGCATGCACTTGCACTCTCACTCTCTCAAAATAAATACACTTAAAAAAAAATGAGTGACAAAAACACTGGAAAATGTGTCCTGAAGCACTTATAGCCAAAATGAATTAAGGCTGTTTCCTTCAGTTTTACTTTTGTGATAAAATTATTACATTTTTCTTTAGATAAGATTACATTGTGGTTCTGATTTCTTAAGTAAGGGAATATCATATATACAAATATTTTGCTGTTACTTAAAGATAAAAAAGACTTTAGGTTCATAGAATTTGATACAGAGTAGGTGTCATAAATTAATCACAACTCTCTGGCCTAATAATGTACAAAACTATTAGGGAAGTTGCTTACTAACTAGTATTTTACCTTTACTCTATGTGTTGTTCTTTATTCTTTATACTTCATCCCCAATCTTCTCCTTTTCAGATTTTTCAGTTTCTTATGGACAGGAAGACCCTAGAGAACATGTTGCCCCTTCTCCCTTTGATTTGGTGATAGCCAGAATGTGGCCAAGATTCTGCTAGAGAGACTTGGGTGGTCTGGAATGTATCTATAAATTAACCAGAGCAGCTCTTAGAAATTATCTAGTTCTTTTTCAAAATGTGTCTGATTTATAACCATATTTTAATTTTATTTAACGTTTATTTATTTTTGAGAGAGAGACAGAGCACAAGTTGGGGAGGGGCAGAGAGAGAGGGAGACACAGAATCTGAGGCAAGCTCCAGGCTCTGAGCTGTCAGCACAGAGCCCAATGCAGGGCTCGAACTCACAAGCTGTGAGATCATGACCTGAGCTGGTCGGAAGCCCAACCAACTAAGCCATCCGGGTGCCCCATAACCATATTTTATACTTTAATATTAAATGTTTGTATCACTCCTCTTTAATCTTTTACCTTTAAGACATACTCCCTCTTTAGCTGGAACCATCACACTTAGAATCATGTTTATTTCTGAGACAGGTGTACTAGGTTGCAGGTGCTAGCGGGAGAGTTTCTAGTAGTGTAGCACTACATTGGCTACCACCTGAAGTTCTTTCCTTTCCCTGTTACCACTAACATGAGTTAGAAAAACATATGTTAATAAATACATTCATTTAAAGTATTTTATAAACTGTAAGCATTATACATGCAATATTTCATATTTTCTAAAGTTGTGTCCTTTTATTGCTTTCCACTTTTTATAGTACTTAATTTAGTGGCGATGTCATGATTTTCTTCACTTTAGGTAAAACCAAATAGTAACCAAGTTAATCTTGCCTCTTGCTGTGTGATGCCACCTGATTTGACTGCATTTGCTAAACAATTTGACATACAGCTATTGACTCATAATGATCCAAAAGGTAAGACTGAGATTTTCATTTCTTGATTGATCATGAGGTTTTATCTTACAAGAAGCTACTTGTTAAAATTTAATTTTTAATTTTGGACAGTGATAAATGTTACCTAGAACTTCTCTTAATGGTTAGTTCAAAATACATATGCCTTTATTTTAGTTTCAGAAAGCTTTATTTTGTCTTTATATCAATGGGAAAAAATTAATGGGATCATTTCCTGAATATCCAGTCTGTTGAAGTTTATAAATATTAAGGATCTTTTAGGATATTTTAAATAGTATCATATAAAATCTTGTATGGTACAGCAAAAATTGTACTGAACAGCCACTTAAAGGGGATAAATATCTAGAAAGAGAGGCAGGTAAAATTTAATTTAAAATTTAAGCATCTTAGGATAGGTAATTGATTAGGTATTTTATTAATCATTACTATCAAGACATATGTTTTGTGTTGATCAGAAACATTTGATTATTGAGAATGGCTTCTCTGCCTTCTGTAGAACTATTTTTAACAACATTTTACAGGATAAGTAGGGAAACTGGGAAGGGAATGTTTTATACTTATTTAGCAGTCTGCTCCATTCCTATTTTTTCACTGAAAAAAATGAAAGAGTGTTTTTGGTATAGTTCTAAGTGAGAAATGTGAAAGTTTTAAATCCCTAAGACATTTCTTTTAATTTTAATTTATTTTGAGAGAGAGAGGGAAAGAGTGAGCGTGAGCAGGACATGGGCAGAGAGTGAAGAATAGAGAATCCCAAGCAGGCTCCATGCTCAGCACAGAGCCCAATGCAGGGCTCTATTTTACAAACCTGAGATCATGACCTGAACTGAAATTAAGAGTCGGACACTTAACTAACTGAGCCACGCAGGCGCCCTAGAGATTTGGCCTTTTTTACCCCCCAAAGTAGGCTCCACACCAGTGTGGATCCAGTGTGGGTCTTGAACTCATGACCCTGAGATCAAGACCTGAGCTGAGATCAAGAGTGGGACGCTCATCCAACTGAGCTACCCAGGTACCTATGACATTTTTATAGAGGTTTTAGTTTAATAAATACTGGAAGAAATTACATTTTCTAGGTGATTCTTGGAGAAAAAATATTTAGCTTTTACTTCCATGTCTAAAAAGATGGCTTTATACTGGTGGTTGGATTCAGTTAGTGTGCTCATGTATACCCCCTTAAGATGTTACACTATTTATTAGCAGTCTGCCACATTTTCATTTTTTCACTGTTTTGTATGAAGAGGAGGAGTTTTAATAGTTACTGTTCATTAGATACTAGGTATCATGCTAAATGCCTTTGAGAGATGATCTGTATTCCTCACAACAGCTGAAACTAGACATTTTATTGGTAAGCCTCAGAATTAAGAAAGTAGCCAAGGCCACCCAGCTGGCATGGGACAGAGTTTAAACTTGGACTTGGTCCTGGCTGAATTTGGAGCCTTCCTCCCTATGCTATACTATCTTTTTGATTTGAGATGGTAGCGTTGTGGTATTTCAGCCTGAAAACCTTACTTTCTTGTCAGTTTTCATCTAAATGATACCAGGAGATAATGACTTCTGCCTCTCCCTTTAGTAATTACTTTCATAAGTAATTAGATTCATTTTTTAAAAAGTCATTTTAGTTGAAAATCTAACAAAGAATTTCTATGCTGATTTGTTCTGAAACATAAACCCAACTTTAAATTCCAACTTTCCATATGTTAGTAGATATTATATCACTTATCTATTTATTTGGTGGGGGTGAGGAGGAGGGGGGCTTTTCCAACAGTAATTGTTACCAACAGATGATGGATGAGCCTGCACCCCATTCTAGCTCCACTTGAAAAAAACTCTTTCCTTCTTCCAGTAGGAAAGGAAATAGGAAAAGACTAAGGTGTCTGGTATTTTATTTCCATGTTATCTAAATGTTGGCATGTGGATTATGTGCTAATGCATGTTGTTATGGTGAAATAAATTGCATATATATATATGAGAAGAGAGATTTAATCCTTTTTTGATATTTTTTTTGTTTTACTGACATAACTTGACACTTGGATGTCTTTCTAATTTTACTTCTAAACCCTTTGATTAGAATTTATAGGCTGATTCTGCATATACCATTAGTGAATCTTCACTTTGATCTATAATGAAGCAATTCTTTTCTTAAAAGATTAATTGTGTTTACTGATTCTAAAGAGCTCGCATGGTTAATGTAAAAGTATGTGGTTAAGTTGATGAATAATAGCATAGCTCTCTGATTATGTGTGTCACATTTTATTTTTTAAGCACTCAAGTTGTAAAACATTTAACTCTACTTGTCATCTAAAATAGAGTTTTGTTTTTAAGTCCCCTCTAAAGCCCTTCCTCTGTTCTAAAATTACCCTGTTCTTCAGAAAGTGTTTATTTTCCATTACTCTTTGCCCTAGAAGTTGCGGTAACAGTTCAACTACAGTCAGGGTGAAACTGTGAAGTGGGTGATCCTGACTCAGAACCTTCCCGTTTTCATTTGTTTCACCCTCCCCTCACTCCCATTAAGTCTGATCTGCTTTATGTCTCATTTCCTCCAGAATCCTCTTCTCTGTCAGGTGGTCTGATAAGCAAATCCATGTTCATGTTACTTTCCCAAAGAGACATTTGCCTTCCATTTATGAAAGCTACACTTTACTAGGCTGCATAGCCAAGTTATCTAACCTCTCTGCCTCGGTTTCCCCCTGGAAAAGGGGAGAATATATCTATTTTATAGGGTTAACATGTGGATTAAATGAGCTAATACATGTACTCAGAAAAGTGCCTAGCACATGATAATAGCAAACATTTACTGAGAGTTTACTATTGACATTATTCAAATATCACAGCAGTTCTTTTGGGGCAAGTGGGTCCTTTAGCGCTCCCAAATCATACAGTCTAGATGGTCACTTAATGCCTATCTGTGTGGTTGGTTCTGACCCTAGTAGAAACTTTTCACATTGATTGGTTGATTCAACAGACATTTGAGTACCTATTATGTGTCAGGCAGTGTTCAGAATACTAGGGATATAGGACCAAGTCATATAAATTCCAACACTCATGATGGGAGGAGACAGACCATAAGATAAATGTTAAATGTGATAAATGGTGGTACATGCTATGGAGAAAAGTTGACTGAAGAAGAAAAGAGTGCCCAGGTTAGGGATTGTTGTTTTATATGGGGTAGTCAGGGAGGCCTCTCTGCTAAGGTGACATTAATCAGAGACCTGCAAGAAGGGAGAGAACCTGTGGGAGTCTGGAGGAAGAGGATTCAGGAAAGAGTAATCAACTGATTCAAAAGTGTGAATGTGCTTGAGGATTTCAAGGCCAGTGTGGCTGGAGAAGAGGCAGTGAGAAAGAGAGTAGTACATCAGAGCAGGATGTAAATGTAGAATCAGAAAATAATTACTTTATCAAAGAGATGCCAAAGAGTTTTTAAATGATCACTGGTGCCCGAGAGAATATAAGATTGGCATTCTGACATTATCAACTGCTAGTGGAAGTGTAAAGTACAGCCCATCTGGAAAGCAACTCAGAGTATCCTATAGATCAAGCTTTCAAAATGTACTTGTACTTTGGCTTTGTTATTCCATAGCCAGGCATGCATTTTAAAGATGTTCAGCATAGCATTATTTTTATTAGCAAAATACTAGGAAAAATTTGAATTTTTTTTGGTCAGCAATGAGGAAATGTATAAATTATGAGATCTAGATAATGTAGTATCTGGGTAATTATTAAAAGTGATACTTCCGGGGCGCCTGGGTGGCTCAGTCAGATAAACGTCTGACTTCGGCTCAGGTCATGATCTCACAGTTTGTGGGTTTGAGCCCTACGCCAGCTCTGTGCTGACAGCTCAGAGACTAGAGCATGGATTCTGTGTCTTCCTCTTTGTCTGCCCCTCTCCCACTCACCTGTGTCTCTCTTTCTCAAAAATAAACATTAAAAAAAAAAAGTGATGCATCCAAAGAATAATTACATGGAAAGATTCATAATATAAGTTGAAAAAATAAATTAGGTTATAACTACAGTTATGATTTTTAAGATATGGAAAATAGATGCAGAAAAAAAGTTGGAAGGAAATACATGGCAATGGAAATGATCTGTCTCCAGTTGATAGGATTATTGATAACTTTCCTTTTTCATCGTTGTATGTAACTTATCTGTATTTTCACTGGCTCTACATTAGAATCGCCTGGAAATCTTCAAAAACAAAACAAAACAACAACAAAAAAAACCAAAACAACTATGCAGGCTCCACTCATCAGAAGTTATGAATTAAATAGGCCGGGGTACAGGTGTAGATACCTTAAAGAACTGCCTGGCTCTTTCTGATATTCTGGTTCAGATTCATAGCATACATTAAGGAAAAGCATATTTTATATTCTTCATATTTTATATTTCTTTGAAGTGTTTCTTTTGTTGTATCTAAATGCTTACCTACATGGTAAAGTGTTGTTATTTTCAAATTTAACACTTTGGGTTTTTATTTGTTGTTTGTTTGTTTTAAGAACTGCTTTCTGAAGCCAGTTTCCAAGAAGCTCTTCAGGAAAGCATCCCTGACATTCAAGCACACGAGTGGGTGCCCCTGTGGCTACTGCGGTATTCAGTCATTGTTAAAAGTAGAGGAATTATCAAATCAAAAGGCTACATCTTACAAGCTAAAAGAAGGGGTTCCTAACTATGACTTAGGATCATAACCTACTTACTGACTTGTAGTTTCCTTGAATATAAGATAAAATTGAGATGTATAAAAATCTGGTTACTTCCTGTAAATGCTGTCATGGAGGCAGCTATTCTTAAGTTATATTTGACAACATGTTATCCGTCAAGTTTTGAATACTTCTCCTGCCTCCATATCAGTTCACTTACCTGAACCACTGTATTGTTTTCATTAAACTATTATTTTCTAATTGAAATTGCCTATAAAGAAAATACTTGCAATATATTTTTCCTTTATTTTTATGACTAATAGAAATCAAGAAAATTTGTTGTTGCATATATTTTGGGCCTAGGCATCAGGGTAATGTATATACATATTTTTTATTTCCAAAAATTAATTAAAGGCTTCTTATTCTATAGTATAACTAAGCAATTACAATTGTTAAGATTGAAATACTGGAAGATATTTTTTCTGTTATTAATGATTATATCCAGAGTAACTGGAGTAGCTGGGATCCACAGTAGTGTAAATAAAATTCATTTCTTCAATACATGAATGAAAACTTAAACTTTATGTGTCCTTGCTTGTATTTACCTATAATGATTTAACCTTGTATTCTTGTGCCATATTTTCCTTGCAATGATTTCCAAGACGAACCAAAGCAAATCTGAAAAAGGAGACTAGAAGCTTTGAAATTATTATTTGGGGTTTTATAAAAGCAACTGTTATCATCTCCAGATTCTTTTTAATTCTTGGTCCATCCTTAATATTTTGCTACTCATTCAAGAATATTCAAAAGTATTGAGTGTTTACCATGTACTGGGCATTGTGGGCTATGGGAAGTGGGGGGGGGGCATAAGCATTCAGAATCAGTTGAGTAAAATAGGTAATATTTGCTTCCCACTAATAACTGGCTAGGAGGTACTAAAAGCCAGAAAAGGAGTGAAAAAAATCTTTAATTCAGGGCCAACATTGTCTTTTTGGACAACTTTTTTGAGATGCAGTCTTAACTATTTAAAAACAAAATGGTATAATACAAACTTTAGAACTAGAAGAGGCTGTAGATTATTTATTATAATTCCTCATTAGTTTAAGAACCAGAAAATAGCAAATAAATAAGCCATGACCTCTGATATACACTATATGTCTCCATAGTTCTATAAATTTGTGTCTGTCATCCAAATAGTTTGAAAATTTCTTCAAAAATCTCATATCTCAATCAGTACTTTTAAACCATGTGTCCTAATACATGGTTTATAAAAATTAAGATATAAAACTAATTTTGCCGAAGTTTTTTCAACTTAGACAGAAAAAAAATATGGTTTCATATTCAAAGTAAATACACTAGACTCTTCCTATTCTAAACAAGATTTTATAGTTTACTGGTTGGATAATTTCATCATTAGAATTATAATGTGAAATCAGCTGAATTGCTTCCTAAAGCCTTATATAGCCTTTTTAGTAATTGTATATGTTATTGAATGTATATAGTTAACTTTTTTTTTTAACCTGGAAATGTACATTTTTTTCATACAACCTAAGTTTTTAAACAAATGTTCATTTTAATTTAAGCCTAAACAGTGAATTGGTCAAGGTATTTTAAGAGGGAACTTTAATATCACATTTTTTTTTTTAAACCCTAGACTTACAGAAATGGATTGTTTGAAGGGTTATTTTGAAGATTAAAAAAAAAAAAACTAATGTTGCTGATTTATGCAAGTGTCAGAGGAGCTTTTTTGTGTGTTCTTCTCTCCCCCCTCTCAATGAAGAAGCAAGATTATAGTTTCATGTTGTGAAGGGGATCAGGTAGATATGGAATTTTAAGATTATTTTTTTGTTTCACTTCTGTACCTTTAATTTCTGTTTTTGAATAACCTGTAAAAAATGATTTTTTTTTCAATTTTTTTTTCAACGTTTATTTATTTTTGGGACAGAGAGAGACAGAGCATGAACGGGCGAGGGGCAGAGAGAGAGGGAGACACAGAATAGGAAACAGGCTCCAGGCTCTGAGCCATCAGCCCAGAGCCCGACGCGGGGCTCGAACTCACAGACCGCGAGATCGTGACCTGGCTGAAGTCAGACGCTTAACCGACTGCGCCACCCAGGCACCCCAAAAAATGATTTTTTTAAGGCTTTACAATTTTCCAAGCTGATATTTGCATCTTTTTTTCATAAACTATCAGAATATAGTGAATACTTTCCAAATACTTAAGGACTTAATGTTTAAAAAGCCATAAAATAAAGAGCAGTAATACTACCAAAAAATTGCTTAAAGCTGAAAGCTAAGTTATCAATAGTGTATATAACAGATATGTTTTCTCAGGAGAGGTGTGTCCATGACTCAATATACAAAGAATTTATATAATTGTTTTTTTTTTCCCCATAAACATGAAAAGAAGCTACAGCTTGTTATTACATTTCCAAAATACACTGGAGCCTTACTTTAACACAATGTACTGTAACTTAGAATTTGTTCTATGATGAGTCTATCTTGAATTCCCATCCAAGAAACTATAGTCACCAGAAGGACCAAGGTGTCTTATAAAATACGTTCACATTGTGTAAATTCTGAAGACTACATTGTGCTGGTATCCAAGTTAGAGTATCCATTTAGGGATGGCGGGTGCTAGAGTGAATCACAAGTAGCTAATGATTTTTCTGTTCTCAAAGATCACTTAAACAGCTATGTATGGAATAGAAAATAAAGTTACTCTATTTTGCATAAATGCTGAGACTTTTCCCTACCAGAGCCAAGTAGTAACTGAAATAGGATCTTTGTTTTCAATGATAAAGGCTTAAGTCTCATTCAATTACATCTCATTTTTTAACAGATTTCTTTCCAACTTTTCCACCTAGCATTTTCAATATTGGGGAATGTAAGTGATTGATAGTTTATTATATATTTGCCGACAGTTGATCTCTCTGCAAATTGTATGTTTAGAGAAATTTGAAGTTGTTTTAAGGAGAATTTAAACCATTTGTTTTCATAAGCAAATATACCAACTTATGATTCTGAACCTCTTTTTTAAAGTTAACTTCCTAATGTACCAGAACTTTTACCTGTCATTTCCCCCATAAAGTTGATGATGGGATATGTCAGTTTTATTTTTGAAAACTATGTAACATAATTTTCACTAATATTTTTTATAGTTTTCAGAATTAGAAATACACTTAGGGGAAAATGTTTTCATTAGATAATTCTACTTTTATGTGTCTGTAGTAGTGTATTATGAAATACAGGCAAAATAAAAGCATTAATAAACATGTTTATAATAGTCTTTAATATCACCTATGAGTATTAATGAATTACCTAATAAAGTGTGTTGTATATTTTTTAACTGAGTTGAATAGTGTAAGCATCTAGAATATTATATTGATTTTGACCTATTTGAATTCATAAACAGTATGATTTGAAAATTATGAATAGCTTTTAAGTATCCAAGCCATAAAGCTATTCGTGCATTCATTCATTCAATGATTTATCAAATGCCTACTATATGCCAACCACTGTGTAAGATATTGGCAGATAAACATAGAAATGAAAAAGAACCTGTGTCTTCAAGGAGCATATAGTATATTGGGGGGGGGGGGGACGGGAAGAGAGATCTGTACATGAATAAGCAATAAAGGCTGCATCTGTTAATGACTGAAGTGGTGAAAAGGGATTGGGGGCATATGGAAGGAAGTGGGGCTAGGGAATATCTACTGCTAGGAGACTCCCTGAAGAAATTAGTCTTAGAGTAGGATGACAGGATAGGTGGGCATTCTGGCAGAGGCCTTTGTTTGCCTCATTTGTAAATATGCTTTTATTGAATGATGAACAATTTATATGTAAACTTTAGAAACTCAGTGAAAACACTTTCTTAGAGAGCTTGCCCTTACAGATAAAAAGGAATGGCTTCTGTTGAGACAAGAGTAAGGTTGGAAAAGTAATGTTTTATAATCAAGAGGCTAAAACTTGCCCAAATCCCCCACATAGATCAGAATATGGCTGTTACGTAGTTTCACTACCAGAAAAGTCAAACAAAACTTTAATATGTATCTCTCAACAATGAATAAATGTATAAAATGTCATACAAGATTTTTATGTGTCGGTCCATTATTTTAGAAAGGTTCATGTTTGACAATGTCCATTACTTATTTTAACTCTATTTTCCTTGTTTCTTTCCTCACTGTTGACTCTTTCAACTTTTCTTGCTTAAGTATATGTCCTTAGTAATTCTTTCCTGGAAGGTCATTGGGCAGTAAACTTTCCAGGTCTCGTTTGTCTGAAAATATCTTAATTTAGTTCTCAATCTTAAATGATCATTTGACATTATAGAATTCTAAGTTTCCAAATACTTTCCCTGAGCAATTTGAAGACAATATTACACTGATTCCCAGTATATATACTCTTCCTGATGAAAATCTGGATTTCTGTCCCTAAAAGTAATGTCTTTTTCTCTAGTCTCTTTTTTATTTTTAGTTGAAAATTTCAACCTACTTTGATATGATTGGAATTAGAACAAAGCAGGAAATTAAAGCTGGCTGCAAAACTTTTTGATAACATAAAACTTAATCATAAAAGAAAACAGATAACTGGATTTATTCGAAGTTTAAATCTTACATCCTTCAAAAGACATTAAGAAAGTGAAAATACAAGATACAGGCAGGGAAAATATTTCTAGTACATATTTCTGAGGAAAAATAGGACATAATAAAATTATTTTAAAATTACACTTCAAAGTACGCTGTCAAGAAAGTAGAAAGACAACCCACAAGATGAGAAAATATTTGTAAATCATGTGTCAGATACTTGTATCCAGATTGTATAAAGAACTCATAACTTCATAATAACCCAATGAAAAGCAGACAAAATGAACAGATTTTTCTCCAAAGATAAAATGAATAGAGGCACCCGGGTGGCTCAGTCATTTAAGCATCTGACTCTTGGTTTCGGCTCAGGTCATGATCTCATGTTTCATGGGATTGAGCCCCACATGGAGCTCTGTGCTGACAGTGCAGAGCCTGCTTGAGATTCTCTCTCCCTCTCTCTCTGCCCCTCCCCAGTGCATGCTTGCATGCATTCTCTCTCTCTCTCTCTCTCAAAATAAATAAACATTAAAAAAAAACATTAAAAGATGCTTAACATCAGGGTATGCAATTTAAAACCACAATGAGATGTCACTAAAACACAAAATATCTAAAATTTTAAAAGACTGATAGTACCAAGTACTGACAAAGATGTGGAGCAAGCATAACTCTGATATTGCTGGTGGGAATGTAAAATGGTATGCCACTACGGAAAATACCTTGACATTTCTTACAAAATTAAGTGTTCACTTACTATATGACCCAGCAATTATTCTTCTAGGTATTTACTCAAGAAAAATAAAAACATATGTCCAAAAAGGACATAAATGTTTATAGCACTTATAATAGCTGAAAACTGGAAGCCACCCAAATGCTATCAACAGCTGAATGGATAAATGAGTTGTATTATCATAGAATACTCCTCAGCAATAAAAATTACATACAGTAGCATAGATGAATCTCAGACACATGCTGAGTGCAAGAAGCTAGACATTAAAGAGCACCTACTTGAAATTTTAAAGCAGAATTATTCGATAGTGACTTTGATTTATTGCTGTGTCTGGGTACCTCAGAGTGTCACAAAAGGTTGCAACCAAAAGTGTCAGGGGGTGCCTGGATGGCTCAGTCGCTTAAGCGTTCATCTTGGGCCTACGTCACGATCTCACTGTTCCCAAGTTTGAGCCCCATGTCAGGCTCTGTGCTGATAGCTCAGAGCCTGGAGCCTGTTTCAGAATCTGTTCTCCCTCTCTCTTTCTCTGCCCTTCCCCCACTCCACTGTCTCCCTCTCAAAAATAAACATTAAAAAAAAAAAAGCATCAGCTGGAATTACAGTCTCATCTATATACTTGATTGAGGTTGGTCTACTTCCAAGCTTGCTCATATGGTTGTTGGCTGGAATGAGTTCCTGGTTGGCTATAGGCCAAGAGGCCTCCCTCACTTCCTTGCCACATGGTGTCTCCAAAGGGCAGCTCATAACAAGCAACTGGCTTCCCACAAAATGAACAAGTGAGACTGCAAGATGGAAGCCAGCTTTTTTTTGTAATCTAATCATAAAATAGGTATGTATCACTTGTCATTCCTTTCATTGTTAAGTCCAGTCCACATTCAAAGGTTTGAAACTTGGAGACTGGACCATTGGGGACCATCTTACAAGCCAAACTTTAGTGTTTTATATTATTTAATACAGAATGGTTACAAATAGTATTTAGTTTTAGAAGGCTCATGAACTAAAACCCCCATCTTTTGGTTAATGCTTGAAGTTCCAGGGAAAGATTCAAACCTTCAGTTTAAAGGTTTAATTAGTAAAATATTATCAAGGGAGAATTTCCCTTTGAGCCTGAGTGATAACTACTGTATTTTCATACTATATCTAACTAAAATTGGGTATACTGGATTGGCCCTAAATCCACCTTGGATAAAGAGGGTAGGCAATAAAGGTAGAAATAGAAACATGGCAGACCTGATTAGCCCACATAAAAACGGAACACATCACAGTTTTGCCTATTATCAGCAGACTGTTTATAGACCAGCTCAGTCTTCTCAGATTATGAATATGTACTGCCATTTTAATTTTTGCATTTTGTTTCTTGAGCTTGTTAAGATTGTAATGTTTGGGGGTTTTATTTGTTTTACTTTTTTTTTTAATGTTTTATTTATTTTTGAGAGAAAGAGAGAGAGAGAGACACACACAGGATCCAAAGCAGGCTCCAGTCTCTGAACTGTCAGCACAGAGCCCGATGCAGGGCTCCAACTCACAAGCAGTGAGATCATGACCTGAGCCAAAGTCAGTTGTTTAACCAACTGAGCCACCCAGGTGCCCCTATTTGTTTTACTTTAAAGGGGCTATACTTACAAGTGAACATTACACATTGATTTTCTAATACTTCCCAATTTTCTATACCCACTCCTATGATCTTAATTGCTATTTTCATGAATTTGTTCGTGTTAAAGTTGTACAGTTAATGCATGTAAAGCACTTAGTACCCAGCAAATTCGAGCTCATTGCTATTACTATAATTGACACTTTGTCCTCCATGCTTTTGATCTCCACTACCCACCTCCAATAGGTTCGTTTTCCTTCCTCTACAGCATTCTATCTTGTCTTTAAATCTAGCCTGTTTTCTTTTATGTTCTTCCTTACATAGTCTCATTGCTACTAGGCCATACTAAAATTCCTCCTTTGTTTTACCACATTCCCCATAAGAGTCAGTCTAAACCTTTTCCATTCCTCTAAGTAGATGAATCTTCTACTTACAGAGAAGATTGAGGTTATCCATCCAAAAGCCCCTCTTCTTTCCTCCCCTTTAATTTCCTTGCATTCACATTCTCTCTGTGCTTGATATCAACTCTTCCCTCCTGCCTCAAAGGAAGGAACATTCTTTTGTGACTAACTCCTCCATTTCTATTTTTTATCCTATTCTTCAGTAGGGATTAGGCTCAGCTGCAAGTAACAGAAAATCTCCAGATGACAGTTTAAGTGATGAGTCACTAAGTTCTACACCAGAAACTAGTATTACACTGTATGTTAACTGGGATTTAAATAAAAACTTGAAAAAGAAAAAAAATAAAAACACAGGTATTTCTCTCAGGTGAAACAGATCTAGAAGTAGGCTGTTTAGGACTGAAATGGCAGCTCCATCAGTTGTCAGGGACTCACTTTTTCTTTCTCACTGCTCTGCCATCCCTAAAGTTTGGCTTTATCCTCATGGCACAAACTTGCTGCATGAAACCTGAGAATATAGCTTTCCAGAGAGAAAAATGAATTAAAGAATTAAAGGTCCAGGGAGGACCTCCTCTCTTTTCATATAGTCCCTATACGAAAAATCCCTACTTTTCATGTAGTCCCTAAATAACTACACAACCCTTAATTTGTATGTAATTGGCCAAAATTTAGCCACATTTGGCTGCAAGGGAAGCTACCGAAAGGACCTATTTAGCTAGATGGCAATGTGCCCACTTAAGTATGCTTTGTGACAGTAAGAGAAATTGGTTTTCTCTTATAAAACAGTAACGAATAGATTTGATGAGGCATTCATCCTTTCTCACTTCCAATATCCGTTTACCTACTTCAATCCTTTTCCATTCTCCTCAGATATATTCTAGGTCTCCATCCTTCATCCTAAAAGAAAATGAAACGTCTTTTGATTCTGGTCATTCCCTTCACTGCAACAAAAACAAAACAAAACAAAATGATCGCTCTCCTTTACAATTTACATTTCTTCTTTTCTGCGTATTTCCGATCACTAGTTACCATCCCACCTTTAGATCACACAGCTTCCTAACTAGTCTCCGAGTTTCTGAGACATTTAACAAATACATCTTTACCTCAAAGAGTCTTTCAATGTTATTAATATTTAACTGTACGAATAAGGGCAGGATGTTGAAAAAAAAAAAGGTATTATAAACAATGCAAATGATTCCTTCGGTCACACCCATGACTACATTAAGACGTTTAGAACTGCCAAATAAGAGGATGGATGAAGTTGGAAAGAAGATGCAATTTTCCAGTTTTGTGTGAAACTGGCACGGGGCCCTCGGTCACTGCGGGTTCCGCCGCCGCCACGAAGGTCACTCCCTGCAGAAGGCCGGTGGATCAGTCCTCCACAGCAAACACCGCAGCGAACGCTAGAAGCCGTGGCCTTGGGAATCCCTAGGTCCGTGGGCCGGAGACTGGCACGAGAGTCTCGCTAGTTCCGGAATCCTCGCGGGAAAGGCTAGCAAGTCGCTTCTTTGACGCACTTCCGGGGCGCCGGAACCGAAGTGGCCGCGAGCCGGGAAGATGGTGGTAACCAGGTCCGGACGGCCTCAGGCCACGATCCAAGCCACGTTGGCTGAAAACTCCCAGCAGAAGGTAGGGGTCGCAGCGTGCCGTCATTTCTGCCCGCCGCTTCGCAGAACGGCGCTTGGGTGGTAGGGCGGCGCGCAGGCCCGGCGGAGCAGCGTGAGGACGAGCGGAGGGAAGGGCCCGAGCCAGTCGCACGCTGCCCTGTTTCAGGCCCGTTGCCAAGCCCGTAGCTACCTCTTCGGTCCTCGCTGTGATCTTTTAAGGCAGTCCTCAGCAGGGAACAGAGAGGTCAGGTAACTTGCTTCGGGCAGTACACCTCCGTAATGCAGGTGCACGGCTGCGGCCTTTTAACCTGTTAGCACTGTACGAAGGAGGATTAATTTCGGCAACCAAATACGAGTCTGATGAGGGTGAAAAGAAGGTGACCGTTTTCACGTGGGGGAGCTGGTAATGGCCTCAGCACTTTCTTTCGGCGTTGGGGAGAGCTTCCGTGACGCCGCCTGGTGGCTGTTAGTGGCTCTAGTGGTCCCCTGGTCTGATTGTGCGGCCAAGGGAATGGAGCGTTAATTCCTTTAGGTACGTGAAGGTAAGGGACGCGACTGATTCCACTGGTGTGTGTGTGTGTGTGTGTGTTCCTAAACACATCTGTGCTCAGAGTTAGTATTACCCTTCTTCTCTCTTCTCCTGTGTGTGTGTGTCGGAATGCAGGTCCACCAAGCATATTTGGCATTTGATAACTCAGTGCAGAAAATTTTCAATTACTTGTTTTGTTCCCTAAAGTTAGATCTAGGTCTTGGGAAGAAGACTGAGGCAGGGTCCTCCAAATGTAGAGTCAGATCCAATGTGTTTTTTTATTTTTACTTTCTAAAATCATGGGTACTCGTTGTTATGAGGAAGGGTCCTGCAAATGCAGGGGCAGATCCAGTATTTAAGTTGATTTTTTTTTTTCTTTAATCGTGGGTGGTGGTGGTTGTCTTTGTATTAATCTCACTGGAGTTT
Organism: Prionailurus viverrinus; assembly: GCF_022837055.1. NCBI lineage: Eukaryota > Metazoa > Chordata > Mammalia > Carnivora > Felidae > Prionailurus > Prionailurus viverrinus. Next base: position 134,545,347 of record NC_062568.1, read on the forward strand.
TTTAGTGCCCTCTTAAAATTTGCTCCTGAGAGGAGTATTTCACTCGCTTTGCCCTAATTCCAGCCCTACCTAAATGACAGTGTATTTGTTCTGACTTTCAGAATTCTGCTAAAAGAATTCAGGCACATCCAAAAAGCAGGAAAGAATCTCCACCTGTTGACCCAACTACTGCTGAATCACAAACCACTAGGAAACAAAGTCCAGTCCCTAGAACTCCTAAAAGCAGAAAGAGGAAGAGTGGAACTACAGTCTCATTACCAGAGATAAACAAGCCATATACTGATGGAGAGACCTCTGAGGTAGAGTCAGATTGTTCTTCTGTGTCTGAGCTCCAGGATCCCATCTTAAGAGTAACTAGGAGACGGCAGATCTTGGTTGCATGCACCCCGGTGTCTAGTGTTAGGAAAAGGCTGAAAATAACTCCAATAAATCAATCTCATGCTGAAGAAGACGATGACTCTGAAGCTGAATCACATGTCTCAGGTATTTCTAGAATTGTGCCGCCCACATTAATAACTACAAGAACTAGAAGAAGTAAGGCTAAATCCCGAAGTGAGCCAAACCAAGAATTATATGCAGAAATTATTTCTGATGCTGAATCATCATACTCAGACATTTCTTCATTTTCTGAAGTTACAACTATGAGAACAACAAGAAGTATGCAGAAGAAATTACAGTCACAAACTGAGGAGAAATATACTAACGTTGTACCAGAAACTGAAAAGCAGATTATAAATTTGCCAACGAATTCAGAGGATTCAGATACCAGACAAACAGCTTGTTTACTTGCAAGATCTCTTTCTCAGATAAATAAGCCAAATTTCTATAGTAATGAAACTTATAATGACTTTGATGATTCCTTCCACAGAAATTCAGGGGGAAAAAAAGCAGTGCAAAAACGTCAACATTCTAATCTAAGAGAGGAAAAACAGGCCAGTGTTGTACCTCTCAAAGAAGTAACAAAACAGAATTGTAAGAATTTAGATGAAGAATCCAAAAGAATGGTAGAGGAGGAGAAAGAAAGAAATGAGAAAAATTCTCAGTTGGAGAGCCTTTCTGAACCTCAGGACACTGACATTCAGCAGTTAGTTTCTCAGAGGCAGTCAACCCCCCAAAATAACAAAACTACATCAGAGTCCTCACATCTGAACTGTAAGGCTATAATGAAATCGTTAGCTCAGACATTTGCAGTGGTAGAAGTGGACAGATGGAATGAAGAGAGAAAGAACACCAAAAAAACAAGTGACCTGACAGAATTTGGTGGTGGTAGTGATGAAGAAGAGTGCACGGTCAAAGGTATCCGTGAAGACATGAATGACGAAAGGGGTATAGATTTTGAGAGCGAAACCAAACTGTTCAAGTCTGAGCTCAACACATCTCTGGATAAAGGTGATTCTGTTTTATTAGTGCTCAGCAGTGATGAGAGCCAGCAGTCTGAAAACAGTGAGAACGAAGAGGACACTGTGTGTTTTGTTGAAAATAATGGTCAAAAGGAGTCATTAAATGGAGACTCAGAAAATATGTCTTGTGACAACCCATTGTTTGTAATCGACACAACTCCCGGACTGAGTACTGATAAACATTTTTACCTGGATGAGGGAGACAAGGCAAGTGAGGTTGCCACTGAGGAAGAAGAGGGGGAAGAAGATGAAAAAAGTGAAGAACCATCAGACCTTGACAGAAATAAAGATGATGACTTTAGTGATGAAGATGACTTACTAAATAGCACAAAGTCTAAACTGTAAGTTTTACCTTTATTTTTAAAAGTAGGTTTTTGATACATACTTCAAGTGGCTAATTTACCATAAAAATATAAAAGAAATCAAGGGAATTGAGAAAATTACTGTCTCATGTTCTTTTTCTTTCTTTTAATGTTTGTTTATTTTTGAGAGAGAGCATGAGCGGGGAAGGGGGTGGGGGGGGAAGGATCTGAAGCAGGCTCTGCCCTAACAGCAGGGAGCCAGATGTGGGGCTCGAACTCACAGACTGTGAGATTATGACCTGAGCACAAGTCAGCCACTTACCGGACTGAGCCACCCAGGAGCCCCTGCCTCAGGTTCTTTACGAAAGAGCTCTTTTATCCCCCATTTCCCTGGTCTCTGTGTGTGCCTTTGTTAGTCCTATTTCTCCCACCAGTGACCTATTAGAAATCTATTAAAGATTTTCCTACATGATAGTTAAGAACAACATGAAAGGAAAGGAACTTTTTTTTCTTTTCCTCCATGCAGATCATAGACAAGTTGAAAAATAGAGAAAAGCTGGAGGAAAAATAATCACCTATAATCTGTCACCCATTGAAAAGTACCAATGTTTGGGGCTATTTCTTTAGTTTCTTTTGTTTTCTCTTTTAAATTTGTTTTTCTAGGCACAGGTCCCTGGTGGCAATGTATCCACTGGAAATACAGACATCCTTGGTAGGGGCCTATACATTAATGGATGCCCAGTCTTCACTCTAAACCAATGAAATAAACCTCTGAGGCTAGCCGCAGGCATATTTATTATTTTTTAAAGTAACTCTCATCCAGGATAATTCTGATGTACCTTTAGGGTTGAGAGTCACTGCCAAACCACTACAGTAGTGATTTCACTTTCCAGTAGAGATTGATCAAAGCTTTCAACTGCTGTTTATATGAATAATTAGGTAAGAAAGTAACTATAAGTCCAAATGTATTTGCTTATAAACAGGACCTTTCAGTAATGTAAAAGTAGAAATTCTTATTACATAAATATAGCAGGAACCCAGACCCAACTGTAGAAGATTCCAATTTGGTAGATCCTGGAATATGACTTCTATATTTTTAAAAACCTTCAGTGGGAAATACAGATACTCATTACTGTTTAAAACTCACTGATTTAGAAGCATTACCAAATGCCCTTAGTTACCCAGGAAAACGTTTTAAGTTTGGGTAACTTGGAAGTTCAAAACCTTTCTCATTGTTACTAGCGATGGCAGGTGTATATTTGTTAACTCACTGCCTGTGTATGAAGTTGAGCTAGACTGCCAGATGTATCTCTTCTTTTCTGTAATTCTTTTCTTTATAAAATTCCTTTATGAAGTACATTGGCATATTATGTGGTCTTAATCTTTAAGAAAATCTAGGAAATAAAAAAAAACTTTTTTCATTCATTATTCATCCTAGAATGTTCTTCTAAATGGTTGTATTAGATTTAAGACATGTATTCAGTTTTTCAGAATCCATTGTAAAAGTAAGATTTTTCTTTTTTTTTGTAGGGGGAGAGGTCATTGGCAGTAAAGGAGAGAAAGAAAAAGGTGATTTTAAAAATATAGTTTCGGGGCACCTAGTGGCTCAGTCGGTTAAGCATCTGACTTCAGCTCAGGTCCTGATCCTCACGGTTTGTGAGTTCGAGCCCCACGTTGGGTTCTGTACTGACAGCACAGAGCCTGCTTGGGATTCTCTCTCTCTGCAACCCCCTCCCCTACTCACTCACACACTCTCTCAAAAAAACTTTTAAAAAAACAATAAAAATAAAAATACAGTCTCCGTTGTTTCCATTTTTATTTGATTACTTGATCTTTAAGTGATTGTTTCTCTTTCAGTCTGAAGCTGACAAGCAGCAACATAGACCCTGGTATGAGTATCAAGCAGTTGGGTGGTTTGTATATTAATTTCAATGCAGACAAACTACAGTCAAACAAGAGAACCCTAACACAGATCAAGGAGAAAAAGAAAGACACGGTAAGTTACACGGAGTGTCCTGTTGGTTTTCACAGAACTATGCAGTCACTTCTAGAAATTATTAGTCCTTGATAAGAGACTAATTTTCTTGCAGGAAAACCACATTAGCCTACTGTGCTCCTTTTTTCCCCCCTCAAAGTCCTAGCTATAAAAGATGACATTTGAAAAACAATACAGGATCAGCATTCCTCTTCTTGCACCTACCAGTTATCCCAGGGGTTGTGTTTTCTTCTCTTTTCCTAGGAATTTCCTAGTAGGAATCCAGCACAGGATTCTGTTGAATCTGATGCTGGATGCTGTTGAGAATCTGAAAACTGGGTGCCCACTCCCCCCACCAGGAAAAATACATACCTGCATGTAGACCTAAAATTATACATATAATTGCAGAAGGAAACGCAGGGTAGGCAACCTCACCCAAACCCTCATCTTTCATCACAACCGTGCATGGCTTCCCCAAATCTGTATTTTCTAGCCTTGCTGTCCCTTCAGGTCTGTTGTGCCTGTTGTGTCTAAATCCTGTTGTGCCTGTTGACTGTTTATTCAGATTTGCTCAGGCATTCAACCTCACTAATAGCCCTCCTTCTCTTTCTGGCTGGAACCAGCTCCTTCTTCAGTATTCTCTGTGCTGGTTAATGATGCCAAAATCTCTTTTCCTTTTGCAGTCAATCGCTGAGCCTAAGGGATGCCGCTTCTTACATCCTTGTCCTCTGTTCCCTCCTTTTCACCCCACTGTCATTGACTAGTGCAGGGCTTTGTTTTTTCATCTAGACTACTGCAGTGGTCTCTTTATTCTTTTCTTCGAGCCACCCTCCATACTTGTGCTAGATTTCTCTTTTTAAAAATACAAATCTGGCTCGGTTGGAAGTTGTATATGTGGTATACCACTCTTGATCTCCATGTTGTGAGTACAAGCCCCATATTGGGTGTAGAGTTTACTTAAAAAAACACACAAACACAAATCTAACCATGAAATTCTCCTGTTTAAGTCCTTCAGTGGTTCTTCAAAACAAGGTGCCTCTGTTCCTTCAGCTGTGTTCACATGCTGTGTTCCCTGAACATGTCCTGCTCTTTCCAAAGCCAGTGCAGAGTTCATAGACCACTGCCTTTGGGAGACATTCTCCAACTCTAGTCTTTTCTACCACCTCTGTGCTTCTGCAACACCCAATATAGAGTTGACTCATTATTGATCATATAATTGTTAGTTTCCTGTCTTTTAGCTTTATATTTCTAAAACAGGATTCCTCAGCCTCAGCAATACTGGTCTTTTGTGCTAGTAACTCTTTGTTGTAGGAAGGTGCCTCGTTCACTTTAGTATATGTAGCGGCATCCCTGGCCTCTACCCACTACTGGTCAGTGGCATCCACCCCCCAACCTCTCTCTACACACACACACACACACACACACACACTCACTCACACTATAGTACTTGATACACAACAAGCTCCTAACAATCTGCTAAATAAATGTCATGCTCTCATTTCTGAGTGAAAGGAAAGTCTAGACTGCTACTCTACTATCCAGAAACTCCTACGCCTGAACCTGAATTGAGGATTTCTGAATTGATTACTTTCAAATATTATTGACCAAATTAATATTTCTGTGAACTATTTTGAGGGCTCAGGAGCAGTCTTTAGTTCTTATACTATGGGAGAGGACTAATTACCCTGAAGCACTTTTTAGTAACATAAATAGTATTATGACAATATTTGTTTACCATATGCAAACAAAAAATGCAGAAGAACCTCTGAAAAAGAACCCCCAAAAGTACAGGCATCTCCCACAGAAGACTTGTATATAACTAATAAATACACAAAAAGATGATCAACAGCAAATGGAAACAGCCATAAGGCACCACTAACGACACACAAAAATACCTAGTGTTGGTAGCAATGTAAAGAAAAAGGCACTGATTAACCATTGGTAGGATTTAACCTTACTTGAATACAAGGCAATTTAGCAGTACCTGTCAAAACTTAGAATCTTACAGAAATAATCATATGTGTGTAGAGATGATGTTTATAGTGTTTAAGTGGGAAAAGGTTTGATGGACACTTAAATATTGGAAGAAAAATTATAGTGCGTAACAGCTATTAAAAAGTATGAAGTTGATCTATGTGTGAATTGATGTTAAAAGAGTGTCTGAGATATGTTGTTGAATTGTACAAAGCAGATTTATCGAGACAGGATGATTTCGTTGATATAAAAAAGTGTGTGTTGTTTAATCAGATTTATATCACTGTACTTAATACCAACTCCTCAGATCAGAGGAAGCTGTTTTACCAACATCAAAAGAACTTACTAAAGGCTAGGGGTTTTTTGCTTGTTTTTTTCAGAGATTTCAAGAGCTGTTATGGCATTTTTCCTGTTGAGTTTATTTTCCAGTTTGGTGCAAGTGGCTGGTTGCAAATCCATGAAAACAAGTTAGACAAATTAATGTAAATCTGATGTGTGCTGATTTAGTTTAGAAAAAGAAATTTAAGATGAAGTTTCCTAAAATAATCCTTCAGTTTGCCTTCTAAAGCATTTTTATTGTAATAGACAAACTTAAGGACTGAAACAACTTTGCAGTAGTATGGTTGTATATAAAGAGGGCTAATATATTTGGAGTAGTCTTCAGTGTGGGAGATGTTTTGCTTAGAAGGTAAAAGATGTTGGAAAAGATTATATGATATTCTGATATTTTTAAAACCAATTTAATATTTTTGCAGCTTTTGCAGAAAACCATCATTACTCCTGATTTTGAAAAAAACTACTGTGTCCCACCATATAGTGAATCAAAGTATCAACTTCAGAAAAAACGCAGAGTAAGTATAGTGGCTCTCATTATTTAGAATGTTTAGGTGTGTTTGACTATATATATTCAGCTTATACACCATGGTTGTGTAACTTAAAGATATGTATTTTGGGGGCACCTGGCTGGCTCAGTCTGTAAAGCACGTGACTCTTGATCTCAGGGTTGTGAGTTCTAGCCCCCTGATGGGTGTAGAGATTATGTAAGAAAAGTAAAATCTTAAAAAAAAATGTATTTGCAAAGAAAGTTGTCACAAAAATTTAAGGGCCCATAAAATACAGTTTCATAAACGCGTTTTATATAGGTTTTCACTTGGTGAAAATTTTTTCCCCTTCCTTAGACAGCCAGCATATAAGGTTACTGTCCACACCTTTGGTTTATAGGTACTGTTCACAAAGAGTTAAGAGCTCTGTTGTAAGCTGTCGTAGGGAACTTAATGTAAAAAAAAACCCAGGTCTCTGTAGTCTGCCCACTGAGACGGTAGGAAACTATTTACTTTTTATTTTTTTTAAAGTTTATATTAGAGAAAGAGAGAGAGAGAGAGAGAGAGTGCACGAACAGAGGGGAGGTGCAGAGAGAGATGGAGACAGAATCTGAAGCAGGTATCTGAGCTGTCAGCGCAGGGCCCGACACAGGGCTCAAACTCACAAGCCGTGAGATCATGACCTGAGGTAAAATCAGATGCTCAACCGACTAAGCCACCCAGGCATCCCTAACAAACTAGTTTCTTTTGTAAAAATAGGGGATTGTTTCCATCTGCCATTTCAACTAATAAGGGTAAAGTTATCAAGGGAGCTTGAAGGAAATTTGAGGGTGTTCCCCTGGTAATGTCTCAGCACTAAGGTGGAGCATTACGGGCATGTGGTAGACACTCCATAATGTTGTATGAATGAAAAATAAAATTAGGTAAATAACTTGCTGGGAGTTTCTCAAAGAATAGAATCCTTTTTTTTTTTTTTTTAATTTTAGAAATAACATAAATTTCTGGACTGGTCAGACTAAGTGACTTTGAGACACCTGGGTGACTGAATAAAAATGTTAATGTTAACATACAAGCTCCAGAAGTGAAAATGTTTTTATACACTATCTCTTGTGTAGGCCAGATTACAGAATAAAGATTAAAGGTGTGGGTTATTCTCCGGCAAATCAGCAATTCTTACTAAGACACAAAATAAATTTTAAGGAACCCTCATTTATGAAACTGATAATACTGTGCCTAATTTACCAAAGTAAACACTTGTGATTCAATTTCTTTTATGAAAGGTGAATCTGAGGACTAATATATTCTGTAAAGTAACCTCTTGTTTTTAATTCATGAAATTCTCTATATATAATTTTGGAGGGAATGAGGTATAGTTTATACACTGCTTATTAAGGTCAGAATTTTCGGTTTAATTGTTCTTGAAATCTGAATTTCAGAAAGAACGACAAAAATCAGCGGGTGATGGCTGGTTTGGTATGAAAGCTCCAGAATTGACAGATGAACTTAAAAATGATCTCAAAGCACTGAAGATGAGAGCTAGCATGGACCCAAAAAGGTTTTACAAGAAAAATGATAGGGATGGCTTCCCCAAGTATTTCCAGGTATGAAACAACAATGGTGGTAGTGATGTTCTGTGGATTTTAGTTTGGAGAGCACTATAGTGTTCTTTCTGTTTACTCTTAACACAGATGAATATTTATGACACACATCTGCTTAGGCTGTGTAATAATGGCCGGAACCCAGTTGGCCACCAACTTGTAATGGCGTTCTCTATAGAGAGAAGGTATTGCAAATGGTAACTAAGTTGCCAGGTCATACCTCTAAAAGTTACGGAACCTCTAAGTTGGGTGTATCGTGTATAAATAATATTAGCCTAACAGCAAGAATCCTTACAGGATGGAGGAGGACATAGGGAATCATTTGCACCAAACTCTACTTCTCCAGGTAGAGGGTCATCTCCAGGCAAATGCTGAAAATAAGTTAAAAGTTGGTTTTCAAAGTGTTTGCAGATGAAAATCCAGTTGATTCACCCTCTGGTAGCTGTCAACTTTATTCTGTTCTTGTTGATTACCTTACTTGTCAGTCATCTGAATTACTATAGTAGTCCTTCTCCTCCAGGTCTGCTCTCCCTTATAGTCTATCCTTTACATTGTAGCCAGTCATCTATTCTTTACAAAAAAAAAAAAAAAAAAAAAAAAAAAGGCAGTCTGCTCATGATACACCTCTGCTCAGTGATATCACAGGTATCATGCAATGATACCTTCGATGTTTCTTTATGACACAGAGGGTAGAGTCTATATAGTCTGCACTCCAACTGGCTAACTAGCCCTTGTTTTGTCACATAGCCCTCTTAAGCTCCAACACACTCAGCCACTGTCTTTTCATAATATACACAAACTGGTCTTGGCATTCCGACTTTGCATGATGTACTTAGCTCTGCTATGTTTGCTTGGTGAAATTTTGCCCATACGAATCTAAGCTAAAATGTCATCCTTGTGAAACGCTGACTTCCATTAGGTGGAAGTGGTCACTTATCTTTTCATGGCATCTGCAGTGTTTTGTTCAGCATAATATGTTATGCTTTAATCTTTTAGTTACTTGTCTATGGATTTTCCTTAAGACTGGGCTCTTTGCTGGCAGGAGCCAGATGTTGTCTTTGTTTCCCAAACACTTAGCACAGTATTTGGCACATAGTAGACACTGTAAGTTTTATTTGGTTGAATGTATGAACAGAGTGGTTACTAAGAAGGTAGCATTTATGATAACGTATGAGATCAAATAAGTGTGTAGTAGAATTTATGTGTCAGTTATATTGAGAAACTAAAACGTAAAAGAATTTAAATTCTCTGTCCCACTTTTCTAGTTACACTGTTCATCAAGAGTTTGCTGTACTGCCTAGCACTAAATTACATAAAAGGACTTTTGACTTTACTATAAATTCTATTGAAATGTCATTAGTAGGACCCAATGCCAATTGAATAAGTGGCTTCTTTTTGCTTTAAAAAAATGGCAAAACTAACTTTAATATCAGTTCAATTTAAATTGGGTTTTCCTTTCCTTTCTATAAATACAGTTTGTTAGAGCTACCCTGAAATATGAAGGCAACTTAGCATTCAAGTATTACATGACTTGTTTCAATCATTTGCTCATAGATTGGAACCATTGTTGACAATCCAGCTGACTTCTACCATTCCCGAATTCCCAAAAAACAAAGGAAGAGAACTATTGTGGAAGAACTGCTGGCTGATTCTGAGTTCAGAAGGTAAAGGAATTTATGTTTCATTTTGAATTGTATATGCTTTCCTTTCGAACATACATAAACTTTTAAATTTCAGGTAATTTTTAAATGCTTTAGCATGGCAGCACTATTTACATTTTGGATGAGATAACTGTTTATTAGGGGGAACTGTCCTGTGCATTGTAGAATGTTTAACAGCATCCCTGGTGTCTGCCCACTATAAGTCAGTAGCACTCCATTCCCAAAATGTGACAGAAATGACTACTGACATTTTCAGATGTCCCCTGTGGGGCATAAGCAGTTCCCAGTTTAGAACTACTGCTTTACATGGAAGCTCGTAAATATTTGACTGGCTAGAGGAGACTGAACCTGTGAAGGAGACTGGGAAAGAATGGCCAACGGACATTAAGACAACCAGGATGGCATAGTGTCATAGCAGTCAGGCAAGAGAGTGTTACAAGCAGATATAAACTGGAGGGAATGGTTAACAGGAATAAATGCTGCGGAGAGATCAAATAAGAACTAAAAACTTCCTTTGGATTTACGTGGGGGTCACAGCATTCTTGCCAGGAGTTTTAGGGGAGTGATGGGGAGGAAACTGGATTGGAGAGAGTTGGGAGACGTGAAGACAATTCTTTGAAGTTTGTGAAGTGGAAGTGGAGTTGGAGGATTTTTTTAAGATGGGAGCAATTGGGAGTATGTTTAAATGTCCTTAAAGCATCTATGTGTGTATTCTAGGAGATTTAAAAGCACACCTCATACAGAAACCCTTGTTGAACTTCCAGATTGGTTTAATAGCAAAAGTGAAAAGGTCTGTCAAAGGGTTTTAAAAACTTTGTCAGCATGGAAAACAAATTTAACCCAAGTGTTACATAACCTAATTAGTCTGGTAATGGTAAAAATTTTAGAAATAAGCAATGCTCTTTTCTCACTACTCTCTCCTTGGGAGTTTCATCCCCCATAGGGCGTCAGTTATAATTTATATACTGCTGGCTTCCAAATGTATTATGTGTAGTCCGGATCTCTCTTGAGTCCATACCCACATAGCCATCTGCTGCCTCAGGAGCATCCAGTGGATATCTCACAAACACCTCTAAGGGCTAACTTGGTCTTTCCTGACCCCACCCTTGCAATACAGTCTAATCCTTTCCCAGTGCTCTGTACCTCATGACTGAACAGCATCACCATCCATCGGTTAGCACTTCCTTTAATCCCACATTCAGACTGTCTCTCCTATTCTATCTCAAGCCTGTCGTTTTCTCTCCATCCCCACAGAGGTGTGGTGCAAGCTGATTCTTTGCTTACTAAGTGTGATCCATATGTTCTGGTTAAAAATTGTCCTGTATTTTGTAATCTCGATGCTAGCAATCTCAGAAATCACAGCAGTGTTGATAGTGCTTTCACTAAAAAGTAATAGCATGAGGAAGATGGCAGTAAACTAGAAATTTCGTAGAATGAAACTCATAAAATTGCAGGTTAGAGGTAGTCTTACAGTTCATTGTTCCCATACTTCAGTCACTGAGTACCATTTTCATGTTTGCATCATCTGTATGTTGCCTGCTTTTATTTTAAAGGGAAACTTTAGGGGCCCCTGGGTGCACAGTCGGTTAAGCATCCAGCTCTTGACTTCGGCTCAGGTCATGATCTCACAGTTCATGAAAGCCCCACATCAGGCTCTGCGCTGACACTGGCACCTGCTTAGGATTTTCTTTCTGCCCCTCCCCTGCTGGCATGCACTCGCTCACGTGCGCACGCGCTCTCTCTCTCTCTCAGAATAAATAAACTTAAAATTTTTTAAGAAAAAAATAAAAGGAAACTTTATATTGCCTACTATAAATGGGTTAGTTGGCTTATAATTTTTGTAATGTACCTGAAGATAAATACATTGCTTTAAGTGAATATTGTCTATCACCTAAATTTATGTATCACACTATGTGAAACACTCTACTAGCCCATGGAATGTTTTAATTCTTTCTACAACATTCTCCTTAAGAGGTTTCTGGCCTCTGAATACTTTAGGATAGGGAACTTAACATTTTTAATGTGTCATATGTTCCATTAGTAGGAATGTCTTGGAACAGAAGAAGTAAGTGTGATATACAGAAGGAAATGTGATTTTCAGCGTTGTATGTGGTTTTTGGTTTTGTTGAGATATAGTTGATATAGTTGATATAGAGATATAGTTGATATAGTGTTTTATTAGTTTCAGGTGTACAACGTAGTGATTTGACAATTCTGTACATTACAAAATGCTCATCACTGTAAGTGTAGTTATCATCTCACCATACAACATTTTTGTAATTTTGACTATATTCTCTGCTGTGCTTTTCATCTCCATGACTTATTTTACAACTGGAAGTCTGTGCCTCTTTATCCTCTTTACCTACTTCACCCATTCCCCCACCAGCCTCCCTTTGGCAACCATCAGTTTATTATCTGCCTCTCTCTGAGGAACCCCCATACTGTTTTCCATAGTGGTTGCACCAAATTACATCCCACCAACCAAGCCCAAGGGTTCCCTTTTCTCTATATCCTCACCAACACTTGTTACTTCTTTTTGATAATAGCCATTCTGACTCGTATTTGAGAGTCTGTTTTTTGTTTGTTAGATTGAACATGTAAGTGAAATCCTACAGTGTTCGTCTTTCTCTTTGACTTATTTCATTCAGCATAGTATCCTCTAGGTCTATCCATGTTGTCATGAATGGCAAGATTTCATTCTTTTATGTAGCTCAATAATATTCCATTATGTGTCTGTGTGTCTGTGTCTAACACCATCTTTATTCATCATCTGTCCTTGGAACACTTGGGTTGCTTCCATATCTTGGCTATTGTAAATAATGTTGCAATAAATATAGGGGTACATATATCTTTCCAAGTTTGAGGTTTTATTTGGGTAAATACCCGCTAGTGGAATTACTGAGTCATGTGGTATTTCTATTTTAAATGTTTTGAGGTACCTCCATGGTGTTCTCAACAGGGGTTGCACCAATTTCTATTTCTACCAACAGTGCACGAAGGTTCCCTTTTCTCCAAATCCTTGCCAACATTTGTTGCTTCTTGTATTTTTGATACTAGCCAATCTGACTGGTGTGATATGATGTCTCACTGTGGTTTTGATTTGATTTTGCCTGGTAATTAGTGACATTGAGCATCTTTTCATGTGTATTGCCCTTCTGTATGTCTTCTTTGGGAAAATGTTATGGTCCCTTTGCCCATTTTTTAATAGATTGGTTTTTTTGGTCTGAATTGTGGAAGTTACATATTTTGAATACTAACTCCTTATCAGATACCATTTCCACATAAATCTTCCATTCAGTAGGTTGTCTCTTTTTGTTTTGTTGGTTTCCTTTGCTTTGCAAAAGTTTTTTATTTGGGTGTAGTCCCACTTGTTTATTCTTGCTTTTGTTTTCCCTTGCCTGAGAAGACCTATCCATAAATATGTTGCTAAGACTTATGTCCTAAGGTATTACTGTCTATGTTTTCTTCTAGGAGTTTTATGGTTTTAGGTCTCATATTTAGTTCTTTAATCCATTTTGAGTTTATTTTTGTGTATGGAATAACAAAGTGGACTAGTTTCATTCTTTTGCATGTAGCTGTCCAGGTTTCCCAATTATTAAAAAGATTTTTTCTCCATTGTATATTCTTGCCTCCTTTGTCCTAGATTAACTGACCGTGTAAGTGTGTGTTTATTTTCTGGGTTCCCTATTCTCTTCCATTGATCTCTGTGTCTGTTTTTGTGTCAGTATCTTACTGTTTTGATTACTATAGCTTTGTAGTGTATCTTGAAATCTGGGATTATGATACCTCCAGCTTTGTTCTTCTTTCTAAAGATAGCCTTGGCTATTTGATGTCTTTTGTGGTTCCATACAAATTGTAGGTTTATTTGTTCTAGCTCTTCAAGAAATGCTGTTGGTATTTTAACAGGGATTGTACTGATTCTGCATATTATGTTGGGTGCTATGGACATTTTACAAATATTAATTCTTCCAGTACATGAGTGTGATACATCTTTCCATTTGTGTTGTCTTCAGTTCTTTTCATCAGTGTCTTAAAGCTTTCAGCATATAGGTTGTTTCAATCTCCTTGGTTACATTTAATCCTAGGTATTTTCTTTCTGGTACAATTGTAAATGGGATTGTTTTCTTCTCTTTTTGCTACTTCATTATTTGCGTTCAGAAATGCAACTTCCATATTAATTTTGTATTCTACAGCTTTACTGAATTTATTCTGATTATTTTTTGTTAGTGTCTTTGTTAGTGTTTTGTTAGTGTCTAGGGTTAAACACTTTGTTAGTGTTTTGTTAGTGTCTAGGGTTTTCTATATGTATGTCAGGTCATCTAAGTAGTGACAGTTTTACTTTTTCCTTACCAATTTGGATACCTTGTATTTCTTTTCTGTAATTGCTGCAGCTAGGACTTCTGGTACTATATTGAATAAAACTAGTGAGAGTGGACATCCTTGTTTTGTTCCTAATCTTAGAAGGAAAGCTCTTAAAGTTTTTCTCCATTGAGTATGATGTTAGTTGTGAGTTTTTCATATATGGCCTTTCTTTTGTTGAGGTAGGTTTCCTCTAAACCCACTTTGTTGAGAGTTTTTAAATCATAAATGGATGTTGTATTTGGTCACCTACTGAGATGATCGTGTGGTTTTTATCCTTTTTCCTACTAATGCACCACATTGATTTGCAAATATTGTACTGCCCTTGAATCTGAGGATTAAATCCCATTTGATGGTGGTAAATGATTTTTTTTAACATTGTTGGATTTGGTTTGCTAATATTTTGTTGAGGATTTTTACATCTCTGTTCGTGAGGCATATTGACCTGTAGTGTTTTGGGGTTTTTTTTGTTTTTGTGGTGTCTTTGTCTGGCTTCAGTATCAGGAATATGCCTTACAGATTGAATTTGGAAGTTTTTCCTTCCTTTTCTATTTTTTGCAATAGTTTGAGAAGAATAGATGTTAACTGTTCTTTAAATGTTTGATAGTATTCAGCTGTGAATCCATCTGATCTTGAACTTTGTTGAGAGTCTGGAGTACTGTTTCAGTTTTGTTACTAGTAATAGGTCTGTTCAAATTTCCTATTTCTGATTCAGTTATGGAAGATTTTATGTTTCTAGCAGTTTATCTTTTTTTTTTTGGTTGTCCACAATTTGTTGGCATATACTTTTTTAATTTTAGTATTCTCTTATAATTCTTTGTATTTCTGTGGTATCTATTAATTCTCCTTCATTTCTGATTTTGAGTTCTCTTTTCTTGACGAGTCTGGCTTTTTTGTTTTTTTAGTCTCTGTTTCATTTATTTCCATTCTGATCTTTATTTCCATCCTACTAACTTTGGTCTTCATTTGTTCTTTCCTAGTTCCTATAGGTGTAAGGTTACATTGTTTGAAGTATTTCTTTCTTGAGGTAGGCCTTTATCACAATAAAGTTGCCTCATAACTGCTTTTGCTGTGTCCCAAAGATTTTTGACCATTTTCATTTTTTATTTGTCTTCATGTATTTTTTTCCTCTTTGATTTCTTCATTGACCCATTGGTTGTTTAGTAGCATGTTGTTTAGCTTCCATGTTTGTTTTCTTATAATTCATTTTGTTTCACATCATTATCTTTAGAAAAGATGCTTGGTAAGATTTCAGTCTTAAATTTATTGAGACTTGTTTTATGAGCTAGCACGTGACCTATCCTGGAGAATGTTCACTGTTCCACTTGAAAAGAATGTGTATTCATGGGGCATCTAGGTGGCTTAGTCAGTTGAGTGTCCGATTTCAGCCTAGGTCATGATCTCATGGTCTGTGAGTTCAAGCCCCACATCGGTCTCTGAGCTAACAGCTCAGAGCCTGGAGCCTGCTTCTGATTCTGTGTCTCCCTCGCTTTCTGCCCCTCCCCCACTCATGCTCTCTCTCTCTCTCTCTCTCTCTCTCTCTCTCTCTCTCTCTCTCTCTCTCTCTTAAAAATAAGTGAACATTAAAAAGTAAATAAAGAAAAGCATATCAATAAATAATGTATTAAGAAAAAAGAAAAGAATGTGTATTCTGTTGTTCCTGGGATGGACTGTTCTGTTAGGTCCATCTGATCCAGCGTGTTGTTTAAAGCCATTGTTTTCTCCTTGATTTTCTGTCTGGATGATCTATCTGTTGGTGTAAATGGGGTGTTAAAGTTCCCTACAATTATTGTATTACTGTCAGTTTCTCCCTTTATGTCTGTTAGTTTTTGCTTTATCTATTTAGGGGCTTCTATATTGAATGCATAGAAATTACAATAGTTATATCCTGTTATTGGATCCCTTTATTATATAATGCCATTCTGTGTCTCTTGCAACAGCCTTTATTTTTAGTGTATTTCATCTGATACAAGTATTGCTACCCTGTCCCCCCCACCCCCCATCCCACTTCATTTGCACGGAATATCTCTTTCCATTCCTTCACTTTCAGGCTGAAGTGAGTCTCTTGTAGGAAGTATATAGAGGAGTCTTCCTTTTTTATTCAGTCATTCACCCTGTGTCTTTTGATTGGAACATTGAGGCCATTTACATTTAAAGTAATTGCTGATAGGTTGTAATTATTTCCATTTTAATTGTTTTCTGGTTGTTTTTATAGTTTTTCTCTGATCTTTCTTCTCTTGCTCTCTTCCCTTACGGTTTGATGGCTTTCTTTAATATTATGCTTGGATTCCTTTCTCTTTATTTTTTGTGTATCTATTACGGTTTTAGATTTGGGGTCATCATTGGATTCATATGTAGCATCCCATGTGTATAGCAGTCTATATTACTTTAATGTCACTGAAGTTTGAACACATTTGATTTTGTTTCATTTTTAATGTAATCTTACATTTGTTAGAATGTGTGTAAATTGTGGTGCTGACTTCTTGTGGGATTGAGTGAGCTGTACTATTGTAATGGGCTTCAATAGCTTCTGTTTTATTTTTTAAATGTTTATTTTTGAGAGAGCCTGTGCACAGGGGAGGGGCAGAGAGAGAGAGGGAGACCGAGAATCCCAAGCAGGCTCCACTCTGTCAGCACAGAGCCGGACACGGGGCTCCAACTCCCAACTCATGAACCATGAGATCATGACCTGATCCAAAAGCAAGAGTCACACATCCAACTGAGTCACCCAGGTGCCCCTCCCCTCTGCCTTTCTTAAAACTGTTAAATAGCTTCTGTTTTAAAGAGAGTATTAGCTAATCCTCAGCTTTAGTAATAACAGATTTATGTAACAGTGAAAGTGGTCTAGAACTTTCTGGCTAATTTTACAGGTTAGAGAATTTTTACTTTTTCCTAATTAACTGTACTGATAAGCCCTTCTTTTGAACTTTTGTGTACTACATTTTATTAATATTTGCCATAATGGCAATTAAAATTAAGAAACTTCAAAAATATTTATTAATTCCTTTTAAAATAATATCCCATTACACATTAACAAAAACAAATATTTTCATGAACAAAACAAAAATAATTTAGTGCAGATCTCTTTAATGTCTGGCTTAAAGATAGATAGAGCCTCATACCTGCTTCTGCATTAGTCTATTTTTACATTTTCATCCTACAAAAAATGTTTAAAGCATTTGATACCATCTGATAACTGGACATAGTGCATGGGTGTCCAGTGGCTCAAAGTTTTCAAGAGCCCTCCCTTACAGTTGCCATTTTTTCCTCAATGGACTGCAGGCTCTATGAAGGTAGGGAATGTGGCTGTCTTGTTCACTGCCCAGTCTCCCAGCTCCAAATGTGTACAACTTAGTACAAATGTGATTAAACAGTGATAATGCAAAAAATGTTTTGAGGGTTAGAAGTTATACAACCACCATTACCTTAACTTCTAATGTGATACTTTAGAACTTAAAGGTTTGGTTTTCTTTTTAGATATAACCGAAGGAAGTACTCAGAGATCATGGCTGAAAAAGCAGCAAATGCAGCAGGAAAGAAGTTTCGAAAGAAGAAGAAATTTCGCAATTGAGATTCACCGAGCAAGCCACGTATTTTACATCTCTTTGTTTACTCAAGATGTTTTTGAGAACACCATCACACAAATTAATATAGACTGGCCCTGTCTGAAAGAAGTTGACTTGAGGGAGAATCAATCACATACCCCTTAGGATAAAAACAAGCGTGTCTACAAAAGACCCACCCAGGGGCGCCTGGGTGGCGCAGTCGGTTAAGCATCTGACTTCAGCCAGGTCACGATCTCGCGGTCCGTGAGTTCGAGCCCCGCGTCGGGCTCTGGGCTGATGGCTCAGAGCCTGGAGCCTGTTTCCGATTCTGTGTCTCCCTCTCTCTGCCCCTTGCCCGTTCATGCTCTGTCTCTCTCTGTCCCAAAAATAAAAATAAACGTTGAAAAAAAAATTTTTTTTAAAAAAACAAAAGACCCACCCATCCTTAGACCCTTTGAGGGAGAAAAAGGAAAACATCAACCATTTTAAGATGATTAACATTTTTGTAAAGTTTTCGACACTTAGTTATTTAAAGAAAATTGAATTAAAAAACATTTAGAAAGTATAAAGTTTGTTAACATATACAAAAAACTTTAAAATTCTATAATAAAGCTAAACAATACCATGATTCACATGTAGGGGTGTGTGTGTGTGTGTGTGTGTGTGTGTGTGTGTGTGTGTGTAGACAGGAAATGCCCATTTCCAAGTTTAGCTCCAGAAAATTGGTGAAGCTACAGTTGTTTCAAGTATAAAAGTCATAGTTGGAACCAAAGTATTTTTGGAGCAGTATGACTGAAAAGCTACATGAAATTATAAAAAAGTCTTAAAAAGGTAACAAAGACTTCTGAGAAAGTTTGGGTTAAAGGTAGAAGACACAGGAGAACTGTTTTCTTTCCCTAGCAACTAAAACGGGAGGAAAGATTAATTTTATCTAGATTGAGTGTTGTGTTTCAGGTGAACTAGGATTAAATCAGTATAATTTTAATTTGGCCAGGAATAATTTTAAAGTGGTTGGGTTTATCTCCTTCTCCAATGGCAGAAGTATGCATCCTGACTAACCTACCTGTGGTACCCAAGGCGTGTTGGCCATTTCTTATAATGCTTCTTTGTGGGTTCTTCCCTTTAATGTCATCATTTATGGAACCTCTATTTTTCCAGCAAACTGCTTCCTTGGGATTTCAGTAAATATAAAATCTCGTATTTTGTGTTTATTGCTTGGGATCATAACCAACCTAGTATTAGAACTGACAGTGGCATTCATAGGTGGAGTTAGGCAAGTATCTGCATCTGTTCTCTTTTACAGAAAAATTTTTATTCCAAGAATATTAAGTTTTGCCTCCCACTGGGTAAAATAAGGACCCCACTATGAGAGCATTGAATAATCAAAACAAGAAGTAAGTTAGATTACCCTTCACAGATTCTTCCAGAAGGAGTCGCTGTTCTCAGAACATTACTTCAACTCATGCATGCTACTATGCTGTAAGAAGACTCAAAATTGTTATAATCATTCAGTATGATGTCTCTGTGCACAGAGGGTTGAGGACTTACCCAGCTTTTCTCAGGGTCATGGTGTATATCAACTTCTTATCTACTGTATGATTTTCGTTATGGTTTCTGACTCATGAATGCCATGATGGGTTGAATATTTGGTATTTGAAAACTGCAGCTATTACAAATATTTGTGATGTCCAGTGCATATTACAAGGAAAACAAGATTAGTGACCTCTGATCTTTGCCACACAAAAAAAGCATTCGAGCTCTCTAGGTTAGGAGGCAGTGGTGAGGAAAGAGAATTGAGCCTAAGTGCCGAGTCCAGCTCAGTCAGTCCGTAAGCCACCATAGAGGTGTTCTGAGGGTTTACTTTTAGTTACATTTTAACATGCTCTCTTTTGTTCTGTCCCCATGGATTCATTTTTAATATTACTTCATTATATGTATTTTTGTGGAGCCACTTAAATAACTTGGAACAAAAAGAAGAGTTTTTAACAATTAACAAAACTTATTCAGTGGAATAAACAATTCAACTAAAAATCATTTAAAGGTATCTCTATTAACATTTATATGTTATAGTTTCATCTCAAATATGATCTTAAATTTATTTTAAACCTTCAAAACTAAAGAAAGATATCTAAGTATAATTATAGTAAAGGTCAGAAGGAAATCTACAAATAACCTTCTACAAATATCTGTATATTTGAATAATGGATGTATTTGTCCTTTGTTTTTAAGCAAAGCAGTTCTATAGAGAAGTAGGTTTTGGTGATTTTGGCTTGTGTCCCTGAATTTGGTTCACCTGAACTAAGGCTTAATGACTGAGAAAGTGGCTTGACTCCTCAGCTGAAAAGCATTATAAAACATACAAAGTGCCAGTATGGTAGAGTGTGCTGATAAAAGGGACATCAACACATTGTAAGACCTTGAAAGATTTCTAAAACGCCCTACCTTGTTGCACAGGCTTAAGTGAGGAAATGAGGGAACAGAAAAGGAGGATGGTAGAAATCAGATGAAGCCAGGGTGAAGTCAGTAAACAGTTCTGTAAAACCAAGTGTAACAGTTGGTAAAGGTGGGGCCTGAGCTTCCTAATGTCTAACAAAAATCAGTCCTACGTGCAGTATTGATATAAAAACTGCTTTAGAGAAACATTTATTCCTTATTATTAAGACCTGAGAAACTGTCTCATGGGTCCCCATAACAAGGATGTCTGATGAGAGGCCATACTTGGCTGTCAAGGATCCATGGCAGTTTTAAAAAGAAAAGGCGGGGGGGGGGGGGTTGAGAGCTATATAGAAAAGTTTAATAAAAACTTGAGTAACTGGGATAAATTTATGGGATTCCCACTTTTAGAAACAGTAAGTTACAAGAAAACAAATGAAAAAAAAAATGTTAATACCATTTCTGAGGTATGTATAGGTACTTTTTCCATTCAGTTTCTCCATTACAGACAACTACCGTTCAGAGTAACAACCTAGGACATTTTATTAGAAGTTTTCAGTAAGGACTGAAACAAAAAATGCATTCTAAATAGCTGTTCCCCAAGCATCTGACCAATTAAAATGTAAGATGCAGGTCTTCTCATTATTACATAAGCTAAAATGAGGAAGAAAGGTTTCTAGTTTTAAAAGTGAAGAAGGAATGCTTCCAATTAATAGCTTCCAAGAAGCAGAGTTAATAGCATGACCTGTTATTAACTATCCTAGCAGATCAGTGTTGTATCAAAGAAATGAAACCTCAAAACGAGCTAGGAGATGTGAAGTTAGATAACAGTGGAGAGTTCCTGACGTGGAAAAAACGTGATTAGTAAATACATCAACAGTGAGGAAGGCAAAATTATTTTAGCTACAGGTGATGGGTGGTGCATAGTGTATGTTCCAGTTATCACTGTGTAATAAATTACCCCCCAAAGCTCAGTGACTCCAAACAACCACTGTGTTTTTATAAATCATGATTTGGTGGGTCAAGGCGTGCCTGGGTGATTTGGGCTCCACATGGTATTAAGATGAGGTCACTCTGGTATTCAGCTAGTAGCTGAGTAGATCTGGATGGTTCAAGATACTTCCCTAACATGTTAGCTAGCACCTTATAATGTTCTCTTTGGGGCTCAACACATAGTATTTAGGAAATTCTCCCTACCTGCCTCCTTCCTACTCACCCCTCCGGAGGAAAAAGGATTGAAGTGAACCCAAGATACTGGGCTCTATCTTTATAAGTGAAGAGAGTTGCTGTATTAACAAGTCTGAAAACGTGCAGTCACTCTTGCCCTGTTAGGGTACAGGTCTACCTCCTCTCTTCCAGGGAAGACGGGAAACTGGAGTTGGGGCTATTCTGAGCCTCACTTTCTCTACTAAAAGTAGGGGATGATGGGAATATAAATATTCCCTCACAACTTAGCTGAGAAGTCCTTCAGTGTCCCCAGCTGTGCGATGAGTGGTACTTTCCCTCCCATGGGCTTTTCTTATGGTTACAACAAGGATTACAAAGGAGGGACTGGTAGGGCTCAGGCACCAAATCTGACCTCAGACCCCATGCAACATACTGAAATTCTGACGTCTTGTTCATTAAGGGAAGAAAAAGTGAAATATGGATATGAAAACTATGGTTAGATTTGGTTCCAGTTACCATGAGAATTTTAGTTACCATATGCAGTGAAGAATATTACAAATGATGAGAAGGTGTTTTCCTCGACCTTTTTAAATGATAGGAAAGAAATATGTGCTTGTAGTCACCCATGTGAAAAGAAATGTATGAAGTTTTGTTCAGTCTCATTCTCTCCTACACCTACTCCTCCACCCTCCATAGAGTAACATGCTAAAGTAACACAAAAAAGACACACATTGTGGTTAGACTTTCTAGATATTAATGTTAGCGTATTATCAGCAAGACATTTTTTCCCTTAAATGTATGTATGTGTGTATGTACTCAGATTTATACACATACACGTTGCCAAAATAGCAATGAACACTGAGAAGAACAAGTCCTAGCTTAATTCCGGAATGTGAAGCTCATTAAAACCTTGGCTAATTTGTCTAACGTCTGCCCTTCCAGCCAAATCTGCCACTACTTCCGACTTGAGCTTCGCAAAAGTTCATCTCAGCTGCCTTGATATAGAGGGGAGTTAAATTTTTAGGTAACTTTATATGTGTGTACATACAAAACATATATAATAATTTAGGTAACCTCAGGTAAACCTACGAAGTAGATGTTACTATTATCGTCATTATGTAAGTTAAGAAACAGGCACAGACAGCTTAAGAAGTAACTTGCCTAAGGTCACAGAGCTAGTAAGTGTAACTCTTGTCACACTTGTATTTTAGCCTTGCACTACAACTATCTGCATACCTGTTTCCACATCACCAACAAAATCTGCTGAGCTTTCTTCCTTTCCTTACTAGGTATGGAACACGTAATTTGTAGCTGAGAATGTGGCTACCTGGAAAAAGAGAAAAAAAAGCTATGATTCTTGCCTTTCTATGGGATGTGAGTGAAAACAGTATGTGCAACTTCTGGGAAGTGTCCCTGAGATGAGTGAGCTTGGAGTGGGACTCTGTCCCTTTATTTTCTCCCCACTAACTAGTATGTTGACCTGATGGTAGGAGAGGAGCAATCTTCTCGGAACATCAGGAGGAGGCTGCATTTTAAGGTGAAAGAATAAAAAGGAGCCTGGGTGTCTCTTGATCCAGTAGTTGCCACTGCCTGATCTTTCACCTGAGGAAGACACCTCTATCTTGCTAAATGCATTGTTTGAGTTTCCTGCCACTCACAGCCAAAGCCAATCCTAATTAATGGGACTATCGATCCATGGCTCCCTGCCCCACACTAGGGTGAACTCTTAAGAAAATGCACTCTATCTCACTCACCTTTGTATGTCTTTCCTACGTGGTTCCTTATGCTAGTACTCAAAAATATAAATCAAATTGAAGATGAATGAGATTATAAAATATTTCTTAATATTTTATATTAAGATGGAGAAAGCCCCAGATCAGGAGGAAGCTGAATGAAACCAGTCCCAGCCTCTGGTCTTTCAGGTCTTTATGGACTACAGGCAGCAGTAAGATGAGAGTGTCTCCACCCCTTCAGGCAACTCCTTCTTTGTCAATACCTTCCTGGAGTCCTGGGTGTGTGGGGCAGAGCTGGAAAAGAGCACAAAGAAAATAGGTCTTCAAAAATGAACACCTTTGGTTTTCCCTTGACCTTCATGCTTGTATCCCCCTCTCTTCCTACCTGCCTTAGAAGAGCAGATATTTTCCCATCATCTCTAGGCTACTCTTTTCATCTTATTCCTGATGATCTTTGCATCTTAATTTAAGATGCAAGTTTAAGAATTAAGATCTTTGCATCTTAATTTTCTCATCTGTAAAACGGGGATAATCATTACTTGCTAGGATCTGGGGACTAATTAAATGGTGAGGGCTAAACTGGTTGGCATAAGCAGTTGTTTGGAAAACTGTTAGACGTTTCCCTTTTCCTCCTGACTCCCTTCTCTAGAGGCACCTTGCTCCATCAATTCTCGGAGAGAATACTTCCTTCTAGTTTTCTTCCTACTTCTCTGGCTACCCTTTCTTGGACTCTTTGAAAACCTCATTCTTTGCCTATCCATCAAATGTCTGTGTTCTGGGTTTCTCCCCACACCACCCCTAGTTCCAGCCTCCATCATTTTTTTTTTAAGTTTATTTATTTTTGACAGAGAGAGACAGAGAGAGAGAGAGAGAGAGTGAGCGAGCATGAGTGGGGGAGGGGCAGAGAGAGGGAGACACAGAATCCAAAGCAGGTTCCAGGCTCTGAGCTGTCAGCACAGAGCCCGACACAGGGCTTGAACTCACAGACCACGAGATCATGACCTGAGCCGAAGTCAGATGCTCAACCGACTGACTCACCCAGGTGCCCCAGCCTCCATCATTGTCGTACCTAAACAACTCAAAGTGCCTTGAACTGGTCTTCCAGCTTCCAGTCCTGCACTGTTGGTCCAGCCAGGTATCCACACTATAGCCAGAGTGGGGACAGAAAGCACACATTGAATAGTCACACTGCTTCCTACCTAAAAAGCTGTTCAGTGGTTTCCCACTCACTACCTTTTCTGTCAAGTCCACAGTCCTTAACATGTTTGTATAAGACCTCCAGGACACAGTGCCTGCTGGAATCACTGTAAAGAGATACTTTGTTTACATGTTTCTCCACTCTTAACAGGAGGAGCTTCTAAACAGTGTACTTATGCCTGAGATCCAGCATATAGTAAAATGTAAGTAGTCAATAAATGTTGGATGAAGTTCAGAAAATCTTTAATGGTAAGTAGTATCACATGGCTGCCCATATGAAAGTGATCTAGGGAACAGACAAAATGTTTTTTTTCCCCTTCATCATTAACATTAGGTTTTGTTTTTGTTTTTTTCTTTTGCTTTACCCTTTCAAAACTTAACTTTTTTATTACAAGGATAAGATAGACTTCATATGAAAAAATTCAAACATTACAATGAGATATAAAAAAAGAAGGCCCACAACCCCATATCACTGTTCTTCCTGCTCCAGCATTGTTAACTGCATATGATTCCAGAAATTTTCTACGCACATACAACCATAGTAAGACACATTATTACTATTATTATTAGCATTATTTAGCCCAAGAGAATCATATTAAACATGCTCATTTTCATATTGGCTTTCTTCATATAATCTTGGATATTTTTCCATAGTATACATAAATCTTCCTCATTTTGTAAAGGTCTGCATTGTATTCAATTATATGGCTCTACTATACTTTCTTCAAACAATTCAATTGTTTTTTTAATTTTTTAATTGAAGTATAGTTGGCATAGATCAGTTTCAGGTGTACAACATGGTGATTTGACAATTCCATACATTAAGCAATACTCACCATAATAGGTGTAGTTACCATCTGTCACCATACAAAGTTAATACAATATTGACTATATTCCTTGTGCTGTACTTTTCATCCCTGTGACTTATTTTATAGCTGACGTTGGTACCTCTTAACGTCCTTTACCTATTTATCGCCCATCCTCCCACCCCCAACAACCACCAGTTCGTTCTGTGTATTTAGGAGACTGTTTCTGTTTGTTTTCAAACACTTCACTATTGATAGACATCTAGGTTATTTCCAGTTTGGGGCCATTCTAAATAATGCTGCATTTATGGTATATGAACAAATGTCAATCTTTCTAAATATGCAAAAACTGCAAAATACTAGAATACCAAAATAAATATACATCACAACCAAGTAGGATTCACTTCAGAAATGCAAGAAGGGTTGAATATTAGAAAATCTCTCAATATACTGCACAATATTATAGATCAAAGGAGAAAAATTTCCACAGATTACTGACAACTAGGTATAGTTTCTTAATGTGATAAAGTGTGTGTGTGTCTGTGTGTGTGTGCACGCCAACCCCAAAAGCTAGCATCATGCTTAGTGGAGAAGCATTCCTATAATGATCGGAAACAGGACGACTCAGTCTACTGTCACCATTATCACAAAAATGAACATTTTCTAGAGATACTAGCAGATGCTATTACAAGAGAAATAATAATGAGGCATAAAAAACAAAGATAATACTATAATTATTTGTGGGTGATAGATTTCCAAAAACCACAATGTAGTTCACTGAAAAAACTTTTCCTTTTAAAAAAGTGAGATATAATTCACATACCATAACGTTCACCCATTTAAAATGTGTAGCTCGCTGGGATTTTGTATATTCAGAGTTGAGCAATTGTCATCACTCATTCCAAAACATTTTTATCACTCCCAAAAAATCCCATTAAATACCCATTAGCAGTCACTTCATATTCCCCTTATCCCCAGCACTTAGCAATAACTAATTTACTTCCTGTCTCAATAGATTTGCCTATTTCGAATATTTTATTTAAGTAGACATATAATATGTGGTCTTATATGACTAGTTTCTTTTACTTGGCAGAATGTTTTCAAGATTTATCCATGTTGCAACATGAATCACTATTTCATTCCTTTTTATTGCTGGATAATAATATTCCACTGTATGGATACACCATATTTTGTTTATCCACTCATCACTTGATGGACATTTGGGTTGTTTCTACTTTTTGTCTATTAAGCATAATGCTGCTATGAACAATCGTACAAATTTTTGTGTTAACACAGGTTTCACTTCTCTAGGAGTGAGATTGCTAGGTTCTATAGTAACTCTGTACAAATTTTTGACTAACTGCCAAACTTTTTTCCAAAAAGATACCACCATTTTACATCCCCACTTCTCCACATCCTTCCCAATGTGTGTTATTGTCTGTCTTTTTTATTCCAGCCATCCTAGTGGATGTGAAGTGGTATCCCATAGTTTGGAACTGAAAAGCCATTTTAAATAGTAAAACAGTTCAATTAAGATGGCTACATATAAATTTATTATTTAAAATATCGAAAGCCTTCTTATATACAAACAATAATCACTTAGAAAACATAATGGAATAAAAGACTCCAACAAAAAGGATAAAGTAGGAATAAAGTTAACAAATAATTCAAGATATATAATAGAAACTTTTACATACTCCTGAAAAGCAACTGAACAAATGGAAAGGCATAGGTGTTCTTTTTTTCCCTCCTTTCTGCTCTTAAATAGTAAGATTCAACATAATCAGTTCAATTCTCCCTATATTAATCTATATATAACATGACTCCAATACAAATATCTCCTAAGATTAGAACCAGACTAGCTGTAACTAAAGCTCATGTGAAAAGGCAACGCAGAATTATGGTTTTACCCAAAGACCCAGGCTTCCTGGGTTCCCATCCTGGCATACTGCTTATTATTAGCTGTGTATTCCTGGTCAAGTTACTTAACCTCTCTGTTTCAGATGCCCCTTCCACGAAAGGGGATAATATCTACCTGGTAGAGTTGTCAGGAGGATTAAATGCCTTAAAATGCATAAAGCACTTAGAATAGTACCTGGTATATAATAAATGCTAAACAGGTGCTAGTTATTAACATTATGTGGGAAAAACAATTCAAGAATAGCTGAGGAAAAAATTTTCAAAAAATGTTATGAGAAAGGATTGGCCCCATTAGACATAAAAACAGCACAGTTCTGGTGAATCAGAATGAAGACAGATCAATGGAACAGAATAGAGAATCCAAGCACCCCAATGCAAGTGGAAATTTAGAAAATGATAAAATAGGCATTTCAAATAAATGAGTATAGAAAAGAAGAGTTAGGGTGTTCATTACCAGTGATTCTGGGACCAAATTCCCACCTTACCCTTGATACAAAAGTATATTCTGGATGAAATTAAAATTTAAGTATAAAAATAAAACCAGATAAAGCACTAAAATAAAACATAATGAAATTATTTAAGAATCTGAGTGCAGTATAACCCCAAACCTAGAAGCCATAAAGGAAAAGACTGATAAATCCAAATATATGAATTTCTGTAAGGCAGTAAAATAAAATACTATATAGGAAATCAAAAGACAAATCAATTGAATAATTGTAACACATATAAACAAAGGACTGGTTTCCAGAATATGTAAAGAACTACAAACCAATACCAAAATGACCAACTATGCAATAGAAAAATGAACAAAACCTAAGAACAGATAAATAACAAAAAAGAAATACAAATCACTCCCCATATGAAAAAACGCTCAGCTTTCCCTCGTAATAAAAGACATGAATTGACACTACAACTAGAAACCATTTTTCACCTGTTTGATAACACATGGGTCTGTGAGAGTAAAGTGGGTACAATCTCTAGGAGAGCAATTTGGCAATATCTATCAAAGAATGAACAAACAAACCCTTGACCCAACAATCCAACTTCCTAGGAATCTATCCTATAGATATACTTGCACTTGTCTACAACAATGTAAGAACAAGCATGTTCACTGAAGCATTGTAACAGGAAAATATTTACACCTGAATTTCCAACTATTGAAGACTGTTAAATCATTACAATACATACCTACAATGGAACAAGGCAGGTCTACCTATATTAATAAGTGAAAGAGCAAGTGTAGCATACTACCAATTGTATATCAACAACATCAACAGAGACAACAGATATAAAAATTGACACGTGCATAAAATACATTTGAAAATATTTTCAAGAAACCATTTTCGCTAATGGTTATAAAGAGAATTGAAAGGCTTATAAGCTTATATAAAGCTTATAAAGAGAATTGAAAGGCTAAGGTATAGGAACAACAATGCTTACTTTTCTCTGTATGTTTTTTGACAATTTTGGATTTTCAATTTTTTGCATCAAATTTGTTACAGTGAATTTTGAAAAGCCCATTCATTGATGTACTTGCATTTAGTGAGGTGGAACCCTAATCACATGCAAACCTATGAGTTGTCGGAAGAGATGCAAGATAGCAATCCCTGCCTGGAGGAGCTGACAGGCAGAACGGACCTGGGACTCGGTTCCTAGCACTGGAATCCTGGGATTGAGGAGCGGGCGTTCTTACCAGAAATGCAGATTCCTGGGCCCCATCCCCAATCGACTCCATTCGAGGCCCTCAATGACGCCCAGGAATCTGCATTTCTGACAGGATCCTACTGGGGATTCCGGTACGTGACAATTTTGAAGCCTCCGGGACTGGAAGGGCAGTCAGCCTGCACAGCGCAGGTCACGGTGTAGGCCCATTTTCTCATCCTTCCCGCGCCCTCCCTAGCGCTCACCGCCGCGCTCCGAGCTAGGGGTTGTCAGCACAGGAGCGTGGGGGACACTCCTCCGGAACAGCCGAGACCCGGGCCAACTTTGGGCCGAAATGGCGAGGCCTCGCTTGGGCCACCGGCCGGAGCCGTTCCTCCCAGGTCCTGGATCAGGCTCCGCTGTCAGCTGGGCCCAGATCCTGAGCCACAGAGCTGAGGAAGCGGGGCGGGGGGCGAGCGCACTTGCGCGAGCGGCTAGAGATGGAACGGCCGCAGAAGCCCAATGCAGAAGGAGAAAGGGCAGAGATGGAGAGGCAAGTTCAACCGTTTAGGGAAAAAAATAACGGGGAGAGAAACGATGGGGTCAGAAAATAATTTCGGGGGGGAATCGGGAAAAACTGCGACTCCGCCGGGACTCGAACCCGGAACCTTTGAATGCCTTCAGCCTCTAGAAGTCCAATGCGCTATCCATTGCGCCACGGAGCCACCTGTTGGAGTCCTCGCGCATCTGCTCTGTTAAGCCAGAGGCGACGGCCCCGCGCCCTTCCCACCGCCCCCTGAGCCGTCCCCCCAGCCATCCGTCTGTCTTGCCGAGACCACGGTATTGCTAGCCTGGGTAGCGACCACCAAACGTGAGCCGAAGGCGCCCGTCCTTCCCCAGCGGCCGCCTCACACGAGGTCGCCGAGCCCTGCGACTCCGCCGGGCCCCAGCCGGTCGGTCCGAGGGCTGCCAGAGCCGGGTCCTGGGCCTACCCGGGGCGCCGCCGTATCTGGCCGCTCAGGACAAATCACACCCTCGCTCTTCCTCCCCGGTCCCTTCCTGCCCCGAGCGCCCCCGCCTACCGGGTCTCTCCGGCGGCCGCTCCCGCCCCGCCCTGGCCCCGGCGACACGGAACCAGGCCGGCCGTTGCGCCGTTAAGCCGGGCCGGTAACGCCGGGCACTTACGTCGCACCTTTTAGCCGCCGATCTCGAGCGGCGGCCCCTCCCGGGTCCCTGGCTCTTCCCTGGCGGGCCGCGGCGACGTCTGTGTGCGTGCTTGTGCGTGTTTTATTTGCGCAGGGTTCGGTAAAACGGGGTTTGGGTTGCATTTCGCTCCCCACAGACCCAGAGCCGAATTTCTGAGGTATCCGGGCTCTGGTGGACTGAGGGGGGCGACGCGCCCCGCGCCTGGCATCCTCTGAGAGCTTGTCCGAGGGCCGGGAGCTGTGTCCGCGGGCGCCGCGCGGCCGCCCCCAGTCCGCGCCCCAAGACCACGCGGTTGCGTGGGCGGCAGCCATGAGGGTGGTTGCGCGCGTGGGAGCGCCGGGAGCATGCGTGTGCGGGTGCGTGCGGCTGGAGGGCGCGCGCCCGAGCGCTGCCGCGGGGTTCCCGGGGCGGGGGGAGGCGGCCAAGCCAGTGGCTCCTCGGAATGGCGTGGTCGCCACGAATCAGGTGGGTGATGGGGGAGGGGGCCTCAGTGCCCCAGTAGTCCCCAACAGCGCGACCCCGAAGCCACTTGAAATAGACAGTCTAAGTAAATACTGCGTGGTTGCTATGCAACCGCTGCAGACAAAACCCCAGGGCCTCCCTCTTCAATCAGTTTGCGGCTTTCCGAGCCCCGCCCACGTAGAAATTTCGGCTCTGCCGCTGTGCGCGCTCTTCAGGTCGGTTCTCGGCCCACCATTGCACCAAACCACCAGCAGCCACAGCTCACGCCATGCCTCACGCCATTCGTCCCTGCCTAGCATCATCAGGCATCAAAGCAGAGTAGTCTCTCAGTGTTCTAAAGAGGGAAAGGGAGCTCCCAGGAAGAATGTAGTCTGGTAGGGATCTTTCCATTCTTATTTAACTCCTCAACGGTGCTATGAGGCAGCTACTATTGTCCCCTTCAGAAAGAAGGGACACTGCAACTAAGAGAGGTTAAATTAATTGTGTAGGGACACCCAGCTAGTAAGTATCAAGAACTGTGAAGAATCTGAGATTTTACCCTCTTTGCAGGCTAACACGTTAGCTTGTCACAGCTTCATGGATGCTGACAGAGCACACGAGAGTACTGGGTCATAAATGAAAGACTGTTACAGCAAAAGCAGTAGCCGCAGTGTCAACGTGTTTGTGTTGGGTTCCAAACCCCAATTCTCACAGGAATGAAGCAGATGGGCCCAGATGGATGCTTGCACACAAAATGGATTGCATTACAGGAGAGAAATGCTAAACTTGGGGAACCCACCATTTTATAGCAAGCAGTAAGCAAGACTGCTCTTTGTCCTATGGGGAGACACCCTCAAGTTTGCTCACTATAAGCACAACCCTGAGAAATGGCCCAAGTGAGCAGGCTTTTGCATCTTAGTGCAAGGATCCTTAGTGTGCAAGGATTCTGAGGGCCCATGGTTGCCTGTCTCTCCAAACAGTTAGTGGCAGGACCCTGATTGCTGTCAGGCCTGTTTCATTCCACCATAATATAAGCAACATTCCTTGACAACAAGCATTTTATGTATAACATTGTTATGCCCTCTTTAATAACGATTAATGAAATAAAATATGTCTTTGCAAGCATCAAGGAATTCTTACATGTGCAAAATTAGCCTGTAAAATAGATTATGACTTTAAATCATATTTACAAAAATCTTTACTGAACTCTGCAATGTACCAGGCACTTGTGGCATCTGTCTTCACTGGTTCTTGGAGTTGAACATGGAGGAACAGAGGAAGAGACAGGTGTTCAGTGCCCCTGTGGAAACACTTTGCAGAGGAATTTTGTCTGGAGGTGTTGGTGCCAACTCTCAAATGATGAGTCATTGACATAAGTAACAATTCAGACTCATATATAAAAGTTCTGCGTAGGGGACATTGGGAAAGAGACAGCGTGCTAGAGGATGATGTGTGTGTTCCTTATTCCACTTGATGAATCAAACAAAGAATTTTGGGTATTTGATTCCTTTTACTAGTTGAGATCAAAGCTCCTTCTCCTGTCATGGAAAACACTACCAAGATACAGGGTTAGCAGACAGTGTGGGAAAATGAGGCTTGTAACAAACTCTGCTAGCAATCGAGGTTGTACTTTTTACCCCCTACAGTTAGAAGACTGGGAAAGCCACAGTGGAACAAGCTCTGTGTGTGTTCTATGATAATTAATAAGCGCTTTATAGTGAATCTAGCTTCAGAGACAGTAATGTTAGCACGTAAAGGGAATGAAAATGTGTATTTAGTTTCCATCTGAGAAGAAAGATTCAGTAGGTTTTAAGGTCTTAAGCCTTTCCTAACTTTAAAAGATGAATTTTTTCAGACAGTACATACAGTAAACAGCAGCCATTATAAAACCTGAGCCAAGAATTACTCCAAGTAAAGAAAAAAATTACCTCTTCCTTCCTGCCAACAGAGGGAGCCAAAGCACAAACTGTAACCACCTCCACTCAGGCTGATCACGCCCAATTCTAGTTTCCTGAACAGCAAAGCCCTAAATTAAATAGAACTTCATTTTGGTGTTTTAAAGTTCAAATCCATTATACATCCCTGGGAGACTGCAATAACACTTTTCATGTTTGTACAGCAGAATTATTTTTAAGTTACAATGTTGTTCTATTTGCAGTGCTTACTAGTAGCTCCAGCCTCCCCCAGAAGGCCTAGAAATCTACAGTGTTGTGTATTTTCGCTAGCTTTGCTTTGCTTCAGAGGGAGAAGGTCATTGGAGTATGGATTTAACTCAGTTCATGGAGTGTTTAGGGAGGATATACCTGGGTCTACTGTGGGAGACAGAGTGGAAGTTTAAGACACAATCCAAGGAGACTTCCAATTCCTTGGGAGAAATGTGACCAATGAAAATGAAGCAATACGCAAATAATGCAGTACAGCATATGAAAACAAATGGCAAAGTGTGATGGGCACCCCTGCCAATGTAAGGTTTTTGAGTTTGCACTCGCAAGTAATAAATATGTACTACTATATTAATTATAAGCATACCCCAATTAGAAGTTTTAGAAGGATGAGATTTTTAAAAAAAGTAAAGATGCTGAGGTTTGGAGCACAGACTGTAAAGTCACACTCCTGGTGTTCACATCCTGGCTCTGACTCTGATTTGAAAGACATAATCCTCAACTTCCCAGAGCCTTTCTTTCCTCATCTGAAAAAATCCCAAAGTTGTTTTGAGGATTGCAGAAATTGATCCTTGCAAGGGTTTATCTCAGGCCTGGCACATGGTAAGTGTGTAACAAGTGTTTGCTGTTATTATTAGCAAGAAACTCTCAATTAAGAAAAAAAAAAAAGCCACATCCTAAAGGAACAAACCAGAGTTCAGATACAGCATCAGCTAAATTTGTCACAACCCACGACCCAGCTCCCACTGGACTGTAGACATCATGTCTGTTACCAAACAGAACACCCAGCCTCTCAGTCTGAAAGCTGGAAACATTTACCTTCAGCTTCATGATTTCCTCAGTTCCGTCTCAAAGAACCTTGAGTGGATTCTTATTTCTACTTGTGCAACCGCATGGTTTTCCAAAACGAAAACTTTTTGCCAGACAAAATCCCTCAACATTTAAATGATGGCCCTTTTCATCCTAAAAAATCTTAGCACGGAAGTATTAGCTGGACCAATAACCAAACTACATAGGTGGCAAGATGGGAATAAGGAAAAGAAAATAAAATTTTCCAAGATGAAGAAATATAGACATTAGGACAGAAAAGAAGGACGAATAGGCCCTTACAGAAGTACCGTGGGGGCTGAGGAGATAAATGTGTTGGGAGATTAGTTGGACAGGTAGGATTGAGACCAAGTGTGACAAAGCAGCCTGGGCAGGCCTGGTTCAGGATGAGGAATGTGGATGTAATGCAACAGGCAATGGGGAGCTACTAGGTTCTTTTGGTGTGTGCTTTAGAATGACTGACTGGGCTTTAGAAAATGATTTAGGAGGTGGCGTGCAGACTGAATGGGGGTGCGGGGCAAGGGTCAAAGAGACCATTAAATTTCATTAAATGCATACTTGGTGTTTTCCTATGCTTCTTCATCTCTTCAGCAAGTGATGATTGAGGGTCTACATGAGATCCAAAGAAAAAAGACACGTGCCTAGTTTATAAGCCTAATCGAAATGAACACAGATACACAACCAACTGTGATGCTGGCTCAAGAGGTCTCCAGGTGAGGTACAGGTGGAACGGGACTTCAGGGGAGAGAGATTTCATCCAGAGAGAGGGAATTAGGGAGGAAGGCCACATATGAAAACATTCTCTAACCTACGCCCAATTTGTGCTCAGGGATACTGGCAGGGATTAGCATACAGCCTGGGGGATGTGAGGAAGAAGACCAGACAGTCTGGGAAAATGGTAGAGGCTGAGCAGTCCAATGCATGGTGTGAAAAAGGGTCGAGCTAACTTGGCCTTGGTTGCAGCTAATTTGGCCTTGGTGCTAGTAGAATAGGTCACTGGGGTTCAGGGTGCCAGTGACAAAGTCAAGTGTGGGTCAGTTCCGTGGTTCTGTGCCATCAGCCCATTCTCAAGAGGACGAGAATCACAGCTGAGGATAAATGGAACATGATCGAGCCCTCAAAGGGAAGGGCTTGGGAAGAGCTGGTTGAAAATCTCAGACCAGTAGGCTGGTGTTCGGGGGAGGGGGGTCTATTTACAAAGGGAAAGTGGGGTAGAAGCAGGTCTTCATGTTCTGAGGAAGGCAGCGCCAGCTCTGGACCTTGTGGCTGGGTTGACTGGGTTGCTGAGCAGGTTTCTAAGCAGAGCAGAGCTCAGGAAGGATGTAGGACCATCCTGCAGGTGGCAGTCACCATCTGCTGTTGAGAAGGCTGGACAAAGGCCAAGCCTGACCCTAGTCTGGGTTTGGTTAGGCTTTGCGCCTGCAGATAGCACATTTGTTCTTTTACTCATTGAGCATGGCTAAATGTGGGGCTCCGCACTCGTTGTGTTTTGTTTTGTTTTGTTTTGTTTTGTTTTGTTTTGTTTTGAGCTCCTCAGGTGATTTTCATATGCAGCCAAGTATGAGAACAAATGCTTTCTGCCCATTCCTACTACAGTGATAACCATGGCCCAGGAGCATCAGCAGAGCCTGTAAGATGGACAGAAATGCAAGGTCTCAGACCTTCCCCAGACCTGCTGAATTAGAATCTGCATTTTTTTTTTCTTCAGGGCAGGTGGAGTGTGGTGTTTTTCCAAGGGGGCAAAGAAGGCTCACAGGATGCAATATGTGGCTTAGGGTATGTGTGGGGGTAGTTTGTGGGGCAAGGAGAGGATGAGCTGGGGTGGGTGAAACCATAATCTGCATTTTAATAAGATCCGCCAGGTGATTCATTTGCATTAAAGTTTGAAAAGCACTGGTTTGGGATTTAGGTATTCAGACTCTCATTAGTCCACTTGGGCTTCTGTTATCAGCATTAATTTAAATTCTCAAGGAGATCTCAAAACTACATCAGAAAGC
Source organism: Prionailurus viverrinus (assembly GCF_022837055.1). Lineage (NCBI taxonomy): Eukaryota > Metazoa > Chordata > Mammalia > Carnivora > Felidae > Prionailurus > Prionailurus viverrinus. Next base: position 134,580,513 of record NC_062568.1, read on the forward strand.
TCAGGACCAATCTGATTTATTGGCCCAAAACATCAGCTCAGAGGAAATTATGCCCTTTTACTTCCCACTGTGTGGGGAATTGGGGAAGGAAAGGTATGTTGTTAATGACGTCCAACAGAACCTGGGTTGAGTCCATTCCAGGATTGGCAGAAGAATCACTCCAGGCTGCCTTTCTCCTGAGTCAGACTGAGGGACAAGGCTTATGAGTGAGAAGGAAATCTTCCAGGCAGAGGGGTCCAACTTTTAGGGTCTCAGCTCTTTCCCCATGGCATGTCTGTCATAGACCCCCAAGTGACCCCAACAACCCTTTGTCTCAGTGGGAGTCTTGTTATTTGGCATCAGAGTACTGATTCTAATTAGAAACATTATTTATTTATTTACTTACTTACTTACTTACTTATTTACTTATTTTGAAAGAGAGAGCACACGAGCAGGAGAGGGGCAGAGTGGGGGAGAGAGAATCTCAAGAAGGCTCCATGCTCAGCACAGATCCTAACTCGAGGATCTATCCCATGACCCTGGGATCGTGACCTGAGCCAAAATCAAGAGCTGGATGCTCAATTGACTGACCTGCCCAGGCACCCCATATTGTCCATTTTTTAGTTATTTCATTTATTTGTCATTGCTTTAGAATGCCATTTGCTTCACCTTGTCTCCACCAAGTGTGAAAGAATAACATTTTTGTAGGCAGAGGTACTTTTCAAATCTTCATCCTATGATCATATAATACCATCCACCCTATGATCATATAATACCATCATTAAACCCTGTCTGTAGGACAGCCTGGCTCATCTCTGCAAGTCGGTGGGAGGAGGGAGAAAGCCTGAGAGGCTTGGCTAAGTGAGGCAGTGTGGCTTAGTGGGCTTTGGAGGCAGTTATATAACCTTAGGAAATTACCTCTCTGAATTTTCACACTTCAAAGATGGAGAAAATAATTTCTATTTCACAAGATTGTCATGGGAATTAACTGAACTTCTAACACATTGACATGACATTAAACGATATAATAATTGTCTATTGGGGCTCCTGGGTAGCTCAGTCAGTTGAGTGTCTGACTCTTCGTTTTGGTTCAGGTCATGATATCAGGGTCATGGGATCAAGCCCCATGTCATGCTCCATGCTAAGCATGGAGCCTGCTTGAGATTCTCTCTGCCCCTCTTCTCCTCTCAGGCTCTCTCTCTAAAATTAAAAAAAAAACCAAAAACCCACCACCACCAACAATGTATTACCCTAGACCTTAGCAGTTTAAAACAATAAAAAGTTATTACCTCACAATTTCTATGGGTCAGGGAGCATATGCCAAATGGTTTACACTCAGGGTCTCTCATGAGATTGTTTGGGGTTGTAGTTATCTGAAGGTTTGACTGGGGCTAGAGAATCTGCTTCCAAGATGACGCACTCCTGTGGCAGTTGGCAGGAGGCCTCAGTTCTTTGCCACAGACCCCTCCACGGGGCTACATCCCCCAGAGTGAATAATCTAAGAGTGAGAGAGAGAAAGGTGTAAGCCACATATTTTTTTATGACCTAGCCTCAGAGATCACATAGCATCACTTCCACTGTATTCTACTGGTCACATGGACCAACTCTAATACAATGTGGGAGGAGACTACACAGTGGTGTGAATACCTGGAGGTGGGAATATTGGCGTCCATCACAGAAGTTGGCTTCCATAGCATCCAGAACATTACTTCTTGCCCCTTTTTAATATGACAGCCATATTGTTGCTCTTCTACTTCAACCAACAAATACTCTGAAAAGGAAGACAGTTAAAATGATTCACCTTTGTTCTTCTCACACTAAATTATTTTGGCTGAGCTGGAAGTTTCCACCCTCACATCAGATTTACAGTCATGACTCAGAAATTTGGGACTAGATTCATAATTTATCCCAGTTCATCTGAAGGCTACAGAGGCGCACAGGGATGTTCCTTGTTTTACTTTTCTTTGGTCCTTGCCCACTTTCCCCTTGAAATGATTTGTTCTATGCATTTTATTATATTTTCAAGATGTCAGGTAGACAATCTCAAGCAATAGCAAGTATGCTGGCTGAATTTTCCTCCTTGTTCTGGAATATTTGCTCTTGAATACAAATGATTTACTTTTGGATCCCTGACTCTGTGACTGTAAAACTGAATTCATTTTTATAGTGGTGGGGTCACCATGACTTTTTTCTCAGCTCTTCAGTAGCAGACTTTAAATTCCCAGAAAGGAAAGGGCTAATGAATACCAAGTTCTTCAATGCTAGCAAAGGGGAGCCACAAAGGGATAGAGGTGTAGCTATTCCCCTCTGTTTTTCTGGGTGATCCTACTTGGTAGCCAAGGGTATGTCATTTTTAAGCCTGTGGGTAAATAATAATGATAAATAGAAACACCTCCAAGGGATTGTCATAACAGATTCCATGCGAGAGCCTTGAACATGACTCATGCAGGTGTTGAATAAATGGATGCATGGATGGATAGATGGATGGATGGATGAATTCTTCAGGTACAATATGACCAGGGCTGATACCCAGTTGGTAGTGCCTGTATGGAGTAAGGGTCGGGGTCTATTCCTTTGGTCAAGCTTCCACTCAGCTGAACTGGCACCCATTATATGCTGGTCATTACAGATAGTGCCTAGTCTGGGAGAATGTGGCTCCATGTTGCAAAGTGGGTTACAAAAAAATGTTTAGAATCTAAATGTTATGGCTGATTCATAGGACTGATTAGAGCCTGATTGACCGGGCATCTGGAAGGAGCAGAACCTGATAGTCTCAGAGCTGCAACAAGATGGATCTTGGAGCAGATGTCAGAATTCAAAGTAAATCAAACTGAGAATGAATGAATATAGCTGTCAGGTAAATCTGGGGGTGAAACCTGGGAGCAACAAAGGAATGCAAAGGGAGGAGAGACTAGGAACAAGGGCTAGGTGAACAGAGGCTCCCATCGTTGATAGGAATGAAAAAGGAGCAAGAGGGGAAAGTATATTAATTAACTTCAGCTGTAAATGACAGAAAACCAAAGCAACAGAGGCTTAAGTGAACTAGAACTTTATTAACTTGTAGGTAGAGAAATCTGGAAGAGAGTTGTCCGTAGCTGATATGGCAGTTTGGGGATCATCAGGGATCCAGACTCCTTTTCTCTTCCTGCTTCATCATCCTCAACATGTGGCTTCTGCCTCATGATCAAAAATGGCAGTTCAGACTCCAGGCTTCATGTCTACACTCCAGTCAGTAGTATAGAGGGAGGAGTGAGATGAGCATGCTCTCTCCTTTTGAGATAGGATTTCTCAGTCTTGGTACCAGGGCTCTCCTGTGCATTGCAGGATGTTAAGCAGCATCCTTCGTCTCTACACACTAGATGCCAGTGTTGACTTCCTCCTTCCCAGGTGTGACAAACAAAAATGTCCCCAGACATTGCCAAATGTCCCCTGAGGGCACCATCTCTCCAGATAGAGAACCACTGCTGACTTTCTGAGGCCGCACCTGATCCCTTGCTCACATACCATTGATCAGAACTTAGTCACAGAGGCAACTCAGTTACAAGGAGTTGGGAAATGTAGTCTTTATTCCAGACAGCCATGCGCCAGCTAAAACTCAGTTCTACTAGAAGGAAGGAGATGAGAGGTATGGTAGATAATGCAAGTGTGAGGACTCAGACAAACTTGACTGGTGGGTCCCAGATCCCAGCTCCTACCTACTGGCTAAGGATGGAACAGCCTTAAGAAGGAGGATATATGGTCCCAGCTGCAGCCAGTGGCACCCAGGATCTATGAGGTGGACACTCTCCTCCCAGAGATAAGCCTTCCTCTGAGAGACAAATATTGGGTTCTCTCTTATTGCCTTTCAACATGTTGCCTAAATAGGGATAGGAGCATGTTACAAGCAATGTTTCCTAGTCTACCCCTCCCCTGCTTGCCCTTTTAGTTCCAACCGGATGGCCCCGGCATAGTCTCCTCCTTCTCTCCTTTCATCCCTCCAGCCCTCCTCTTCTGCTCTCCTCTCCCCCTCCTTTCTTCCTATTAGATGTGCTTCTGAGAGGCCCAGATGTAGAACCAGGAGGCCTGAGAGCCAGGGTGGAGGTAAGTCACTCAACCTCTCCGGCTTCAGTGTCTTCCTCTGTAAAATGAGGGGCCGACCAGATGGCCCCTAGACTCCTCCCTTGCTCTAAAATGCTTCAAATCTTTGGAGCTGCAAGACTGCAGGGTGCAACAGAGAAAGCCCCTCTCTGATGAGTGGCATCAAGACAGCCCCTGGCTGGGTCTCTGTCTGCCAGACTTCCCTGCCGCGTGAAGTCCCCGCCTGGCAGATGTCACTTAGATTCTCCCCACTGGCTCCAGATAGGCCTGCTTTGGTTAGCTGGCACACATATCTTGCTACATCTGACCAACTCAAATCATGCTCATTACATGTGCTCATTACAAACCTGTCTTTGCGTCAGTCAGAAGGATGGGGTGCTTCCTGGTCTCCTAGTTAAAGGTCAAAATGGCTCTCATCGTGGCACAGCTGGCCTTGAGAGAGGTTTTGTTTCACTTGTCATATCTCCGTATCCTGTTTAAATTGTTTCCCTAGTTAAAGTGTTTTCATTTCTTTGTTTTTTTCGATAAATGCTTCTTGAGCACCTGTTACTCTGCAGGGCCCCAAGAATACAAAAACAAATAAGGCCCTCCCTTTCCGGAGCTGGCAGTGAACATGGCTTTCCCAGTGTGCCCTGATCTTTTCCTACCTAACTCTCCAGCCTATTTCCCTCCTGGCTGCGTGGCTGTGCTTGGGTTCCTCCCGCCTGGAGCACTGTCTCCTTCCCTGGCGAGATTTTGCACATGCACATGCTCAGTGTGAACTGGGACCCCACCCCTGTCTCTCTCTCTCTCTCTCTCTCTCTCTCTCTCTCTCTCTCTCTCTGTGACACACACACACACACACACACACACACACACACACACACACATATGCACACACACCCCTTCCTCTCTCTGGACCCCCTCATTCTGCATGTTTCAGCTTAAATGGTCAGGGAGACCATCCCTGACTGCCCTGCCCCAGCCCCAGACTGAACACACCCCCTTCTTACATTCTCCCACAGCACCCTGGCCCTCCTTTTCAAAACAGTCACCATCTCGTAACTCCTCATTAAGTCTGCTCCTACCTTGCTGGCGCTGGCGGGGGAGCTACCTGGCAGCCCTGGGGAGCCGGGTCTCTCTCCGTCACTGAGGAGCCGATTCTGGGATGAACGAGGCACGGATGTGTACATGGATAAGCAAAGCTGTGAAGGGGAGAGACATAGAAACAAATATGTTCGGTCAGGCACTACTCCGAGAATGTGAGCAAGGCTGATGGCCAGCCCAGGAGGAAGAGTCCCGGCCACTGGGACAGGGAAGGGATAGTGGGAAGTCTCACAGGACATTTGTAGCCAGTCTTGAAGGAGTAGGAATGGGAAGCAGGAGAGGAAGGAGCAGCTCAGGTAGAAGAGAGAGCAGGACTGTAGACAAGGGGTGTGGCCCCTGGGGTCCTCAGGACCTAGGCAGAGGAGCTCTGGGGCAGACAGAGTGCCCAGCCCTTGGCCTGCCTTCTTGCAGGAGATGGTTCCTTCTGCTCTGTCTCTCCACTGCCTCCGCCCACCCCAGACACCCAGCTTTGGAGCTTTCAGAAGCTCTGGCTCTGAGGTTCTTCCCATGGCAGGGCACTTGAGATAGCAGACTTCTCCCTCCTCCCCACCTTCCCTCCCTCCCCACCTTCCCTCCCTTCCTTCCCTGCTTTCCTTTCCTCCTTCCTCCTCTCCTCCCTCCCTCCCTCCCTTCCAGAACTTCTTTCCTTCTCCCCTTCCTCCCTCCCTCTTTCCTTCCTACCTTTCTTCCCTCCTCTCCTTCCTTCCTTCCTTCCTTCCTTCCTTCCTTCCTTCCTTCCATTCTCCACCAAATTCAGCGCATGTTTACTGAGCTCCTTCTATGAGTTAAAAGTTAGAGATTTCTCTTTCTCTTTGAAAGCTTTTCTCTTTGAAAAATGAATCCCTCCAAAACCCAGCAATGGTTCCACTGGGCTGGAACTGTGGTCTGGGACACCAAGAAAGGCTGCCATGGGGGCAAACAAGGGCAGAAACATGCTCTGGCTGAAACCCAAAGTAGGCACAGATTTAGAGGGGCCAAGTAGAATGAGTTGCCCAGAACAGAAATGGGGTAAGGAGGGCCAAACAAGCTTCACTCATGTTGCATGCCCTCTAAATGCCTCTGCTCTGCTTCACATGGAAGTGCCCAGCCAGTGGCTGCTGATTCCAAAGCTTTGGCCCTGGGGAAGGAGGGAGGCTGAGCTGAGGATAGAGAAAAGGGCCATCCTGAATCCCCACCAGAAGGGGCAGGCAGAGAATGCAGAAAGGCAGGGAGCATGGCCTTGTTTGCTTTCCACAAAAGAAATATTACTGCCTCCTGCTGGATGACCTCTGGTTCTCTCTCCGAAGAGACCTTAACTTTTGCCTTGGTTGCTTTTCTCTACCAGGGAGGAGCTTAAACCTGCAAAATGCCTTACCTCCCTGCAGGTAGGAAGGAGAATCTGCCCACAGAGGCTGCTACTTAGCTCCTGAAAGCAAAGCAGTGCGGTGGGGCAAGATGAGTCCCGGAGGTCAGGCCGCCTGTGGTGAGCTGCCAGCTTAGGTGGAGGCCCAGCAGTGATCGCCCTGGAAGTGAGACTGTAGCCCTGAGGTTGGCTTGGGGACACACATTTAGCACTCAAATATTTTATCTTGTATTATGGAGTGGAGTTTTGTGTGTACTGGCTCCCTGACTTGACCTTGGGTGTTGAAACAATGCCATCCACTTATACGTTGCCCGGGGAATCCGTCCCAGAGCTGACTAAACCCCACTGAGAGGTCTCCGTCAGTACTTGTGAGGAGGTGAGGGAGGGTATGGCTGGGAACAAAACTCAGGTGTGTGTGGCTCACAGCCAAGCCTTGAAAAGCTGCCTCTCGCACAGAGTCTGTCTCAGACCACCTGGGCACACAGAACCACCTGCCCAGTAGGAAACTTTAAATCCAGATTAGGTGGCTTTTTTGATGAGACCGAAGAAATGAAGAGGAGGAAAGACCCCGGCAGGCAGCTATGGGCTTACAGATGGGCGGGGGGCGGGGGGGGGGGGGAATGTAAAAATAAAGAAGTCATTTGAGCAATGAGAGAAGACAAAGAGGTTAGTGTGATGGGAAAGCTGAGAGGAATAAAGCCAGAAAGCAGAGTAGGAGGGAAAGAGGGCCGCCAAGAGAGGAAGAGGACCCTTGCCAGGAGGAGGCAGAAGAACAAAGGGGTGAAGGATGGTGCATCTAAGCAAGAGTGAGGGAGGCCATCAGGAGAGAGAAGAGCGGCTGGTTCCTGGTAAGTGATTCTCCTGACAGGGAGAGTTGTCATCAGAGGTCTGGAGGGGATAACCCCCCACTTAGCCTCCATGGTGGAGTCCAGCCCCATCCAGCCCTCTCCATCGGAATGCTCTGCCCTCCCCTTAGCTGAGGGAGTCAGCCTCTGCCTCCTGGCCAGCTGAGGAAAAACGCAGGCTCCTGCCAAACCTCACCTCACAGAGACCGGGGTAGCAGCACTGGGAATTCTGAGAGAAAATGTGGAAAGAAGTTATTTCTGTGTATACTATTTTATTCTTTGGGAGTCCTAAACATACTGGTGGGGACAGTTCCCGGGGCTAGTGCAGGGGCACTGGAGGCACGGAGTACATAGGAGACAGGGGGTGCAGTTGGCCAGGCCGCGTGGGCCATGCCTGGCATGATGGCCCGGGGTTCATTTGGTCATTCGACAAATATTTGTTGACTGTCTACTAAGACAGCAAACAAGACAAAGTCTCTATCTCTTGGATTCTAGTTTACATCCTAGATTACGTTCTAGTCAGAGATGATAGATAGGTGAACAATAAGCGGGTCCTGTAGGCATGTTAAGCAAACTCTTTGGTTCTTCACTTCCCAACCAGATGGAGGCTGACTAGAACCAGGTCTTCTTAACTCTGGTGGTGACAGAACAGAGCAGAAACATAGTCGGTCCTTTTGTGGGTCACTACTTGGTTTTGTAATACTTTTTTGCATTCTTTTCACTATTTCCAAGATAGTCAACAATCCTTTCAGGGGTGAAAAAGAAAGACAGGCTTCTGAGAGTGGACCCTTCCAGAAGGAGACACGGCTGCCTCCTAACTGGGATTCCTTCTGCTGGTGTCTTCCCCTCACTCACCTTTCTGTACTCCTAGAGGAAGCCTTATTAAATGCTAATGTCATCACGTGACTTCTAAGAGCTAGAAAGCCCTGACTAAACCGGCGTGGCCAAAAGACACCCATCATCTCACCCAACAAGAAACCTGAGGAAGGGGCTCCCCATAGACGATTTCAGTGGTTCCAGGTCTGGGAGCCCCAGTGCTTCCCTTCTGCTGTGCCATTCCCAGGCTGGATCCCTTCAGGTATGCACAATGCCTGCTGCATGCAGGCACCTCCACACCCAGCAGCAGAAGAGGCACTTTGTCCCTGTGTATCTGGGAGGAAAGTCTTTGTCTCTGTGTACGACAGGGAGGAAAGCCTTCCCAGGGCCCCCAGCAGACTTGCCCTCAGGACTTGTGGGTCTCCTAAATCACTGGCAAGGGAATGGCATTTCCATGGTTGTCTCTGAGAAGCACAGGACCATGCGGGGAGTAGGGATTGTGACCACAGAAAGGGGTTCTGTTAGTTAAGGAGAAAAGGGTGAGTGGTGACTGGTTGATGGGTAGGTGGCCACAGATGTCTGTTACAGATGACTCCCCCTGCTCAAACTATGTAGCAGGACATCAAAGGCACTTCATGAGCCGGTCCCTGCCTGCTCCTTTGGTCTTATCTTTATCAACAACACCCAAGTGTCTTTCTGGAGCCATATCAAAGCATTGTGATGATCTGAACCCTCTTTGTTCTCTAGTGACTCAGTACCTTTGCCCATACTGTCCCTGGCCCTCCCCGCCTTGTTCTCCCAGCCAATTCTTGGTCAATCACCACCCTGATCAAGCACGCACATTCCCAAAAGCCTTCCTTGATTCCTGCCTCCAGGTTGAGTTAGAGACTGCTCCTTTGCAAGTGGCTTAGTCATAGCAGACAGGTATAAATTGGTTAGCAGTCGTACAACATGGACATGTACAAAAAAATCTAACATACATTGATAATACCTCATATCTAACAAAAATGTACCACTTGCCATGTACCAAGCACAGTTTAAGTGCTTAATTCGTTTGATAATTTAATCACAGAATTTTAAGGGTCTATGTTCCAAGGTCATTTTACCATGTAGTTTAATAACCACAGTTCCTTGGGGCACCTGGGTGGCTCAGTTGGTTAGACACCCACCGCTTGGTTTCGGCTTTGGTCCTGATCTCACGGTCTCTGGGTTTGAGCCCCGCATCAGACTCTGCACTGATAGTACAATGCCTGCTTAGGATTCTCTCTGTCTCTCTTTCTCTCTCTCTCTCTCTCTCTCTCTCTCTCTCTCCCTCTCTCCCCTGCTCGTGCACACATGCATGCACATGGTCTCCCTTCCTCTCTCTCTCAAAACAAATAAATAAACTTAAAAACCACAGTTCTTCGCCAACCCATTTTATGCCCATCCATGGCACTTTTCACTCTCTGACATACTATATGTTTACTTCATTACTTGTCTGTTTCTCCACTAAAATGTAAGCCTCCTGATGTATTTTATTCCCAGCACCTAGAATAATGCCTGGCATATAATAGGTCCTCAATAAATAGTTGATGAATAATTGATAGTACTATTATCCCTTTTTTACAGATGAGGAAACTAGGGCCCTGAGTGGATAAGCAGCCTGCTCAGATCATAGCTAGGAAGTGGCAGAATTGGGATACATGTCCAGGCAATTTGGTTCTGGAGACACAAAGTTGTAACAGTAGACTCTTAGCCCAGGTACACAGCCCAACTGGTTAAGACGCCCTGAGTTACCATAAAGTCACAGCAGGGACTACTAACACAGGATGTGAAGGGACCAAGAAAACAGATGGCCAAAGAGTAAATGTTGTGGAGCAATCAGGAAAGTATTGCCCTCCTAGGCTCAGGACAGACAAACTAGTTTTATTATTATAACTTTTTTGGTTTTCTTAATGTACTGTTTGCTCACCTGCCCCTCAAGGCAGTTTCAGGACTTCAGTAAAATGCAAGTTACTACCTGTTTGTATAATTATAGCTGAGATAGTTTGCAGGGGGCGGGGAGGGGGTTCATTTTGTTCTGTCTTCATTTTTTTTGCATTCCTGAGCTATTGTGACCCTAGCTATGGTGGTGGTTTTGACGTTGTCAATCAAGAACTAAGCTGACAACAGCTTAAATGCCATCAGTATTACCATCAATTGCTTGTTTAAACAGTTTGGGTTTCTAAAGGATTTTATGAATTACCAATTAAAACAAAACTGGAAATTGCAGCATCATTTATTTCAAAGTATTGCTTGGGGCATATGGTCACGAGAAAACATGAACTTTATCCTTCTGTTTGTTCCTGAGAAGGAGTTACACTACGGTGATAGAATAAAGTAGGTCCTGGTGGGCTTCCACCACAGCTAATTTTTTTTTTTTATGTGCCTAATATCTGCCAGGTGTGATACTAACTTCAAAGTGGTGAACAAGACAGCATAGTCCTTACCACCATGGAATTTTCTAGTGTACTTTCCCAAATAGCATCCACCCCTTTGCAGAGCAGAATGACTTCATTATTTACCCACTTGTTCTTTAGGAAGTAGTGATGCATTTATGAATGCTCCATTCACATTCTTCCCCAGCATCCTTTGTGGGGGAGCATACACACGAATGAGGAAGCAGGGCAGGTGGGAGTAGACCAGGATAAACCCAACACAGGCCCTGACCCTGGGTGTGTAAGCTGCACTCTGTCCTAACTCGCCCCTCTCCAGTTGAAGACAAGTATGTTTGCTCCCTAATCAATCCCTACAAAATTACATTGTAAAGTGACTCCTGATTCATGTTTCTGGCCCAAGCACGTTCTCTGTATATCTGTTTACATATAGGGCATCTTCACGCAAATGGTACCTGGCCCTTTTCATGTTGGAATTCATTTTCCCTAAGAAGCCTGTGAGGCAGATTGGTCAGCCAGTGGTACCTCTCGTGTGCATAAGAAGTGACTTCTGTCTGTCATGTAAATGAGGCGAAGCTGGGAGGCTTCTCATCAAGTCGTTGGGACTACTCCCCCCAGCTGCCCCCCCACCCCCACCCCACCAGTGCCTTCTGGCCTGACCTCTTACAGCCTAACCTGGGCACTAGCTTTATAAGTGAAGTTCACTTGTAAGTCAGCATACACTGAGTACTTGTCTGTGTGAGACTCATTCCTCTGAGCAGGCCCAGAATTCCATTCATTGAATTATGGGTTCTCAAGAATCCCAAGATCCTCCAAACATGAAGAGACCACAGATGCTCCAGAGAATAGGTCAGATTTACTACTACAGATACCTCTGCTCTGAAAAGTATTTTTTAAAATAAACATTTATTTATTTTGAAAGAGAGAGTTGTGCATATGCACAAGAGTTGGGGACGGGGAGAGAGAGAATCCCACGCAGGCTTCAGGCTGCCAGCGCACAGCCCAGCGTGGGGATGGATGTCACAAACCGTGAGATCATGACCTGAGCTGAAATCAAAAGCTGGATGCTTTACCAACTGAGCCACCCAGGTGCCCCTGAAGAGTAAATTTAAGTAAGAAAAGAAACCACTCATTGATTCCATGCTGAGAAATATTTCTCTCCTCTCTTTCTTGATATACTTATTTCTCATAATTCTCCTCTGAGCTTCTCCTGGGGGCATACAAAATGAATCTCTTTGGTGTCCTGGGGGAACACTTAATAAAAATAAAGCCCTCAAAAGGAGGCCCTGGGCCACACGGGAGGTACTAAGCATGGCCCTGCTTCGCGTGGGACATGAGAAGTCTGCCTCAGAAGGCACAGCGATCGCATTTGTGATGTCGTTGCTGCTCTGCTTGTCTCCAGCACCCCATAAGCCATCAGCTCTATGGGGTTCCGTGCAGCCCCAATGCAAAGCCTGGGGTATAATTGGTGCTCAATAAATCTTTCCAGGCAGCCAGGAAGAAATGTGTGTGTGGTGTGTGTGGTTACCTAAGCTTCTGAAAAAGGACCCGAAGAAAATGTGGAGAAAGACCTAAAGTCTCGGTGAGAACAGAATTGATACAATTCCCCAGGGTTGGTGCAGGTGAGTCTGACGCTCTGAGAGCCCAGGTTTGCGGAGTTTGGTGGGGGTGGAGGGCGCCTGCTCCAGCAGCCCCGGAAGGGGAGGGCCCATAGCTCCGCCAGGCTGGGAGCGGCGGTGTGGCAGCAGCCAGCGGATGTGGGCGTGAGGGCTGGTGGGTGCACAGAGGACCCCGGACGACCCACAGCACAGAAACATGGAAGCCCAGGCCTCCTCGCGTTCCTTCACAGCACGATTCATGGGAACGTATTGTTCACGGAACCCTCGGGTAAGGAGAATAGCTCTGCCTTGGCAGCCACAGACGAGACACTTTGGAGGCTTTTTAGGTAGTGGATGGGGATCCGGAAGAGCAGCTTTGGCGCTCAAGGACCTCCTGGGCTGGGCCTGCGGAGGAGTCCTAGCAGCCCGTGTAGACGTTTGCACTTGGCCACGTTTAAAGGACCCCTTCACACTCAGGGACTGTCGCCCGATTTTTACAGATGAGGAAAACGAGGTTCGATAGGGCTGAATAACTTTCCTATACTCTCACAACCAGTAAAGTGTCAGGATCTGTACTTCAGGGCTTCTGGCCCCTTGTCCTCCCTGTCATCAGAGGCGTAGCGCCTCGCTGTAGAAAATGGCCAGCAGAGGGCAGCATTCACAAAGAAACTGTGCATTGCCTTTCCAGAGCTCAAAGCTAACATTCCTGCTCTTGGGACAGACTTACCTCATGGATGCCCTCGTGAGCTACACTGAGAGGGGTAGAACATCCTCTCCTGTGATTTTCCTGCCAATAAGAGAGCTTACCCAAATCTAACACCGAAATACCACATTTACCTACATTCAAAAACGGTCTTATTAAACTGGCTAGGGCCCTTCAAAAATGTGAAGGTCAAAAAATTCAGAGAATGGCTGAGGAGCTGTTCCAAATTAAGAGACTAAATAGACAAGACAACTAAATGCAACACATGACTGATCCTTGATGGGTTTCTGGGCTTGGGGGGGGAGTAATAGATGTAAAGGACATTTGGGGAAACAATTGATGAAATTTGAATTCGAACTATATTCTATCCGTGTTAAATTTCCTGAAGTTGACAGTCATACTGTGTTTATATAAGGGAATGTTCTTGTTCTAGGAAATATTTAGAGGCAAAGGGGCACAATGTCTTTAACTTGCTTTTAAACAGTTAAAAAACAGAATAACACAATGAAAGAAATAGAGCAAAATGTATGTGATGGGTGAATCTGGGTAAAGGGTGCATGGTATTTCCTTGTTCTCAATTTTGAAATTATTGAAATTATTTCCAAATTATTTGAAATTATTTCCAAATAAAAAGTTACCAAAAAGGTGAAGAGGGGCTGCCCTAGTTCTCTGAAGGTTGGGCCTTATGGTGGCCACACTTGATTCCAGGCAGAGAAAGGCGCTCTCCTCAGGAAAAGTGGCTTCAACCTCTCTGGAGCCCTGTCTCCTGGGCTGACCAAAGTGGCTGCAGCCAAAGCCTACCTGATAACAGAATTGCCTGAGGTACAAGATGGCCTTTGATCTAAATGTTTTGAGGGGAGTTAATGTAGTTAATGCCAGTCTGTGGAGGAGGGACGGTGCACCTAGCTGAATGCAGCATAGAGCTCAAGGCTTCACATCTCAGGAGGCACGAGGGACACAGGGAACATTCCTGGGCCTGTGAAATATAGAAAAGGCATGCGATTTGGGGCAGATGGAACCAACCACCTACAGCCTTGGGCAATCCTAGAAGGTAAAGACTTCTAGAATCTGAATGGGCAGGGAAAACGTTAACAGTAAACACATACTATAAGAAGTAGCCATAAAAAAGGATGTTGTGTAGGAAAAAAAAAAAAACACCTGGAAAGGGTGTAGACCAGTGTGCATTAGAATCACCTGGAGGGTACCCCAGAATTCTGATTCACTTAGGCCTGGGATGGGGATTTAGAATTTACATTTCTAATAGAGTCCCAGGGGCTGCCAGTCTGAACCACAATTTGAGTTGCAGTGATGTAGTAGATGATCGTGTCCAGCCCACCTTAGAGTAGCCATGGCTGTTAGGGACATGTGGGAGCCACAATTAAAGAGTTCTAACAGGTCCAAGGGTGACTGGGGTCACTTCTGGCTGGACCATGGGGTTTACAGACAGTATCATGGATGAAATAACACTTAAGTTAGGTTTCAGAAAAGATGGGGTGAAGGAAGGCCTTCTAGGGAGAGGGAATGCACACAAGCCAAGATCAGTCCAGTCCAAGTTCATGACTTGAATTCCCTGGGAATTAATGGGCGAAAAGACAGAGGTGGGGGGGGGGGGGGTCTGAGCACCAGCTCAGGAGCTTGAACTGTTGGGAGCCAGTTGGAGCCTCTGATAGGAGATGTGGCAGAGGCAGGGCTTTCAGAAGATTGACCAGGCAGAGATCTGCTCGAGGACGGAGTAGGAAAAGAGGGGGTTGGAGACAGGGAAACCAGATAGGGGTCTCAGCGATAGGCTCCATGGGAGATAAGGACCTGAGGTAAAGACATGGCAGTGAGTGTGGAAAACAAGAGTGTTTAAGCATTATAGCTAAAGGGGTGGGGGGTGGGGGTAGGAGTTGAGTTACACAAAGAATCCATTTGTTCTCTTAGGCATTTGGCCTGGAGTTACCACCGAAATTGATATGAAGCATTCATGTTTGCAAAGATATTTTTAAAAATCCGTTCAGTATATATAAAGGATGTTCAGAACTGAAAATTAAGTGTGAGGTTTCACATGAACATCTTCAATAGTCTTCCAGGCAGGAAGTGGGCAGATGGAGACAGTGATGTGCTAGTAAATATTTAGCAACTGACAGGGATTGCCAGAGAACCCTGATTGATAGCATTTGTCAATTTCCATGCTGTAGGATTCTCTCAGAATGGCCAATTTCAGGCAGCCAACATGATGTCAGCTAGCTTGCAAAATTCCAAAAAAGAGAGCAGTTGACTCTTGGGAGCTAGAATGAGCTCGCCCTGACACACTCCTGAACGGAGACAAAATACCAGGAAATGGAGAGAGCCTAAGGCAACAAAGCGGGTAAGTCACTTTTCAGCATTATTTCGAGGACCCAGAGAGGCCCACAGACCTGGTGGCTTTGAGCAGTAAGCACTGAGCCTCACATAACTGCAGGTCTCCCCAAAAAATGGCAACTAGGAGAGGCAGGATTTGTTCCAGGGCTCCCAATGCTAATAGCATCATTTCACAAGAGGGGAGGAGCATAAAGGAAAGCGTCTTACACTAAGAGGAAGGAGAGTCAGTTACAGTCCGTGCTACTTAATAGCCATATGCTTATCTGCTCTGAGCCTCAGGCCTTTGCCTTTAAAATGAGGACAGTACCTGTACTAATAATGTCCCCAGCAGGATAGCCCAGAAGCATTCAACGCTTGTCAGAACTTCACCCCCAGATAACTTCCTTCCCACCCTGTGCTTATGCTGGCCCAGACCCTGTGTCTGCCCAGCATGATCCATCCTCCCATCTGAGGAGTATCCCAGGCATGTGGGGCTACGTCCTGGGAGCCATGTACGCCTGTCAGCCAGTTGGAGAGAGAGAGACAGAGGTGAGCGGCTGTCTGTAGGCATTCTCCACCTCGCTCTGATCCCTCCTGAGCTGAACTTCATGCCCTTGGATTCTAATGTTTTTCTGGTCATTTTTTTCCTTTGGCTTAAAACTGAGATTCTGTTACCTGTAATCCAAAGAACTTGAGACACCTTAATTATCTTCGTTTTAAAATTCTATAGACAAAAGACTGGGAATCAGATCTAGGTTTTGACCTTGGACAAGTGACTGAGCCTCTCTGGGTCTCGATTTCTTGTCTATAGAATGAACAGATAAATGAATGTAAGGGAATTCCAGCTCTACAGTACAGCTCTATGCCGTGTATCTTTATCCTAATGTGGGGTGTATTATAGCAAAATGCCCACCCTGTTTCATTAGCCACAAATGGGTTTGTTTTGAAGTCCAGGGACCTTCATATTTGGACCGGGCTGAGTGACTCCCTGACCAATCCTATCTGGGCCCAAAACATGGGTGAGAGCCCAGTGAGCTCAGCCCTGGTGGTTGTAGAGGGTCCTAGGGTCCTAGGACCTGTGGAGGACGGTGGGAGTCTGCTGGATGCTGGCATGGAGAAGGCTGATGCTGTAGGTTGGTGAGATTTTTAGTAATATGTTTGAAGCCAGGCAGAATCCTAGGGTTCCTGACCCTGACATCAGATTGGGCTGGCCTGGACCAGTGGCCTGCATCTGAGACAGGGAGGGGACAGGGGAGAGGTGGGCACTTCAGATCAGGCATAACCATAACCGCCTTGAGTATTCCTCCCCTGAAGATGGTTTGTGCCCCCAGGAGAAACTTGTGGGGTCCATCTTTAAAAGTTATTTTGGGGGGCTCCTGGGTGCCTCAGTTGGCTCAGTTGGTTAAGTGACTGACTCTTGGTCTTGGCTGAGGTCATGATCTCATGGTTTGAGGGTTCAAGTCCCACATTGGGCTCTGCGCTGACAGTGTAGACCCTGCTTGGAATTCTCTCTCTCTCCCTCTCTTTCTCTGTTCCTCCCCAGCTCAGTCTCACTAGCTCTCTCTCTCTCAAAATAAATAAATAAATAAAAGATGTATATATGTATAAGTTACAAGAAAATAAAATAATTTGTCATCCAAAGACCCAGCAATGACTTCAACACCAGTTGGCTTTATATCCCTCTAACTTTTTGCAGGCCGTTATGTTCCACAGTCTTATAAACTGCTTATGAGAAATTCCACATTAAAGATTTCAAGTAGTAATGTATGCAAATGGTTTAAGATCAAATAATACCAAAGACCTTATATGCAAAACGAGAGTCACCTGCTCCCCCCTTCCCCACCAGTCTTGCTCCCCTGGGACAAATTTTAAATATTCCTATTTCAAATTCATTTGTTGGTTACCTGCACATTTCTAAATAAGCTGCTCTTTGTTATTTAGCAACTTCAATGTTTTCTGTTGACTTCCCACTGTGATATGTGAGGATCTGTTCACTGCTCTCCCACTCCTACTTCCTCCCCCCACTCTTCTAAATATAGTTAAGCCCCCATTCCCAAAGCTTCCTGGTCCCTGCAACTTCAAAGGACATAATTAACCCCCCACTTCCTGTCAACTATAGATAGTATCTCTTTACTCCTCACTTTGTAAGGTAAGGACATGGCACTCCTTCCTATCTTTCCTTCCACCTCCCAACATGTTCTAAAATTATCATTGCTGTTTACCTGGGTCTGAGGTTGATTCTAAGAGTTGAAGACCAAAAAATGATGTTTATCCCTTGTTGGCTACGTAAATACAGTTCATAGCAGATCAAAGTAGGAACTAGGTTTGTAGTACTTTTTTTATGGGGCCAATGTCTGTTCTCAAAAGAGAATGTTCTGGAACAAATTTATTTATTTTTTTACATTTCACCGATTTCCTTAATCTTATCCACACATCATGTTTTCCAGGCTTTCAATCATGCTATTTTTCTATTGGTTCTCTCTCTCTCCTTTCCACCTCCTCTCCAAAAACAAAGCAAACCAGAAAGCAAAGCCAGAACCCACTGCCTGTCGCTCTCTGTAGTTCCGTATGTTCCTGCTCCTGTTTCTCTTGGTCTGCGGCTGATTCCCTTTGTGGCTTTCAGTGAGTAGAGTCACTCTTCTCAGGACCCCCAGAGCCTCCTCTCTCTTCATTTCCTTTCTCATTTTGCTGGAGAATGTCCTCAGGTAACTCCCTGGGATAAACTATACGTGAGGTAGAATTTAAAATACTCTGATACAGGGTGCCTGGGTGGCTCAGTTGGTTGGGTGACCAACTTCGGCTCAGGTCATGATCTCACAGTTTGTGAGTTCGAGCCCTGTGTCAGGCTCTGTGCTGATTGCTTGGAGCCTGGAACCTGCTTCGTTCGGATTCTACCTCTCTCTACCCCTCCCCTGCTCACACTCTGTGTCTCTCTGTCTCTCAATAATAAATAAACGTTAAAAAATTTTTTTTAAATAAAATAAAATACTTTGCTACTGCAAATACCTTTACTCAGCTTTCCCCTTGATTCATGAATTGGCTGTGTCTGAATTCTAAATCTAACATCAAATCCCTCAAAGGAGACTTGAGTTTTTTTCTCTTTGGAATCTCTTAGCATCCACTCCTTATTCCTGGTGTTCTGGCAGCTTCTGGTGATTATGACCATGTGTGGATACTTTTTCATTTCTCTGTGCTGGGCTTTCACTGGGCCCTGACAGTCAAAGACATGCCCTTTGTCATTTTAGAAAATTATTTAATATTTTTATATTTATTTTTTCTCTTTGTGGAATTCCTCTTTTTTCAATTATTTTTTTAATGTTCATTTTTGAGAGTGCGTGAGAGAAACAGAGTGTGAGCGGGGGAGGGGCAGAGAGAGAGAGACACGGAATCCAAAGCAGCCTCCAGGCTCTGAGCTGTCAGCACAGAGCCCAACATGGGGCGCGAACTTACAAACCCTGAGATCATGACCTGAGCCGAAGTCCGGCGCTTAACGGCCTCAGCCCCCTAAGCGCCCCTTTGTGGAATTCCTCTTACTTAGATCTCAAACTTCTAGATCACCTCCTTCTTTCTTTTGGCTTTTCTGCCATATTTTGCATTTGTTTTAAAATCTTAAAATCTATACTTAGGAAATTTCTTCAACTTTATGTTCTAACCCTATTATTGTTAGTAGTAGCATTTTTTCTCAAACATATTTTGGATTTTAAAGAACTCTTTGTTTTCTGATTGTTTATTCTTCATAGCACCTTCTCTTGTTTTACCACTGTGATATTTGCCCAGTTGTTGCTGAGGTTTTCAAAAATTTTTGTTTAATCCTCTTTTGTCCCATGAATCATCTCTATTTCCTCTAGAATCGTATTGGCCTGCTGATTCATTTTTTTCTTAATTTTTTTCTATTGCCAACTTTCCTCCCATATCTGTTTACTCTTGGTTCTTCATTCCTATTTAAGACTCAGGCATTAAGGAGCTGATGGGAGGTTGGAAGAGCCAAGGCAGAACTGGTCCGCTCCCAGGCTTCTCTCCAGGCAAAGCTGGCAGGAAGACAGGTGTTTGTTGTTGTTCTTGTTAGGGGTCCCTGAAGGCAGTAGTGTTGAAGGTTCCACTCTGGACTTCTAAACTCCCCATTGGCTGCCCTAGTTCTCCCAGGAAGCCTGTACAATTTGTTCAGAAATGAGCCCTTCAGTGTCTGACCCAGAGAAAGTGATTGGCTGCGTCCAATCAGGGAGCAAAGGTGCCGGCTCCTGCATTAGGGAACTACAGTGGTTTTTCAGACCCATTTGCCATGTCTGCTGTCTGGAATCCTTTTCATTTGCAGGCTGAGGCATCTCTCAGGGTCTGTGGACTGACTTGAGCCCTCATTGGTTACAGTCCAGTCCCCCTGCTGTATTAGTCAATATTCACCCAACCCTTTCTGTTTCCAAGAAATTTGTTGAAATCTCTATTTTTTTTAATATGAAATGTATTGTCAGATTGGTTTCCATACAACACCCAGTGCTCATCCCAAAAGGTGCCCTCCTCAATACCCATCACCTACCCTCCCCTCCCTCCCACCCCCCATCAACCCTCAGTTTGTTCTCAGTTTTTAACAGTCTCTTATGCTTTGGCTCTCTCCCTCTCTAACCTCTTTTTTTTTTTTTTTTCTTCCCCTCTCCCATAGACTTCTGTTAAGTTTCTCAGGATCCACATAAGAGTGAAGACATATGGTATCTGTCTTTCTCTGTATGACTTATTTCATTTAACATAATACTCTCCAGTTCCATCCACATTGCTACAAAGGGCCATATTTCATTCTTTCTCATTGCCAAGTAGTATTCCATTGTGTATATAAACCACAATTTCTTTATCCCTTCATCAGTTGATAGACGTTTAGGCTCTTTCCATAATTTAGCTATTGTTGAAAGTGCTGCCATAAACATTGGGGTACGAGTGCCCCTATGCATCAGCACTTCTGTATCCCTTGGGTAAATTCCTACCAGTGCTACTGCTGGGTCATAGGGTAGGTCTATTTTTAATTTTTTGAGGAACCTCCACACTGTTTCCCAGAGCGGCTGCACCAGTTTGCATTCCCACCAACAGTGCAAGAGGGTTCCCGTTTGTCCACATCCTCTCCAGCATCTATAGTCTCCTGATTTGTTCATTTTAGCGTGAGGTGGTATCTCAGCGTGGTTTTGATTTGTATTTCCCTGATGAGGAGCGACATTGAGCATCTTTTCATGTGCCTGTTGGCCATCTGGATGTCTTCTTTAGAGAAGTGTCTTTTCATGTTTTCTGCCCATTTCTTCACTGGATTATTTGTTTTTTGGGTGTGGAGTTTGGTGAGCTCTTTATAGATTTTGGATACTAGCCCTTTGTCCGATATGTCATTTTCAAATATTTTTTCCCATTATGTTCATTGCCTTTTAGTTTTGCTGATTGTTTCCTTTGCTGTGCAGAAGCTATTTATCTTCACGAGGTCCCAATAGTTCATTTTTGCTTTTAATTCCCTTGCCCTTGGGGATGTGTCAAGTAAGAAATTGCTGCGGCTGAGGTCAGAGGGGTTTTTTTCCTGCTTTCTCCTCTAGGGTTTTGATGGTTTCCTGTCTCACATTCAGGTCCTTTATCCATTTTGAGTTTGTTTTTGTGAATGGTATAAGAAAGTGGTCTAGTTTCATTCTTCTGCATGCTGCTGTCCAATTCTCCCAGCACCATTTGTTAAAGAGACTGTCTTTTTTCCATTGGATATTCTTTCCTGCTTTGTCAAAGATTACTTGGCCATACTTTTGTGGGTCTAGTTCTGGGGTTTCTATTCTATTCCATTGGTCTATGTGTCTGTTTTGTGCCAGTACCATGCTGTCTTGATGATTACAGCTTTGTAGTAGAGGCTAAAGTCTGGGATTGTGATGCCTCCCGCTTTGGTCTTCTTCTTCAAAATTACTTTGGCTATTCAGGGCCTTTTGTGGTTCCATATGAATTTTAGGACTGCTTGTTCTAGCTTCGAGAAGAATAGTGGTGCAATTTTGATTGGGATTGCATTGAATATGTAGATAGCTTTGGGTAGTATTGACATTTTAACAATGTTTATTCTTCCAATCCATGAGCATGGAATGTTTTTCCATTTCTTTATATCTTCTTCAATTTCCTTCATAAGCTTTCTATAGTTTTCAGCATACAGATCTTTTACATCTTTGGTTAGGTTTATTCCTAGGTATTTTATGCTTCTTGGTGCAATTGTGAATGGGATCAGTTTCTTTATTTGTCTTTCTGTTGCTTCATTATTAGTGTATAAGAATGCAACTGATTTCTGTACATTGATTTTGTATCCTGCAACTTTGCTAAATTCATGTATCAGTTCTAGCAGACTTTTGGTGGAGTCTATCAGATTTTCCATGTATAACATCATGTCATCTGCAAAAAGTGAAAGCTTAACTTCATCTTTGCCAATTTTGATGCCTTTGATTTCCTTTTGTTGTCTGATTGCTGATGCTAGCACTTCCAACACTATGTTAAACAACAGCGGTGAGAGTGGACATCCCTGTCGTGTTCCTGATCTCAGGGGGAAAGCTCTCAGTTTTTCCCCATTGAGGATGATATTAGCTGTGGGCTTTTCATAAATGGCTTTTATGATGTTTAAGTATGTTCCTTCTATCCCGACTTTCTTGAGGGTTTTTATTAAGAAAGGATGTTGAATTTTGTCAAAGGCCTTTTCTGCATCGATTGACAGGATCATATGGTTCTTATCTTTTCTTTTATTAATGTGATGTATCACATTGATTGATTTGTGAATGTTGAACCAGCCCTGCAACCCAGGAATGAATCCCACTTGATCATGGTGAATAATTCTTTTTATATGCTGTTGAATTCGATTTGCTAGTATCTTATTGAGAATTTTTACATCCATATTCATCAGGGATATTGGCCTGTAGTTCTCTTTTTTTTACTGGGTCTCTGTCTGGTTTAGGAATCAAAGTACTGCTGGCTTCACAGAATGAGTCTGGAAGTTTTCCTTCCCTTTCTATTTTTTGGAATAGCTTGAGAAGGATAGGTATTATTTCTGCTTTAAATGTCTGGTAGAATTCCCCAGGGAAGCCATCTGGTCCTGGACTCTTATTTGTTGGGAGATTTTTGATAACTGCTTCAACTTCTTTGCTGGTTATGGCTCTGTTCAAGCTTTCTATGTCTTCCTGTTTGAGTTTTGGAAGTGTGTGGGTGTTTAGGAATTTGTCCATTTCTTCCAGGTTGTCCAGTTTGTTGGCATATAATTTTTCATAGTATTCCCTGATAATTGTTTGTATCTCTGAGGGATTGGTTGTAATAATTCCATTTTAATTCATGATTTTATCTATTTGGGTCATCTCCCTTTTCTTTTTTGAGAAGCCTGGCTAGAGGTTTATCAATTTTGTTTATTTTTTCAAAAAACCAACTCTTGTTTTCATTGATCTGCTCTACAGTTTTTTTAGATTCTGTATTGTTTATTTCTGCTCTGATCTTTATTATTTCTCTTCTTCTGCTGAGTTTGGGGTGTCTTTGCTGTTCTGCTTCTATTTCCTTTAGCTGTGCTGTTAGATTTTGTTTTGGGGATTTTTCTTGTTTCTTGAGATAGTCCTGGATTGCAATGTATTTTCCTCTCAGGACTGCCTTTGCTGCATCCCAAGCATTTGGATTGTTGTATTTTCATTTTCATTTGTTTCCATATATTTCTTAATTTCTTCTCTAATTGCCTGGTTGACCCATTCATTCTTCAGCAGGGTGTTCTTTAACCTCCATGTTTTTGGAGGTTTTCCAGACTTTTTCCTGTGGTTGATTTCAAGCTTCATAGCATTGTGGTCTGAAAGTATGCATGGTATGATCTCAGTTCTTGTATACTTATGAAGGGCTGTTTTGTGACCCAGTATGTGATCTATCTTGGAGAATGTTCCATGTGCATTTGAGAAGAAAGTATATTCTGTTGCTTTGGGATGCAGAGTTCTAAATATATCTGTCAAGTCCATCTGATCCAGTGTATCATTCAGGGCCCTTGTTTCTTTATTGATCCTGTGTCTAGATGATCTATCCATTGTTTTAAGTGGAGTATTAAAGTCCCCTGCAATTACCACATTCTTATCAATAAGGTTCCCTGTGTTTGTGATTAATTGTTTTATATATTTGGGGGCTCCCATATTTGGCACATAGACATTTATAATTGTTAGCTCTTCCTGATGGATAGACACTGTAATTATTATATAATGGCCTTCTTCATCTCTTGTTACAGCCTTTAATTTAAAGTCTAGTTTGTCTGATATAAGTATGGCTACTCCAGCTTTCTTTTGACTTCCTGTAGCATGATAGATAGTTCTCTATCTCCTCACTTTCAATCTGAAGGTGTCCTCAGGTCTAAAATGAGTCTCTTGTAGACAGCAAATAGATGGGTCTTGTTTTTTTATCCATTCTGATACCCTATGTCTTTTGGTTGGCGCATTTAGTCCATTTACATTCAGTGTTATTGTAGAAAGATATGGGTTTAGAGTCATTGTGATGTCTGTAGGTTTCATGCTCGTAGTGATGTCTCTGGTACCTTGTCTCACAGGACCCCCTTAGGATCTCTTGTAGGGCTGGTTTAGTGGTGACGAATTCCTTCAGTTTTTGTTTGTTTGGGAAGACCTTTATCTCTCCTTCTATTCTAAATGACAGACTTGCTGGATAAAGGATTCTCGGCTGCATATTTTTTCTGTTCATCACATTGAAGATTTCCTGCCATTCCTTTCTGGCCTCCCAAGTTTCAGTAGATAAATCCATCACTGGTCTTATCGGTCTTCCTTTATATGTTAGAGCATGTTTATCCCTAGCTGCTTTCAGAATTTTCTCTTTATCCTTGTATTTTGCCAGTTTGGCTATGATATGTCGTGCAGAAGATCCATTCAAGTTACATCTGAAGGGAGTTCTTTGTGCCTCTTGGATTTCAATGCCTTTTTCCTTCCCCAGATCCGGGAAGTTCTCAGCTATGATTTCTTCAAGTACACCTTCAGCACCTTTCCCTCTCTCTTCCTCCTCTGGAATCCCAATTATGCGTATGTTATTACGCTTAATTGTGTCACTTAGTTCTCTAATCCTCCCCTCATACTCCTGGATTTTTTTTTATCTCTCTTTTTCTCAGCTTCCTCTTTTTCCATAATTTTATCTTCTAATTCACCTATTCTCTCCTCTGCCTCTTCAATCTGAGCTGTGGCCGCCTCCATTTTATTTTGCAGCTCATTCATAGCATTTTTTAGCTCCTCCTGACTGTTTCTTAGTCCCTTAATCTCTGTAGTAATAGATTCTCTGCTGTCCTCTATACTTTTTTCAAGCCCAGTGATTAATTTTATGACTATTATTTTAAATTCATTTTCTGTTACATTGCTTAAATCGTTTTTGATCAGTTCTTTAGGTGTTGCTACTTCCTGGAGTTTCTTTTGAGGAGAATTCTTCCATTTTGTCATTTTGGATAGTCCCTGGGGTGGCCCGGGACTCAGGGCTCTTCCTTTGTGCTGTCTGGGGTCACTTGCATTGGTGGGCAGGGCTGTAGTCAGACCTGATGTCTGCCCCCAGCCCGCCGCTGGGGTCACAGTCAGACTGGTGTGTACCTTATCTTCCCCTCTCCCAGGGACAAGACTCACTGTGGAGTGGTGTGGCCCCTGTCTGGGCTACTTGCACACTGCCAAGCTTGTGTGCTGCTTTGATGGGATCTGGCGTATTAGCCAGGGTGGATCCGCAAGGTGCACAGGGGCGGGAGGGGCAGACTCAGCTCGCTTTGCCTTCGGTGGTCCGCTTAGGGAGGGGCCCTGCGGTACTGGAGGGAGGCAGACCCGTCAGAGGGATGGATCCACAGAAGCACAGCGTTGGGTGTTTGCGCGTTGCAAGCAAGTTCCCTAATGGGAACTGGTTCCCTTTGGGATTTTGGCTGGGGATGGGCGAGGGAGATGGCGCTTTCCAGCACCTTTGTTCCCCGCCAAGCTGAGCTCTGTCCTCTGGAGCTCAACAACTCTCCCTCCCGTTGTCTTCTAGCCCTCCCGCTCTTGGAGCAGAGCTGTTGACTTATAACATTCCAGATGTTAAGTCCTGCTGGCTGTCAGAACACACTCCATCCGGCCCCTCTGCTTTTGCAAGCCAGATTTGGGGGCTCTGCCTTGCCGGGTAGGCTGGCTGCCCTTCCACTGCCCTGGCTCCCTCCTGCCAGTCCGTGTAGCGTGCACCGCCTCTCCGCCCTTCCTACCCTCTTCCGTGGGCCTCTCGTCTACGGAGAGTCCGTTCTGCTAGTCTTCTGGCAGTTTTCTGGGTTATTTAGGTAGATGTGGGTGGAATCTAAGTGATCAGCAGGACGTGGTGAGCCCAGAGTCCTCCTACACTGCCATCTTCCTCCAGTCTCCCCGAAATCTCTGACTATTGATGGCCCCTGTCCCTGTTTATTGTGGGTCTATGCCATTTTAACCCACTTACTGTTATTTTAATGGTGGAAGTTGAGAAGGTAAATACCTATGCTAAGTCTTTAACCTGAACTGGAAGGCTGAAATATCCCTTTAAATTGCCATGTGGTAATCCATAACAGGGTTATACATACCTTAAATTGTAGCAAATGTATAAGCAATATTGTAATGTAGATCCAGATAGCTAAATCTTTGTATACAACCCTGATTATTTATTTAGAGTAAATTGTGAGAATTGCTGCTTCAAAATGCAAGCACCTATTTTGTTTTTAATGTCTATTTATTTTTGAGACACAGAGAGACAGAGTGCAAGCAGGGGAGGGGCAGAGAGAGAGGGAGACACAGAATCCAAAGCAGGCTCCAGGCTCTGAGGTGTCAGTGCAGAGCCTGACATGGGGCTCCAACTCATGAGCCATGAAATCATGACCTGAGCCAAAGTTGGACATTTAGCCAACTGAGCATCCCAAACACCTATTTAAAAAAAAATCAAATTAAACATACATTTACTTTAGAGCCTAGCAATTCCACTCTGAGGCATATACTTCAGAGAAATGAAAGCATATTCCCATACAAAGACCTGTCCGTAAATATTCGTAGCAATTTGATGCTATACAAAATGGCTCAAAACTAGAAGTAATCCAAATGTCTATCATCTGAGGAATGAATAAACTGCTATGTATTTATACAATAGAACACTATTCATAAATAAGAGGGAACAGATGACCAATCCATAACAATATGAATGAATCATAGAAACATGCTGAGTGAGGGGCATCTAGGTGGCTTAGTCAGTTAGGCATCTAACTCTTGATTTCAGCTCAGGTCATGATCTCACAGTTTGTGAGTTCATGCCCCTCATTGGCCTCTTGCTAACAGCACGGAGACTGCTTGGGATTCTCTCTCTCCCTCTCTCTCTTTCTGCCCCTCCCCCACTTGTGATCTCTTTCTCTCTTACACACAAAATAAATCAATTAAGAAAAAAAGAAAGCAAGAGTGGTACCTGGGTGGCTCAGTTGGTTATGTGTCCGACTTCAGCTCAGGTCATGATCTCACGGTTTGTGGGTTCGAGCCCTGCGTCAGGCTCTGTGCTGATAGCTCAAGAGCCTGGAGTCTGCTTCAGATTCTGTCTCACTCTCTCTCTGCCCTTCCCCTGCTTATGTTCTCTCTCTCTCTCTCTTTCTCTCTCTCTCTCAAAAACAAATAAACATAAAAAAAATTTAAAAAACCATGCTGAGTAAAAGAAGCTAGATACAGGAAAGAACATTACATTTTCTTCTAACTTCTATGAAATCTAGAGTAGACAAAAATAATCTCTAGTGAGGAAAGCAGATTAATGGTTGTCTGGGGTAGAAGGGATAGAAATCTTGTTGGGGTGATGTAAATATTCCATATCCTGATTGAGGTGGTGTTTGTAGGTGTGTGTATTTTTATCAAAACTCACCAAACAAAAGTGTATGCTTAAAATAGGTGCATTTTTGTGTACAAATATTACCCCCACAAAGATTTTTAAAGTACTAGTATTGTATATTAAAATAATCCTTACAGTTTTTATTATATTTCTTATTACATTTTCTTAATATACTGCCATCACCAAAATATAAAAACAGAAGAGAAACATTTCAGAGAAATTCATTAAAAAATTTTTTTAAAGATATTATTTTTAAGTAATCTCTACACCCGATGTGGGGCTCAAACTCACAACCCTGAGATCAAGAGTTGTACATTCTGTTGACTGAGCCAATCAGGCACCCCAGAGAAATTTATTTTAGAAAGTGAAATTTCCAGGGGCACCTGGGTGGCTCAGTTATGCCAACTGGTGATATCGGCTCAGGTCATGATCTCATAGTCCTGAGATCGAGCCCCACGTCGGGTTTGATCTTACAATTTGAGATTGAGCCCCACGTTGGGCCCTGCATCAAGCCCTGCACATGAGCTCCCTTTCTCATTCTCTAAAAAAAAAGAAAAAAAAAAAGGAATGAAATTTCCTCACAATCTCACACTGCCTCCCACTCCGACCCCACCCCATCCAACCCCAAGTTACAACCACAGTGATTAGCTTGGTGTTTCAGCTTCCAGATTACCTGATAAAGATACCATCATATACCTGTAGGTATAAGTTTTGTAGAAATGGGGTAATACTATATACATATTTTTGCAACTTGCATGTAACCTTTTGTGGCTTTTGTCTGATACAGATGGTCCAATTGCCTTCCCCAGCAATGAGTACCTAGCAAGGTGCCCTGCACATAGTAGGCTTTTACGTGTTAGATTCTGTATCTTCATTGGCTGGCAAGCATTTCCTTTTGCTTCAAGAGAAAATATCTAATGACATTTTCAGTTATCACTTTTACTAAAATCACATACTTTTTAACTTTTAGCTTAAGTTCTTGTAGCCTATTTCTACTACTGAAGAGAAGGCAGGTGCAGCTGGGGTCCTCGTTGGGACTGAGCAAGTGACTTGGTGAGGGGAAAAGGTGGTGAATGCCCAAAGAATGGGGTGATGGGGGACTGAGGCTCTGGTCTGCACAACTGTCTCTGACTTTATTTGATTTTTAAGTTTTCACCCACCATCTGTCTTGGATGATCCCTTCCCTGCATCTCTTGAAGCCTAATGCCAAGCCCATCATACCCAGTCACTGAGGAGGTAGGGCTTCTGCTGGCTGAGAAACAACACACCTGGGGCCCCTGGGTGGCTCAGTCAGTTAAGTGTCTGACTTCAGCTCAGGTTGTGATCTCACGGTTCATGGGTTCAAGCCCTGCATTGGGCTCTGTGCTGACAGCTCAGAGCCTGGAACCTGCTTCAGATTCTGTGTCTCCCTCTCTTTCTGCCCCTCCCCTGCTCATGCTCTGTCTCTCTCTGTCTCTCAAAAATAAAGAAACATTAAAAAAAAATGACCCACCTGCTCTTCCCCTGACAGGGCCATGGGCTGTCTAAATGTTAAGCCATAAGCATTATCCTAATAATAACCCCCAAGAAAATGTCTGAAAGCGTTACGTGAGAGATGGGTGGATGTAAATTGGCACAGATAATCCTCTAGCAGGTGGTTTAAAAAATGCAGTTTCCCAGACCCCCTTCTAAGAAAGTTGGATATAGAAGGAGGGTAGTATGAGAACCTGTTCTGGGGAACACTTGTCCAGATGATAAATAGAAATGCTCTTCAAACTTGAAAAGGATTTGAACTGTACACTCAGATGTGGAAGGGTTACAGTGCCTTCTTCAGTCTGATTGTTAGGTTGAATTAGGGCTCAGTGTGTCCATTCCCCTCCACTACTTGTCTCATTGGGTTCTGCCTCAGCCTTGGAAATCTGGAAGAAAAACACCTTTTCCTTTTGACCCACAAAATTTTGCTTCTCTGTCATAGGAGATCCTGAATTGACCTTGGATCTCTTCCTTTACTCTTCCGGGAGTGTCTCTGGCTAATAGTTTGTTGTTTGAACCTGTTCCAGTTATCTATTGCTGTGTAAAAAAAAAAAAACACCCACATCTTAATGACTTAAAACAACAACATTGATTTATTTTGCCTATGAATCTGCAATTTGGGCATGCCTCAGCAGGGCTGGTTTGTCTCTGCTTGACATGGTTTCAGCTGGGGCTGCTTAAATTAGAGCTGGAGGACCTACTTTCGAGATGGTTTGCTCATATTGCTGGCGAGTTGGAGCTGGCCTTGGCGAGGAGCCCAGCTGGATGTGTGAACTGAGTGCTCTGGTTCTACTCAACATCGGCCTCCACAGGCTGCTTGGGCTCCCTCCTAGCATGGAGGCAGGGTGACAGAGTGACCATCTTCCGAGAGCAAGGCAGAAATGCATGGCATTTTTGTGACCCAGCTTCAAAAGTCCCATAGTATCACTTCCACCATACTGTTGCTTCAGGAAGTCATAACGTCCTTCTCAGGTTCAGGAGAGGAAAAGGAGCCCCACCACTCGAAGGAATGTCAAGATTACATAATAAAAATAGCCTATGGGATGGAAGGTACCAGTGCAGCTGTCTTTGGAAAATACAGTGAATAGACGCTGATTATTTTTGTTATGTTTCTAGGTTTTTCTGATGCCTGTTTAGTAAGTAATGATTGTTGGTTCAATTCTATCTCACTCATCCTCTCCACAACCCCATGAGGTAGTTATTTACCTCTTCACACATCCAAATGCTACTCATATACATGTTTGTTTTAGCTGGCATCTTATTTTGGAAATTGTGAATTTTTATGTGAGTGTCTGAACTTCTGGCTTCTCTTTACAACCAGGAGATTGAATACATTCGAGGGCAGGCTTTCCTCATCTCAGCAACAGGCAGAAGGGGAGTAGTGGTGGCCCCCTTAGTAAAGGCTTGTCCTTAGTCTCTTTGCTACAGTCCCCACCACTCTCTATTACCCTTTACTCATTACATTTTATGTCTCAGAAGCATTTGACTTTGAGGCTTTTCTGCTTTAGAAAAAATAGACCCAGATTCTATCATAGAAAAATAGCAAATAATAGTGATTTTTAAAAAAATTTTCAAAGCACTTTCTATAAAAAGCTACCTTTTGGGGTTTCTTTCTTTTTAAATCTGCTCTCTCTTTGGTGGATACTGGTAGGTCACCATTGCTTGTTTGAAGGGCATCTTCAGCTCTCTGCTCATTTAAATTTTTTTGGTAATGTTTTATTGTTGAGAGAGAGAAAAACAGAGTGAAAGTTGGGGAGGGACAGAGAGAGAAGGAAACACAGACTCTGAAGCAGGCTCCAGGCTCTGAGCTGTCAGCACAGAGCCCGATGCGGGGCTCGAACCCACGCACTGTGAGATCATGACTGAGCCAAAGTCGACCGCTTAACCAACTGAGCCACCCAGGCACCCCAGCTCTCTACTCATTTAGAGACCAGGAATGAGTGATATGCCTCAGCTTCCAGAATGATCCCGCTGCTGAGTTCCAGCCTTACCCCTCCCAGACCGGCCCTCCTGGGAATCCCCACGATTGAGCAGAATTCCTCTTGAGACCTTGCATTTGCCATCTTCACTGCCTGAAAAACACTGGATCCACAGGACATGGAATTCTCAATAGGAGTAAGGGAAGCTCATACAGGGAGTATCAGTGTCAGTTTTCCACCACCAAAATCTTGCCAAGAGCCAGGTCTGCACACAAAGACCTTCTCTCTGGAAGATAAGTGTCCAGTGTTCATGCTACTGTTGAGGATCAGTTCTGAATATTCCTGGTGGCTCAGACACAGAGTGTTCACTGTTGTCCTTTCAAGGGTTCTTGCTTTTGTTTCCAAAATGTCAGCAGATAACTGTAAATGTTGATTAAACCGCCAGAAGAGCATTGCCTAAGGAGAGCCTTCCCTGCACAGTCTCTGTCTAGCCCTTCAGAAAAGCTCGGGCCTGCATGAAGACGGCAGCAGACTGGTGGGGCCAGCTGTGTCCACACCATGGAATCAAAGCACTTTCTTCCCCTTGTGGGCTGAACTTTTTTCTTTAGCTCTTGAATGCCACACAGGACTGCTCACCCTCCACACAGCAGGTGCTTAGGAGTAGGAGAGGTGTGTGGCTTCACTCATCTATGAGGGTAGGCTCAGCCACCAGGCTAGAACGTTCTGTGGCAGGCAGTTCCCCACATGCACCTGCTCAATCACATTCCCCATCCTCTCCCATTAGTAACTCTGGTCCCAAGTTTTATGTTCTCAACCCATGTTGTTCATGATAGTTTTTACCATCTATTCTAGATAGCTGTTGGCTGCTTACCCCAAAGCTTAGTGGCCTAAAACAGGAACGATCTTCTTCTTCTTTTTTTTTTCCCTCACAAATCTGTAATTTGGGCAGGATTCTATAGGGAAAACTAATCTCTGCTTCACATCATCAGCTGGGGCAGCTCAACTGAGGGCTCTTGGATCTACTTCCAAAGCGATTCCTCAGCTGGCTGCTGGAGCTGGGGTGAGGCCTAGTCTTGCTTAAATCCACATGGCCCTTTCCATGTGGCCCAGGCTTCCTCACAACATGGTGGCTGAGTTTCAAGGGTGAGCATCCCAGGAGAGAAAACCAGGCAGAAGCTCTATCACCTTTTATGACCTAACCTCAGAAGTCTCATAGTGTCTATTAGTTGAAGTGGTCACAAAGCCCTACCTGAGTTCAAGGGGGAAGGGACACTGACTCCACCTTGAGTGAAGAGTGACAAGGTTCTGGAAGAGCATATGAAACCAGAGATTGCAGCCATGTTTGGGAAGTACAGTCTACCACACCATCTATGTAGGTACTCCTAGATAATAAACCATTTAACTTCACATGTTTTATTTTATTATTTTTTAAATCTTCATTTATTTTGAGAGAGAGAGAGAGAGAGAGAGCAAGTAGGGGAGGAACAGAGAGAGAGAGACACACACATAGAATCCAAAGCAAGCTCCAGGCTCTGAGCTGTCAGCACAGAGCCTGATACGGGGCTCAAACTCACAAACCATGAGATCATGACCTGAGCCAAAGTCAGATGCATAACCTACTGAGCCACCCAGGCACCCCTATGTTTTAAACTTTATAGAAACACTTATACTAAATCTATTCTTCTAAAACTTTATTTCCCCAACGTTTATAAGAGTAATTTTGATTTTTGGGAGAAGTTCATTCTTTTTAGAACTGTGTGATCTTTCCTTGCAATTATTTATAATTTAGATGTCCATTCACTTGCTGGATATTTATGTTTTACAGTCTTTTTTTTTTTTTTGCTCATGTATTTATGCTTTTTGCTGTGTTGTGCAGTGTTGCTATGAACATTCTTGTAGAACTCTGCTGGTGCACAAGAGCCTAGAGGAGTGGTTCTCAAACAGGGGTGATTTTTAGAAATGTCAAGTCAGGGACAGCAGTTGTCCCAGACATTTTTGATTTCCATGACTAGGTAGGGAGCATTGCTACTGGCATCTGATGGGTAGAGGTCAGGCTGCTGCCAAATATCCTGCAATGCATGGGACAGTCCCACAACACAGAACCATCTGGTCCAAGATGCCAGCCATGCTGAAGTTGAGAAACCCTAGCGTCAGGTATATATATATATAAGAGTGGAAGTCCCAGGTGATGGGGTATCTCGTATCTGTAGTTTCAGCTTTACTATATGATACTAAACAGTTTTCCCAAGTGATTTAACCAATTTACACTTTGCCAGAGTGGAATGCTCCACACCCTTTGATATTGCCATTCTTCTTAGCTTTTGCTAATTCATGTTTTCTTTCCTCTGAAATGCATGTTTGTATATTTTGCCCATCTTTTTAAAAATGGATTTCCAAACTACTTTTTAAAGCTTATTTGTTTATTTTGAGAGAGTATGAGCAGGGGAGGGACAGAGAGAGGGAGAGAGAAAATCCCAAGTAGGCCCCGTGCTGGTAGCACAGAGCCCGACACAAGGCTGGAACCCATGACCCAAGCTGAAACCAAGAGTCAGACGCTCAGCTGACTGAGCCATTCAGGCACCCCTTGCTCATTTTTTATAGAATTGATTTATAGGAGTTCTTCATATATTCTGGACGCTAATCTTTTGTCAGTTGTAGGTGTTGCAAATATCTTGCCCCATTTCATGGCTTGTCTTATTTCTTTTTGTTCAATAGATGTTCTTACGTTTTCTGTAGTTAAATTAATCAGTCTTATAATAGCTCTTCTGGTTTGTGATTTGGGGGTATTATGGACTCCACTTTCTCTGCTGAGATTGGACTCTTTCCATGACCTCTCTACCCCTCTCCACCCAGGACTGGACTCTGCCATCTGTGGACTGGCCTCAAAATGAACTGACTTCTTGGGAACCACAGTGCCCTACAGTGTCAGCACTTCTGAAGTGCCCTTTAGATATCAGTCTGGCCAGGTTGGGCTCCAGTTTTCTATAGTATGTGGATAGTTTCATCTGGACTCATTTGGAACACTTGCCTTTAGGGTCCATAATATGGAGTGGAGCTAAAGATGCTGAGTAGTGCTCAGGAATATTGCTGCTCACAGGAAGAGAGCCCCAAGATGAGCCTGCCTGTTCTGACCATGTGTGTACCTTCAAGCCAGGCCTGCCTGCCCACTGCCCTTCAAAACTGACCACAATGGAGAGCCTTGGAGCTTGGCTCCATCCAGGGAAACCAAGGAGGACTTAACTTTGCTTCCCTTCCCTTCCCTTCTGGCTCCACCCAGGTCCTGGCCTTTGGTGCCCCTCCCTCTTGGGTCCCCCACCTTTAGACTTCACATTGGTCTGGGTTTTCCGGCTTTGATACTTGCCACATCTTGTAAGGGCTTTGGGTGAAACTCACCTTTGGCTCCAACAGCTCCAATCTGCCTCATGAAAGGCAGCATGCTTCCAGCTTATCCAGGCTCAAGTTTCCATGACCCAAACCCATGGATTTGGATAAAGTTAAAGAGATAAGTGTCTAGGTATCCAGCCTGAATGGTCGCCAGGCCAGAGA
Source organism: Prionailurus viverrinus (assembly GCF_022837055.1). Lineage (NCBI taxonomy): Eukaryota > Metazoa > Chordata > Mammalia > Carnivora > Felidae > Prionailurus > Prionailurus viverrinus. Next base: position 134,614,492 of record NC_062568.1, read on the forward strand.
GAAGATAAGTCTTAAAGTGGGGAATAAAGAGGAGGTGAAAGCAAGAATCAAAACAGCCAAACAACAGGATGATATAGGAGGATAAGTAGGTAGAGCAAGGGGACTTGAGACCCAGAAATGTTTATGGCGGAGAGCTGGTGTGAGGGACACTACAGCATATTAGTTAAGAACAGTCTCTATACAGGTGAGGAACCCTCTAACCTTACTGGTGGCATGATCTCAGGCAGATTTTTCTCTGGGAGCCCTGTTTTTATCATCTGTGAAGTGGGGATAGCATAATAACTTGCATGATAGTATGTAAAATATTTCCGTAGTATTTGGCATGAATAAAGTGTTCAAAATGGCAGCTGTTGTTCTCACTATTAGTCTGTGAACAGAATGCCAGCTGTCAAGTTCCTTATAGGTATATCGGCACAGGACAGGGGTCAGCAAACTGGGGCCCATGGGCCAAATCCAGCTCACTAGCTGTTTCTGTAATGGCCCATTAACTAAGAATGTTTTTCACGTTTGTAAATAGTTGAAAAAAGCAAAATAAAAGTAATATTTCATGATGTGTGAAAATTAACTGAAATTCAAATTTCAGTGTCTGTAAAGAAAGTTTTACTGGGACATAGCCATGCTATTTCCTTTGCATTGTCTTAGTTTCTGCCTCTTTGCAGAGAGTTTGCTGACCCCTGGCACAGACCCATCAGACTAGGGGCAAAAGCTTTAGTCAGCTGGGCCCTGCAGCACTGGGCTGTCTCCTTCACTCCACAGCCCAGTGCATGCTGGCAGCCTTTCCCTTCCTATAGGAAGTGCCTCAGTTGATATAATGCACTGATATCCAGATTCCTGAACGAGTCTGAGTCACTGAAGGATCATACGGGGGAGCCTGGACAGGACTGTTTTCAGATAAAATGAAATAAAATGTGCAAAAGCACTATGTAAATGTGAGGGATGGCATTACTCAGCAGATAAGGGTTAAGTGATATTCATTGCGGTTTCAGTATAATTTATTCTTGTTTGTATGTTTAATAATGTATGCATGACTCATTTTCTTTAAACAAAAAAAGTTTTATTATCCAGAATGCTCTCATTTCTGACCAAACCATGTACATTTTTAAACCAAGTGAAATAATCCATAAAGCATGTCAAATCCACCCTCCAAAGGGAATTCTGAGCGTCCTCACCGTTTCTAGAGAAAATCCTGGCTCCCACCATTTTGGTTTTGCTTTCTCTTTGCTTCCTGTTGGTCCATCTTTATTTTCTTTTGTGGTCTCTGTGCTTTGGACAGCTTGATTGCTGTGGGTGGCCAAGTAGGGAACAGATGAAGGTCACTGCATTTGAAGAAGCCAAGAAATTGTGAGGCCAGGGTTTTAAGAGACTCTTCAGCCAGATTCCCCAAGGTGGTTGTAAGTGCTGGAGTGGGAGGAACACTATGAGCCAATTCCTCAATAACTATTAAGGGAGACCCAGGATTTGATAGGGGCATCGATGAGGAAAAGCACAGAGGAAAAGAGGCTTCAGAATCAGTGGATGTTGCAAAGCACCAGGAGAGTTAGGACAGCTGGTCCATTTGGGGTCCCCTGGATGTGGGACAATGAGCAGACTGCCCTGGAGAAGGTAGTAAAGGGAGGCTGGGAGGGGCCCTCACAGAGGATCAGAGAGCACTGGGGGGAAAGGTGGAGGTCCACGGTGTGGGCCACAGGGGACCTACAGCGAAGGGCTGGAGGGAGTTCAGGAGCAGTAGGGGTGTGATATTAGTGGAAAGGATGGTGAAAACAATGTGAGGTTGAGAGCAGAGAAGGCATTGCCCTGCGGGGTTTGCCTTTAGGGTGGAGGCTGAGGGTGGCAGGAACCTGAGTCACCCCAGGATGAGTTGGCCCCAAATTCTGAATGAGACACTGGGGTAGGGTGGTTCCTGTCCTGGGGCCAGGGGAGGAGGGAGAGGAGCCTGCAGGAGAAGACTGGTGACACTGCAGGCTGGGAGATGGATAGCACAGCTGCCATAAGCCATTGCCTTGGTGGAAAAAGCTTTAGCAAAGTGCATGTACAGACATTGGTAAGTTTGTCCTCATTTCCTGGATGAATTCAATACTAAGCAGTTACTTAAAAGGGCTGAAGGAGGAGGCTCAGGTTTCGAATGACATTCTGTTGGTATGACTAATACAACCCTGGGACACCCTTCCCCCGGGTATCTGTGTAGCACCCCGCTCTTCACCCAGGTTCCTCTCAAAGAGGGGCCTTCTCTGAGCCCTGCACCCAAACAGCCCTTCTTGTTACTTGCAACCATCTTACCCTGATTTCTTTTTCTTCTTCTTTTTAACTATTTATTTATTTATTTAAATTTAAATTCAAGTTAGTTAATGTACAATGTAGTCTTAACTTCAGGAGTAGAACCCAGTGATTCATCTCTAACATATGTCACCCAGTGCTCATCCCAATAAGTGTCCTCCTTAATGCCCATGATCCATTTAACCCATTCCCCCACCCACCTCCCCTCCAGCAGCCCTCAGTTTGTTCTCTGTATCTAAGAGTCTCTTTTGCAGTGGCAACAAAAACTTTAAGATATCTAGGAATAAACCTAACCAAAGAGGTAAAGGATCTGTACGCTGAAAACTATAGAAAGCTTATGGAAGAAATTGAAGAAGACACATAGAAACGGTAAAACATCCCATGCTCATAGATCAGAAGAACAAATATTGTTAAAATGTCTATACTACCCAAAGAAATTTACATATTCAATGCAATCCCTATCAAAATGACACCAGCATTCTTCACAGAGCTAGAACAAACAATCCTAAAATTTGTATGGAACCAGAAAAGACCCTGAATAGCCAAAGTAATGTTAAAAAAGAAAACCAAAGCTGCAGGCATCACAATTCTGGACTTTAAGCTGTATTACAAAGCTGTAATCATCAGGACAGTATGGTATTGGCACAAAAACAGACACATAAACCAATGGAATAGAATAGAGAACCCAGAATTGGACCCACAAATATATGGCCAACTAGTCTTTGACAAAGCAGGGAAGAGTATCCAATGGAAAAAAAGAGAGTCTCTTCAGCAAATGGTGTTGGGAGAACTGGACAGCAACATGCAGAAGAATGAAGCTGGACCACTTTCTTACACCATACACAAAAATAAATTCAAAATGGATGAAAGACCTAAATGTGAGACAGGAAACCATCAAAATCCTAGAGGAGAGTACAGGCAGCAACCTCTTTGACCTCAGCCACAGCAACGTCTTACTTGACATGTCTCTGGGGGCAAGGGAAATAAAAACAAAAATGAACTATTGGGACCTCATCAAGATAAAAAGCTTCTGCACAGCAAAGGAAATAATCAACAAAAGGCAACCAAGGGAATGATTTCTTTTTCTTAATTCCACTTATGTCCCCTGACACGTTCTGTATTTGTTTATTAGTTAACTATCTTCCCTTCTAGAATGTAAGCCCCAAGAGATCAAGGGCTTCCTTTTGTTCTCTGCCCTATTCTGTTGAGCCTAGAGCAGTGCCTGACACTAGCAGAGCTTAGTAAATATTTGTGAACAAATGAATGAATGACTAGATGGATGAAAGTGGTGAACAGAGCACACTCGCCTCCTGGCGTACACATGGCCCTGCAGGATTTCATTTCTCAGAAGTCGTTCCTACAATGCTTCTGTTAACCATTGGGTAATTTCTCTTCACCATGCCTCCAAGAAGGAAAAAAAAGTGAATTGCCTAAAAGTCAGTGCCCACAGTGTCTCTCTCAGTTTTATACAACTAAATCTGATTGCTAGAAATTCCACTGCTTGCTTTGACCACTCCCTCTCCCCTTCTTGCCCTTCCTCCTAACCTCCTTTTTTTGATGTTGACCAAGATATCAGAACCTGAGATCAGAGTCAGAAAATTGGGTCCCTACCATGACTCCATACCAAAGCTGGAGGTTTTTTAATAACTGAAACAATCAAACACTCTCCTCTTCCTAAGAGCCAGAATTTGTGGGAGGGTTGATAATTAATGTGATTATATGATAGTATAATAAGGACAATAGGGAAGGAGCCAACTTCAGAAAGGCTTCCCTTAAGGAATGATATCTGAGTATAAACTGAGGGATGGATAGGATTTAGCTGAGCAAGGAAAGGTTGGGAAAAAGAATGTATTTAGGAAAGTTCCCGAGACTTGAGGAATGGGGCCTACTGGAGGAACCAGAAGTGCCAGGTGGCTAGAAGCTTGGCAGGACATGGGAGAAGTGGATAAAGCTAAAGCTATGGCCAAAAACAACCAGGTTGGAATCATAGTTCCAATACTACTAGTTGTATGATCCTGAGCAAGCTAATTAGCCCATTTGAGGATCAGTTTCCTTATTGCAAAGAGAGTAGTAGTATCTAGGGTGACTTTAGGATGAGGCCACATAGCTAAAATGCTTAGCCAAATGCCTGCCCCACAGTAACTATTAACTGCATGTTTTATCTTGTCCTAAATAGTAGCTGTGCAGTGCCCAGGACACGCTGGGTGTTCAACAGACATATGAATGAACCACAGCCCCTAGAGGCAGCTGCTCTGTCCCCAGCCACCCAGCTCTTCATCACCAAGAAACCCACTCCACTTGCTATAGGCTGCTTCACACCAGTCAGGCTGACTTACTGGAACTTTCCCCTCCTACAGGCCACCTGACCTGCTGCTTGAGGAAAACAGTGAAAGGCCTCGAAATGGAAAGGCTGGGTCATTTTTGACCAAACGTCATAAGCTTGAGTCCCGATCTGGGTGTGTGGTGAGGGTGAGGGTTACCAAGGGACCTAGCTCCTGGAGAGGTCCCAGGATCCAAGAGAATCCAGCCTCTCAATGGTTCTGGTGACTCCATGGTTTTGTTTCATGGTTTAATTGAGTCTAAGATAAATAAGCTCATAATCATGGGTAATTTATGGGTCCCCTTGTAACAGTAACATTACTTTTTCCCTGAAACTTTCCTATGACAAAAATTCAATCTACAGAAAACCTTCTAGAAATAAACTTAACCAAGGAGGTGAAAGACCTGTACTCTGAAAACTATAAAACATTGATGAAAGAAATAGAATATGATACAAACAAATGGGAAGATATTCTATTTCATGTTCATGGCTTGGGAGAATCATTATTGTTAAAATATTCATACTACCCCATGCTATATACAGATTTAATGCAATCCCTATCAAAATACCAACAGTATTTGTCACAGAGCACAAATCATCTTAAAATTTGTATGGAACTATAAAAGACTCCAAATAGCTAAAGCTATTAGAAAGAAGAACAAAGCTGGAGGTATAATCCCAGTTTTCAAGATATATGACAAAGCTACAGTAATCAAAACAGTATGGTACTGGCACAAAATTAGACACATAGATCAATGGAACAGAACAGAGAGCTCAGAAATAAACCCACAATTATATGGTCAATTAATGTATGACAAAGAGACAAGAGCACACACTAGGGAAAAGACAATCTTTGCAACAAATGGCATTGGGAAAATTGTATAGCTACATGCAAAAGAATGAAACTGGACCACTTTCTTACACCATACACAAAAATAAACTTAAAATGGATCAAAGACCTAAATGTGAGACCTGAAACCATAAAACTCCTAGAAGAAAACATAAATAGTAATTTCTTTGACATAGGCTGTAGCAACATTTTTCTAATTATGTCTCCCTAGGCAAGAGAAACAAAAGCAAAAATAAACTATGGGGACTACAAAATAAAAACCATTTGTACAGTGAAGGAAACCATCAAGAAAACAAGGGAGCTTAGTGAATGGAGAAGGTATTTGAAAATGATATACCTGATAAGGGGTTAATGCCCCCAAACTATAAAGAACTAAAATAATTCAACCCCCAAAACAAAAACAAAAACCCAGATAACCTGATTAAAAATAGGCAGAGGACCTGAACAGACATTTTTTCAAAGAAGACGTACAGGTGGTCAACAGGCACATGAAAACGTGCTCAACATCACTAATCATCTGGGAAATGCAAATCCAAACTACAATGAGATATCACCTCACACCTCCTAGAATGACTAGAGTCAAAAAGGCAAGAAATAGCAAGTGTTGGCGAGGATGTGCAGAAAAAGGAACCCTTTCTGCACTGTTGGTGGGAATGCAAATTGGTGCAGCCACTGTGGAAAACAGTATGGAGATTGCTCAAAAAATTAGGAATACCATAATATCCAGTAATGCCAATGCTGGGTATTTACCTAAAGAGAACAAAATTACTGATTCGAAAAGATATATGCACCCCTGTGCTTATTGAAGCATTATTTACAATGGTCAAGGTACGGAAGCAACCCAACTGTCCATCTATAGATGAATGAATGAAGAAGATATGGTATATATACAATAGAATATTATTCAGCCATAATAATGAGATCTTTCTTCTTTATATATAAAGAATATGGATGGACCTAGAAAGTATAACACTAAGTAAAATAAGTCAAACAGAGACAAATACCATATGATTTCACTCTTATGTGGAATTTAAGAAACGAAACAAAAAAGAGACAAAAGAACAGACTCTTAAATACAGAGAAGGGAGGTGGGTAGGGGGATGGATTAAATAGATAAAGGGGATTAAGAGTACATTTATTGTGACAAGCACTGAGTAATATATAGAATTGTTGAATCACTATATTATATATCTGAAACTAATATAACACTGTATATTAATTATACTTCAATGGAAAAATATATTAAAAATTTAGTAAACATTTTATAGTCTTAAATTTGAATAAAAAGTATTGGTATGAACTTATGATACACTTTTCTTACTTTGAGAAATCTATTTCCTAGCTCTGTCCATTAAAAAGTCCCAGAAACAATGAGCGATCAGATGCAATGCATGCCCCTGGTGCCAGCTCACAGTATTCAAATAGCATTTCTCACTAAATGGACCCAGGGCTCCTTGGGGAAATGAGTGGTTCTGGTCCGAGGCAGGAATATATATGATGAGCCTAGAGCATCCCATGTACCCAGAATTTCTGGGATTATGTCAAAAGGACTCAGAAGTCAACTTATCAAGGCTTTCAGTGACACAAATTGGACCATTTAAACATGAGTAAGAAAAACTAAAAAAGATTAAAACACATGAATCATGTTGAAAATTCACAAGTTCATAATGAGAGAAAGAAAAAATATTGCCATTGTCACCTTTGTATGATGCTCGAGAACCACCTTATTGTTCTGAAGACAGGTGAGTAAAGAGAAAGAATATACCTTTCCATGTAAAGTAAACTTCAGGGTAACCAAATAGTAGGAGAGGAGATGTTTCTTTTTATAGGAAGGTCTAGAGGGAATATCACCATCCTCAAAGCCTTTAAAGAAATAATGGTTCTAGACAATGATGAGTATATTCATTTCCTAGGGTGGCCATAACGAAGTACCACAAACTTGTGGCTTAAAACAAAAATTTACTGGTTCCCAGTTCTGGAGAAGTCCAAAATCTAGGTATTGGCAGGACCATGTTCCCTCTGAAACTCTAGGAGAGGATCCTTCCTTTCCTCTTTTAGCTTTTGTTATTTTCCAGCAATCTTTGGCATTCCTTGACTTGTAGATGCAATACTCCAATTTCTGCCTCTGTGGTCACAAAGCCATCTTCTTGAGTCTGTGTTTAAATGTTCCTCCTCTTAGGGGTGCCTGGGTGGCTCAGTCATTTGAGTGCCCGACTTTGGCTCAGGTCATGATCTCACAGTTTATGGGTTCGATCCCCACGTCCGGCTCTGCTGACAGCTCAGAGCCTGGAGCCTGCTTTGGATTCTGTGTCTCTCTCTGCCCCTCCTCTGCTCGTGCCCTGTCTGTCTGTCTCTCTCTCTCAAAAATAAATAAACATTAAAAAAATTTTTTTTTAAAAATAAGTGTTCCTCCTTTTATAAAGGCTGGATTAGGGTGGGCCTCATTTTAACCGATTATATCCACAGGCATGGGGGTTAGGACTCCAACATATCTTTTAGGGGGACACAATTCAAAGACACAAGACATTATATATATATTTTTAAATTTTTGAATGTATATTTATTCATTTTGAGAGGGAGTGAGACCAAGACTACAAGCAGAGGAGGGGCAGAGAGAGAGAGAGAGAGGGAGAGAGAATCCCAAGCAGGTTCCACACTGTCAGCACAGAACCCAACATGGAGCTTGATCCCATGAACTGTTAGATCATGACCTGAGCCGAAACCAAGAGCCAGACACTTAACCAACTTAGCCACCCAGGCGCCCTTAGGGCATTATATATTATTGCTGAAGAACTAGACCATAATCAGACAAGTCTAGATCTAACTACCAATTTACAGGAAACAGAAGGACAGAAGAGCACACTCAAAAACACCACAGGCATATAATCAGCAAAGTCCGGAATGTGGGAAATTCTTTAGGACAAATGACTCGGTTTCTTCAACAAATAGATTGCAAGGGAAAAACAGAGGGAGAGAAACTTACAAATTAAAGTGGACATAATGGACATAGCAACCAAATACAATATATAGATTTTGTTTGGAAATTTGAATACTAGTAGATAATTAATGGTATAAAGGCATTATGGATAATTTCTTAAAATTTATTTTAATAGTATGATGGTAATGTTTAAAAAAGAGAGCGTTCTTAACAGAATACATACCCTCAGATAAGATGGCATGATGTTTGGAAGGTGGAAAGACTAAGGGATTGTTTAGGTATGAAACAGATTAGCTATGTTATTTAATGAAGCTTAGGTTTGGGTACATGAGGGTTCATTGTAGTGTTTTCTCTACCTTATATGCTGAAATTTTCTGGCATATAAAATTATAAAAATAAAAATGCAGTATGTTCATTCAGTGTTTCTCAACTTGGGGCAGTATCAGAATCTATCTTCTGAAAACATCTCCCTCCTCCGGACTCCCTGAGTTCTACTGTTCAATATTTTTCCCCCAAAGTTTTTATTGAAATTGTAGTTAGTTAACATATATGGTAAAATTGATTTCAGGAGTAGAATTTAGTGATTCATCACTTACATATAACACCCGGTGCTCATCACAAGTGCCCTCCTTAGTGCCCATCCCCCATTTAGCCCATCCCCCTACCTACCTCCCCTCCAGCAACCTTCAGTTTGTTCTCTGTAGTTAAGAGTCTCTTATGGCTTCCCTCTCTCTCTCTCTCTTTTTTCCCTTCCCCTAAGTTCATCTGTTTTGTTTCTTCAATTCCATATATGAGTGAAATCATATATTTACCTTCTTCTGACTAACTTATTTCACTTAGCACAATACACTCTAGCTCTATCCACATCTTTGCAGATGGCAAGATTTCATCTTTTTATGGCTGAATAATATTCCACTGTGTGTGTGTGTGTGTGTGTGTGTGTGTGTGTGTATGTATGTACATATACATGCACACATATACAACATCTTTTTTTATCCATTCATCAGTCAACGGACAGTTGGGCTCTTTCCATAGTTTGGCTATTGTCCACTATTTAATATACTTTTGTGGGATATTGAGTTTCTCTTTACAAAGTCATCCACTGCAGCTTGATTGTTAATGGGCAAATCTTGTTTGTTGGAAGCTCCGGCTAGCTGAAAAAAATATTTTTCATTAGGCAAGAAAGGAATTAAAAAAAAAAAAACTCTTTTAATTGTAAAAATACCATGTACATAAAGAGGGTAAAGAAGAAAATCCAAGAAGTGCCAAAAAAGTAAGATTATTTCTCCTTCCCAGTTCTCCCCAGAGCCTCCACAGTTCCAAATTTCTTGTGAATCACTCTAGACATTTTTCTCAGCGTATACAAAAATAAACACAACTTGGACCTTATCACAAATACTATCTGCAACTTGCTTTCTTCCCCTCACCCAGCAGTATATCTTTGAGACCTTTTTCACAGCAGCAAATATAGATTTTCTTCTCTTTAATTCCACGTTATGGAAATACAGTAGGTCCCCTAATCCAAGGTTTTGCTTTGTGTGGTTTCGGTTATCTGAAGTCAGCTGCCATGTGGAAGCAGACGATCCTTCTGACATATGTAACACTACATCACAAGGCCTACATCATTCACCTCACTTCATCTCATTAGATAGGCATTTTATCATCTCACATCATCACCAGAAGAATAGGAAGTATGGACAATAAGGTATTTTGAGAGAGACAAACCACTTCACATAACTTTTTTTTTTTTAAGTAAGTTCTATGTCCAACATGGGGCTTGAACTCATAACCCCGAGATCAAGAGTCACATGCTCTACTGACTGAGCCAGCCAGGTGCCTGTCACATAACTGTATTACAGTATATTGTCATAATTGTTCTATTATTATCATTGTTGCTAATCTCTCACTGTGCCTAATTTATAAATTAAACTTTATTAGAGTATGTATGTATAGGTAGTTTCAGGCATCCACTGGGGGTCTTGGAGCATACGCCTAGCTTATAAGGGCAAGAGGGAACTATTGTACCATAATTTATTTCAGTCACCACTTGGCAAGCATTTTTTCTCAGTTATTTCCTCTTACAGATAACATTGCAATGCACCTTCTTGTACACACATCGAAAAGGAATTTTGTTGAAAAATCTGTGTTTCCTAAAAAAAACCCTCCTTCATTCTTCCAACTCAGGACAGGAAGTGGTCTGAGGCATGAAGCAATCACATAGCAAACCTCCTGTACCTGACCACTCACCTGGTGATTCTCCTGCTGCTGGGCAGCTAGAGGCTGGGCAGTGGGGGGCATGCCTGGACCTGAGGCAGCTCTGCAGGTGAAAGCAGACAGCTTCCCAGCTGAGGGTGGCGGATACACCCCTGGATCCCCTTGTGTATGATGCCCCAGCCTGGGAGAGGTGAAGCATCAACATCCAATCATTAGGTAAGTCCGCTGGCTTTAAAGGACACTGGGGCTGAGGGATGTTAAACTCAGATTTGCCAGGAGGTAGCAATGGTTCAGTTGGTAGTATGTTGAAAGTGAGACACAAAAATGATCATGCGGACTGGTGCCCTGATGGCCAAGGGCGGCTCAGTGCCTAGTATCTCTCTGTCTCTGAAAGTGGCACACTGTGGTGCCCGGGTGGCTCAGTCAATTGAGCATCCGACTTTGGCTCAGGTCATTTTCTCATGGTTTGTGGTTCAAGCCCCACATCGGTCTTTGTGCTGACAGCTCAGAGCCTGGAGCTTGCTTCGAATTCTGTGTCTCCCTCTCTCTCTGCTCCTCCTCCGCTCATGCTCTGTTTCTGTCAGTTTCTCAAAAATAAATAAACATTTTTTAAAAATTAAAAAAAAAAGTGGCACACTGAGTAGGTAAGCAGAGTAAGCTTTTATTTTAGTTTTTTCTTTCTTTTCTTTCTTTATTTCTCTCTCTCTTTTTTTTAAATTTAAGCAGTCAGTGTTTAATGCTCTGGAAGTCTCTGTGTCAGTTAGGCTTTTCTTTTCTGCCATGTGGGACTTTATGTGGGCATTTCTTGCCAGAAATCGGAATTTCCTGGCAAGGAAGAGAAGCAATTTGAGTCACCCAGGCACAGACAAACACATTTCGCTTCAACAAAGCTTTTTAGGTGTCATTGAAGATGTGTGAGAAACCAGACAGAAAGCTATAGAAAATGCTATTGAAACAAGTATTCTCCAGTCGATGGCTTTAGTGAAGCTCTTGCCACCTGATCTCCTGAACTGGATAAGTTCAGGCTCCTGCTTCACCGAGGAGAGTTTTGTTAGACTGCAGGGAAAGGCTTTGGGAGAGGGCAAGGACTCCCACAGGCTGTGTGGGGCTTCTATTCCAGCTTGGGGCCCGCAGCAAAATGCATATGATTTAATTTGTTTCTCCTCTTTAAAAAAAATGCTTATGGTGCCTGGTGTTTGAAAAGTAGGTAAAGGTTTGTCCGCACAGTCCTACCTGAAGAGTATATTTTGGAATTGCTCCTGCTCCTTATTGCTTTCAGCTCCCTTTATGAAATTGGGCAAACTGACAGTTATTAAAAGACAAACATATGCTTATTTTGAAGGGATCCATAAAATTCTTGCTCAGCCAACAGGTCTAATGTTTCCATAATGGCATTTGGCTTAAGAACAGAAAAAGCATTGCGCTTATGGAACCTGAGGTCAGGATTCAAGTGACGTGTGAGAGGATGGCTTATGGGAAAGGGGTTGGGTCTTCGGAAGGGGTGGGCTTCCCATGAGTTTGCCAGAGGAGATGCAGTATGAGGGCTGGTTTTTTTTTTTTTTTTTAAGAAAAAAGGAAAGAAAGAAGGCATTGACATCTAAGAAAAATAAGAAAAGAGGAAAAGAGCTAATGAAGGTATGGTGTGCAGTGTGGGGGTGGACTGATACGCTGGTAAATCTGGGCACCGGGTTCTGCATGTAATCCACTGCTGATTCCCCGCACTGAGGGTCAGACACTAGTGAGCAGGGCCCGGGGGAAAACCAGTCACCCAAAAAATCCTGTCCAGAGGCCAAGTGGATTAGATCCCAGCTGAGAAAGACCCTGATTCTCTGGGCATTCAGCCAGAGAAGCTTTCTGTTTGCAGCCCCCCTCCCCTTTTTTCTCTCCCGCCCCCACCCACAGGGTGTCCCATTTCCCATCACCTGTCCAGTCTCCCTGAACAGCTTTTACGTCCTGAACTAGTTCAGTTCCATAGAGGAGCTTTTGTTAAGCATTCATTAGCTTGTAAGGTTTTTTTTCACCCTATGAAATTCTCTCAGCCTTCTGACATTGTCAAGTGCCTCCGTGATTGGCTTCGAACAACTGTGACCTTCAGCTGCCTGAGGACATGTAACGCCATCCCTGTTGATCTTAGATTCAAACTCAGGGATCCTTTCAGTCAGCAGGAGGAAATACTAGAAAGGGGTAAGGGGTCCTCCCTTCCTGCCTTTGGGGTCTGTAAACTAAGACTTGTTCTTCCAAGTAGATCTTGATTCCAGTTCCTCTAAACAGATCGATTTCCTAGAGAGGCAGAGTAACAGGCTGCCTGGTGTAGGAGTCAGAAAACCTGGGTTCAGGTTTCTGGGGTTGCTTCCACCACCGATTAACCCCGTGTCCTTTGGCAAATCCTTCAGTAATTCCCCTTAAGTAAAGATGCGGGGGTTGAATCAAGATGTGCACAGTTTCAATAGCCTGAAAGGAGGAACTGAAATTGACAAGATTAAATTTGAAATGATTGGTTGTAGAGATGGATGCTGGGAAAGAGCTGGCATTGCTGTTCCTACAGAAAAGGTTCAGTGGCCCGTGCATGTGAAACAAGAGTGAGCTGTGGACCCTGGCTAGTTCATAATCACAAGCAGGATTGATAGAAACTCATCATCTTTCAGTGGTCCCTGGGTGACTCAAGTCATGTTAAGCGTCCCACTTCAGCTTAGGCCATGATCTCACTGTTCGTGGGTTCAAGGCTTGCATCAGGTTCCGCACTGACAATGCAGAGCCTGCTTGGGATTCTCTCTCTCTCTCTCTCTCTCTCTCTCTCTCTCTCTGCCCCTCACACTATCTCAAAATAAATTTCAATAAAAATTGAAAAAAAAAAAAAAAGTTCAGCTTTCAGAATAAGGTTAGAGTCCTGCTTGGGTCTGCTCTGAAATGGCTATGGCATCTCCTGCCTCCTGTCACGTCTGCCTCCAGTCTTCTTTCCAACTTGCAATCAGAGTGATTATTCTCAAAATCTAAATGTGATTGTGTCAGTCTCCTGCTTATAAACCTTCAGTAGCTCCCTATTGCCCTCAGAATAGTCTCATGCGATGTCCTTCATGATCTGGCCCCAGTTGACCTCTCAAGCCTACCTCTGGCCCTTCACTGACCCACAACCCTGACTCTAATAGTTCCAAACCACAGCTATTCCCAGAACTGGTCCTTCTGTCTCTTTCCTCTAGAATGCAGTTTCCAACACACACACACACACACACACACACACACACACACACACACGTGCATGCATATATGTATGCACACACACACGTGGTGCCCTTCTTCCTGCCAGCTTCTCCATCCTCTGAGCTTCCAGAGCCCTGTCATGGCACTTCCCACACCATACTGCAGCTGCTTGATGGCCCCCCCCATTCCAAGCCAGGGGGCCCCTCAAGACAGGGATTGTGCTTTGTCTGTGCACACACACACAACATGTACTGTCTTTCTGGTAGACACTCCTTAAATATTTGTACAATCAGTGGAAGCGTAGGGGAACAAGTGCATTCAGAGAAGAGAGACAAGGATGGTGAGGGCTGTGGAGATAAGGTTGAATGCCTGCAGAAGAGAGCATCTGGGGGCATAATAACTCACCTTTCTGTGAAGTGCTGCCATGGGTGAGTGGGATCTGATTTACTCCAGCCTTTACAGAAGGCAGAATTAGCCTCTGGTAGGAGGGAGATAGATACAGTGCAATCTAAGAAGCAGCTTTGGCGAGCACCATGGCATGCTATGTTGGATGCCTTGACAGAGAAGGGATGGATTCCTGGTGACCTAGAGAGTTCCCTGGCCCCAGAACCATCTCAGGAGTATGGTTGGAAGGATTCTGATGCTGGGGTGAGGCATTCACCCCAGTAACACAGAAGGTCTTTCACACCATGGATTTGAACATCTGCAGGTCTCAATAGCTCTGAAGATCTGTGATAATTTCATCTAGGCCACAACACCATGCAATTTAGAAAGCAGAGCAGATTTTCTAGTATCTGATTCTAATTTTTCTTCCTTAGCAGCTTCAGAGTATTTTACCTATTCCAAATCCACCCACAATGCCTGCTCCACTCAACTGTTCCCTTGGGAAAATGAATAAGGACCTGGAGAAGTCATATAACCTGTCCCAGTTTTGTAGGTAATGAGGCAGGATCTTAAGGAAACAGAACTCTTGGGTCCCAGCAGTTAAAGCAGATGGCTTTCCCTGGAAGCTCCATGACATCATGAGCCAAGTTGTCTCACGGAATTTCATGTTTCTTACCATTTTTTAAAATTAAAAACAATTTTTTTTAATGTTTGTTTATTTTTGAGAGAGAGAGAGTACATGCACCAGAGTGTGAGCAGGAGAGGGGCAGAGCGAGAGGGAGACAGAATCTGAAGCAGGTTCCAGGCTCTGAGCTGTCAGCACAGAACCCAATGCAGGGCTCGAACTCACAAATAGAAATCATGACCTGAGCCGAAGTCAGACAGTTAACCCACTGAGCCACCCAGGCGCCCCAGTAGCTGTTTATACTTAGAGAGTAAAACAACACCTCCCAGAGACTGAAATGCTGAAGCACCCCCTTATAGGTTGTAGGATTCTTTTGGTTTTAAATTTTTTCTGATTTTGTTTTTCATGTTTGTTTGTTTGTTTGTTTGTTTTTTCCCTAATGGCCATGCCAGTTCCTTCTTGGAGCAATTCAAGCCCTTTGCTTATTGTTGTGTCCTTGAGGAGAATCACAGGGAAGATGTATCCTGTCTTGGCTGTTTCCCATCACAGTGTAATTCTCTCTCCCTGAGTTCTTTTTTATGTTTTTTTAATTTTTTTTATGTTTATATATCTCTCTACTTGAGTTCTTATCCACCCCATCTCTCTCCCTCTCTCTCTCCCTCCCTCTCTCCCTCCCTCCCTCCCTCTCTCTCTCTCTCTCTCTCTCTCTCTCTCTCTCTCACACACACACACACACACACACACACACTCACACTTAACACTTCTAGGCCATAATCACCTGTGTCAGCCTTGGCTCTCGGAAGTGAAGAGGGAGCCTTGGGTATGCAATACCATAAACATATTTTCCCCCAAGAGATGCTTATGCAGCAATCCAGACATTCTCATGCTCTGCCTTTTAATTAGTTTAGGGAGTTGTAACCTCACAGTGTGGGTGAGCTTGCCAGCTGTGCTTTTCGGGAAGTTATATGGTCTGTGCTCCTCTGTCTCCTCCCTTCGTGTTAGGAAATTATAGAGCCGGCTCTCTTTGCTTGTCTTGGAAGTGTGCACACTGACATTACCCCACAGAGCCCAAAACACTCAAGGGCCTTTCTGAGACAGCGCTCAAAGCCCTTGGGACCTGTGGTAACTCTCAGATCTCATGTCTTGCAGCCTGCTGGCCATGAACAGGCAAGAGAGGATGGCCTTGGAGCTAAAAAGGATGGCTTTTATCTGTGGCTGTTCAATCCCCTTGGGTGACCTACTGTAGCCCATGGGGAACCAGAGGAGAGATTTTATGGCTCGAGGGGAACCTGCATCTCTTCCATGAAGGGCCCCATTCTGGAGGCTGCCAGACACCTTAACTCCATGAGAGGAGAAGCCCCAAAGAGCCCTTCTAGCCTTCCTTCCTCTGAGGCTGCCTTATCTGTACATCCGCCCAGGGGGGCCCCCACAGGATGGGGCCTGGCTGAAATCAAATCTCTCATAGCTGCTGAGTTTTTAATTTAAACTTTTCTCCTCTACATAGTCCCCTCTTACTTTGTTTATGCATTCTCTCTTTGGGTGACCAGATCACACTTTTGCTTCTAGTTCTAACTTCTCCACTTTCCCAAAGTTCAGCACATCCCCCTCTAGAATAGGGGGGCAATGATGTTTTTCCTGGCATTCTCCCACAGATACTTGTCCAGCTCGGCTCTAAGTGGCCAGTGCCTCTCCGACTTCCCCACGTGGGCTGTATACTTTTTACACCACACTTCTCAGCTGAAAACCCCCAGGATGCAATTTTCTGTCTTCACTTATCTCATCCTTTGGCATGGATTCCACTTACTGGTTGCCTCCTATCTGCATACCTGCTTTTTTGGCAGCTGTCCACATCCCTCTTGTCTCACTCAGCCTGTTGGGTAGGACTTTGCCAGCCTCTCTCCTTGGCACTTGGTTTCTCCCTGAGGGTTTCTCTCTGCAGATAAGGTTATTCATCACTGCCCTGGCCATTGACTCTGATAGTATGGCCCTGCAGGAACCCGCTTGTTCTCCACCTTGACCCACCCATCATGAAAGGTGCCAGCCCCACAATATCCCTGCCCCTAGACTAAGGCAGAGCTCAAAAGGGCTCAGAGCTCTTTGACAGATGGTGTTTTCCACACCTAGAAATACGTACTTTTGTAACTCTGATTTTAGAAGATCTGCCTGATACAAAGGTTGAACTGGATATTATATTTATTTCCAAAATAGCAGAGTAAATCAAGTTGAGTGCTTAGTTTCTTGTAGCTCTTTCTTAGTTCTTGATGGATCTTGATGATCTTACACCAGATTCAAAATCATTCAGCTGCTTCAAAAACAATGACACGCTGGCTAAATAGAAGAGGAGGCCTGTTTCACTCTGACACCAATTTGCCTCATAAGATTGAGGTACCTTCCCCTCCCACCCCCCCCACCCCCCCCCCGTAGCTATATAAATTCTGTCCTAAGGTCTTTGTCTTTCTGTCCCTACAACATAGCCTTTGTTGTGCTATGAATTTTTATCTCAGCCATCTTTGTCTAAGTGTCTTTGTTTCAGTGTCTCAAAGCTTAAAGCAGATTCCATTACTTGGGAGCTTAGTGAATTGGCCCCAGTTAATCAGATAAGCACTAGAAAAATTCCCTGGAAACCTTCAACAGATAGACATGAAAGATCCAGCACAATTGGTTTATCATGACCTGATTCCAGCTGACACCATCAAAATGGGGGAGACCTTGTGGTTACCTAAATAACCGGAAGAGGGCTCCAAGGAGAGGAGCTGGGAGGGAAGTGTGAGAAGGCAGATGTGATCAGCCTCTGGCTGGGTGTGCACTGAAGCCAGGGCTTCCTCTGAACAGAGGTCATTGGACCAGGCAATAGGAGAGGCAACATTCCTCCATTCAGAAACAGAAATGTCTGTGCAGATAAACCTTTAGAGAGTTACGGCCGCCCACTTCCTGGGCACAATCACCTTGGGGCGTGGCTGGAAAGGCAGCTGGCAGCCCAGTCATTATCGGGACAATCTCTGAGACTGCTCAGGGCAGTTACACCCTACATACACACTCATATACACACTCTTAGCACCACCTAATACATTTGTCCCAATTTTTCACTTCTCTGAAGTGCTTTTCAGTCACTGCCCCACGGGGTTCTGCACTGGTCCAGAGGGGTCATCAGTGCAATTTGATGGCTCAGCTATGAAGCCAGAACCTCCTCTGTGTAAACTTTCTCTGTGTTTAACCTGCTGTCCCACAGATCTCTGTGACCTCGCGCTGCATTTAAAGATGCTGCCTCATGCCTGGGTGGCTCAGTCGGTTAAGCGTCCAACTTCGGCTCAGGTCATGATTTCGTAGTTTGTGGGTTGGAGCCCCACGTTGGGCTCTGTACTGACAGCTCAGATCCTAGAGCCTAATTCAGATTCTGTGTCTCCCTCTCTCTCTGCCCCTCCCCTGCTTGTGCTCTGTCTCTGTCTCTCTCTCTCAAAAATAAACATTAAAAAAATTTTTTTTAAAGATGCTGCCCCAGGTACCACAAGATTCAGAATGACCAAGAACAGGGCAGATTTCTGTAGTCTCGTGGAAGCGTTAAGTTTCATTCATGAACCTGTAAAAACTGGCATTCGTGTATGGCGTCCACAATTTACATAGTCATACCATATTAAATATTTAATTAATAAGAAGATGTTGCTCCTAAGCCACACACCCAGCAGGAGTGGGTCATTGCACTTTGCATCAGGGACACTGAAGGGAAAGCCAGTACTTGACTTGGGGAAACTACCTGGTCTCTAATTAGGAGCTGGGAGAAGACAGGGGTGTCCCCTTCTGCTAGGACTACCCCCTGGGGTGTTTGTTCTAGCTCATGCCTGACTTAGGGAGATTCTCCAGCTTCTGAGAAGGAACACCCAGGGGTTGCCTGGCCTGTGGGTGAGTCTCTGCTCAGACAGGAGATGCAAACACACAGGTGTGCCGCAGCTGGAAGGACACTGCTCCCAAGGACTGTGGGGTGGAGTCACAGAGGTTGGGGCTGGAGAGGAAAGACTAGGTCTGTGGATAAAGAAGATAGATGAGGCCTGAGAGGTCCTGAGCGTGAGGTGCCTGGGGGATGTCTGAGTGGAGATCCAGTGACATCTATATTCAGAAATTATCACATCATGAAACATGAAGACGTGAGCCCCTGGAAGTGTGGGTGGATTGAGAAGAGGAGAGGCTAAGGGATGAGCCTCAGGCAGCTATCCACTGATGAGAGGCCAGGACTGCTGTGGGCAAGGTGCAGTAGGGCAGCAGGGATGCTCTGGGTCTTGGGCCTATGTCTTAGGGGCAAAGATGTGACTGCTGTGGGTAGCGTGTTCTGGGTGGAGGGCAGGGGCTGTGGGAGAGATGCAGGGGGACACATGCCTGTTCGAAGGATGGTCAGCAGACTTCATGGCCTAGTCGATGTTCTCAGCCCTGCTCTCAGACTGCCCGTGGTGGGTAGTGAGCAGGAAGAAATGAATGTCGACTTTTAGTGGAGCTTTCCAGATCCACACATGAACCATGGGTCAGTGATAGGGCAGATGGGTGGTCTGTGGTCCAAGGGACTGTCCTGGGTGGGCAGAGTCATTGTGGGTGATAGAGACGGGTGGAGTGTGTGGGTGCCTGAACCCAGAGCTACTCCTGCCAGCTGGTTGTGCCCACCCCTCCCCAACTCCGCATTCAGTGATGCTGTGGTCACATCCTGAAATTGTCCACGTGGGAGGACTGACACCATGGAGACTGGTAAATGTTACCAATCAGGGCTTTATTTTGCAGAGATCCAATTGTTAAACCTTTAGCTGCACACCACTGGGGTGTAGGGGAGTAAAGGGTACATATCAGCAAGTGGAAAGGGATGAGCCTAAGATGAGAAGCCTTGAGTGCTAAGGAGTTTGGACTTTATACTGAGAGCTGTGGAGAGCCATTGAGAAGCAGTATAATTATGGTGCATTGCTTGAGAGTGTGGTGGGTTTTTTTTATTATTATTATTGTTATTATTATTATTATTTATCTTGAGAGAGAGAGAGAGAGATCAAGTGGGGGAGGGGCAGAGAGAGGGAGAGAGAGAGAATCCCAAGTAGGCTCCATGCTGTCAGCTCAGAGTCTACCATGGGGCTCGATCCTACAAACAGTAAGATCATGACCTGAGCTGAAATCAAGAGTCCAAACACTTAAATGACTAAGCCATCCAGGCACCCCCAGCGAGGGTGGTATTTTGAATCCTCTTTGCATGGGTTCAAATGCTGGCTCTGCCACTTACCGGCTGTGTGATCCTGGGCAGGTTACTTAACTTCTCTGGGCCTTGGTTTCCTCATCTGTGAAATGGGAAAAGCAGTGCCTGCTTCATAGGGTTACTGTGAGCTTTGAATGAGTTTTTCATGCAGAGCACTTAGCACAGAGCATGGCATGCAGCAAACGTTCAGTAAGTGTTAGCTATTATAGAAACATTCAGACCGGTAGATGACCCGGTCATATTTGTCTTTTGGAACAAATAGTTCAGCATGCAGAACAGATTGGAAGGGGCGAGATAAAAAAGGCAGGAAGAGCAGGAAAGGAGCAATCATTAGACCAGGGGTGGTAGGGATGTGAAAACGTGGAGGGAAGAGAATAGGTTTGGGGACACCCAGGCGGGATGGAGAGGGCTGGGAACACGATGCAGGAGGGAGAGAGAGAGGAAGGGAAGTTGTCACCAGCAGGGGTGACCGGGAAAGCCTTGGAGAAAGGGGTGGACCTCAGGCTGGGTCGTGAAGGGGTATTTCGGCAGAGGAGAGGGAGGAGGACCTGATGGGTAGAAGCAGGTATAAGAAGAGAACAAGGGTTTTTCAGAGAGTGTCCGTGTTCGTGGGTTTTCAATAAACATTTGTCATTTGATTTTTTAAATGTTTAATTGATGCAGATGGAATGAAAACAAGGAAAAGCAGTAGGCTTCAAAAAACAAAAACTAGGGGCGCCTGGGTGGCGCAGTCGGTTAAGCATCCGACTTCAGCCAGGTCACGATCTCGCGCATCAGGCTCGAGTCCCGCATCAGGCTCTGGGCTGATGGCTCAGAGCCTGGAGCCTGTTTCAGATTCTGCGTCTCCCTCTCTCTCTGCCCCTCCCCCGTTCATGCTCTGTCTCTCTCTGTCGCAAAAATAAATAAACGTTGAAAAAAAATTTTTTTTAAAAATAAAAAAATAATAAAAAAAACAAAAACTACCTGTAAGGTTCCTGTGGCGCTCTGTTCCTCTAGCACCTACAGAAGCCACTTGGTGACAGGACCAGGTGCCATCCCTGACCTGCCCAGCAGGCAGCCTTCCAGCCAAGAGCTGCTGGCCCCTCCTGGGTGCCCAGATGGGGATGGGCCTAGGAAATTAGCCAAACACTGGAGGGTTAAACCTCTCTTTCTTGAGGGGGAGAAGTAGAGAGAGCTCTTTCCTGTCTACACTGCACCCAGCTTTTTGGAGTCTTCCTGTTGTCACAATGGCTCTTTGTTGGTGGCAAAGGTTCTTTCAGCCAGTAGGGCAATATTTCACCCTTGCCATACTTCGAACGCTGTTGCCAGGGGCTGGCTAACTGTGTCACAGGCTTCGTGTTGCATCAGCCTGTCCTCTGTGGGATTAGTTTAGGGGATAATGAGCTGGTGTTTTATCCAATTCTGCCTGGTAGTGTAGGGAGAGAGATAATGGGGTGTGCTCTTGGGGCATACAGGCCCGGAACCTTCCACCATTCACCTGCCTCATGAACCACTCTCCTACTCTGCCTGGAGAAGGGTTGGCGGTGGCACAGTGTGGGACTTTTCTCCCATTCTGTACTCACACAGCTGCTCCTCAGCCACTACCCACTGTCCCTCCTCCCAAATGAGACGGAAAAATAAAGATGTGGCAATGGTGCCAAGTGGGTGAACAGATAGAGGGGAGACAAACTGAATCAGATTAAGTGACTTGGTGAATTCAGGTTATTTGAAGGAAGAAGATAAATACATATAAGAAAGATAAAGATAAAAAAGAGGGGCACCTAGGTGGGCTCAGTCAGTTAAACGTCTGACTCTTGATTCTGTCATGATCTCAAGGGTTCACAGGATTGAGCCCCTGCTTGAGATTATCTCTCTTTATGCCCCTCCCCTTGCTCATACATACATGCTCTCTCTCTCAAAATAAATAAATAAACTTTTCTTTTTTTTAATGAAGTAAGATAAAAAGATAGGCAGATGTTGCTTCTAGCTTTGGTCAGTATTTCTCAAAACATTTCTCAGATATTCTCCTCCCAGGTCCCCATGAGACTGCCATACTTTATTATTTTTTTTAATTTTAATGTTTATTTATTTTTGAGAGAGAGAGGGGGAGAGAATGTGGTAGAGGAGCAGAGAGAGAGGGAGACACAGAATCCAAAGCAGGCTCCAGGCTCTGAGCTGTCAACACAGAGCCTGACGTGGGGTTTGAACCCATGAACCATGAGATCATGACCTGAGTCAAAGTCAGATGCTTACTTAACCAACTGAGCTACTCAGGCGCCCCAAGACTGCCCTACTTTAAAAATGACATATACTGGGGGGTGGAGGGCCTAGGTTACTCAGTCAGTTAAGTGTCTGACTTTGGCTCAGATCATGATCTCACAGTTCATGGGTTTGAGCCCCACATCGGGATCTATGCTGACAGCTCAGAGCCTGGAGCCTGCTTTGAATTTTGTGTCTCCCTCTCTCCCTGCCCCTCCCCTGCTCACACACACTCTCTTTCTCTCTCTCCAAAATAAATAAACATTAAAAAAAATTTTGGGGGGGGGCGCCTGGGTGGCTCAGTCGGTTAAGCATCCAACTTCGGCTCAGGTTGTGATCTCACACTCCGTGAGTTTGAGCCCCACGTCGGGCTCTGTGCTGACAGCCCAGAACCTGGAGTCTGCTTCTGATTCTGTGTCTCCCTCTCTCTCTGACCCTCCCCCCATTCATGCTCTGTCTCTCTCTGTCTCAAAAATAAATAAACGTTAAAAAAAAATTAAAAAAAAATTTTTTTTAATAAAAGTGACATACACCGGGAAGCTCAAAGCAGAGTTGGGTTACAATAATATTTGGGAATCCAGTAATGTAGCCTAGATTTAGACCATGCCAGAACTAGCTCCCAGTTAGCAGCTTTTCCCAGAAGAATTATTGGGCTGTGTTGGACTCTCTACCTCAGCCTAAGGCAGGTCACTTGAGCTCCCTCCCCAAAATGGCAGCTGGTTCATCTTCTATAGGCCACGTCTGCCAAGCAGCAAACACCTAATGCTTGTTCTTTTCCAGCCGCTGGCAGGGCTGCCTGAAAACTCTCCTTCCCTCCTCCCCTTGCTGGCCTCATCTCCTGACTGGTCAGGCCAAGAGTTTGACCTGAAACAGCGGGAACTAGGAACCACAGTGGGAACTAGAAGCCACAGCTTTCTCTGGTCCCTGGCAGGAATGTGTTGCCCAGATTTCTCTTCAGAACAGAGGTACTCATTCTCCTTACTACCAGGAGTGTTGTCCATTGATGGGGGGGTGTAGCTGGGTCCCTCCCTAGAAATTGCCCTTAGCCAAAGGGCCCTGCCTCGCCCAAGGTTATACCCCCAGCCCAGGGATAACTGCATTCAAGTGACTGGAGGATGCAGAAGCTCCAAGCTCTGGGTCTTTTGCCTCCATTCAGGACCTCTCTGAAGGACCAACCCAGCTTCAGAGCTCCCTGTGGGATCAGCTGAGGCCTCTGTACACTGGACACTGACCACTGTATGCCTGAGCCGTCTTCCCTCACTCCGTTACAGGTGTTCACATCAAGAACACTACTCAGCAAGCCAGTTGCATGTAGATCTCTCTCTCAAAGTCTGTTGCCAGGGAACCCAACCCATGACACCTAGAGATATTGGACAGGAGGCTGGTCAGCTGACGTCTAGGCATGAGCAGTCTGCAGGCTGCTTTTACAACCCCAGTGAGGCTGGTGGGGGAGAAGAAATAGGGGGATGCCCTACCACCAGGAGGGGAGGTTGATGAAAGAATGACCCAGGGGAGAAGGAGTTAATTCTAAAGGACACCTGCCTGGCCTTCTGCAGCCCAGGGAGGATTGTCTCCTCCCTCTAGAAGGAAAAGGAGAGGTAGAGAAGCTCTGACTGAAGAGTCATGGTGCTCTCTAGAGAGGGCTGACCATTTATCTAACAGGTGACTAAACACCTAATGAAGAAACCATCTCACTCTGTGTCTGGACAAACTTACCTTACAAAGTCATTACTTCCCTCCTTTTGAAGTTGGCCAGGAAATTAGATAGGTGGGGTGTAAATGCGAAAGTGGGGATAAGAGAAACTAGAGGCGGCTGTATGGTCCACTCTGGGAAAAGAGAGGAACTAAAGGGAGGTTGTCAGCCAGGCCTAGCCCCATTCTTTGGCCTGGCCTTGTCCCTCAGCTTCTTTTGTGAGCTTCTTTCGAAGACCACTAGATTTCCTCAGTCTGAACACAATCCCCCTGACTATGACAGGAAGCAGAAGTGAGGGTTTTCTTCTTTGCACGTCAATAAGGAACCCAAAGACACTGTTTCCCCAGAACCCAGGGGCCAGAAACACACACCTGCCCATCAGGTCCAGAGCAGACCCCGGCCATTATGACTTTCTTACCTGGAGGCTGAGCTGGACCACAACTAGTCACTGTGTATTCCTCACTTCCTCCCACCCTTCCCTGACCCCAGAGAGGCCTGTACAGCTCAGCATCTCTCCCTCTCCCATCCCAGGCACCCCTAGGAGCCTAGAGTACAAATTTTGTAAGTCTAGACATCCCCACGTTTGAGGCTAACTTTTACATAGTCCCTGACATAGCAGCCATAGGAATGCAGGGGAATCATTTTAAAAGCCGTGGGACTCTCTGAGTGCTGTTAGTGCCAAAAACCATTGCAATTCTTCCCAGAGGCTGTAGCTGGGCATTCCCTGGGGTGTGCTTTATGCAGGAGGGACAATGGGTACAGACATACTTTTGTCCAAATGATATATTACCTCTTAGGAACCAACCAAGGCCCCTTCAGTCTCCGTTAATGTTATTGTTTAAAAATAAAAGGTACATTAAAAAATAGATTTTATAACAATTTCAGTTGAAATTGAAAAATAAGCATAAGATACTAATTTACTTCATGAGCATTTATACCAAAACCAAGAGATCTCAGACAGTAAGAAAAGTGAAATGCAAAGTTTAAAATAACCTGTATAACATAAAGCAGATACTGGGCTCTGCAGGTTGGCCAGAGGCTGGTTTCTAGCATGTAGTGAGGAAGGCTCCATACTAGTTAGGGGGGTACCTGGGTGGTTCAGTTGGTTAAGCATCCAATTTCAGCTCAGGTCATGATCTCGTGGTTCATGGATTCAAGCCCCGCATTGGGCTCCATGCTGACAGCTCAGAGCCTGGAGCCTGCTTCAGATCCTGTTTCTCTCTCTCATAAATAAACATTTAAAAAAAAATTTATAGGGGCGCCTGGGTGGCTCAGTCGGTTGAGCGTCCGACTTCAGCTCAGGTCACGATCTCACGGACTGTGAGTTCGAGCCCCGCGTCGGGCTCTGGGCTGATGGCTCAGAGCCTGGAGCCTGTTTCCAATTCTGTGTCTCCCTCTCTCTCTGCCCCTCCCCCGTTCATGCTCTGTCTCTCTCTGTCTCAAAAATAAATAAACGTTAAAAAAAAAATTTATACTAGTTGAAAGGTTGATTATTAGACCAGGGGTTGGTGTTGCAGGGACAGAGTAGAGGGGAGAAGGTTAAGAGTGAGCACTCCAAGAATAGCCCTTGGATGACCTGGGCCAGACATTGTTTTCTGGAAGAGGAGAAACTCATGCTACTAAGGAAACTAACACACAGGGTAGGGGAAAAACTCAATCCTGGAACACTGCATGCAGTTAAAAAGCAGCTTAATTTTGTCCTCTAATATTAAACATAGCTGTAAAATTCTGATCATCGATTCTTGCATGTTGTCTGTGTTATTATTGGTTGTTTACCATCCACTCAAATTGTCAGAGGCTCTAGATGGGAGAACCATGCAGCCCACATGACAGGGGGCATATTCTCCCATTGCTTATTTGTCAAGAGCAGTGAACTTCAACTGCAGGCTGGCTCCTGCCTGTGGGGATTCCCACTCTTTGGTCTGAGCCCTGCAGTCAACATGACTCCAGATAACCCTGATGTGGAATATGAAACAAAAAATTAAAATGATACAAAAGCCCCTATCATCAGATGTCAACTTGGATAATTTTAAATGATTATGTATTTCCTTCTTTATGAGAGCGCATGTGTGCACTTGGACATGCAGACACACATACACTCTTTTGCTCTGTATCTCTTTATGTATTTATACATTTCTTACTCTTCATCCACATAATGGTGATAAAAAGTCTAGCTCAACTTCATCTCTGAGATGTGGGTCCAATGATATCATACAAGTTCTGGGGAAAGATGAAGTGCATCCCCACTGATAACCATAATGCCATCATTTGTTTTCTGATTACTCTTCATCTTGTCCTCCATATTCAGAGAACAAAGGAGCACAGAGCTTTAGAGTTAGGCTCTCAATGATCCCTGTGTTGACAAGACCAAAGCTGAAGGCATACAGTAGGACGCGGGCGTGTTTTTCCCGGAAGGCTGACTGAGCAGTTCTCCAAATGTTTGCAAGAACAGGGCAAAATTCCATGCAGCCTTCAAACCTTGAGCCAAGACTCAGCATTAACAAAGCCAAAAGTTTCATTTCTTTGACTGTGGGAGTGCTGCAATCAGCCTTTAAGTGACCATTCGGTTTGAAGTTCAATAAGCACTTTGATTGAGAAACACTTAAACTGAGGGGTGAAAGGTCCTTGGCTTTAAATGGCACATGATGAGCAGTGCCCATGTCACAGTATGGACACCACATTCTTCCAGGCCGAAGGTGCCTGGGTAGATCATCTTAGTCACAGAGCCAAAGCCTGATCTAGGGCAGGTGTGTGTGTGTGTGTGTGTGTGTGTGTGTGTGTGCGCGCGTGCATGTGTGTCTGTCTGTCTGTCTGCCTGCGTGTGTGTGTGTGTGTGTGTGTGTGTGTGTGTGTGTGTGTGTTGGGAGGAAGGGGTAAAGCTATGGGAGCATTTTTTATTCCTTCTCTGCAAAATCTCCTATGATTTAAGTCACAGTGAAGTACCCTTAAGTCCACATGCAAAAGAGTCAAAATGCCAGCCCAGTAGGCAACCATGTCAGCTGGTACGTATTCTGGTCTTCCAATAGCAGGAAGTAAGACTTGTAGGCTCTCAGGCTCTCAGACCTGTGGTTTGAACTGCTTATTAAAGCTCTAAGTGGAAGTACTCCTCCCTGCCAGGTCTGGAACAGTCATAAGTGTATGGGTGTACTGGGGGGAGGTGTGTGTGTGTACCTAAAGCAGAGGAAGTTCTGCAGGAGGGCTCACAACATAGAGCCAAGAAGACAGGTCAAGCAGAGAAAGCTTGATGTATCACCACTACAGAGAAACAGGCTTCCCTGAGCTGGTGAAACATCATCTAACAATATGAAACCAGCCGCCGTTCCCTTTAGATGTTGCACTGAAGATATAGCTGCACCTTAGTTCCTCTCCCTCACGAGGCTGAGTCTAACACAGTCTGGATAAACACATGAAGCACAGTTTGGAAACAGAAGACCTGGGTTTGAATCTCAGCTGTCACTGACCTGCTATGGACTTGGAGCAAGACCTCTCCAAAGTCATTTCTTCACATGTAGATGGGGGGTAAGACCTACTTCAGAGCATCCTCAAGTTGAACCTACCAGAGCCAATGAATGTGAAAATGTTTTGTGATTTTAAAGCACTATAAAAGTAAATAGCATTATTATTACTGAAGAGATGAAGTTAGCACCGTTTGCCACATGGTTGGTCATGGGTCACCTGTGAGGTACCAGCTAAGAGAGGTGATGGTCATAGTAATAAACACATTGTCACAGCTGTAACTGGTACACTATTCTTTTCCTAAACAAACAACAAATGAACAAAATCTTGCCAGAGTCAAAAGATAACAGTCTCTTTTGGTTTGTCAGCTTCTGGAAAGGCAGTTTACTGCTGGCAGTCTCTTCTCTATGAGAAAGGGTAGAGGAGGCCCTTTTGTTAGTTATGTGGATTATGTCTGTGTATGTAGCAGGCCCACACCTTGCCCTTATTGGGCTCAGGACAGTTCTCAGCCTTTCTCCTTGAGGCACAAGATAGATGACACTCACAAGTGTGACACTTACCATGTTGCCCCACTGTAAAATGCCTTTTTCTGTTAGGACAAGTGAAAGCAACAATATTGCACGTATAACCACGAGTCCACTCTTACTTCAGATCTTTGGTACTTCCTATTATCAATAGAAAATTACTTGTGACACATCTCACAACCGATTGACACCCATTGGTATACCTGGAAGTCAATTGAGAACCAATGTCTTCATCATCTGTGAGCAAGGGCAGGAATTTGTCTTATGCATCTTAGTAATTTCAACGCCCAACACTTAGTAGAAGCTCAATGCTGACTTGAAACCTCCCAGCCCCCCACACATGAGTTCTGGGGCCATTCCAAGCTCCAAGGTACTTGGAGCTGCTTAGTCATAGCCCTTTTAGGAGCATTGCCATCACGTGACAGAGGATGAGGTGTGGACTCTACAGGGGATTTCACTGCTAGGATGGATGAGCCAGCTGCCTTCACACTCTGTGGGAGTGACCGTTTTAAGTGGAAGAGTTAGTGCCTACTTTCTTTCAAGTCCGCCTTTGAAGAGAGTAGCCCCTTGCCAGCCAGAGGTGCCTGAAGTTTGCACTTGCTGAGGGCTGGTCAAATTGAGTGTGCAGGTGGTACTGTTCAGAGGATAAACCTGAAAAGCCAAAGTAGATCTTTAAATACATGGCAAAGAGGTGCATTCTGAGTGCTGTTCCTAAAAACATTCAAAGACACGTTTTTACCTGGGGCCTTTGGGTGGATCTGCAGATTCAAGGAATCTGGGGTATCAGGGCTAAAGCTGGAGTGGATTTTCCCTTCCAGATGGGGAAGGCCTGCCAGGGCAGCAGCCTGGACCACACACCCTTGTGTAGGAGAAATCTGGAGGCTGGCAGCCCAGAAGAGCTGGCACTGGTATGGAGAACTTCTAGATAATTTGTCACAAGTGTGCTAAATGGCTCTGGGGGCCAAGAGCAAATGGGTCACACAGCATGTTTTTGAGATTAGAATGTGTGAATGAGTTGCTCTGTGAATTGTTATTTTCTCCAGGCGACTCAGAAAAAACTAGATCTGATGGGCTTGGCCTATGAGGCAAAGCAGGGCTCTGAGATATTGCCACATGGCTGATTCAGCATTCAGGATGGGCATAATGGCTGCCAGAAGAATGCTAGAAACCTCCCTGGTGATACCAAACCAGTTTGAAAGTTGACCAAGTCAGAAAAACCAAGTTTTATTCCATCTCTTGAGAGAAGGGGATTGTAAGTGGCAGATGGGAAAAGAGAGGAACTAGAGGAACCAAATAGACTGGAACCAAACAGACTGGACATGAGGGAAAGGCCCTTATAGTGGAAGCCCAAAGGTTTGCCTTGAGGGCCTGACTGTCACTCACCACACGGGAGGAGTGGGTCCCTGCCTGGGGCAAGCATGTGTGCCACGCTTGCCAATGTTTGTGGCACATAGCACGTGCTGTGCTTGATGTTGTTTCTGTGGTTGCTGTGATCCTCATTACTCAGTGTGACCGTTTGCTTTACCACTGCTATGTAACAAATAGCACAAATTCAGTTGCAAAACAAAACAACCATTTTATTATGTTCATGGATTCTCTGGGTCAGGAATTCAGAAGGGACACAATAAGAATGGCTCGTCCCTATTCTGTGATGTCTGGGACATCAACTAGGAAAGTTCAAAATCTGGGGTGTCTCCATGGTTGAAGGCTTGAGTCATCTGAAGGATCACTCCCTCACATGACTGGTGCCTGGCCTGGGAGGGACTTGAAGGTGAGGACTGCTGACATGTGGTTTCCCTCCAGCATGGCGGTCTCAGGGTAGCTGGGCTTGTAATATGGTGCCAAGCTTCTCCTGGGGTGAGTGTCCCAGGAGAATCAGGTGAAAGCTGAGTTGCCTTTTCTAACCTGGCCTCAGAAGCTGGCTACATTCTCTTGGTTGTAAGCAAGCCTTTAAGGTTGGCTGCCTATATTCAGAAGGAGGGGATTTCTAGATGGGAGGAGTGTTAAAGAATGTATAGACATGACTTAAAACCAGCAAAATGACTGTGGAAATGAATAAAGCATGCCTTATGCTTACAGTTTAAAAAACCCATTCACTTAATCTTCCCGGTACCTTTGAGAAGTAAACTGGCAAGTAATATGACCTCATTTTGCAGATGTGAGAACAGGCTCAGAGAGGCCAGTCACTTATTCCCATGAGCTGCAGAATGAAGAGTGTATATGAGATGCTCTGTCTGATCCCCTTCAGCACTACAGTATGGTGGTTTTCTGTTCCTTGCAGAGGGAGGCAGTCCTGAAAAGTTGGCTTTAGTGAAGGAAGCGGTTTGACCAGACCCTTATGTGCTATTTCAACGATTTCTGTGACTTCCTGGGGCAAATTGAATTGCTTCCACTTAGTCCACACCTGGATTCTGAAGTCAGCTAATTTTAGATTCCTTGTTTCAGTGCCAAGTATCAAAGGAGAGTTGAAAGAACAGTCTTTGCTCAGTTGGAGTACAAATTCTTTCAATTGAGACCAATTCTGGTGCCTCCGCTTAAGATAAGGAAACCCCATTTATTATATATTTCAACCAAAGCAGGAAAAGCAAAAAATCAAGATCACCTTTAAGCAAATGATTCACTGAGCAAGTGAATACCAAGAACTAAGATTTTAATGAGTATAAAATTACCCCGTTTGTGCAGGTGCAATTTACTTTACTCGATACTTATGAGCCTGATTTGGTAAGTGAAAATTAAACATTTTTTGCGTTGTCTGTTTAGTTGATTCAAGAGTTTTATAAGAATGAGGAATTTCCTAGTAAAAGACTCCCATGAAAATATACTTCCCAATTTTAATTTTATAAATTTGGGTTTCTAGCAATTGGATTTTCTTTAAGAGTGGCCAACCTATATTACATCGTTTGCTAGTCATTGTTAAAGAATCTGATTTTAGAAATTTTTACCTTTCTATTGTTGAAATCCACTTTGAAGATTTTGTTAACCTACTTTTTTTCCTGTTACTTTATTCAATATGATTTAAAAAGAAAGTGTAGGTAAAGGTGATAAGAAAAGGAGAACCATGAAAGAACATTGACCAACATAAATCCAAGTCTGTTCTCCGGTTGCTTCGGAAGCCATAGCGAAAGATACATACAAAACGACCACCATCATCGCCGCAATTTTTCTGTTGAAGGACACAGTAACATATCTTTGAGATGTACACCATGACCTGTAGCTAATGCAGATTATCTTGTAATTATCAACTAAATGATTAATTTAAACTTTTTAAGATGGAAGTTAAGCTGGCATAGTGTGGTAGTAAGGCTTCTAGTCAAATGTTACTCAGCACCTTTGTTGTGTCTAGCGTTGTGCTGGGCAGCACGCAGAACAAAAGCAGACAATGCCAATCACACCATTCTTACTCCCCTACATCCCAATTTAGCAGGAAGGCTGAGGCACATGCAAGCCATAGGGAATAAGCCATCTTCCTATACAACATTATATCAAGTAGGAATGTAGGTCTAGGTATATGATGCTATTGAAGAATAAATAGGACTATATATCAAGTACTATTAAATATGTAGCACAGACATTAAGGACAAAAGGAGAATTAGTGAAAGAAGAAATAACAATGCTGTACACTTATGAAACTTTTAAAACATTTTCATATTCATTATTTTATTTCCTTTTTTTCCCCATTAATTTATTTTGGAAAACAACCTTGAATGTAGCCTGAGCCAGGATCATAACTCCTGTTTTATGAATCGGGAAATTGAGGCCCCAGAAGGATAAGTGACTTTTATCTCAGACATCTCATGGACATGAATCCAGAGACTGTGACTCCAGATCAGATACTCTTTCCCTGCATAACACAACCCCCTAATGTGGCCACCTTTTTAAGGGAAGATTTTCCCGAGAGGGGACTTGAATGGTCCTTGAAAGAGGGGTGAGAGATGAGCAGTCTGAGAAGAGTGGCCATTGGAGGAACCTGAGAAACTATACCAGAGCCAAAGCACAGACAAATGGGAGGCAGTAGACCAACCAGCCTGGCTGTTGTGGATGGATCTCATGGGGGAATAAAGTAGAGGAAGCTTGAACAGGTAGAGGTGGGCTGATTACAAGAGGTCTGGATCTCTGGGCCCAAAATGGTACAGAGCACTGATGCCCAGAAGTGATATGAAATATTTTTAGCAATATTCAGTTGGATTCATTCATTCTGGGACTTCATGGATATAAAGAAATGGCCTTGAATATGGAAAAACAGTTTGCATAAAGATGATCATCAAAGCTTTATCAGCACCAGACATGCCAATAGTGGTTATGCTAGGTTACACTCTAGGCTGCTTTAGGTTCTTGCCCTATTTCCAAAATTTTACATTTAGGGGTAGGAATGGGCTTCTAAGGACATGAACATTTATGAATGGGCATCCTATGGGATCATTATATCTAGTGTCCAAAGGGATACGTTCCTGACATAATTTATTACCAATGATCAACATTTCCTTGGGGTTGATAGGGCCATGTCTTTAACTTCTCCACATCCTATAGAACTGTCCTGATGAAAGACATAGCTCGCCCCCCACCCCACACACCAGTGTAGAGCACAGCACACTTAAAAGCTAATATCCAGTGGGTTATCTAACCATTAAAATAAGTTCATGTTTGTTTTTCTTTGGAAAGCCAACTTGCTATTTACTGTGAGTCAAAAGGCTGTCATCAGGAAATTAAAATCATTAATGGCTGAAAGGTCACCAGAGGTGAAAACCAAACAGACTGGAAAAGGCCAGGCAAGTGGAAGAAAGCACAGGAGAATGCAGCAAGCACACTGTTGGGAGCAAAAGATGGTGCTTACTCTCCTTTCTGGCTCAGTCAGCACTTTGGACAACACTGATTGGGGAAGGCCTAGGCATTTTTTAAATGTGTATTTTTCTTTTTGTCTTTTTTACAAATTTAAATTCCAGTGTAGCTAACATATAGTGTTTATTAGCTTTAGGTGTACAATATAGTGATTTAACAATTCTATACATCACTCAGTGCTCATTAAGGTAAATGTACTCTTAGTCCCCATCACCTATTTCACCCATCCCCACCCCCACCCCACCCCCATCTCCCCTCTGGTAACCATCCGTTTGTTCTCTATAGTTAACAGTCTGCTTTTTTGGTTTCTTTCTCTCTCTTTTTCCCCTTTGCTCATTTGTTTTGTTTCTTAAATTCCACATATGAGTGAAATCACATGGTATTTTTCTTTGACTGAGTTATTTCACTTAGCATTGTACCTTCTAGATCCATCCATGTTGTTGCAAATGGCAAGATTTCATTCTTTTTATGGGTGAACAATATTCCATTGTATACATATCACATCTTCTGTATTCACTTAGCTATTTATGACACTTGGGCTGCTTTCATAATTTGGCTATTGTAAATAATACTGCTGTAAACATAGGGGTGCACATACCCCTTCCAATTAGTGTTTTCATATTCTTTGGGTAAATACCCAGCAGTGGCATTATTGGATATTATGATACTTCTATTTGTAATTTTTTGAGGAACCTCCATACTGTTTTCCAGAATGGCCACACCAGTTTGCATTCTCACCAACAGTGCACAAGGATTCCTTTTTCTCCACATCCTTGCCAACACTTCTTGTTTCTTGTATTTTTGATTATAGCCATTCTGACAGGTGTGAAGTAATATCTCATTGTGGTTTTGATTTGCATTTCTCTGATGATTAGTGACATCGAGCATCTTTTCATATGTCTGTTAGCCATCTGTGTGTCTTCTTTGGAGAGATGTTCGTGTCTTCTGCCCATTAAAAATTTTTTTTAATGTTTATTTATTTTTGAAGGAGAGAGAGAGAGCATGAGCAGGGGAGGGGCAGAGAGAGAGGGAGACAGAATCTGAAGCAGGCTGGGGGCTCTGAGCTATCAGCACAGAGCCCAATGCAGGGCTTGAAACCACAAGCTGTGAGATCAGGACCTGAGTCAAAGTCATACACTTAACTGACTGAGCCACCTAGGCGCCCCTTCTGCCCACTTTTTAATTGGATTATTTGTTTGGGGGGAATGTTGAGTTATATAAATTCCTTATATAGTTAGGACACTAACCCTTTTTTTAGATATGTCATTTGCAATATCTTCTCCCATTCTATAGGTTGTCTTTTAGTTTTTTTGGTCATTTCCTTTGCTGTGCAGAAGCTTTTTATTTTGATGTAGTCCCAATAGTTAGTTTATTTTTGCGTTTGTTTCCCTTGCCTCAGGAGACATATCTAGAAGGACGTTGCTGTGACCAATGACAGAAAAATTACTGCCTGTGCTGTCTTCAAGGATTTTTATGGTTTTAGGTCTCATATTTAGGTCCTTAATCCATTTTGAGTTTATTTTTGTGTGTGGTATAAGAAAGTGGTCCAGTTTCATTCTTTTGCATGTAGCTCTCCAGTTTTCCCAACACCATTTTTGAAAAGACTATCTTTTTCCCATTGCATATTCTTGAACGCTAGGCATTTTAAAAATAATGAATGTAGTGTGTTGAATAATGACCCCCAAAGATCTCTGGAACCTGTTATGTTACTTTATAGGATAAGGGGTCTTTGTAGATGTGGTTAAGTTAAGGATCATGAGATGGGGACATTATCCTGGGTTATCTTGGTGGGCCCTAAATGCAATCACAAGTGTCTCTGTTAGAGGCAGAGGGAGATTTGTCACAGACAGAAGGGGAGAAAGCAGTGTGACCACAGAGACGCAGTGATTGGAGCGATGTAGCGACAAGCTAAGCAATGCTAGCGGTTCCCAGAAGCCGGAAAAGGCAAGGAGCAGATTCTTCCTTGGAGTCTCCAGAAAGAACACGGCCCTGCCAACACCTTAATTTCAGACCAGTGAAACTGATTTCAGACTTCCAGCCTCCAAACTGTGAGAAAATACATTTGTGTTGCTTTAAGCCACCAAGTCGGTGACAATTTGTTACCCCAGCGGCAGGAAAACTAATGCAATGAAAAACTGTAACACTGGAAAGATAGGTTCCCCTGGAGAAAGGTGCAGTATGGAAAGCAGGCATGAAGTGATGAAGAAGAGTTGGATGTTGGGGGTTAAGGGAGGGTTAGCTGGACTTGGCACTGACTCACGGTGATAAGAGGCAGTGGTGTGCTGGAGCTGGCTCCTGTTATTGCCTCACATGAGTCACCGTGCACACCTTTTCCCAGCTCCATGTTTAGTGCCATCACCTTGGTAGCTTGAAGTCAGCGGTGGTGGGACTGTCTACACCATGGAAAATGGCAAACACTACAAAACAGGGCTTTTCTCCTGGAGAGCCAGTCATTTAATATTTGCCATTGAGTGAAGGGAAAAGGAGAAATGGAAGGTGGGTTAGGTTTAGAAAGTAGGGCTGAGAAGACCTACTTGTTGTTTGCATGAATACTTATGTGCCATTAATGGAAATGGGAACATAGGGAAGGTTATCTAATTTTAGAGATAGGAATTCAGCATGGGATTTGGATTTTCTCCTTGTATTTACTGCATTTATATTTATCTTATATTCCACCCTATGTCATATACTGGGCCAGGCACGGGAGTACAGTAATGCTTTAAGACACAGACCCAGCCTCATGGAGTTTACGGTTGAGTGGGGAAGACAGTTCCAGTAGGATTGGGTAACAGCTAATAAAGATACAAGGATACCCCAAAGATAGTGTGCAGGAAAAGTAGAGGCGAGATGGGGACTTCTCAGAGGAGACGACCTTTGCACAGTCTGAAGGAAGAGTAAAAGTTGCCAAGCATGGAATCATGGGGGAAGAAGGAATTATAAATAGCAAGACTTGCAGTGACCCAATGAGTGGAGAAATGAACAGTGGGGTGTGGAAGGGAGGTTGAAAGTGGTGGTGATCAGACCCGATACTTTGGGATACAGAAGAGCTAAAAGTTAAAGTCACAGGGTCATTGAGAGTGGCCACCTCCAACCCAGCCTGGACCAGCATTAATAGTCAAGGCATCTGGTCCAAGGAATGGAGTCAGGCACAGTGCCAAGGGCTCTAGGAGGGAGTAGTTCCCAGGGATGGGTGGATGACAGAGATGAAGATCAGGCCAGGTGAGGAAAGGATGCAGGAGTTAGGATGCCATCCCCTGTGAGAGGAGAAGAAAGACAGAGATAGAAGCTGGCTGTTTGGGGGTGGGGAGGTGAACAGGAGTGGAATTCAGGAGATGGTGCAGAAGCCTGGGCAAGCAGGCTAGCCTCAGACAGTGGGAGTTCAGCTGGCCCCGTGTTCCATGAGGATGGTCTACTGCCCCACCCTGGCACTGGCTCAGTAGCTAACATTGAGTGGTCATTCAGTAAATATGTGCTGAGGGAATAAGCGAGTGAGTTAGGAAGAGAGGAAGAATAGGAGGCTTCCTAGGGTTCCTTTTGCTCCACGGACACTGGACAGAAGACTCTGGGGAGCTGGCAATTCCATTCTCTTAAGGTGAGGGCCTTCCAGTGAACTAGCAGGCTTGGTTCTTGGTCAGGTGCACAGGCATTTGGCGGATCATCAATGCTGGTAGGTGGGTGAGACTGGAGTAGGTAGGAGTTTCCAGGATCGCAGTAAGCAAAGGCCTCAAGGTGTAAATCAGTGTGGCAGGTGCAGGAAACACGAGGGGCTGGGCGTTGCTGGAGCATGGGGTATGTGGGGCAGCAGTGGGAGATGGACCCTGAATGTCATGTGCAGGGGTTTGGGTTTTATCCTGGAAGCCATGTGGAGCTACTGGAAGGTTTTAAACATGGGAATGACAGTCGGGTTTATATTTGGGAAAGACCACTCTGGCAGTGGTGCAAATTTGCTTGGAAGGGATGAGGCAAGAGGCAGGGAAACTCATTTGGAGATTGTTTTCATAGTGCAGGTGAAAGCTAATGAGATCCTACACTCATATAATGGTTCTGGACATAGCAGGAG
The DNA here is from genome assembly GCF_022837055.1 of Prionailurus viverrinus. Classification (NCBI taxonomy): domain Eukaryota; kingdom Metazoa; phylum Chordata; class Mammalia; order Carnivora; family Felidae; genus Prionailurus; species Prionailurus viverrinus. The sequence goes on from NC_062568.1 coordinate 134,651,320, forward strand.
ACACAATAAAGAGGTATTTAGGAGGCTCAGTCAAGACATGGGGTGAAGATGACAGTCAGGCCTGCACATGTGGCGATGTAACCCTTACTCAAGACAAGGATCTTTGTGGAAAGCAAAGGGTGACCTCCCCACACTGACCATCGTAATACGGGGCGAGGAGACCACAGCTTGTACTACTGGCCACTGGCCACTATCTCTAACACCTGGAGATAGCAGCATCTATCCTCACCAGAATGGGGCCCACCAGTGCATGCCTTTTTGAGCCTGGCTCCCGTCTGGAAGGTGGGTTTCAGGTGCACCTATTTGCCAGAGCCCAGGTCACATGCCTGTACGCCAGCTTTAAGGGAAGCTGAGAAACTGAGTACCTATGCTATCTTTGCTTCCACCTTAACTGTTAAGGTGGAGAATTCTCCTACAGAAGTCTGTTCAGAGGGGCTGCTCAGCCATAAAGAAAGACTGATGTCTACTAAAAAATACGAGGAATGAGGAAAACTAAGACCAAGACCAGAACCCAGGGGAAAGCCATTATTTAAGGAAGAAAAGGTACAAAGTCAGTGAAGGAAACCAGAAAGGAAGAATCAGAAGCTAAGAGAAGATTCAGAAAAATAAGAGTGCAGTGTTGCAGAAGCCCTGTAAAGAGAGGGCTTTGAGCAGGACTGAACAGCCACTGGATTGGATGATTGAGAGGCATCCAGGGGCCTTGGGGGAAGCATTTTCAAGAGCAAGTGGGAGTGAAGACTAGAGTATAGGGGACTCAGGAATGTGTGTTATGTTAGTTAAGATGGTGTAGACTACTCTTTCAAGAAGTTTGGCCAGGAAAAGAACAAAGAAAAAGAAAGTCAAAACTAAGGAGTGGCATAGGATGGGAGAGTATGGATTTGGGTTTTGAGCCTGAAGCACCTCAAGTATGTTTATAGGTGTATGTGCCAGGCCAACCCTGTGCTCCCTGAGGGTGCCCACCCATTGTAGGAAGAACCAATTTAGCAATGGCCTCTCCCTTTATGTTGCTCTGAGAACGTTGCTATGTTCAGTGAAAGGTGTTAGTGTTCTTTTTAAGATTCCGAACTACCCATGAAGTTTTCCTTCTTCAGGAATTAAGAACATGGAAAGTCTCAAACTTTGCATGTAGTGTTTGCACATGTTCACTGCAGAAGGCATCCTGAAGGAGTATGGTGGGGGGGTGGGGCATGGATTGGGAGGGAGAGACTGGGACTGAGCATGACCTGGTAGCATCTCAGCCAGGACATCTTCCCTTTCCAGCTCTAGGACAGGCATGACACCCAGCCTAGGCTCCTTTGGCACTTGGGCTGGTGGCTGTGCCTTCTGTGCCTGTCCTGGGAGACTCATCAAGTTAGATGCTGTCAACATCCTCCTACCCAACATGTTTACAAATCCAAGAGCTGATTCATAGAACTCAAGGAGAGCATCAGAACTTTGTTGAACTATTCATTGAAGTTGTAACCTTCTGTCACTCCAAAGACCTCTCATCAACCTCTAGGTTCACCTGATTATTATAGATGAGTAGATAAAAGCTTCTACCTTCTGAGGAGTTCTGGATACTTTCACTTATCACATACCCTCAGAAATATGCCCAGGCGTAAAATTTGTGAATGGCCTCATTTTTGAGGTGGGAAACCAACGAGCAAGTAAGACAAGAAGACAAGTCCCTACCCCCACCACACACAGAGTTCTAAACACCTGGAGGAGACAACACGAGACCCAGGACCCTTTTTTCTGCCTATCAAGTAGTAAGAGACTATGGAATGTTTATTTGATTGTGCTAAAGCGGTGGGAGTGGGGGTGGGGGTAGATTCAGGGGGGAAAAAGATAGTGGATGGGAGACAAATGCATATTTATCACCTACCTTTAATTTGCATGAAAGATTTTAGCCCAAGAAGACAATGTTGAGTAATTTATGAATAACCAGAAAAGCCTGTGACAAAGCAGTTCTGGAAACAACTGAGCAGCCGGCCACCCGGCTCCCCGCACTGATGCTGTTGACAGAGGCTCTGTTCATTTGCCGCAGGGTGAAACGGTCTGTCATCAAAGTGCCTAAATCAGAGGCAGACAGAGGCTGAATCCAACTGCCTACCCTGGGTGGCACGGCCAAGCCTTCAGCGTCACTCTTCTGCCCCACCGACTGTCTCCTGACTCAACCAGCAGGTGATGTGGACAGTGTGCTTCTGCCCCCACGGTGGGCTCCCCCTTGGGAGACCTTTCGTCACTGGCTTTCTAAAAGGGTCTGTTTGTTTGTGGGGAAGAGTTACTGTCACCCGTAAGACCTCTGACCCCGAGACCCCAGCCATCCAACAAGAGTGTACCTGTCGTGTAGGGCAGACGTGTGTGTGCCTGATTTCTAGCTACGGTTCCCTGGAGATAATTAAGTTCAAAAGAAATGCCTTTGGGTCTTGGCCCAGCTCAGTCAAGTTAGAGAAGGCCTGGAAGGGGAAAGACAGACTGCACAATTGGGGCAAATTGCTTTCATTTGTAGCTTCTTTCTTCTTTCAGACACTATGTCAACTTGCCTCCTAAGGGGGTTTCCTCGTAGGGAAGACATGAAATCCGTTGAATTTGGCTGAGCATCCCATTTAATGAAAGCAATAAATCATGTCAGTGAGGGAGGTCTGGGAGAGCCGAGCCAGGGAAGGTGGGATAGGGGTTTCTGGAGGAAAGGGAGGGTAACCATCTGCCTCAGGCTTGGTCTCTTTTATAATCAACAATACAGTGGGGGAGAATGAAGGTTGCGAAGGAGGTGCCCAAGAGAGCCTGCAGGGAAGCCCCAGTGTGCTTCTTGATTTCTCAAGGGGGGTGGGGGGGTCTTCTCAAATCCTGGTTCCCTCGTGTGCAGAAGGGTCAGCTTCTATAGTATACACTGCAGGTGGGTGGCCTGTGTGATGTGATGTGGAAGAGCCAAGGGAGGGTCCCACATTGTCTCCTCATGGAAAGTGCTCATGGAAAGTGCTACTACTGGAGAAGCACTGTGCTCTTCTCAATTCAACTACTCTGGAGTTCAGCTAGTTTTAGGGCTGTTCACCCCCATTAGAATGTGTCCTGAGAGGGAGACCAGAACTAAGCAGGGCAACCCCACCAACGTCAGACTTTACCTAGAGCAGGCCCTGCAGCCAAGCTCCATTAAGAATAAGTGATTTGGGGGGCACCTGGGTGACTCAGTTACGTATCCAACTTCAGCTCAGGTCATGATCCCATGGTTTGCGTGTTCCAGCCCCGTGTTGGACTCTATGCTGACAGCTCAGAGCCTGGAACCTGCTTCAGATTCTGTGTCTCCCTCTCTCTCTGCCCCTCACCACTCATGTTCTGTCCCTCTGTATCTCAAAAATAAAAAAACATTAAAAAATTTTTAAAAAAAGAATAAGTGATTTTGCCATAAAGTTCTAATGTGACAAAGACCCTCCCACTCTATGCCTCAGCTCTTATAATCTGTGAAGTAGTGATAATAATGCCTACCTAACAGGGCCATTACAGGGGTGAAGCGACATCGTGAAGTAAAAGCTCTGGGTAGCTGCGATATACAGTGCAGGTTCTGGAGGCATCCAGCCTGCTGCCTCTCAGGATCTGGTTAGTCGGCCTAGCTGGTTTAGATCCACGGGTTTTCCCTGCACTTTCTGTCCTCTCCTACTGTGGATCCCAGTGCCCTTCCTCAGCAGCCTGTGACATACTGCACCATCAAGCCGTAACCCTCCTTTTTAAGAAACAGCAGTGTAGACAGAGAGATGACAGGCACACAGAACAATCGACAATCTCTATACAAACAGACACATTAAATAAATATCAATTCACATTTATGGGCAAATAATGAGGTCAATGTACTTAGGAATAACTTGGTAAGAATGGGCTTGTCTGTACTTCCTGGGTGATTGACTGCTCTCAGCAAAGTCCCCAAACATTTTCTAAACAAAGGAGTCAACCTGGGAAAACACCACCTGCTTGGAACTGCATTAGTCCAGCGCCTCAGGGAAAAGCAGGGTCAGCACTTTCCCCTCATGGGCCATCTCTTAACAGTGAGAGGGGCTGGGTGGAGAAATATGAGTAAATTTTTATGAAGCTCCCAATGCAGAGTCTGTATGCCCCAGAGCAGTAGAGACTGTGATATGTGAGATCTATGGGGTAGTCAGGATTGTTTACAGGACTATCACCTCTGTGTGGGGAACTAGCCCAGTGATATGGAAGGGTCATCTCTAGATCTTTCTTTCTCCTGGGCTCAGTTTTCTCTCTAGTATGATTTAGTACATCAGATAAAACCCCAGAAAGGCTCAATTAATTCATTTAGAGTCTTTTTCCCATTCCCTATTAGATGAAATGTTTTAAGAAAAATTACACAGCATAATTTTTTTAAACTCATCTTGGTATAGGTTTAGTTTCAAGTGTGGGGTGCCTGGGTGGCTCAGTCAGTTAAGTGTCCAACTCTTGGTTTCTGCTCAGGTCATGATCTCACGGTTCATGAGTTCAAGCCCCATGTTGGGCTCCATGCTGACAGTGCAGAGTCTGCTTGGGATTCTCTCCCTCTCTCTCTCTGCCCCTCCCCTGCTCACTCTCTCTGTCTCTCGAAATAAACAAACTTAAAAAAAATTTAATTCAAGGGGTACCTGGGTGGTTCAGTCACTTAAGCGTCTGACTCTTGGTTTCAGCTCAGGTCATGATCTCGCGATTTGTAAGTTTGAGCCCCATATCGGGCTCTGTGCTGACAGCTCATAACCTGGAGACTGCTTCAGATTCTGTGTCTCCCTCTCTTTCTGCCCCTTCCCCCCACTCACGCTCTGTGTCTTTCTCTCTCAAAAATAAATAAACATTAAAGAAAATGGTTGGTTTTTTAAAAATTTATTTCAAGTGTTTCTTGGGAATACAACTTCCAAAAAAACTTATACTCAGTGTGAGTGGTTTTTGGAGGTGCTGGCGTAGAGTTTGCTTGGAACAGGCCACATAGGGGTAAGGGATTAGACCAGTAAAGAAAACAGCTCTGGACAGGGTATGGCCAGCATGTATGCCTGGAGCAAGGGGTCCATGAAAGGGAAGGTGACTGGATGCAGACTAAGGAATTTGAGTTTTGCCCTGTTGGCAATGAAGGATGAAAAGGACTTTTAAGCAAGGCAGCAATGATCAGATTAATTCACAGAGTAAGGGAGTCTCTTTGTCTTCACTTGTCATCCCTCTTTTCCCTTCCCAGGACACGGCTGGGAAGTGTTCTGGAACTAGTCTTGGCTCAAAGACTGGACCCTAGGCTGACAATTTATTCCACCAGTGTTTTTATGAGAGTCTGCTATAAGCTGCCCCACTTCTATAGTACCGTAGCCAGTGGACTTTCTCTATCCCAAACCAAAAGGAGATACTTCCAGAAAGCAATGAAAAGCTATCAAGCCACATGACCTCATTCCATTAGGAAAAAAGACTCTTCACATGATAAAATGGCAAGTGGCTTAAAAATCATCCAGTTGGGGTGCCTGAGTGGCTCAGTTGGTTGAGTGTCCGACTTCAGCTCAGGTCATGATCTTGCGGCCAGTGAGTTTGAGCCCCGCGTCGGGCTCTGTGCTGACAGCTCAGAGCCTGGAGCCTGTTTCAGATTCTGTGTCTTCCTCTCTCTGACCCTCCCCTGTTCATGCTCTGTCTCTCTCTCTGTCTCAAAAATAAATAAACGTTAAAAAAAATTTTTAAAAATATCATCCAGTCCAATGCAAATGGGAAAACAGGTCCAGAGAATGAAATGATTCAACCAAGGTGAGTAAAACATTTCAATCAACCTTCAAGGGCACCTCTACATTACAGGCTTTGTGTTGGGCACTGAGAACCCATGAAAATAAGACATGGTCCCTGTCCTCAAGGAGTTTACAGTCTGGAAAGGAGAAGAACACCTAAACATATCATTTTATTTTATTGTTTTAAGATTATTTTTAATTTAGAGAAAGTGGAGGAGAGGAGCAGAGAAAGAAAGAAGCTCAAGCAGGCTCCATGGTCAGTGTGGAGCCTGAGGCAGGGCTCAATCCCGTGATCCTGGGATCATGACCTCAGCCGAAATCAGGAGTCAGATGCCTAACCAACTGAGCCACCCAGGTGTCCCAACATATCATTTGACTAAATGATCTCAAGAGGCATTTGGAATTGGAATAGGTGATTGCTACAGTGCTATTCAGCTCTAAATTTTTATGCATCTATAACTGAAAAAGCATAAGCCTTTAGTGGGGTGATGAATGCGGTTAGGTGTTACAAAAAAAAACAAGAAAGGAACACTTGGCACAAATTGGAAGATCACAGAAGGCTTTTTGAAACTGGGCAGTGTTAGAGCTACCTGTGGTAGCCAGCCTCCCAGGTGGCCCCCAGTGATTCTTGCCTTCTGGTCTTCAAGCCCTTATGTAGTGTTTGCCCACACGGGGTCTGGTAGGGGGCATGATGGGGGTCACAAATGCCACTGTGGGTTTCACCTCTGTCTCTTGACTCGCTCCTGGGGAAGGCAGCCCCGATGCTGTGAGGACACTCAAGCAGTCCATGGAGAAGTCCATGGAGAAGAGCCAGAGCCTCTGCCATCAGCCAACACCAACTTGCCAGCCAAGTGAGTGGACCACCCTGCGAGGGGCTCTTGCAGCCCCAGGCAAAATTCAGATAACTCTTCTTGCTGGGCACCGGCTAGAATCTCACGAGAAAGTCTGAGCCAGAACCAAATTCTTGACTCAGGGAACGTGTGCGAGACAATAAGCGATTGGTATTGTTTTCAGCCACTAAGTTTTGGGGTGATTTGTGAAGCAGCAATAAATAATGAACCTAACACCTATGTGAAAAATACAGGTGCCCTGTTACCCAACCCAGTAATCTCTCGACCATTTTCAATGTAGCACCCCAATTTTTTCTGCTACCAAAACCTTATCAAATACTTTTTATTATTTTTATATAAAGAAACTTCACAGTCTGTGGTTCAATAAACATTTAATAAAATAGGTTGCATTTTTAAAAAATAAGCGATTTGGAAAAAGGTTTATAGAGTTTGGCAGGATATTCATTTTCCTTCAGTTCCACTTGGTATAATGGCAGTGGCATTTTGACAAATACTCTTTTCTTCAATTGCCTTCTTTATATGGTGGCATTTTGGCAAGAGGATTTCTTTTCTGTGTGGTGGCATTTCTGAAATAGTTGTATGTGTGTTTCGTTGTTTGTTTGTTTTCTAAATAGTAGGTTTACAAAAAAAAGGTCCCTGTTTCAATTTGTAAAAAAAAAAAAAAAAAAAAAAAGTACTTCAGTAGAAACCCAGGATGGCTTTGTCAGTGTTTTGAAACACCCGAGATTTTTAGTTTCCGGGATTTTATTCTCAGTCTAATTCAATTTGGGGAAGAGTTTCTTTCACCAAAAGTAGATGGCAAGGATGGAATCTGTGTATATGGAAAACTGCTTCTAATAGGTGTAAATTCTATTTAAGCAGGCCCAGGTGCCCAAGCCAATTAGAGGAAATGGAACCTGGCAGATGGAGAGACGCTCACCAGGGTCCCCTGGGAGCAGGGGTTTTAATCATAGCCCAGCGGTGAGGAACACTTAAAGGAGGTTTGGAGATTATTAGAAACCATTAGCACCTTGTCAACCACAGCAATCAAGAGTGCCTTTTGCTTTAAACTGTAGCCACCACTTTCTCTCTGAGACCATGAAACACCAGGTTCAGGGAGTTACTTGAAGCAACCCTGCTTGCTATGATCTCACTCCGAGGAGCTCCTTGGATTATAGCGGGAAGGGTGAATGGGACAAGTCTAGGGTCCTCACCTTAATTCCATCTACTCCTTCTGGAGTGAAAGTCTTCTGGCTGGCAGATTGTTCTTTCAAAGAGATGTCTTCATTCTGGCACCCTGCAACCCCCTTCCTCCCTGTCTCCAGTGTCCTGGGTCAACTCAATAGGACGTCTTTGGGGTCAGAAATGCTGGATAGAGATGCCAGACCCAGACACCTCTCCATTTACCTCTCTGTACTGAGGCGCCATGGTGTGGAGGTTGGTATACAGGCTCTGATCGAAGTCAGGGCTCTGTCATTTACCAACTGTGTCACTTGGACATGTTATTTAAACTCTTTGAAGCTGGTTTTTAATCTGTCAACATGCATTCCTTATAGGGTCATTGTGAGGATAAAAAATATAATACTTGACAGTAATTAAGTACTTCCTATGTACCAGGCATCATTATAAGATTTTTATGAATATTAACACATTTAATCCTCACAACAACCTTATGAAGTAGGCACTTTCATTATCCCCATTTTACTGATGAGGAAACTGAGGCACAGAAAGGTTAAGTAACTTCCCCATGGTCACAGAGTTAACAAATGTCAGAGCGAGGCCTCAAATCTGGGCAATCTGAACTGAACCGATGATCTTAATGCCACACTGTAATGTCTCCATGGAGGTGTCAGGCATTAATAGTAATATCAGCTATTATTATTTGGCATGTCCTTCCTACTTTGCAAGCTGCTAAGTCTGGGCCCTGCTGCCATTGATGTTACTGGGATGTTGGTGGGATATGAGCCTCTACAACCAACCCAACCACTAAGTGACATTCTTAGAACTTCCTCTTGAATTACATCTGACTCTGGTGAGCATATTTTCTGAAACCATCTGGCAGATTTGGCGCTGGTCACTCGATGTTGGCCAAGCAAGGACTCCTGAGCAGAGATGAGCAGGCTGAAAGCCAAGCTCTACCCAGGGTCATCTGCAGCTGTTATCAATCAGGCTGGTGGCAGAGGATGTGGAATCAGCAGGAGCACTTTTATCCCAGGCTGAACACAAGGCTGTCAGCTGGAAACACAGCCCTTGCTCTCGGGTAATTCCTGACTTCCTATTAGAAATAAACAAAAAGCCCGCTCTACTGAATTTCCCACTCGGCCTTACAGCTTGGCAACAGTCCCTAATGCCTATCACCTAAGATAGCAAAGATAGCCGCTGGACTAGAACAAAAAGGATGGGAAAGGCCATCCCCTCCCTGACCTCTGCTCCGCTAAGCGACTGATCCTGTGGGAATCCAGATGCATCAGGGTTTTCCAGCCTGGATGGGGTAGGGGGATGGGGGAGGGAGTGTCGGGAGGGGAGAGGACAGAGCAGAAAGACAAGAGAAGGAAATGAGTGCTGAGTGAGCAGAGGAGACAAGCCCAAGTACCCCTTCTGGCTCTCAGTGCCCTGCCCCTTGCTGCAAGTCCCAGGCACACCAGGGCCCACTGACAGAGTCCACTAGGGGAGGCCCAGTGCCAGCCTGACAGGTTGGTGGGGGTGGGGGAGATTCTGGCTGCGGATGGAGAGGTTGAGCTCTGTGGGATTGAAATGGATGGCCCAGGTCATAGCAGAGGCGGGAAGGCCCCCCTCCCCACAGCGCACTCTTAGGTTTGTGCTGTTTACCCTGTGTTTGTGGGAAGGAGCATCTTTGTGGACATGCTCTCTTTCCTAGGCCTCCCTAGGCCTCCCATGCCACACTTGGCAGCTGTCGTCACTGTTTCCTGTCACGGTGAGCTGCCTTCCAGGTGACAGGATACCTGCCTGATATGATTTGACTTGACTCTCCTCCCCCAAATGAAAATGCCTTCCTATTTATGATTTTGTGCCACCACAGCACAAGTGTAGGGTTTTCAAGGCTGGTGTTTCAGAAGCTTTTTTTGTCCCGCATGTGCTAAACTCGATTTCGGGGCATATCCCATCATGCCCTCAGGGTAGGGCAAAGTACATAATATGTGAAGCTCGGTGCAGAATGAAAATGTAGGGCCCTGGTTCAAAAGTCATTAAGAATCGCAAGATGGTGATAGTATAGCAGTAGACCAAGCACGGGGTCCTTCTGAGTTCAGAGCCCTGTACCAGTCACATCCACGAAGCTGGTCCTGCCTGGGCCTGAGAGGCTACATTTCTATAGGCAAGGTTAACTGAATCAAAAATTACACAGTGTACGCACCAAGAATCATAAAATACCTAGGAATAAATCTAACCAAAGATGTAAAAGATCTGTATGCTGAAAACTATAGAAAGCTTATGAAAGAAATTGAAGAAGACACAAAGAAATGGAAAAACATCCCATGCCTATGGATTGGAAGAATAAGTATTGTTAAAATGTCAATACTACCCAAAGCTATCTACACATTCAGTGCAATCCCAATCAAAATTGCACCAGCATTCTTCTCGAAGTTAGAACAAGCAATCCTAAAATTTGTACAGAGCCACAACAGACCCCAAATAGCCAAAGTAATATTGAAGAAGAAGACCAAAGCGGGAGGCATCGCAATCCCAGACTTTAGCCTCTACTACAAAGCTGTAATCATCAAGCCAGCATGGTATTGGCACAAAACAGACACATAGACCAATGGAATAGAATAGAGACTCCAGAATTGGACCCACAAAAGTATGGCCAACTAATCTTTAACAAAGCAGGAAAGAATATCCAATGGAAAAAAGACAGTCTCTTTAACAAATGGTGCTGGGAGAACTGGACAGCAACATGCAGAAGAATGAAACTAGACCACTTTCTTACACCATTCACAAAAATAAACTCAAAATGGATAAAGGACCTGAATGTGAGACAGGAAACCATCAAAACCCTAGAGGAGAAAGCAGGAAAAAACCTCTCTGACCTCAGCCGCAGCAATTTCTTACTTGACACATCCCCAAGGGCAAGGGAATTAAAAGCAGAAATGAACTATTGGTACCTCATGAAGATAAAAAGCTTCTGCACTGCAAAGGAAACAATCAACAAAATTAAAAGGCAACCAACAGAATGGGAAAAGATATTTGCAAATGACATAGACAAAGGGCTAGTATCCAAAGTCTATAAAGAACTCACCAGACTCCACACCTGAAAAACAAATAATCCAGTGAAGAAATGGGCAGAAAACATGAAAAGACACTTCTCTAAAGAAGACATCCAGATGGCCAACAGGCACATGAAAAGATGCTCAACGTCGCTCCTCATCAGGGAAATACAAATCAAAACCACGCTGAGATACCACCTCACGCCAGTCCAAGTGGCTAAAATGAACAAATCAGGAGACTATAGATGCTGGTGAGGATGTGGAGAAATGGGAACCCTCTTGCACTGTTGGTGGGAATGCACACTGGTGCAGCCACTCTGGAAAGCAGTGTGGAAGTTCCTCAAAAAATTAAAAATAGATCTACCCTAGGAAAAAAAAAGTTAGGGAGGGAGAAAGTCAAACCATAAGAGACTCTTAAAAACTGAGAACAAACTGAGGGTTGATGGGGGGTGGGTGATGGGCATCGAGGAGGGCACCTGTTGGGATGAGCACTAGGTGTTGTATGGAAACCAATTTGACAATAAATTTCATATTTAAAAAAATTACACAGTGTACATTTTTAGTTTTTTTTTTTTAGTTTTAGATGATTATAACACTGTATTAAAAGATCAAAGGATAAAGATTTTAGTCATTACTGGATGTATAAAAATATACAGGTCATTAAATTCAGGAGACTTGAACGTCTAGGCATGGCACTCATTAACACATAACTTTTTTTTTTTTTTTTGAGAGAAAGCGAGAGCACATGAGCTGGGGAGAGGGGGAGAGGGAGGGAGAGAGAGAGAATCATAAACAGGCTTCACAAGCCCTGACAAGGGGCTCAATCCTACAACCCTGGGATCATGACCTGAGCCAAAATCAAGAGTCGGACACTCAACCAACTGAACCACCCAGGTGCCCCGATACATGACTGTTTTGATTGCTGCATATCATAAACCTAATTTCTCCCACCCTTGTACCACTGCCACTCCCATCTCACCAGCTCCTCTGTGACTCCGAAAGCACATCTCATAACTGGAGTGGGGGTCACCTGAGGATGTGGCCGCTGTCACATAGCCATGCCAATCACAAGGAAGCAGTTTTCAGGGGAAGGGAAGTTCAGCTCACAGTTGTAGATCTGGAAAACCGGGAACCAGATCTGGGAGGTTAACATGGATGACAAGGAGGAAGAAAGAAGTTCAATGTGTGACTGGCAGGTCGAGGTCGGAATTCCAGGTCAGAGGCAATGCCATGTCTAGATCCACCAGTCTCCTGGATGGGGGTCAGGGAGCCATGTCACCCTCAGAGCACTGAGCCAAAGCCCACCTCCCCCACCCGTCCACCCCCACCCATTCTCCCATGGGTCCTATTCTCTGGTACTGGCTCCAGGATTAACCTGTGTGGACCTGAAGGTGTCCTAACTAAGGGTCCTAACTAAGGTTGCTAAATTTACCAAACAAAAAATATGGGACATCTGGTTACATTTGAGTTTCAGATAAATGATGAATAATGTTTTAGTGTAAGCATTACATGAAACATTTTGTCTGGCAGCCCTAACGCTAACCCTAGACCCCCTCACCTGGCTCAGGACAGCTTCAGCACAGCTACTAAAGCTCCCAGAGCCGATGCTTTCCCCACCAGCATCTTCCATCCAGCTTTCCTGGACCTGGATGCCGGTCTGCCCTGGCCTGCCCAGCCCTTTGGTGATGGACCTCACAGGCATCCTGCCAGAGGAGCTGTTAGCTGCCATGGAAGATGCTGATGCCAGGCAGAGACTCATCTCTGACCCGCGGCCAGGTCTGCTCAGCCTCAGCACATTCCTTCCCAGCTCAGCTCATCCTTGGCGCTGAGACCAGTGGCGGAGGGAGGTCTAAGCTCGGCTCCATCACCCTCCTGCAGGGTGGGCGTGGGGTGGGTTCCGACGGTGTGGGGTAGGGGATGCTCATAAGTCAAGGTCTCCCCTCTATTTCATTTCACTTGTAATCTTCCTTTTTGGAGATGAGGGTGAAAAGTATTGAGTGTCAGGCATGTGTATGCAGTGTTTCCTTATGGTGTGTCATTGAATCCTCACGACCATCATATGAGGTGGGTAAAATTGTCCCTATTTGGAGATGAGAAAACTGAGGAGCCAGTGTCTTACTGCTGGCAGGTACCAGAGCTTGAGTCTGAACTTGAGTTTCTAAACCATGTCTGTGCACTCTTACGACCCAAGTTCATCATCAGCCACCCAAGCAGGAACTTGTGAATAATTAATTAACTGGTCATACCTCACTCTCCAATCTGATCCAATCCCTGTCTTTCTCATGCTGTCACTGAAACACCTCTCATACCACTATCAGTCCAGACTCTCACGTGGCTGGAGAGGACAGCAGGCTCTTGGCTGATCTTCTGCTTTGGGTCTTCCCCCTCTCCAACCCATCCATTGCTCAAAACTTTGCTTTCTGAAAAGCAAATCTGACCACTTATCCCCCAACTTACAAATGGCCATATGTTCACATAACCTGCAGCCGGGGTTCCCGACCTTGTGTATGTGGAAGAACCGCTCAGAGAGCTTTGTAAAATTCAGATTGCCAGGATCCATCCTAGAGCTTCTGCTTCAGCAGATCGGGGGCCATGCCTGGAATCTGTATTTTCACAAGTCCAAGATGATCCAGAGACCCCCACTCTGAGGAAGGCCTATGGGATAAAAGCCAAATCCTAACATGGCATCAAAGAGTCCTTCCAGTCTGGTCCAACTTCCATTTTCAGTCTCATTGTCCAGTTCTCTAGACCTGGCCATTGAGCCTATATCCCCTCAACTGGACTCCCACCTCCCCTCTCCTCCCCTCTCCTCTCCCTCCAACCCCCCTTCCCCTCCCTGCCATACCTGCACAGGTCCTGGCAAGGGGTTAGAAGATCAGGGCCCTGGGGCTTGATTGCAAAATCGATTAGCCTCCCTATGCCTCAGGTTCCTCAGCCATACAGTGGGATAACCTTCTTACCATAAGAGTGTTAGGAGGAGAATTACTATGAAGTGCTTAGTGCAGAACCGGGCACATAGAAAGCACTCAGTGAAAGTTAAACATTGTTATTTTTTATTTATATAGCTTTGCTCATTTTGCCTTCTCTTCCTGGGATTTTGTTCCCTCCTATTATCATCTGGAGAAATTCCTTTCATCCTTTAAGATCCAGTTAAAAAGATCTCTGTGAGATCTCTCTGGGGTCCTCAGGTCCCATCAGTCCCTGTCTCCTCGTCCATTTCCCCCTAATTATTGCTTTACGTTCTTTATTCATACTATCATATTGCACCAGGGAATCACAGAGATTTGATCTACATATGTGACATATATACATATATGACCTATAGCAGATCTACACTGTGTTGGTTTAATATATCAAATCAGGGTGGTCTGAAACATGGCATTTTATGATTCCAAATTTTTAAATATATATATATATATATATATATATATATATATATTTAATGTTTTATTTTTGAGACAGAGAGAGACAGAACATGAGCAGGGGAGGGTCAGAGAGAGAGGGAGACACAGAATTCAAAGCAGGCTCCAGGCTCTGAGCTGTCAGCACAGCTGAGCTATCAGCACATGGGGCTCAAACTCACAAACCACAAGATCATGACCTGAGCGAAAGTCAGACACTGAACAGACTGAGCCACCCAGGCACCCCAATCCTGGCTTATTTTGGAATTAAATTCCTCATTACTACTCCCCATTTTGTAAAATTGCGTGTTCAATCTGTTAGTTTAGAATTGAGCTTTGGGAACTTTTTTCTGAGTTTAATGTAAAAATTATAGTATTAAATTAGCTCTTCTCCACCCCCAAACCCCCTTCCTACCACTCTCCTTGTTTTCTCTCTCCTGGATTCTCCAGAGTTTCCTCACCATGGTCAGAGTGCAATGACTAGGCTGCTTGGATTGTTTTGCATTCCGAATGCCTTCTTTGGGAGCTAATGCTCACCACCCACTCAGAGACATGGCCCTCCATTCTGGTGGCGGGAATGTTCTTCCTCTGTTCTGCCTACAGGGTCCCTAGGAAGGCTGCCAAATGCTGTGCTTTGAGTAGATGTGTCCAAGTCTTATAAAGAAGTTTGGCTTCTATCAGCAGATGCTAGAAGCTTGTCTGGGAGTTCCAGGCCAAGGAGCATCGCTACCTTGGACCCAGGATCACTTTATCCAATAAGTGGATGAATGAGCTTTATATAGGCCTATAAAATTTTTTAAGACTTGAAAAACAACATAAACTTTACAAAATAAGAAAAGGAAACTGTGAAATTAAAATTGATAAATCTTTAGTGAAACATCTACAAAATGCAACATGACTCCAGCTGGTCAACTGCATCTGAATTCACCTCTTAACCTGGTTAAATATGTTATATTTCATGTGAGGTGACAGAACATTTTAGTGATTTTTTGATGTAGGATTACTCCAAAAGTAAAAGTGCCTGGGGCTTAGGAACATCTCAGCATGGGCTCGTGTTGCCTGCTGTGACAGAGCTCATGGCTTTCAATGACATGGGCTTAAGGAGTCAGAGAAGAAGGCCCTTATCTGGGCAGTCAGATCAGGAGATCCTATGGGATGGCAGCAAAAGTTTCCTGCAATTCAGACTTTTGGCACAACAGAACATTCCTGTGGAAGGTTGTTTCTCAGCTTTCGGCATAGGACACTGCAGCCCCGGCAAATGTGGCCTGGTCCAGATCACTTCTGACCAGTGGGTGTTCTAGAAGCTCAGACCCACCAAACCTGGAATTCCCATTGTTTTTATTTCATCCACAGATACCTGCAGAGCCCTCCTATATTCCCAGCACTGGGGATACAACAGTGAATAAGCCAGGCACAGCCCCTGCCCTCAGGAAGCTCATAGGCCAGTCCTGGCACAGCTCATCACCAAAGGAAGAAAGGTCACAGGGAAGGGCAGGGGGTTGTGGGTGTTCGGCAGAGAGGCTAGTCTGGAGGCCAGGGAGAACTTCCCAGAAGAACTGGTATTTAAGTCATGACAACTGAAGGGTGAAGGGAAGTAGACTACGTGGAAAGACTTTCACACAGGCCCTGCACCACCCTACACCTTGTACTGGGATGCCAGGGATGTGCATCCTGTGTGTGCCTGCTGAAGCCCCTCCGGGTTGGCCCAGTAATAGCTCTGACCCCTGCCTTGGTTTCCTGATTTGCCCTAAGTTCTGCAGGCACTACGGCTGGCTCTGCCTGTTGTGCCAGGCCTGTCCCCCACCTGGATGTCCTAGCCTCTGCCCATGATGACGTCTGACCCCTGGGTGGCCCATGCAAAACTGTAAGGCTGTCACCACCTGTTTAGGGGCATCATTCCTGTTCCCAAACACCACGTCCTCACCACCCCATCTGACCTCCTCAGAGGTCAGCCCAGGCCAGGTCACAACCTCGTGTGCTACCCTCTCTTTGGCTTCTCTGACAAAGAAATCACCCTTTTATAGTCCCGCTGTTTCCCTTTGGCTCGTTCCTGAGGCTCAGCCGCACCTTGTGGCAGATCCTACAGGAATGCTGTGTGTCGTGAAGCAGTGTTTCCCAAACTAGGGCATCCAGTGATCCCTAAAAATATATCCATGCACCCCAGCTTGAGGAACACTACCTGAAGGATAAAGGCAGGCACTTCTAGATGATTATATGATTACATGATTATAAATACAAACGTCAGTGCGTGCCTGAAACCATGTTGGTACTGAGTTGTCAGGTGGCCAACCACATGTTACAAAACGTTTATTTTTTAAAATTAGCATCAAAATGAATAAAAAAGTAATAATTCCTACAGAGACATGGGGCTCCTGGGTGGCTTAGTCGGTTAAGTATCTCACTCTTGACATTAGTTCAGGTCATAATCTCATGGCTTGTGGGTTTGAGCCCTACGTCAGGCTCTGTGCTGACCATGTAGAACCTGCTTAGGATTATCTGTCTCCCTCTCTCTCTGCCCCTTCCCTGCTCACACTCTGTGTCTCTCATTCAAAATAAATAAATAAACTTAAAAAAAATTCTTACGGAGAATGCTTATGGCTAACCTTAGAATGCTTTCTTGGACTACTGAGGGGTTTGTAGACCCCACTTTGAAGCCTTAGAGTATGGAGAATCCCTCATCTTTTTGGGCCCCAAGCTTTCCCATATCAGAAATGGGCTTACACTGCCCACTTCTTACATACTTCCCCCAAATTATGTCATTATATGAGGTCCATCAACACTTTGCACTCTACCTGAAAATACTGGGTAATTACAAATGTGTTGTTGTTATCTGTCTTGATCTTGTCTGCCAGCTGATAGAGGCCAGCCACCCTATTCATCTCAGTAATCTGGAGCTTTCTCCTCCAATAAAGACCTTGTTCCACTTCCTGGAGGAACAACATAAGGCCAGATTTTCAAGAGAAAACCCACTGGTTTCTACTCCTCAGAGATTGGATTTTGGTTTTAAATTCTGCTTTTCAGATTAACTTGTCTGCTGCCTGTGTGGCCTAATGCTTGAAAGAAAAAAATGTTGTTTGAGTAATATTTACACTATCACCCAGTGGGCCAAGGCTCTGAGCAAAGAAGAAGGTCTAGAAAGGAGTGAATGTACACACACATACACACACACATATGCACACGCTAACATGCACACACACATGCATGCGCACACATACCCACAAACCCCACCCAGCTGTGCTAGAGTCTGAGTAGAGGAAAGGGTGCTGGTCTGTGGTGACGTACCTTTCATCTGAGGGGCTGAAAGCTCCTTGCAAGGAAGGTGGGGTGTTAATCCTCACAGCCTCCCCATGACGGTCTCCCTCTAAGCTTTGCTCCGCCCCTAGACCTATGTCCTCTTGTCCTTGTGCCCAACAGGGTGTTCTGTAACAACTGTAACAGTCTGGGGAGGGGCTCCCACTGTTTGGGGAGGGGGGATTAGAAGATAAACATTTGGAATTTTCAGTGTACTTATTGCTTAGGGACTTTTTCTCTTTACCTTGAAAGGAAGGTACAGAGATTTCCCATTTACCCCCTGCCTGAACACATGCAAAGCCTCCACCATTATCAGCATCACTAACCAGAATGGCTTTTTTTTTTTTTACCAAGGATGAATCTACATTGACACATCTTAATTACCCAAAGTTCATAGTTTACCTTATAGTTCACTCTTGGTGTTGTACTTGCACTGAGTTTGGACAAATGTATAATGATGACATATATCCATTGTTAGAGCATCATACAGAGTATTTTCACTGCCCTGAAATCCTCTGTGCTCTGCTTATTTCTTGAGGATTGTTCTTTTTTGCCAACTAGTTTTATGATAATGGACTTCATTTGCTTAAAAATTGTTCACAGTATTCTGGCTTGGGAGTTCTTCATATGCACCCTTTCTTTTCATACGAACTGTATTTGCCTCAGCCTTGGTCCAGATGGGTCTCACAGGTCCAAAGTGAGTTTTATATTAGATCAATTTGTATCTTTTTTTTTTAATTTTTTTTAACGTTTACTTATTTTTGAGACAGAGAGAGACAGAGCATGAACAGGGGAGGGTCAGAGAGAGAGGGAGACACAGAATCTGAAACAAGCTCCAGGCTCTGAGCTGTCAGCACAGAGCCCGACACGGGACTTGAACCCACAGACCGCGAGACCATGACCTGAGCTGAAGGCAGACGCCTAACTGACTGAGCCACCCAGGCGCCCCGATCAATTTGTATCTTTACTCCATATTACTGGTTTAATTTTGGACCTTATATAGATTATGCACATTATATAGATATGCACACACACACACACACATATATATATATATATATATATATATGCACATTATATAGATTCAGTTCCTGTGTTCCATGGTACCTCTGCTTCTTTACTTTTCCTATAGAAATTCAGTGCTCTCAAAAGCAAAATCTACATCCAAGATATTTCAATCAACTACATATTCCACTGAAGAAGAAGCTACATTTTTTGGATAATCAAGCTGAGGATAAATGACCAAAGACCTACAAAACTGGGTGGTGGTGAGTAATATCAGGAATCTCCTGACTCTCTACAAATGTCTTCTCACTATTTTATGTTTACCACTGAATATGAGATATTATGCGTTCACTTCATAATCCCCCTGTAATATATTCATTCCAGATCCCTTAGAACCATGAATTGTTTTTCTGAAAAGAATCCTATTTTCCAAGAATCACATGGTGGTGTTATTTAGCCTTCCATGATTCTGAGATACTTCATAGGACAGACAGAATAAACCTTTGATGAACTTGAGTCTTCATGTCTCTTTTGGTAGAAAGCGGCTTCTGAATCTCTATAAACAAAGGGGGAACCCATGGTTTTCTTCTCATCTAAAGCCCTCCTCCAAATAGGAAGTTGGGTGAGTCTGGTTAAATGGGCTGGAGTGGACCCTGCAGGGCCATTGCGGGTAGAGGGAGTATCTCATTTGGTGCCTGGATCCTCAGAGACTTTTATTTAGTTTTATTAAAAATAAATTTTTTTAGCATTTATTCAGTTTTGAGAGTGAGGGAGGCAGAGCATGAGCAGGGGAGGGGGAGAGAGAGAGAGAGAGGGAGATATAGAATCTAAAGCAGGTTTGGAGCTGTCAGCACAGGGCCTGATGCGGGGCTTGAACTCACAGACTGCAAGATCATGACCTGAGCTAAAGTTGGGCACTTAACCAACTGAGCCACCCAGGCTCCCCTCCTCAAAGTCTTTTAAAAGCTGTCTAGAACCTAGATTCTATTAAAGATCGTATCCTCTAACTCCTTTCCAATTAAAGCCTGGTAAAGTGCTGCCCGGGTCTCAATTTTGTATTTTGTGTGCTGCTTTTCAGGGGCCTCTGATACTAACCCCACTGAAAGAGGGTTTTAGATGCACAGCAGATACTTCTCCTTCTGCTGCCATTGCTTGGGTGTAGCCAATATTTGTCTAGAAATGATCTCATTGCTGCAGGTCAGGCAGAGGAGAAGTCCCACTGGGCAGGGCCCGGTCTATATCTAGAGATTCTGGAGTTGTTGCCCAAGGAGAAGTCAGACACTAGGGGAGGGAAGATCTCTTGATTTCCTCACAGACATTTTCTGGAGTTCAAGGTTTTGAAGCAGATGATGCGGCTGAAGGACAGTGGAGGCTCCCAGGGGTAGGGGGCAAGAGGAGATGGTAGAGAGCCATAGGCCGAGATCCAGTGATTGATTGACATGGGCAACCTGGTCATCACAAGGGCCGTGGCTTAGAAAATGCTGTTCTAACTCCACAGCAACTGCCGAAGTCACTTTGTAAAGTGCAGGTCTTTATGGGGTGCCTGGGTGGCTCAGTAGGTTGAGTCACACTTTGCCTCAGGTCATGATCTTGTGGCTCATGAGTTTGAGCCCCACAGGCCTGTTGGCCTTGCTATTGACAATGTGGAGCCTACTTCTGATCCTCTGTCCTCCTCTCTCTGCCCCTCCCCTGTTTGCTCTCTCTCTCTCAAATCTAAATATTTATAGGGAGACTGGGTGGATCAGTTGGTTAAGTGCCCAACTTCAGCTTGGGTCATGATCTCATGGTTCATGGGTTCAAGCCCCGCATCAAGCTCTGTGCTGATAGCTCAGAACCTGGAGCCTATGTCTCCCTCTCTCTCTGCCCCTCCCCCATTCATGCTCTGTTTCTCTCTCTCAAATAAACTTTCAAAAATTTTTTTTAAATAAATAAACATTTCTTAAGAAACTATAAAAAAATAAATACAATACAGGTCTTCCCAATCAGATTTTCCTTCTCAGTCCTCCTTCATTGTCTGCCCACTCCCCACTCTCACTGCTGGTTTCCTGTCCCTGTGACTTTGCTGGCCTTACAAAGTTCTTCTGGCATTGAGCTCCTGTCCAGGGAGCAGGTTCTATCTCCAGGGTCCTGTCCTGTGCCCCCGACTCTGCTAATTTTGGCTTCATACTGTGAAGCTGGTTCTGTGAACTTCTTTCTTTTCCCTAAATATGCTAATTAGTTTTCTATCTTTTTCTCTTTCTTATTTTCCCTGGAGAGTACAGTATCTCCTGGGCCTGCTGGCACTAGGAAGAAGTGACCTGCCTGGGTGTTCCACAGACTTGTTTCACAGCTTTGCCTGCCAGGCCCACTTCTGGAGCTCTCCCGGGAGCCTCCAGTGTCAGAGTCCGTCCTGCCTTCTTCGCTCAGATGAGGTGGGATGGGTGACAGAAGGCCTCTCAAAGCTACAGCCTCAGAGCACTGGTCCCTCCACCCGTTGCCCCCGCCCCCAGGGGCCCAGGACATTCCCCATTCCTGAATAGAATAGAACTGTTTGTGAGGAGATGCTGGATGTTAACACTGTCTACACATGACCTGAGCTAGGGAAGAAGAGTGTGGGTTTTTGAACTTCCTTTTGGAAGCTTTCAGTCATTCACTGTGTCAAAGGGAGAGAAAGTTGCTTGGATTCAGATAGCACCTGCAATATTTTAATATCTGCTATTTATTTATGTAAGACACAGGCTTCCCACTGATGTTTTCAGCTCATTTAGGACATGTTTTTATAGCTGAGTCCCTGACCTTGAACCTCCTTCCTTTCCAGCCTACCTCCCCACTCCAATAAAATAGGCCCATCAGAGGACGGAGCAGGCCCAGAGGCTTTTCCCTGGCATGGAATTGGTGTTGTACTTCTCCCAGATTTTTAAAAAAACAATAGATTTAGATTTATGGAAAAGTTACAAAGATAGAATAGAATTCCCATATACCCCTCACCTGCCTTTCCTCTATTGTTCACATCTTCCATCACTAGGGGACATTTGTCACACCAAGAAACCAACACTGGTACATTACGATTAAGTAATCTCTGCCTTTTATTCAGATTTCACTAGTTTTCCCACCCTTTCTATTTCAGTATGCTGTCTAGGATACCACATTGCATTTACTTTTCCTTGGTCTCCTCTGGCCTGTGACAGCTTCTGACTTTCCTTGTTTAAAACACTTCGGCAGTTTTGGGGCACCTGGATGGCTCAGTCAGTAAAGTGGCCAGCTCTTGATTTCAGCTCAAGTCATGATCTCACAGTTGGTGAGTTTGAGCCCCACATTGGGCTCCACACTGACCAGTGTGGAGCCTGCTTGGGATTCTCTCTCTCTCCCTCTCTCTCTGCCTCTCCCCTGCTCCTGCCCTGTCTCTCAAAATAAATAAACTTAAAAAAATAAAATAAAAGACTTCGGCAGTTTTGAGGAATACTGGTGAGGTATTTTGTACAATTTGCGTTTGTCTGATGCTTTTGTCGTGGTTAGACTAAAGTTATGAGTTTGGGGAGGGAAGAACACAGAGGTGGAGTACCACTATTTTATCAAGGGTACACATGATCAACATAACTTATCGCTGATGTGAACCTGGATTGCCTAAGTGATCACGTCTCTGCTGTCACCTTACTGTCTCTTCTTTCCATACTGCACTCCTGGGAAGCAAGCCCACACTCAGGGAAGGTGGGGGGAAAAGCCAAGTTCCATCTTCCAGAGGAGGGAGTCTCACATATATTACTTGGAAATCCTGTAGGAAAGATACCAGAGATGTTTTTAAAGCAAGCCAGAAATACCCTTGAGCACTTACTAGGAGGCCAGTGGTGCCAGGGCTACTGTAGGGCTGGTGCCACAGACCCCGTTTAGCAAGTGCCCATAAGTCCATGACACCCTGTGGGTGCTGAAGGCCTGTTGCAGTAAATAAGACTGAATCAGACCCCAGGCACTGCAGGACAAGATTACATGCAGTTCAGCAGTATCTTTGCACTCCCACTGTCTGCTCAGTGCTAGGTCCTGATGAAGCAGAAACCACAAGTGTGGTGAGGAATAAGAAGGAAAGTTTGAAGTGTTTTGGGGGGAGTTCATTTGGGGGACACCAGTGAAGGCCTCTCTGTGAGGCTGTGTTTCAGCTGAGAAATGAGGGATGAGCAGGAGGGAGCCACACATAGGAGAGGCAGGGGACTGGGAGGTGGGGTAGCTCCCGGAGAAAAGCTGGCCAGGGAGGGAGAACAGCATGCACATCAAAAACAAACTAGTGTCAAGAGAGGCATCTGGAAGAACTGAAAGAAGGCCAGGATGTCTAGAACTGAGAGGTATATATAGAAGGAAAACTTTATTTCCTGGAAAAATCACATGATACTTTAGTCATGTGGAATACTTCTACTTCCTTAAAATGAGCTTCTTCTATAGACTTTAACACATAAAGCTCAGTGATATTTTAATAATAAATTTATAGCTAAAATATTCTGCTAAATTTATGTAGAAACACACATAAAGAAGTTCGAGTGTTTCAAAAATTAAATGCTAAAACTGAAAATGTATATTAGATGGAAGTACAGAAATGACTAGAAGGGTATTTCAGTGCAAGTTGAGGCATCCCCAGTTCCCCATTTTAGGGCAGAGCCTCTCATTTCCCTAGATACTGGGCGTGGTGGTCCCTTCCCAGGCATTGTTTTCCTCTGAAGAGAGCTACCCTCGCATGGGACTTCCCACATCCATGATTGGTTGATGCAGGTGCCACAGTCTGGCTCCCTGGCCTCAGTCTGAGTGAGACAACTCTGAAAGGCTGTGCCAGCTTCAGGGCTCCCGGATAGGCTGAGGCCTCTGTTACAACCACAGCTCAGTTCATCACTTCCCCTGCCTGATCTGACCTCCTTCATAGCCTTACAGGTATCATTTCTGAGAGCACTGGCCAATAAACTACCCGTATGCAAACTTCTGTTTTAGAATCTGTTTCTTGGGGAACTTGACCTATAGCAGATCTACACTGTGTTGGTTTCCTAGGGCTACTGTAACAAGTTACCATAAACTGAATGGCTTAAAACAGTAGAAATTTATTCTCTTTCTGCTTGGGAGGCCAGAAGTTCACAATCTAAGTGTCGGCAGGGCCATGCTCCCGCTAAAGGCTCTAGGGGAGAATCCTTCTTTTCCTTTTCAGCTTCTGGTGGCTGCATACATGTGGCTTTCTCCCCATGTCTATTTTGTCCTTCTCTCCTCTTCCAAGGCTTGTCATTGGTTTTAGGGCCCACACTAATCCAGGATGATCTCCTCTTGAGATCCATAATTTAATTACATCTACAAAGATCCTTTTTCCAAATAATAATAATATCTAAAGGTTGGCAGACATATCTTTTTGGGGACCACACTCAAACCACTATACACACTAAAATATTAAAAATGTTATATCCTAGGGTGCGAGTGTGTCTATAGATGATTTAAATGTTCTTTTTTTTGTACTTTTTTGTTTAATTCAAATTTTGTACAGAGAACATGTATTACTTTTGTAAGAGTAATTTTTTTTAAGTTGGTAGTTTGACCTAAAGTGTAGAGTCTGGATTAAAATGTACCTGCTCTCTGAATGGAGGGCAAGAGTTGGTGACTATAGATATGCTAAAGGACTCTCCCATTATAAAACTATTAGATCCTAAATTTTTAAATAAAGTATAATGTTTAATACATTGCTAGTCTTACAAGAAGTATGGTGACTCTAAGTTCTCCTCCAATCTTTTCTCCCAAAATGTGGGAGATGAAACCAAAACTGGGTAGAGCAGTGAACAACCAAGAGTAAAAGTTGACCTGAGAATAAGTGTTATTCTGGGAGCCAGTCCAGGAGTATAAGCCTTGGTCTAGTAGCAAGGTAAACCTGCCACATTGAACCCAGGGACCTCTTACGGGGCTTAAATGGTCCCATATTAATAGCATCAGTCTGAATCTAGACAGAAACAAGTGCAAATGATCTCTAAAGGAAACACACCCACTTTAGGCCCATGGGATTCCCAAGGATTAAGATCAAGCAAATATGCTCACAATGAAAGATTGGCAAATACTCAAGGAAACAAAACTACCATGTACCAGAGTCAGTAGAAGGGACAAACAACAGATTATATATTATTAGAAAAATAAGAGTTGCTGGATATAAAAACAATATACAAAAATCAGTTGTATTTCATCATCACCTATAGGAAATTAAAAATTTAGTGTGTTTTGTTTGCAAAGCAACAAAAGTACATATTTCATGGAATCCAGGAAACCATAAATAATAAGATAAACCCTAAGAAAAAGATTGTCAATTATTATAGAAAAATGCCATGAGTTGTAAGCCACAGCTCAGATGATGGTAAAAAGTAAGAGAACTATGTGGAGAAAATTGTAACTTTATTGAAAGGTACTAAAGAAAATCTAAAAAATAAATAATCTGTTCCCATGGACAGGAAAACCCAATATCATAGAGGTATAAATATACCCTAAATGGATCAATAGAGTCAATACAATTCCCATCAAAATCCTAACAAAATGTTGGGGTGCACTTTATAAGATAATTCTAAATTTTAAATGGAATATGGTGTTGAGAATATCCAAGAACTTCTGAAGAAAAAGAATGAGGATGAGGGAATCGCCCTACCAAATATCAAGACTTATTATAAAGCTATAACAATTAAGATGAAATGTATTGATGCAAGGATGGAAAAAATTGGCCAATGAAATAGAATAGAGAGCCCTGAAACAACTGGCAACACATAGAATCTTGATACATGACAGAAGTGGTATTGTAAATCTCAGGAAAAGAGACTGGTCAATACGTGCTAAGATAATTAAGGATTTATAAGGGAAAAGATTGGATCTCTCCTTGCCTCATACCCCAAAATCAATCCTTAATGGATTAAAGAATTAAATTTGAAAGGCAAAACTTTAAAACTTTTAGAAAAACTACTGGAGAATCTGTTTATGAGCTCTAGGTAGAAAAAGCATCCTTAAATAAGACACAGATTTAAAAGAAAAGATTAGGGGCGCCTGGGTGGCGCAGTCGGTTAAGTTTCCGACTTCAGCCAGGTCACGATCTCGCGGTCCGTGAGTTCGAGCCCCGCGTCAGGCTCTTGGTTGACTATGGTTAACCCATAGTCTGGGTTGATCCGAACCATCAACCCAGAGCCTGACGCCTGTTTCCGATTCTGTGTCTCCCTCTCTCTCTGCCCCTCTCCCGTTCATGCTCTCTCTCTGTCCCAAAAATAAATAAACGTTGAAAAAAAAAATTAAAAAAAAAGAAAAGAAAAGATTAATGAATTAAACCCATTAAAATTAATGCACCATAAAGAAAATTAAAAGACAATCTCCAAACTGGGAGAAATACATATAATCAATAAAGGATTGGTTTCTAGAATATATAAAGAATTCCTATAAATCAAAAAGAAAGACAATCCAAGGGGGAAAATGAGCAAGAGGCAAAAACAGGCATTTTACTCACAAAGCAAACCAAATAAACAAACAAACAAACAAACAAAAAACAGAAACAAAAACAAAAAAAAAACAACACCTGGTAAATGGCTGGTAAATATATGGAAAGATTCTCAGCTTTATCAGCAAAAGAAGTACAGGGCAGGCTGGGTCATTTTAAGACCATCACAGGCTCGACCTATGCTTATTTTTGGAGGCTTCATCTAATATTTCACATACCATAATGCATCTACATGCCATATGAAACTCATTTACTCAGTATGTATTTTTGAATGCCTACCAAGTGCCAGGAAATGTTCTGTACACCTGGGACATATTGGTGAGCAAAAATGACAAAAGTCCTTGCTCTTGTGGAGCTTATTTTGGGTGAGACATAGATGTCAAGCATGCCCTCATGGAGCTTATTTTGGGTGGAACATAGATGGCAAGCATGAAGAGGTAACTGGGAGGTAATGTGCTAGAAGGCAATGAATGCTATGGGATAAAGAGGAAGCATAGTGTGGGGGAAGAAGTGGATTGCAGGACAGAAGGCTCTGAGGACTGGTATTTAAACAAAGTATGCCTCATAGCGTCTCCCTTGCTCGTGGATTCCCTTGAGCCCTTCAGTAGGTTGCTTCCTGGAGTATCAGCTAACAACAGCTTGGAGGGCTCACTCCTCTCAGAGATATTTGCAGACGGGTGGGTGAGAGGAGAAACTCGAGAATGCCTCCCCCAGCCCCAGCATACTCAGGTACAGATGGCAAGTCAGGGGTAGGAGAGGAAGCGCGGTGGGGCATGTAAGGCACAGGGGACATTCCATCACTTTTCCTCCATCCCCTCCTACAGCTTATCCCACAGAAGGGGACTCCCTCTCCAAAAAACCCACTAGAGAAAAGCTTTTCAGGGAAGAAAGTCCTCTGCCACCCAGGCTGGGTAGCAGGAGGAGCATCGGGGTTGTTCAGACTGGATAACCAGTTGCCCTTGTAGATGCTGCCTCACCACATTGGCAGGAAGCAAGCATTTTCTGAAACATGATAGCTAGATGTACCCCCTTGCATGAGCAAGAATTTAAGGCAGCTTTCTGAATTCTTCAGGCTCTGCTTATGTGTACAAGTTGGGTGGGGGTCTATCTCCTGGGAATTTCTAAAAAATCCAACAAATGAGGGCTCCCATGTATACATCAGCCTGAGGTTAGTGTTGGTCAAGTGGGAGCAGCCTGGAAGACACTATTGGCCGGTAATGGACACAGACCTCAGAAGTCCTCCTACAATGAGATCAGTGTGGTGGTAGTCCTTTCTTTATAATGTCCGCAGCCTGGGAGGCCAGATGTGGAGCCCCAACCACCAGCAGCTGGCATCTTAATTCATGGGGCCCCTGCTCCCCTCTAATGTTTCCCTTATTTTCACTTTGGCTGATCTCCCCAAAACACTGGATAAGGCCCAATGGGATCAGTTTCTGGCCCTTGTTAATCATTTTATTGCCACCCAACCTGTTTGTACAAAGCCCCTTTTGCCCTAGACAGAGGGCCAGCCCATTTTGTCCAGGTCTGCAGGGACAAAGGCCCCGCCATGAAGTCCCCAGAGGCGGGTGGCCAAGTGGCTTCTTTTTCACACTGGAATGAGACTTCCTTTTCCAATTAAAGACCACACAGGATGAAAAGTATGAGCAAGGCAGCCCTTCCAGCATGAAAACCCATCACCTTTTACCAGGAAGAACAGTTGGGGGGCCTGCATTCCAGGCCCACCTGTTTAGAACTGCTGACCTCTTTCACTGTCTATCATTAAGCCTCTTTTTCCTTTGCCTGCCCCCAGTCCAAACTCAAGGTTCTGTCTTTGAGAGAGGTTTGTTTCTCTGGGCATGTCCAGTCCCCAGGGTCAACCTCCTAAGGCTTGCTTTCTTTTGGCTTGTGTGGCAGAGAAAGATGTTTCAGGCTTTTGAGACAAAAATAATAATCACACAAACTAAAACCAAGTAGGAAGTCCACATCCTCCATTAAAGATATGCATTCCTCCCAGGGCACCTCCCAAGAGAACTGTCAGGAAGACTGGGTCTCAGGACCCTGGGTAGGAGGTAAATGAAGGGCCCCTGGAGCCATGAAAGGGGCAAACCCCTCAACTACAACAGTGGAACCGTATGCATTCCCGGTGGGGAGGGCAGGGGCCAAGGGACCATCCCACATATCACTTCTTTGCCATGCAGAGTGCCCAAGCCCAGATGGCCTTCCCCTAAAGGAATGGAGAAGGTCTGTCACCATCCAAGGTGTCTTTTTGCCTCCATATCAACCAGGTGGCTCCGCTAGAGAGCATTGGGGTGTATTTTTTCTATTTCCATTCTCCCTGCAAGGTCAACTTTCCTGGCAAATATCTAGTACTCTTCTAAGAGCATCATGTTTCCAGATGCCCCTTATTCCTAGGGCCAAGTGAGTGTTTGGTGGGAAACTGTTTTTTCAGCCACACCTCTGGGGCTGCCCCTGGACCTGGGACCTGTTGGTTCTTTTTTCCCTTCCTTGTGTTATGAGATCTTGCCTGGGAGCTTAAAGATGTGCCTGGAGCCTCCAATCACGGCTGCCTCTTTGTTCTTCATGCAGTGACCTTTATTGACATAATCTCAACCCCCTCCCCCCATCTACTTGAATCCCCCATTCTTTTTCCTCTTTCTGGTTGGAGTGAAGGATTTTACTCTCAGGGGCCTAATCCTGTTACTCTTGTGTGTGACTAATTCCCTCCCCTCCCCCTCGGCTCCTGGCAAAGACGAAGGGGCCTATTTGCCCGACTAGGGGGTCCGCACCCCTTGTCGGCAATCAAAGCACAAATACATTCCTCTGGGTGATTTCCTGCCCTGAAAACCCAGCCCTTGAACACAAGCGTCCTCTGTTCCCTCACGGCCACCAGCCCCTGGGACCAGGACTTCTGGGAGAAGGATTTATGATATAGAAAGTCACCCTTCCAACCTACCAGCATCTAGTGTGAAAGCAAGTTGTATTGCTGTTCAGACAATATGACTCCCTAGGAAGAAATAGTGTCCCTAAGACCCTGAAGGTTCTTTGGTGGCCACCGTGGCGATCGGCATGTAAAGGTAACTTAGCGCTGGATAGAGGCTTCTTATCCTCAAAGCACCCCACACACCCCAGAGGCTCAGCTTCAGCTGCCCGATTTCTGAAGTTAAAAAGCACATAATTATGGTATTGTTTGACTGCCAAGAATTCTGGGTTAATCTCAGTTTTATTTTGACTGCTACCTAAAATAGCTTGTCCCTGAGGACAGCAGCAAAGGCCAGGGTCAGAAAGGCCCAAGGTCCAAGCAGGCCCTCATTTGGAGTCCCAAACCAGGGTGCAGAGGTTTGGGGAGGCTCACAAGTCCATGGGATCAGGCACTTGGAGCCAAGGTCACCCTCTACCCCCCTCCCCAATAGAGCCCTTTCCTTTAACACTGACCTAGGGCTACCCTCTCCCTCGCAGGACCTGGTGTGAGCTTATTGGAGCAGCAGTTACAGCCAGTCCCTAGCACGCTCTCTGTCCCCATGCACGTTCGGGGCAGTCCCTGAACGAGTTTGGAGTTCTGCTTCTGTGCTCTGGGGAAGACAGGGCAGATGCTAAGAGCTGACATTGCAGAGTGCTTGTCACCTGGCAGACACAGGTCTACCTACTCACGTGTGTAGTGACTCCTTCCATCCTCACAAGTCCTCACAGTGGGTGCCTTTGCTATTTTCTAACCTGCTCAGAGCCACACAGCTGGTAGATGGTAGAGACAGAATGTGAGCCCAAGGAATCCTTGTTCCAGGGGTTACCCCCTCCCTACTTTACACTCAGCGTCTCAGGAACTGCCATCTGTGGGAAGGATGCATTCAGTTCCCAAGTGGAGGTCACCAGAAGCACAGGCATGGTGAGTGGTGTTTCTCCTTCTCAGAGCACATGTAGAGCCTCGCCTTAGATATTCTCCATCATCCTCAGGTCAACAAACACTTACCGAGGGTCCCACTCGGTTCCCAAAGTCTCTAGCCCACCGGGCTGTGGGTGTCTACCAAAATTTCAGTGTTATTAAAGGGAGAATCACAACACAAGGCCATGTGTGTTCTTAGAGAGGAATGCTTCCTGTGTGCAGTCAAGGAGGGCTTCCCAGGGGAGGGGATGTTCAGGATTATGAGCCACTGGACCTGGGCTCCAGTCTGAAGGGCATGGCAGGAACTGAGTAACCATCGCTCTTCCCCTCACCACTGGCTCCTACAGTGCTGACTTCACAGGAGCCTCTTCTCCCCTTCCTTCCTGCCCCACCTAAATGCTTATGAAATTTTTCCAGACTGAGGCATCTTTGAATTTCTAAGGCTTCCAGAGTGGCCAATCCAGCTACTGCCAGTGGCTGTGATCCGTGCACACTATCAGGGGTTAGCATGGCCTCAGCCAGCAGTGCCCATGGAGTTGGCTCAGGCTCATTGCAGCCACTCAAGATCCTGATGCGGGCGTGTGGCAGGACAGGCAGGTACCTCGAGAACACAGGGACAGGCACAGAGCACTGGGGTTCCAGCGTGCTTCTTCATTGTTTTCTTCTCCCAAGTGACAAAAGGCTCCCAGAACCAGTGTGTGTGGTATTGGGTGGGAGTGTGTTTCTTTTGTTCCTCAGAATGTTCTCTTTCTTTCTACCTTTTCTTGCTGTTGTTCATTTCTTTTAACAAAAGCAGTTCTGATTCCTTTCACTGGAAAACAAAAGTGAAAACAACTATAGGCAGGTAGAAGTTTTATGATCTTTGCCTGTGAGTGGCAGGGGTGACTCCCACAGTGACTTTGGTTCTGCTCTGACTTTGGTTCTCTGTCAGGCACTGTGGCCTCAGGAGGGGACTGGGGGTGAGAAGGCACCACCCTCCAAGGAAGGCAGGTATGGTTGAAGGGGGCTCATTATGAATAACGGAAGACATTCCTCTTACCCCATCAGTCAGAAATTCCCAGGGTTCTAAGAGCTCTGTGCCAGGATGAAGAACGGAGACCAAATACATATTTCTTACTATAACACATTATCATAGGACATCTTTCCCAGGAGGACAAGGACTCACAGATGAAGAAAAGATACGGCTTTCATACATGAACTGACTATCACAGTGCCTGGCACTTAGTGGCCTTACAAAAACGGTAATAGCTGTTATCATTATTAAGTATTCAGGGAATGAATGAGTCATTTGAAGGGTGGAGTATATGGCGGGGGGATGTGGGCAGATGAGAGAGAAAAGACAGTGGGGTAGGCAGCCTCCAGCAATCCCACTTCTGGTATTGCCACCTTGGGCAGCCCTCTCCTACATTGTTCCACAGTTAGTCTGTGTGGACTGATAGAATACAGCCATGCCACAGGCAGTCTTATGGAAGCCCATGTGGTAAGGAGCTGAGGCTTCCAGCCAACAGCCAGTAAAGAACAAAAGACTTGTCAGTAGCCACGTGAATGAGCTTGGAAGCACACCTTCTAGTCCCAGTCAGACCTTCCTGTGTCTGCCCGCCCATAATGAGAGACCCTGAGCTGGAACCACCCAGCTAAGCCCCTCCCCAGTTCTGACCTTCAGAAACCATATGAAATAATAGAAGGTTGTTTTAAGCTGCTATGTTTTAGTGTGATTTGTTGCACAGCAACAGAGAATAATACAGGTAGTGTGGTAGAAGCTGTTGGTGTCCCTTGTCCTACTCTAGAGCTTACCTGCAGCTTCAGTCAGTTCCCTTAAATTGCTGTATCAATTAGCTTTTGCTGCATAACAAACCACCCCCAAATTTAGTAGTGTGAATCAACAACAACCTATTTAGTTTATGATTGTGAGCTCAGCAAATTAGGCCAAGTCGACCTTCTGGGCTGAGCTGGGCTCACTAGGGCATGTGTTCCTGGTCAGCTGGCAAGTTGACGGGGTGCTGGTTGACCTGAGTGTGCTTAGCTTGATGACTCCTCTCAGCCCCATTTGTCTCTCATCCTTCAGCAACCGAGCCTGGCCTTATTCCCAGCTGGTAGCACTGTTCCAAGAGTGTAAGAGCAGATGCTGTAAGGTCTTTTGGGACCTAGGCCAAGAACTCCTATGACTTTGTATGCTCTGCATGCTCTTTGCCAAAAGGCAAATCCAGATTCAAGGGGTAGAAAAGTAGATTTCACCTCTCAATGGAAAGAGCGGCAGGGCACTGTGGATGTTGTTATGGTCTGTCCAGCCCATCTGTAGTTTCTATCTCAAGCACCCACGTCTCCCTGCCTGAGTGTTCTTTGGTCCTAAGAATGTATTCAGCCCTTACATGAGGCAGATGAGAAGGGGTAAGGAGTCAGGGTCCTCAGGTCAACCCTCAACTGGTGAGGAAGGGAGGTGGTGAACAAACCCCTCAGCTTCCTCACCCTGGTCAGATAATTCTAAGGAGTGTCTACATATTCTCTCAGCGGGACCCTGAGGGATTGAACCCAAGTTTCCCACCCCTTATTGGCATCCCTTCCTTCCTTGTCTCTCATGCCCCCACTGCCTTACCATGCTCTAAGGATCACTTCCCTTTAGCCATCTTGCACTAGCACCTAAATCCTTATGGAGGGGTCTGCTTCTGGGGGGATCTTACACTAAGACAGGTAGGTAGGAGTTAGATCACCCCTCGTCTCACAGGCCAAGTTAATGAGTTTGAATTTATTCTGTGGGTGATTGAGCTTCTGAGGATTTTAAGCAGGAAGAATTTGTGTTTCAGAAACTAAGTTAGTGGTAGAGCAGAAATTAATACCATTTCACTGACCCCCCAGGCCAGTGCTCTTAAGTCAGTTCTACACTGTTTCAAGCTCTGGGTGTAAGACCATGGGAAACTTAAAACAATTTTTTTTAAATTTATTTTTGAATAGGTGATAAATACACATGGTGCAAGATTAGAAAAACACAAAAGGTCAGATCTATTTTTATAACCATTTTCACTACCAAAGGAGTATTTAAATGGCCATTGTTTCCAGAGTGTTTTAAACCATGGTAGAGTTGGACTCCTGTGGAGGCTGCTCCTGGCCCTGCCTGCCCCTGCAACCTGCCCTGGGGCTCTTTCTGCATCCTGTTGCCTGCAGGCCTCTGCTGGGGGTGAAACAGTTGTCCTCTCTGGAGAAGGATGCTGACATTCTTGGTCCAAAGGAAACTGGGCTGGGTTGGATGATGTCAACATCCTTGGCGGATGCCATCTTTGCCCTGTCACAACAAATAACTGCCAGTTGACTGAGCGCTACCAAATGCATTAATGTTTGCAACTTGTTCTGACAGAAAATTTAAAAGTGAACAGTCAAGACAGAGCTTTTATCTGTTAGCTGGGGGGAGGAAGAGATAGTGATTCCTGACACCCCGGGTCTTTACATTTCTCCCAGAGAGCTTCCATCTGTCCACTATGTGAGAGAAGTGCTGTCAGGTTAATCGCCCTGGGTCAGCCAAACCATCTTGATTTAAATCACTGAAATCTATAAACAGTTTTTGAGCATCTGCTGTGGGTCAGCTCTGAGCTCAGCTCTCTGAAGTATTTAACTAATTGTGAACCACCAGCTCAGGCACTAAAGGAGGAAGACTGGTGAGGTGGCAGGTGTGATGGCTTTGAGACCAGGCAAGTGTATGGAGAACCCAGCACACCCTCACCTCCCTGGCCAACTGGAGAGATCTCGGGCAACTTGGCTATCTCTCCAGAGCCTCTTTTTCCTCAACTCTAAAATGGCCCCTGCATCGGGGTGCCTGGGTGGCTCAGTCAGTTAAGAATCTGACTTCAGCTCAAGTCATGATCTCATAGTCCATGAGTTTGAGCCCTGCGTCAGGCTCTGTGCTGACAGCTAGCCTAGAGCCTACTTCAGATTCTGTGTCTCCCTCTCTCTCTGTCCATCCCCCACTCTCAATCTATCTGTCTTTCTCAAAAATAAATAAACATTAAAAAATAAAATAAAATGGCCCTGCCTATTGCTCAGGGGTAGGTGAAAATCCCAAAGATGGTGTCTTGTTTCCTTGGCTTTTCCCTTGAGGAACTTATGACCTAGCCAAGGAAAGAGAACACACATGTGAAAAGTAAACAAAATATCTCTAAGAGATCATCAACACTTCAAAACAAAACAAAAAAGAGAAAAGAGAAGAAAATGAAGGAAAAGAAATAAAAGGATATATACACAGGGGTTATGAGTTTCCAAAGCTATTAGTCTGCTGGGGCTGCCATAACAAAGCACCTCAGGCTGTGTGGCTTAAACAACAGAAATTAATTTTTTCACAGTTCTGGAGAGTAGAAGTCCAAGATCAAGGTGTCAGGAGGGTTGGTTTTGTCTGAGGTCTCTTTCCTTGATTTGTACATGGCTCTCTTCTTCCTATGTCTTCACATGCTCTTCCCTCTGTGTGTATCTGTGTCCTAATCTTTTCTTACTTAGAAGGACACCAATCATATTGGATAAAGCCCACCTGTATGACTTCATTTTACCTTAGTGATGCCTTTAAAGGCCTTATCTCCAAATATAGTCACATTCTGAGGTACTAAGGGTTAGGACATCAATATCTGAATTTGGCGGGAATACAGTTCAGCCCATAAGAGCAAACATAATGTTTTCTCTAGAAGTTGAACAGAAGAGAGCATCAGGAAGGGAGGAACAAGAAGGGATTTATAATTTTATTCAGTCTTAACCCAATACAGAACTGCAGTGGCTGACATATAGTAGGCATGCAATAAATATTTGCTGAATGAGTCATCAAATAAATAAATAAAAGAATGAATATTCTATATAGTTTTTGTCCCTGTACCTTATGAAAGGTCCCCAGAGAAGACTATACAGACATGACAAAAAGGCAAAATGGGTGACTTCCATATTCAAAAAAGGCTTTTCTCAAGAATACATTCTGGTCTGTAAAGGCACAAGTCAAAACTGGATGTGACAAAAGTTCATAAAAACTGTGAAAGTCATGGATAAGACTATGATAATCTTGAAATCTTCACCAAATATTATGTTGTTAGAAGTAGATAGGGAACAAACAACTTTTGAACGTGATGAGGTTTTAGGACACATGTACAAAAAGAAATGAGGGGAAAAAAACGAGGTCCTTTTGTGATTAGTGTACTTAGAGAATTTCTTATCCCTTGACATCAGAAGCTAGACATATAATCAGGAAGGGAGGGAGTCAATGAATTGATCTCAGCACAAGTTCTTCAGATTCCTTTGGGATTTTGACTCCCATGTTGGAGACAAACTGCTGACTCGGTGGATCATGGATCTAACCAAGTGTCACATTTCTGTGGCTTTATGTTCCAACATTTAATAGCACCCAATGTGTGCCAGGCAGTGCTCTAGGGTGTGAGGACACAACAGTCAATGTGATGTCCTAGCCTTCTAGGACCCCCACTCTAGAGATAGAAGCAGGTATATGAAAAGATAAATTGCAGTTTATTAAGGCTGTCAGTTTCATAATAAAAAACATAATTAAAATGCTTTATAACTTCACAATTATGTGATAATAACTAAATGAACAGTCTGTGCATTAAAAGGACTTGATAATATTTAATTGATTAATAG